>NC_085140.1:243898358-244530409 GCF_024139115.2 Armigeres subalbatus | reverse complement strand
GCGGAGGGTATAAGGGCCGCGTAAATCAAAACAAAGTTAAAATCGCGTAACCTCAAAATATGTCTGATAAAACCGAGAAACTGAAACATGAGTGGAAAAAAATCGCATAAAAAGTGAGTCGTAAATCAAACCGCGTAAAAAACGACTTCAGTGTACATCCGGTATGAAATTGACTCTTCCTTGATCGAATGGTCAAAGAAAATTGAAAATCCATCCAGAAACAGCTGAGATATTAATGATCAAAGTCTATCATATTTTCGTGACGTTTTCGATTTTTAATCGTAAAGTGTAACTAATATAGAAAAGACACGAAGTTCTCGTCAAAATGCGGCGCAAAACATGACAGTGATCTCAACGCAATACGATCTTCAGAAATAAAGCTATCGCTTCGAGGTTCAAAATCTAAAATTAAAGGTAGGGTAACGGTACCAATAGTGGAGGTATTAGTAGATACACAAAAGAAATTTTTTTAATTGATAATTATAGGAAATTTAAAACTTTAACATTTTATTCAATAGAAAAACTAATTAATTAGCTAACAAAAATGAAATAGATAAAAATCAACAATTACAAAATATTGCTTGCACCACTATGGGTACACTGTTCCTTTAGTAGCGGTAAAAATTAATTTTGGTTCATAGTGGTGCTATCCATTGGTTTCTTATGAGACTCGTCACTATTGGCACAGTTGCACCACTATAGGTGCAAGGAATCAATTTTGTTAAGGAAAATCATTGTTTTCTCTAGTTTTCAAGCGAAATCTTAAGATAAGTTGCATTTAGGATATTTAAAGCACGATGCATCAATTAAAACCATCGGCACGTGTATGAATATGATAAATCCAAAAACCCCACTACCTCCACTATTGGTGCTACCTCCACTAGGGTACGGTTACCCTAGTTATTTTAAAAATCAGAAGGGTTGTGTGCAAGACACGACCGCGACGTAAACTAGGAAAAACCTTTTGGTGCAATGATAATAACCATATTTTCAATAGTCCAATTTGTTTTCAATAATACGCATTTCAATAAGTAATAACAAATCAGGAATGTTGCGAACTGTACTTTTCGACGCAATCATATTCAATTCTGCACAGTTTGTCGAGAGAGACATTGCAATAAATTTATTCGCAGACGATGGCTGAAAATTTCTTCACTATGGTGGGGTCTTCATTGGTTTGGTGGTGTCGGTGAAAAGTGAAATTTTTCTCAAGATTCTGAGATGAATTGACGAGTGCGGTTCATAAATTCTGTGCGAAATCATGCGCGCAACATTTTGAATTCATGGTTTACACAGATTTTGTGAACTCCACTCAAACAACATAAAATGGGATACGAAAATCAAGTACATATCACAACACAATCTTTCTTCTACTAAATAGGTGGCCCTGAAAAGGCCGTTTGTTCCTGTTGGCATGAAGCCAATTGAAGTGATGTTCATCGCGTGCCGGTGAATGTAATCACCTAGATGATATCTTTGATAATGGTGGTCCTTCAAAGTGACGTGTCGGGTTGGTCCGTTGAAAGTGATGTGAAATGCTCTGACGGTGTGCTACCACCAGTAAACATACACCAACGGCAGGAAAAAGTTGAACTGCTGAATGTCCAGGCAAGAAAAGACATCCTTCGGAGGGCGTCACATGGAGCACCAAAACTCACAGTACATGAATTGCTTTATCGATTACAAGAAAGCAGCTCTTCCGCGAGCCATTTCGTTCGAGATGTTGCGGAGAGCAGACCGTGGTACCACCTTCGGATCGGCGGAGTCATCCGAAATTTTATTCCCGGCGATGGTGGGTCGCGCGGTCGACGTCATTAACATTAGCAGCGCTCAGATTAAATTTTCTTGTATGAAGTAGAGAGAGTTTGGAGATTTTGTTATTATTGTCAGTTTTTGTTGGCAATTATAAAATTTGGCCACAATACTTCGATATGCAAAGAATTTTTGGCCAAATTTGAATAATTAGTTCAGAAAACCCCTGACAATAATAGAAAAAACCTGCCAAAGCCGTAATTCTACTAACGATTGGCTACCATCAATGAAAGTAGCTGTTAGTCAACTTGAGGGAGGTGAATTTTGATCAAAGTAAAACTTAATTGCTTGGTGATGGCAGATTGTTTCCTGGTAGTAGAATCACGAGAGCACGATTCAGAGAAAGACTTACAGTTTTAGTAGATAGTCATCCATGCGAAAACATTTTTGCAGCTTCTCCGTTTGACGCGCGCTCGTGATTCTGCATACATTCAGAAAAAATACGATGATTAAACTCATCCATGAGTTTTAGGTGCTGAGTTGGGCTTGATTTGAATCGTCCATGCGTTTTTACCACAATAGACCAAACCACAGGTTATCGCTGGATCCGCGCTGGTCCGTTCTCTGACATGACGCGCGCACGCGAAACACGGACTTTTATACACAGGAAAACGAAGCAGTAGATCAAAAGGCCGTACCTTACTGCAATCTGATGTCCGTGTTGGAGGAACGGAATTGAATTTTTCACTCGGTTTGGAAGAAATAACATTTTCCATAGTTTAACCTTGATAATCATAGTATCAATAGATTGGCAAATTGCTGAGAGTTTCGAATCTATTGATAAGCAAATCTCGAAAATCCATCAAAAGATAAAGACGCTATTGGCGTTTAAAATTTATCCCAATTTCGTGACGGTCTCGAATTTGGAAATTTCGGTTTTACACCTTGTATCTGAGTCTTCCCTTAGACGTAGTTCACGTCAAATGCGCGAGCAAAAACACGTCCGTACGTGCTGCTGTTACGAACGAAGAGCCACGCGCGCGGAGGAGAGCAGTTTTCTTATAATCAATAAAGATGGCTCATTAGTCCCGCCTCTTTGTGTCCGGTATGACTGCAAAATTGTGTAACCGTCAAACACTACCCAAGAGGCGTGGCTACAGGTTCAACTTTATTGATTACAAGAAAGCAGCTCTTCGCGCGCGAGCCATTTCGTTCGAGATGTCGGAGACCAGACCATGGTACCACCTTCGGCATCGGCGGAGCTCCTACCGCAAATTTTATTCTCAGCGATGGTAAAGGTCGCGCGGTCGTCGTCGTCAGCATCAACAGCTCCGATGGAATTTTCGCGTGTTTCTCACGATGGCGGCTATGGTGGTGTATATTTCGCAACGGTGGCGTCTGAAGTACCATCGATTAGCTGTCATCAGTGAAAGCAGCTCTGCCATAATTTGAGGCGAGACGAATTTTGATCAAATCATATTAATCTGATATTTTCCTGATAGTTTCCGTCGGTGGCGGAATCACGACCGTGCGTCAGGGACGCTACAAAATGTATTCGCATGAATAGATCAATACCAGTAAAATTTCTCGTCAAGATTATAATTTTAGTAGATATATTATTACTTGTTTCAGGTTTAATTTCCATCCATGCGAATACATTTTGCAGCTCTCCTTCTGACGCACCCTCTTCGTTCCCACCGATGGCGTAGGTAGCGCTTGTAACAGGATCGTCGCGACAGAGAACTAACGATGGCAATATGTTGCAGTGTAGCAACATAAAATCATGGTAAAATCATAGAGCCAGCATCTGCATTTAAGTGAAATACTTTGTAATATTCTGACTATCGAATGGTTGCTGTTGTGTTGGTGATTAGAACTGCATGATCTGAAATCTGTGCTTTTCAGGGCATTAAATTTTTCATTGGAGCAATTTGGTTTGATTGAGAGTAAATTCATGAGATTGTTGGTTAAATCGGCAGCAGTTACGCAAAATTCATTAGATTCAATCCATCATTTTACTTCTGCAGAGTTAGTGATTAAAAATCCATCAAAAGATAAAGACGCTATTAGCGTTTGGAATCTATCCTAATTACGTGGCGGTCTCGAATTTGGAAATTTCCGTTTTACACCCTGTACCTGAGTCTTCCCCAGACGTAGTTAACAAAATTATTTCAACTTAACCTTCCTCCCAAACATAATGGTAGTCCTGAAAAGAACGATTCATTTCACTTATGTGCCCTCAACAGCACGGCGTTGATTGTCAGATTCAAAGATGCTGTTGGGAACACGGATGTAAAGATGTACTGCTGTTGCCACGACCACCACCACCACCCAACGAAAAATTTCATCCGCATCATCACTCATAAATCTCAATCAAGAGCCCTCAGCGGTCGAAATCATCTGTGGAATCATCAGGAATGCATCACGCTTGAATTTGTAACGCTAAAACGCATCATTCCGCTCATTTGCCAAAACATCATTTTGGTTTAAAACGCATCTGAAATTAATTTGGGGGCAATTTATGCTTATACATGAAAGAGTGTCTATATTTTATGCGAGAATCGTCAATTCACTGTTTTTAACAAAGGAGAACAAAAGAAACATACGATGATTCAACTTATCCAGGAGTTTTAAGGTGCTGAGTTTGCGTTAACTCACGCTTGATTAGAATCGTCCATGAGTTTTGAGTTTTTACCACACAGGCGTTACTTGAACGCCCTGGTCCGTTCTCCGTGACATCCAGAATGAAAATGATGCGCGCACGCGAAACACGGGCTTTATATTCACGAAGCAGTGGATCGAAAGGCTCTTACCAATCTGATGTCCGTCTTGGGATTTATGAACGGAATTGAATTTTTCACCCGATTTGAAAGAAATAATATTTTATAGTTTAACGTTGATAATCAAGTATCAATAGAACTGGCAAATTGCTGGAGAGTTTCCGAATTTATTGATAAGCAAATCTCGAAAATCCATCGAAAGATATAGACGCTATTAGCGTTTGAAATCTATCCCAATTTCGTGACGGTCTCGAATTTGGAAATTTTGGTTTTACACCCTGTATCTGAGTCTTCCCTAGACGTTGTTTACGTCAAAATTGGTCGTCTCTGTATTTAACCGTCTAAGACGAGTTTAGTACATTCCATTTAATTCCACTAAGATTTACATTTCGACCTCAACTGTAAGGTCGTCTTCAGTATTATGTAAACCTAACTATACAACTTAATGTCAACAATATAGTTCAATCGGATGTTTGGCATTGTGTTTTGGTGTTATATTAGAAAATAAGTTAATTATCAATTAAAATAAGTAGTATTTACCAATTCTTCGAATTGAGATACAATTATGAACGATTCTTACTCTCTAGCGAGTTTTATCAATTGATAATTTGGATATGTGATCGCTTGAAAGTGTGTTCATCATCGATTATTTGACAATTTAATTTTATAATCCTTTTCAAATGTTGGTCTAAAATTATATACATCATCAAGGTTCGTATTGTCAAAAGATATTTTAGTTACTAGATAAAGATTGTCGCTGTCGTCGCTGTCCGGAACATCTTTTGCTGTCGAGGATAGGGACTTATGTCAATGAAGGAAAATACATACGATTTAGTTTGATACCACATGTTCTGTCAGCAGAACAAAGGGAACTGAAGCGACATTCTTTATCTAGTAAATAAAATATCTTTTATTGCTCACGTAATCTCAGGAGCACAGGATTGAGCATAAATTGAAAACAGATTCACCTTGGTTTGAAACGCTTGTATGGTCTCATTGCACAGAAAAGTCGAATACCTGTATATTAAATACAGCTTCGTAGTTCAAGTCACCTTTTCGTACAACCGATTGGGCTGCACCTTTGAGTTTTTTTCAGAGTTTTTCGATTTTCTCGAATTTTGGCTTGATAAATTGTAGTTTGTATTCCATGACGCGTCATAGTTTTTCCCAAATCAGTGTCGCTCTGGATGGAAAGATTCTGTCTAGTAGTTTCAAAATGTGCAAAAACGCCTCATGTTGGGAACTATAGTTTGTTTGTTTTTATTTGAATTTGCAATTATTGAATGAAGTCAAAAACAACGAAAATCAGTGATTTGATTTCTGTTGAAGAGCTTGATACTATTCAGTTCTTTAAATAAATACGAATGTTATGTGAAACCGATAGAAGATTAGAGTATTAGCAAAGATATGCATTTTACTGGAATGTTGTATGTGAATTTATTTCTTTCAAAGGTAAAATAATGAAATTTGCTTCCTACCCACTTTAGAGAAAATGCTAATAACTTCGCCGGGCAACCTTATCTTCTCGGTTTTCAGCATAACATTCTGTATTAAATTCTTCAAGACTTGGATCAGTACCATAGTTCTTCTCAATTTGCGTTCAACTGCAAATCACTGATTTTCGATGTTTCTGCACATTTTCCCATGAAACTTCCAAGCAGTTTAGCACTGCCCAAACATTATGTGGTATCTTATGTGGCAACTGCAAATGCCTGGTGAGCTGGAGGAGTTTACAGTCAGATTTAGTCCGGAGTTAGAAGGTGCTAGCTCTACTACAGCTCGAGTGATCCATTTCAGACAGCCTGATGTTTTATGACCAGTCCGGAGGTCGCTTTTATTTCATAATAAGCCCTGTTCGTTCATACCATTATCGATTGATACTGAACAAGAATATACTTCCGGATTTATCAATCCGTGCGTATTTAGTTTTAAAATGAAATCAGAGTTCAAACAAATCGGAACACTCACCAAATACTGCATTTCCGGAGAACTGGACTTCACGACGAATATATTGTTTCTGCATACATTTCTCATGTAAACTTCCAACGAGTTTAGCACCGCCCAAACGTTGACCGATTTGGCTGAGCATCAGGACATCAAATAGAACAAAGAGGGCGACCCATCAAAAAATTTGAAAAGGTTTTTTTTTCATACTAATTTGAACCACCTAATATACGCCCATACAATGACAAGCATAAAAGATTTCAAATTAACTGTGGATATGCAGATGGAACACTAAGTTGAAAAGCAGGCCGAATTTCAGTAGGAATGTAGAGCCATTGAAACGGAACCCTATTTGTTTAAATTATTGAAGGTCTTTGAATAGCATTATATTAGGTTACATAAGTCGTTGTCGTTCACCTGCTTTTAATAATAAAGTGAATATATATCATTTATATGGTGAGAAATCATTGCTATCATTGATGCTATTCTATTCTCTCATTTTTTTCGCAGTGAAATTCGACATCTTTTTCGTAGAAAAATCTTAGTGAAATACTAATTCAATACGTTCGTTCATTTATTATTTAAGCCACAATTGCGTGGGTTTACACGTCCTCGATGAATAAAGAAACTTATCTGTTAGGCAAAATTAAATTACGTGTGTCACAACGATGACAGAGGCAAATGATTTCTTCATGAATTCCACAACCTACAGGGGCTAACCCCATGCAGCTGAGGACTAGCATATTTATGAAACATGATTCCCATCAACCCAGACAGATCCTTCTAGCTGCTCAGCGGGTGGAATTTTGGAAGCACAGCGACAACCTCGGCTGAGTATTCAGTTCCAAGTTCAACCAAATTACACCGTATGGTGAGTCTTATGTTTTCTATTCCATGCCGCGTTTGCTGGAATGTTTCGTTCGGATTCAATTACGCTCTAGGGTCTAATCTTTGAGTGAATTTACATGCATGTCCTGCCTGCACCATGGTGGTGGACAAGGCGGTATCACTGTTTAGAATATGTAAAACAATTTTCCTTTTCGGTAGATTTGGATTTGGTACTCTACGTTAGTCCTCTTTGGCGCTGGTGAACTGTGCACTTGGTTCAGATCCAGTCAGTAGGAAAGAAATTGTATTTGAATATTTCAACAGTCATGAATGATGCTGTGTCTCATAGAAAAATGTGATGCTCCTATATGTGTGTCCATTTTGGCTATAGAGGAAAGTTTTAATAATTCACTGAATACAGTTTGTTTTGGTTCATCACATTGCAATTGCATTATCAAGTGATTGCAAATAGAATCAATATAAATTAGAATTATTGGTTTGTTTCTGCGGACAAATCAAAAAGTATTTTACATGTTTTTGTAATTCCACATGGTAGATTACAAAGAATTCAAATTGATGAGTTGAGCTTTGGTGATGAGTATAACTATTAAACGTTAGAAACCAAGAATTTAAAATGCAGACACTATTCCAAAATATATATGAATCATTGACGAATAATACAATGTCGGTTTTGTTGCTAAATGAGACTGTTTGATACCTATTCACTAAGAACAAATTCAACATTGGAAATTCAACTTTGAACTGTTGAAGCTATAAGAGCCTAAGTGGAACAACCATTTCGTTTATTTTGATCAATATTTATCTTTATATAATGTAAAAATGTGGCTTTGTTCAAAGTTAAAATGTTGGGATTGTTCCAGCAACGGAATGATACCGAGAATCTGATTATCTTTCACATTGCAAAAGCGAAAACATCTGACATAATGTCTTTTTATAGCGTCAACAATATTATACTGTAGTTTATGGTACGACCACAAACACTTGTCGAGCCATTCTTCTGTAACTGTGACCGAAAAAGTAGTGGGTGGCATAAGGCCAATAATAATTGAAAATGGACATTAATGTCGGTCGGATAGTTGGTTTCGTGTCTTATGTCTGTTGCGAGAATTGAGGATCACATAATACAAGAGACTAGGAGTAAGTATAAGATTCGCATCTTTTTCTATCTTAATGCTAATAATTGGGAAGGACATGGGACGTAAGATGGAAAAATAGTTTAGTTTCCTTATATCGGAACATGGAGGAGGCATAGTCCATAAAATGCATTAGTTTTGAAGAAACCATCAACAGTTCGCAAAAGTAGTGAGGTAACAATTTTGTTTCAAATGAAATGTTATTTGAAAGCAATCAGATTTTAGTTTATTGGAAAATTTGATATAATTTGCTTAAGATGTACGACTTAATCAACCAACTTTTTTAGTAAAATACTAATTTGAAGAAAACAAAAGAAAATTTTTTTTTGGTTCACTCTGGCAGTTACTTACTTGATAGTTGATTGGCTACAGCTCTTCGATGAACCTACGTCGAATGGAGTATCCTTCTCCACTGGACTCGATCTTGGGCCAATCGCTTCCAGTCGCCCTGAACATTGAGCGCCCTCAGGCCCTCTTCTTGTTTAAGCTATAATATCCAGCCCTATACACCTGGTACAATTCGTGATTCATGCGACGCCGCCAGATTCTCCCTGTTTACCGCCGAGTATTGTCCGCAAACCTACGCTCAAACACTCCGAAAGCTCTCCGTTCAGTCCCTTTAACGTCCATGTCTCATGGCGTATAAAACCACCGGAAGAATCAGAGCAGTATACAACGCGAGTTTTGTTTTCGTTTGAAGGCTACGGGACTTAAGCTGGTTACGAAGTCCGTAATAAGCCCATTTGCAGCTGTCAATACGATTTTCACCCGGGTAACATCATTATCGCACGTCACTAATGTTCCAAGATACACAAATTCTTCTACCACTTCAAATTTGCACCATCCAGCACCATTTCGCTACCACCACCACTAGAACCCACGATGATTGCCAGCGACCATGTACTTCGTTTTGCTGGTATTGATTGTGAGTCAATCCTCGCTGTCTCCCTCTTAAAGGCACAAAGCCTCTTAGCACGGCGATCAATTCGATAATATCGATATCGTCCGCAAATCCCAGGAGATATGCGATTTTGTGATAATGGACCGCTTCTTTGCCACCATCTCCCTATTCGCTCCCTCGAGCGCATATTGAACAGTAGATTCGAGAGGCATCACCCCGTTTAATCCATCTAAGGTAACAAATGACGTCGATATTTCATCCGAACCCTTACACTTGATTTCGATCCGTCCAACGTTATAGAATCAGCAGTATCTGTTTCGCCGGAAAACCATGTTCAAGCTTAATTTGCCATAATTCATTCCGTTTCACTGAATCGTACGCCGCCTTGAAATCAATAAAGATGATGTGTGTCTGCAAGTTGTACTCCCGGAATTTATCAAGGATTTGTCTCAGGGTAAACATTTGATCCGTCGTTGATCGGCCCTCACGAAAACCTGCTTGGTATTCACCGACGAAGGACTCTTCAACGGTCTCAATCTGTTGAACAGAATACGGGACATAATTTTGTACGCCGAATCAAGGAGGGTTATTCCTCGATAATTGGCGCACTACAGTCTGTGCCCTTTCTTAAGGTGATTATAGAATGAAGCCCGGTGAATTTCAAATTCACCACACGTTTATCTCATACATTCCCAAAACCCCAAATCTGTCGTCATAGTTTTCGTACAGTGCCGAAACTCAAATTGATTGTTCAGCATAACTAAGCAAATGATCTGCCATTATTTCAGCCCCATACGCGTTATGCTTCTTTCATCTCGTGCTCTTGAAAAAATATTGCAATAGCACGTGGTTTATAAAATGGCCGATTTCTGGCTTCATTCTATAATCACCTTGAATAGAGGGCAAATGAGGCGTCAACCAGTTAGCAGACTTTCTTCGTCTTCCCATATTTTCGAATAATATGGTGCAGAACTTCATAAAGCTGCTCAGCCGTGTTTGAGAAGTTGCGGAGCTGGTCCTTCCCGCAGCCTTATTGTTTTCAGCTCTTTAACAGCTTTTTAACCTCATCTAGTGTAGGTGACTCCACAGCTTGTCCATCGTGCTAATATTTATTCTGTTCACCGATGCATTGTCACTTCCTCCATTCAAAAAGTCTCAAGTATTGCTTCCACCTGGCAGCCACTTCAGTTTTATCTGTCAGCAAATTCCTTGTTGGTCGTTGGACATGACGTGAGATGGCGCTGTCTTTCTCCGCACGCCATTGACAGACTCATAAACCTCCGCATATCGTTCTGCTCCATTTTTCCTGCGCCTCACTAATAACTTGATCTTCGTTTTTCTTCCTGCGGTGGGTTCGTTATTCGGCTGTCTTGCTTCCTTGTACCGATCTCTATTCGATCGGTACCCGACACCAACATCCGGCTTCTGGCAACGTTCTTCTCGTCGTACTCTCTTACATCCACATCGAACAACCCGTCCTGGTCGCCTCTGTGCATTGCCTACCACTTCTGTTGTTGTGCTCACGCTCCATGGATCGACTCCCATAGATCGTTGATGTTGTCGCTAACGTTGATTGCACTTATCCATTCGTCGAGCTGTACTCGTAAGCTGTACGTTCGTCTGGCGGTACTCAGCCGATACTCCTTCCGCCGACAATCGCTGGATATTGTAACGCATCGTTCGCTGTGACTTTCGTTCGATACAGTTGACAACCGTGATCGAATTTACTGACAACAAGGTAGCGATAGAGACCTCTGAATGTCCGCACATCGATAACATCCGGGAAATGGCGCCCGTCCACCAGAACATGGTCTATTTGGTTGCAAGTTTCACCATTTGGTCTCCAGGTGCTTTCGGATGTTCTTTCGTGCAAAGTAGGTGATACTGATGGCCATCCTTCTGCAGCAGCACAAATTATTAGCCGTAGGCCGTTGTCTGGTAGCGGAGTGAAGGCTCCCTACCGATTATGGACGGCCTTTCTACCGACCTGAGCGTTAGCGTCTCCGATAACAATTTTCACGTCATGCTTTGGGCATCTCCAGGCTGTATCAAGACATTCATAAAACGTGTCCTTCACGTCGTCGGATTTATCGTTTGTCGGTGCGTAAACGGAGGCTGTAATTGAATTTGCCTCATCCTCAACAAACAGATTCGTTCGCTAATGGGTTTCCACCGCATCACTCGCTTCATCTGCTTGCACATCATCGAAACCAAATCCATGCTCTGCTTTTTCTCCGCCGCTGTGATAGATGTTATACTTGAATGCAGTGTTGGTACCAGGCAGACGCTGTTTGAGCCGCACCTCCTGGTGAACAGACGCTGAGGGTATTCTCACTCTAGCTGATGTCAGAAGGACAACAGTACCCAGGCTGCACTACCAGCTGACACAACCCTTAGCTGGCGGTCTTTTGTCATCGGACGACCGTGAAGCGTGAGATAGGGACTTGTATGGAACAGAGCTCTGTTGGGCGCTTCTTCCTTGATGTCAACCCACGATTTTGCAGCCATTTTGCAACTCTGGCCTGCCACTAATTTTCTTCTAAGTTTGATCAACAGTCGTAGGTGATCAGAGAATTTCACAGTTATTTGCCCGAAAATGCAATCTGAATACTAGGAACATCTTTGTAGTAGTGATTGCAAACATGATATAGCTATCTAAGCCCTATGATTAACGTCTCGTTTACCAGATGCATCCCACATGGCTTGGCTTGTTGGCTGGTTGCACTAGCAAGAGTGTGTAATTATAGTTGATTTATGGAAGAATGGTGTTATCTTCCAGCTAATGTAAAGGAGATTTTATTCATGACCGTCGTATATAGAGCTGGTATCCGTCTGCTACATATCTCCACTATTTTATTTTATTGATCTTAGTCGAAGCGTGAACGTAATTGGAGCAGTATGATTTACTGCTCTGGTCGAGTCGTATGGCGGTGATTCCTACAATATTAATTATTTTTATGATATGGTATTCGATTTGCTTTTGTAGACTTTGCCAATGAACTCTTCTTGATTGTACATGTAGTATTAATGCTACATATTTACGGGTTTCGAAACCATAATCAACTAAATTCCTGTAGACTTTTAATTTGTTTGATATAAGGTGTTGTACACTTTCAGGAACATGATGCTCTGAAACTTTTCTGAAACGTACAAAAGCACTCAAATAAATGCCAAATCAGCCTTTCCTAAACATCACGATAAATGAAACGATAAAATGTAAACCCATTAGTTGACGACGAACGATCGACCTCCGCCACGGAACATTCCCTGTGTCCGTCATTTAAATCAATTGAATTTCAGAGACCCATTCTCTGGCCTGGCACTCAAACCCGATGATGTATCACTTTTCTCCGTAATCTGGCGGACCAAAAGCCATTGATCGACAAAACCATATTGTCGGTAACACTTCTTTTTCGGAACGATGTTCGACTGAAAGGGCAAATCATCGCCCGTGAAAAATAAAACACTTTTCATCATCAGCAAACACAAGTATAGGTAGCAGCTATGGTTGGGCTCACAAAAGGCCAGCGGCTGTCACTTATCGTGCTCAGTCTACTCTGGTAATTGTCGCATCAAGCGTAGTACTTTTATCTGCCTTAATTGCCAGCTTTTTATTGCCCTGGTCTAGAGCTCTCTGGACGGTGATGATGTCTGCAGAATGACACGATGTCGATGACAGCGTTTAGGGACATTTAAAATGGACCGGTTGGTGACTAGAGTACGAGACACTGTGCAAAATGAGTTTTTTCACAGAATATTTATTAATAATCAATCAAAAACAATGAATACACTGATGTTTCGGAAAAAATATACTAGTGTGAAAAAGTAAGTTTGTATTCGAGAACGACCAATTGGTTAGCCGTAGTCGAGATGCTCTAAGTGTTAAGGGTCCAGGTTCAACACCCGTCTTTGCCGAATTTTTGTAAGGTTGTGAGGTTGTCGAAGTATACAGCATTTTATTACTCGATGGATGTAAAATAGATTCAATGAAGATACACATAGCCAGTTCTTATTTTCTCGAGACTGGGGACCTAATACAAGGACCTGTTGTTACTTGATGCAATCTGTGCATACGTCACAAATTATGACAAACTGTACGCGAAACTAATGCGAGATTGTAATAGTGAAACTTTCTTCGGCAAAACGAGCCGAAGAAAGTTTCCAGAACGCATCCACTGCTACATTATGATCAAATATTTGTAACACTCTCATTTTGTTCGTTTTGTAAAAGGCTAGTAAATAGGCTTTACTATTCTTAATCCGATCTGTGATGTTTTTGGAGAAACATTTCGACACTCTGGGCATAGTGTATCCATTGACTTTGCCACACAAGATACATACTAACGCAAAGGCGGGCATAGAAAGCAATTCAATTGCTAAAGTAAAAAACAATCTAATTGATTATACTGTTAAAAGCAGGCCAAGTTACACTTCGAATTAGTGCTATGGAAGAAGAAGCTTGCGATGCACTTACGAGATTGACTAATTCGCCGAAACCGATTGCTAAACTGTAAGCAAGTTTTCAATATTAAATAATTTTACATGAAGATTTTAACACACTGAGATCTATTTATGGGCCGTAAATCGTATAAAAGCGTTTCGTTAAAAAACGCGTAAAAACTTCAGTGTACGTCGGGTCTTAAGCAGTACTGGTAGTTTTTTCGTGACTGTCATGTGAAAGCGAAACAGTTGCATTTTCATTTTCAAGAGACCAAAAGAAAATGTAGCCGTCTCCCGGTCACCTGTCACATCAACAAGCAGTCATGATAGGAATGGCTTTGGTTGAAATCTAAATTTCCAAATAGTTTTAATAGATCTGTGCAATAACGATGACTAGTCGATAAAATGATTGTATTAGGTAGTTCTCGATTTTCGAGTTTGAAGTAAGATTATTGAAAACAAACAGCTTGTTTATAATAGTTTGATGCGCTTTCATGAAATAAAATCCGTGAGAATTTGGCAGAATTCCTTTCATTGATTATGTTTTCTGTGAAAGCGGAAGAGAATAAAATGTAAATATCGCGTGACCTCTCTCAATGAAAATGAAAATCTCAGTACTGGTCTTAGCTGTTGACTCTTCCAATTTAATGGTCAAGAAAATTGGAAATCCATCGAGAAACGGTTGAAATAATAACGATCATATTGACGTAGGACTACGTCTGTGTTTTCTATATTGGGGTACACTTTACGATTGCGAAACTCGGGACCGTCACGAAAATATGATAGAACAGTCGAGTCAAGTACAAGACACTGAAGACGACCACACAGTTGTGGTCGAAATACGTATCTGCAAAGATAACGAAAATTAACTGGTGGAATTAAATGGACAGTACTTAATTCGTCTTAGACGGTTGAATACATTCCACTAAAAGAGTTAATATATTTTCTGAATATGAAGGACTTTAAACTTTAATATCTAAGCCGTTTCTCGATGGATTTTCAATTTTTGGACCATTAGATGAAGGATGAGTCAACGCTTCTTTGTATTTATTTGAAAATACTGATTTTTAACTATTATTATCGAAAATTGATAAAAGTTTAGAAAGGTCAACCAACCAATCACGTACATGCATCACTAGCACAGACATCAAAATATCTACTTGATGGTTCGGATCTAATCCTCAGTTTGAACAAGATTCACGCAGAGCAGACGCATCAAAGCGATCGTAGCGGAGCGGACAAAGCATCACGGAGGCGCAAATAACATTTTCAAAGAAAATCCATCACATTGGTGGTGGTGCTCGATGTGTTGCTGCAGATCATTCAACCTCAACGAACTAGAATTTCAGAAGAAAAGGTTGACCATAAAAATAGCACTGTGGCGATCTCGCACCGCCAGTGCCGATGCTGAAAATTTATTGCAAATTTGGTGTCAGTTGAAAGGAACATTGGGAAAAGAAAATTGATTCTTCTCTATTTACGATTGAGTTTTGCACTTTGAAGAAAGTTTATTTCGGATAGTCGGATCAACCTTCTTTGAATAAAATCAATGAAGACGCCACTTCAGTGGAAACTATCAACAGCAACCACCCATCGGTGAACGTCGTCAGACAGACAGATGCCGAAAGCTAATGTTTTGCAATAGAAGAAACTTCGTCTTGAGTCAAATTTCTGTTGTCGTTCCTCGCAACAATACGTGCAAGATAACTATATTCATATTAATAAGATATATGTAACATTTTGATTGGGATTTCGAACTACGACCCTGCTGTACTGTACAGGGTCATGGGTTCGATCCATCAAGGAAAGTTACTCCAATACATTCAATCAATATCTTCACATACGTACATATTCACATATAGTTTTCATACATTAAATTAACGTCAAGTGGTTTAATCCCCGGAAAAGGCAATTACCTTTGATTGAACTACATCTCATAACCAAATTCAGAATCGAGAAAATTTCATAGGATTCTTAGAATATGTCATTCTTCGAACGGTCCGTTCCGTTGTCTGCGGAATCACGATCGAAATGGCACGCGCGCGCCGAAGCAGCTTTTATATCTAATGAAACAATTCCATTAGTTCCGCCCTTCATTAGTCGTTGAGTGCAATTTTATTTACACTATATAGATCACAAAGGGGTGGGGCTAACGGGCTTAATTTATTAAATACAAGAAAGCGTTCTATGCGCGCGCGAGCTATTTGATCGCGATTCCCAAAAGGTTCTAATTCGATGCAGCGGAGCAGACAGCATCACGAAGGCGGTCGACGGTCGGACAATTTCAACGCAAGGTGCTGTCAAGCGTTTGGATGCAGTTAGTTATTGGAAAGACGCATTGCGAAAAAAAATTGGTTCTTCTCAGGACCAGCATTTGATGGAAAGAAAGAGGTAATTGCGAAAATGGATTGTTTTGGCATCGGGTTGCGCACGCTATGTTTAAAGGCAACCACTATGCAAAGGAATGCACCTCGGATGTTAAGCCGTTAGATCATAGTTTTTGACCTCTAGTTAATGGATCTGTGTCGATTAAAATATTTCATCGGTGAAATTTTTTTTGCCTTTCTCGTATACTAAGTATACGGTAAAGGCTATATGATCGTCCAAAACAAACTTTTTATAGAAGGCCCGGAGACCCATAGTGTTATATACCAATCGACTCAGTTCGACGAATTGAGGTGATGTCTGTGTGTGTGTGTGTGTGTATGTGTGTGTGTGTGTGCGCACAAATGCAAAAATGTCACTCATTTTTCAGGCACTTATCCTCATCCGATTTGCTCGCAACAAATTGCATTCGACGAGAATCCTTTCCCATTGTTTCCATTGAAAATTCCAGGTCGGACATGGGATCGGAAGTTATGCCAAATACAAATTTATACGTAAAATCGCGTAAAAATGTCACCTATTTCGGGCACTTATCCTCAACCGATTTGTCGCAACAAATTGCATTCGACGCAGAATTTTCTCATTGTTTCCTATTGAAAATTGGCCAGGTCGGACTATGGGATCGGAAGTTATGCCAAAATACAAATTTATACGGAAAATCGCGTAAAAATGTCACTCATTTTTCAGGCACTTATCCTCATCCGATTTGCTCGCAACAAATTGCATTCGATGCAAAATTCTTTCCCATTGTTTGCTATCGAAAATTGGCTAGGTCGGACTATGGGATCAGAAGCAATGGCCAAAATACAAATTTATACGTAAAATCGCAAGAAATGTCACTCATTTTTCGCACTTATCCTCAACTGCGTTGCTCGCAACAAGTTGCATTCAACGCATAATCCTGTCTCAATGAGTCCTATTGAACAGACCAGATCGAAATATGGGATCGGAAGGCCGAAACACTATTTTGCCCTTTGTCTCAAGATACGAAAAGGCTATATGTTCGCTCCAAACCAAACTTTTACAGAAGGCCTGGAGACCCATAGTGTATATACCAATCGACTCACTCGACGAACTGAGATGATGTCTCTGTGTGTATGTATGTGCGCACCAAAAGTGCAAAAAGTTTAGCTCATTTTAATGCACTCCTCAATCGATTTACTCACAACAAATTGCATTGGACACTTCCTCCCTCTTCATACGGAGTTTGGCAGAAGGACGGTCACGAGATTTATATAATAACAAATATTGCCTCCGCTCGCTTGATGGGAATGACATTTTCGTTTTCTTTTTGTGTAGTCGGAGCTTCAGTTTACAAACATCCAAATGTGATATCCTTAAAATATTATAACTGGGTAAAATAAAAAAAATGGGTATGTACATCAAAAGATTGAAAAGGAAAAAATGTCGAAATTTTATTAGCATATTGTAGATCAAGTTGAAACCGAACGAGATCTCGTTTTCAACTGGATCTAATCTTCTTGAAATTCCGATTTTCATAGAAATGACAAAAGTTTTTTTTTTACCTAACTACTAGCCATCTACTTTCAAGCAAAACATTTTACGAAGGTCGAGAAAGGCACCATCACCGCTAGGTGATTAATCTGGTTTTTTACTATTTAAGGTAAAATTTTAACCTAAAACCTTTGCTAATTTTTAAAATTTTTGAAACCAGTTATAAAATCCAACCACATTTTATGTTCCTGATTATGAAACATTTATAAAAAACATTTTTCATAGATAAAATAATGTTATATTAAAATATACTGCCAGTTTTAAATGTTCTTAAGGTTTATTATGAACAGATCTGAGCCTTCCTTAGCCATGGTAAGATGATGCCTACCTACAACCATGCAAGTGGGCTTCGATCCCAGTCTTAGGATATACTTCGCCTTCCCTGGGCATAAAGTATCATTGTAGCTCAATGATATACGAATGCCAAAATGGTAACTGGACTAGAAACCTCGCAGTAAATAACTATAGATGTGCTGAATGAACACTAAGCTCCGAGACGGCATATGTCAGAGTGGTTGATATAATGCCAAAAGAAGAAGTATTATTAAATTTAAAACATAATATCACTTTACATTTCAAATCAACAAAAAATTAATACTACGAACTAGAACAAAGTAGTATTTATCTTCTGTATTCAAACTTACGTCTTACTTACGTCTGTATTATGTGACCACTGTTATATGCTACACCGTGGATTGGTTTACTTGCATACTGTTCGTGGTTATCTGGCATTTGGTAAGCAGTATACATAAGTTTCTGTGGATGGCTTCCGTTGTTTGCTGTATACCTTGTAAGGCCTCCCGTGATGCGCTTAATTCAAGAACATGGAATTTCAAAATAAGAAATTTTTCAGTTTTTGAGCCCAGCTGCTATCCAACAAACTGGTACAAAAATCTCTATGCGTCCGAATACAAGTCCAACAATGTAACACTAAACAGCAATCAACTACCGTGGTAGACTCTCAATATCTTGTAATAAACAGCCCCTGTCCTGATTAGTCACGCTTAGTCGACAACAGAAGCTTTCTATAAAGCAAAAATTTGTTTGGTCTATTTTAGCTATTGAAACTCAGATTCGCTACATAGGTCTCAGTATGAGGTACTATCAACTGTACAAAATAGTAAACCAAACGGTTTTACGGTGACTTCACTACCGCGCCCTCATGTGTCGCAGTTGAGCGCTGTTGTTACTATCAACTCCCCAAAGCCAACATAGTTGTCATCCGCAGTACGACTTGCACTACCGCGCCCTCATGTGCGTAGGAGCGCTATTAGTTACTATCAACTCCAAAGCCAACATTTGTGCATCCGCGAGTACGACTTCGCACCTTACCGGCGCCCTCATGTCGCAGTTGAGCGCTGTTAGTTACTATCAACTCCCCAAAGCCAACATGTTGTGCATCCGCAGTACGACTTGCACTACCGGCGCCTCCATGTGTCGCAGTTGAGCGCTTAGTTACTATCAACTCCCCCAAAGCCAACATGTTGTGCATCCGCGAGTACGACGCACCTACCGGCGCCCTCATGTCGTCAGTTGAGCGCTGTTAGTTACTATCAACTCCCCAAACCACATGTGTGCATCCGCGAGTACGACTTCGCACTACCGCGCCCCTCATGTGTCGCAGTTGAGCGCTATTAGTTACATCAACTTCCCCAAAGCCAACATGTTGTGCATCCGCGAGTACGACTTGCACCACCGGCGCCCTCATGTGTCGCAGTTGAGCGCTGTTGGTTACCAACTCCCCAAAGCCAACATGTTGTGCATCCGCGAGACGACTTCGCACCACGGCGCCCCTCATGTGTCGCAGTTGAGCGCTATTACATCAACTCCCCAAAGCCAACATGTTGTGCATCCGCGAGTACGACTTCGCACTACCGGCGCCCTCATGTGTCGCAGTTGAGCGCTGTTGTTACTATCAACTCCCCAAAGGCCAAATGTTGTGCATCCGCGAGCGACTTCCCTCTGCGCTCCCTGGCCGTGTCGCAGTTGAGCGCTTTGGTAGATTATCATCAACTCCCAAAGCCAAATGTTGTGCATCCGCGAGTACGACTTCGCACTACCGGCGCCCTCATGTGTCGCAGTTGAGCGCTTTAGTTACTATCAACTCCCCAAAGCCAACATGTTGTGCATCCGCGAGTACGACTTCGCATACCGGCGCCCTCTGTGTCGCAGTTGAGCGCAAGGATATCAACTCCCCAAAGCCAAATGTTGTGCATCCGCGAGTACGACTTCGCACTACCGACGCCCTCATGTGTCGCAGTTGAGCCGTTAGTTACTATCAACTCCCCAAAGCAACATGTTGTGCATCCGCAGTACGACTTCGCCTACCGGCGCCCTCATGTGTCGGGTTGAGCGCTATTAGTTACTATCAACCCCCAAAGCCAACATGTTGTGCATCCGCGAGTACGACTTCGCACCGGCGCCCTCATGTGTCGAGTTGAGCGCTTAGTTACTATCAACTCCCCAAAGCCAAATGTTGTGCATCCGAGTACGACTTCGCACCTTGCCGCCCTCATGTCGCAGTTGAGCGCTATTAGTTACTATCAACTCCCAAAGCCAACATGTTGTGCATCCGCAGTACGACTTCCACTCCCGGCGCCCTCATGTGTCGCAGTTGAGCGCTGTGGTTACTATCAACTCCCCAAAGCCAACTGTTGTGCATCCGCGAGTACGACTTCGCACTACCGGCCCTCATGTCGCAGTTGAGCGCATTAGTTACTATCAACTCCCCAAAGCCAACATGTTGTGCATCCGCGAGTACGACTTCGCACTACCGGCGCCCTCATGTGTCGCAGGTTGAGCGCGTTACTATCAACTCCCCAAAGCCAACATGTGGCATCGCAGTACGACTTCGCACTACGGCGCCCTCATGTGTCGCGTTGAGCGCCTTAGTTGGCTATCAACTCCCCAAAGCCAACATGTTGTGCATCCGCAGCTACGACTTCGCACTACCGGCGCCCTCATGTGTCGCAGTTGAGCGCTTTAGTTGACTATCAACCCCCCAAAGCCAACATGTTGTGCATCCGCGAGTACGACTTCGCACTACCGGCGCCCTCATGTGTCGCAGTTGAGCGCTTAGTTACTATCAACTCCCCAAAGCCAACATGTTGTGCATCCGCGAGTCGACTTGCACTACCAGCGCCCCCTCGTGTCGCAGCGATTGCTGTTAGTTACTATCAACTCCCCAAGCCAACATGTTGTGCATCCGCGAGTACGACTTCCTGGCGCCCTCATGTGTCGCAGTTGAGCGCTATTAGTTACTATCAACTCCCGCCACAATGTTGCGATCCAGTATACGACTTCGCACTCGGCGCCCTCTCATGTCGCAGTTGAGCGTGTTAGTTACTATCAACTCCCCAAAGCAACATGTTGTGCATCCGCGAGTACGACTTGCACTACCAGCGCCTCATGTCGCAGTTGAGCGCTTAGTTACTATCAACTCCCCAAAGCCAACATGTTGTGCATCCGCAGTACGACTTCGCACTACCGGCGCCTCATGTGTCGCAGTTGAGCGCTGTTAGTTACTATCAACCCCAAAGCCAACATGTTGATCCGAGTACGACTTCGCACTTACGGCGCCCATGTGTCGCAGTGAGCGCTATTAGTTACTATCAACTCCCCAAAGCCAAATGTTGTGCATCCGCGAGTACAGTTTTGACCTGCCTCTAATATGGGTCTTGATTCAGCATCAGTTTTTATTGCTCACCTAAAATCGCATTCCAACATCCCCTGAAAACATATTTAATTTTGTGATACTCGGATCATACAGCCCTGCCGTCCTGATTAGTCACGTTAGTCGACAACTAAGCTTTCTACAAGCAAAAATTTGTTTTGGTCTATTTTAGCTAATTGAAACTCATCGCCTTATATAGGTCTCAGTATGATAGTTACTATCAACTGTGTACAAAATAGTAAACCAAACGGTTTTACGGTACGACTTCGCACTACCGGCGCCCTCATGTGTCGAGTTGAGCGCTGTTAGTTACTATCAACTCCCCAAAGCCAACATGTTGTGCATCCGCAGTACGACTTCGCACTCGGCGCCCTCATGTGTCGCAGTTGAGCGCCATTAGTTACTATCAACTCCCCAAAGCCAACATGTTGTGCATCCGCGAGTACGACTCACTACCGGCGCCCTCAGTGTCGTCGCAGTTGAGCGCGTTAGTTACTATCAACTCCCCAAAGCCAACATGTTGCATCGCGAGTACGACTTCGCACTACGGCGCCCTCATGTGTCGCAGTTGAGCGCTATTAGTTCTATCAACTCCCCAAAGCCAACATGTTGTGCATCCGCGAGTACGACTTCGCACTACCGGCCTCATGTGCGCAGTTGAGCGCCTTAGTTACATCAATCTCCCCAAAGCCAACATGTTGTGCATCGCAGTACGACTTCGCACTACGGCGCCCTCGTGTCGCAGTTGAGCGCTGTTGTTACTATCAACTCCCCAAAGCCAACATGTTGTGCATCCGCAGTACGACTTCACCACGCGCCCTCATGTGTCGCAGTTGAGCGCTATTAGTTACTATCAACTCCCCAAAGCCAACATGTTGTGCATCATGAGACAGTTTTACTGCCTTCTCTAATATGGGTCTTGATTCAGCATCGAAAGTTTCTTATTGCTCACCTAAAATCGCATTCAACATCCCCTGAAACACATATTTAATTTTGTGATATGACTACAGCCCTGCCGTCCTGATTAGTCACGCTTAGTCGACAACTAAGAAGCTTCCAAAGCAAAAATTTGTTTTGGTCTTTTTAGCTAATTGAAACTCAGATTCGCCTATAGGTCTCAGTATGATAGTTACTATCAACTGTGTACAAAAATAGTAAACCAAACGGTTTTGGTACGACTCGATCACCGCGCCCCTCATGTGTCGCAGTTGAGCGCTGTTAGTTACTATCAACTCCCCAAAGCCAACATGTTGTGCATCCCGAGTACGACTTCGCCTACGGCGCCCTCATGTGTCGCAGTTGAGCGCCATTAGGTTACATCAACTCCCCAAAGCCAACATGTTGTGCATCCGCAGTACGACTTCCACTACCGGCGCCCTCATGTGTCGCAGTTGAGCGCTGTTAGTTACTATCAACTCCCCAAAGCCAACATGTTGTGCATCCGCAGTACGACTGCACTACCGGCGCCCTCATTGTCGCAGTTGAGCGCTATTAGTTACTATCAACTCCCCCAAAGCCAACATGTTGTGCATCCGCGAGTACGACTTCGCTTCTACCGGCGCCCTCATGTGTCGCAGGTTGAGGCGAAGTTACTATCAACTCCCCAGCCAACATGTTGCATCCGCAGTACGACTTCGCACTACCGGCGCCCTCATGTGTCGCAGTTGAGCGCTGTTAGTTACTATCAACTCCCCAAAGCCAACATGTTTTGCATCCGCGAGTACGACTCGCACTACCGGCGCCCCTCATGTGTCTGCAGTTGAGCGCTATTAGTTACTATCAACTCCCCAAAGCCAAATGTTGTGCATCCGAGTACAGTTTTGACTGCCTTCTCTAATATGGGTCTTGATTCAGCATCGAAAGTTTCTTATTGCTCACCTAAAATCGCATTCCAACATCCCCTGAAACATATTTAATTTTGTGATACTCGGATCATCGCCCTGCCGTCCTGATTAGTCACGCTTAGTCGACAACTAAGAAGCTTCTACTAAAGCAAAATTTGTTTTGGTCTATTTAGCTAATTGAAACTCAGATTCGCCTATAGGTCTCAGATGATAGTTACTATCAATGTGTGTACAAAATAGTAAACCAAACGGTTTACGGTACGATACCTCGCAGCCCTCATGTGTCGCAGTTGAGCGCTGTTAGTTATCAACTCCCCAAAGCCAACATGTTGTGCATCCGCGAGTACGACTGCACTACCGCGCCCCCACACGGCAGTTGAGCGCTATTAGTTACTATCAACTCCAAAGCCACATGTTATCCGCAGCTCGACTTCGCACTACCGGCGCCTCATGTGTCGCAGTTGAGCGCCGTTAGTTACTATCAACTCCCCAAAGCCAACATGTTGTGCATCCGCGAGTACGACTTCCGCACTACGGCGCCCTATGTGTCGCAGTTGAGCGCTATTAGCATCAACTCCCCAAAGCCAACATGTTGTGCATCCGCGAGTACGACTTCGCACACTGGCGCCTCATGTCGCAGCGCCGTTAGCTATACTATCAACTCCCCCAAAGCCAACAATTTGTGCATCCGCGAGTACGACTTCGCACCCGGCGCCCTCATGTGTCGCAGTTGAGCGCTGTTAGTTACTATCAACTCCCCAAAGCCAATATGTTGTGCATCCGCGAGTACGACTTCGCACTACCGGCGCCTCATGTGCGCAGTTAGCGCACTAGTTACTATCAACTCCCCAAAGCCAAAATGTTGTGCATCCGCAGTACAGTTTTTACTGCCTTCTCTAATATGGGTCTTGATTCAGCATCGAAAGTTTCTATTGCTCACCTAAAATCGCATTCCAACATCCCTGAAAACATATTTAATTTTGTGAGCTACTCGGATCATACAGCCCTGCCGTCCTGATTAGTCACGCTTAGTCGACAACTAAGAAGCTTTCCTAAAGCAAAATTTGTTTTGGTCTATTTAGCTAATTGAAACTCAGATTCGTCACATAGGTCTCAGTATGATAGTTACTATAACTGTGTGTACAAAATAGTAAACCAAACGGTTTTACGGCTACGATCTCGCACTACCGCGCCCTCATGTGTCGCAGTTGGAGCGCTGTTAGTATCTATCAACTCCCCCAAAGCCAACATGTTGTGCATCCGCGAGTACGACTTCGCACTACCGGCGCCTCATGTGTCGCAGTTGAGCGCTATTAGTTACATCAACTCCCCAAAGCCAACATGTTGTGCATCCGCGAGTACGACTTCCTACCGGGCCTCAGTGTCGCAGTTGAGCGCGTTAGTTACTATCAACTCCCCAAAGCCAAATGTTGTGCATCCGCAGTACGTACTGACTTCTGCCCTCATGTCGCAGTTGAGCGCTATTAGTTACTATCAACTCCCCAGCCAACATACAGTATCCGCGAGTACGACTTCGCACTACCGGCGCCCTCATGTGTCGCAGTGGGCGCATTAGTTACTATCAACTCCCCCAGCCAACATGTTGTGCATCCGCAGACGACTTGCACCGGCGCCCTCATGTGTCGCAGTTGAGCGCATTAGTTACTATCAACTCCCCAAAGCCAACATGTTGTGCATCCGCGAGTACGACTCACTACCGGCGCCCTCATGTGTCGCAGTTGAGCGCTATTAGTTACTATCAACTCCCCAAAGCCAACATGTTGTGCATCCGCGAGACGACTTCGCTCTGGCGCCCCATGTCGCAGTTGAGCGCCATAGTTATCACCCCCAAAGCCAACAATCATCCGCGAGTACAGTTTTGCACCTGCCTTCTATATATGGGTCTTGATTCAGCATCGAAAGTTTCTTATTGCTCACCTAAAATCGCATTCCAACATCCCTGAAAACATATTTAATTTTGGATACTCGGATCATACAGCCCTGCCGTCCTGATTAGTCACGCTTAGTCGACAACAGAAGCTTATCTACTAAAGCAAAAATTTGTTTTGGTCATGTTTGCGATTGAAACTCAGATTCGCCTACAGGTCTCCTAGTATGATAGTTACTATCAACTGTGTGTACAAAAATAGTAAACCAAACGGTTTTACGGTCGACTTCGCACCACGCGCCCTCATGTGTCGTAGTTGAGCGCTGTTAGTTACTATCAACTCCCCAAAGCCAACATGTTGCATCCGCGGCATGACTGCACTACCGGCGCCCTCATGTGTCGCAGTTGAGCGCTATTAGTTACATCAACTCCCCAAAGCCAACATGTTGTGCATCCGCGAGTACGACTTGCACTACGGCGCCCTCATGTGTCGCAGCTTGAGCGCTGTTAGTTACTATCAACTCCCCAAAGCCAACATGTTGTGCATCCGCGAGTACGACTTCGCACTACCGGCGCCCTCATGTCGCAGTTGAGCGCTATTAGTTACTTACTAACTCCCCAAAGCCAACATGTTGTGCATCCGCGAGTACGATCACTGGCGCCCTCATGTGTCGGTTGAGCGCTATTATTACTATCAACTCCCCAAAGCCAACATGTTGTGCATCCGCGAGTACGACTTCGCACTTACCGGCGCCCTCATGTGTCGCAGTTGAGCGCTTTGTTACTATCACTCCCCCAAAGCCAACATGTTGTGCATCCGCGAGTACGACTTGCACTACGGCGCCCTCATGTGTCGGAGTTGAGCGCTATTAGTTACTATCAACTCCCCAAAGCCAATATGTTGTATCCGGAGTACAGTTTTGCTGCCTTCTCTAATATGGGTCTTGATTCAGCATCGAAAGTTTTTTTGCTCACCTAAAATCGCATTCAACATCCCCTGAAAACATATTTAATTTTGTGATACTGACGGTACAGCCCTGCTGTCCTGATTAGTCACGCTTAGTCGACAACTAGAAGCTTTCTACTAAAGCAAAATTTGTTTTGGTCTATTTTAGACTGTGAAACTCAGATTCGCCACATAGGTCTCAGTAATAGTTACTTAACAACTGTACAAAATAGTAAACCAAACGGTTTACGGTACGACTTCGCACTACCGGCGCCCTCATGTGTCGCAGTTAGAGCGCTGTTGTTACTATCAACTCCCCAAAGCCAACATGTTGTGCATCCGCGAGTACGATTGCACTACCGGCGCCCTCATGTGTCGCAGTTGAGTGCTATTATTACTATCAATCCCCCAGAACATATGTGCATCCGCGAGTACGACTTCCTACCGGCGCCCTCATGTGTCGCAGTTGAGCGCTGTTGGTTACCATCAACTCCCCAAAGCCAACATGTTGTGCATCCGCGAGTACGACTTCCCTCCGGCGCCCCATGTCGCAGTTGAGCGCTATTAGTTACTATCAACTCCCCAAAGCCAACATGTGTGCATCCGCGAGTACGACTTCGCACTACCGGCGCCCTCATGTCGCAGTTAGAGCCATTAGTTACCATCAACTCCCCAAAGCCAACATGTTGTGCATCCGCGAGTACGACTTGCACTCGGCGCCCTCATGTGTCGCAGTTGAGCGCTATTAGTTACTATCAACTCCCCAAAGCCAACATGTTGTGCATCCGCGAGTACGACTTCGCACTACCGGCGCCCTCATGTCGCGAGTTGAGTTATTAGGTTACTATCAACTCCCCCAAAGCCAACATCGTTGCATGCGAGTACAGTTTTGCACTGCCTTCTCTATGGTCTTGATTCAGCAGCATCGAAAGTTTCTTATTGCTCACCTAAAATCGCATTCCAACATCCCTGAAAACATATTTAATTTTGTGGATACTCGGACTGCGTTCTGCCGTCCTGATTAGTCACGCTTAGTCGACAACTAAGAAAGCTTTCTACTGCAAAAAATTTGTTTTGGTCTATTTTAGCTAATTGAAACTCAGATTCGCCCATAGGTCTCAGTAATGTTTACTATCAACTGTGTGTACAAAAATATAAACCAAACGGTTTTACGGTCACTTGCCTTGCCCCTCATGTGTCGCAGTTGAGCGCGTTAGTTACTATCAACTCCCCAAAGCAACATGTTTGCATCCGCGAGTACGACTTCGCACTACCGGCGCCCTCATGTGTCGGAGTTGAGCGCTATTAGTTACTATCAACTCCCCCAAGCCAAAATGTTGTGCATCCGCGAGTACGACTTCCACTACTGGCGCCCTCATGTGTCGCAGTTGAGCGCTGTTGTTACTATCAACTCCCCAAAGCCAACATGTTGTGCATCCGCGAGGACTTCGCACTACCGGCGCCCCATGTGTCGCAGTTGAGCGCTATTAGTTACTATCAATCCCCCAAAGCCAACATTTTGCATCCGCGAGATACGACTTCGCACTCCGGCGCCCTCATGTGTCGCAGGTTGAGCGCTATTAGTTACATCAACTCCCCAAAGCCAACATGTTGTGCATCGCGAGTACGATTCGCACTACGGCGCCCTCATGTGTCGCAGTTGAGCGCTCTAGTTACTATCAACTCCCCAAAGCCAAATAGTTGTGCATCCGCGAGTACGACTTCGCACTACCGGCGCCCCCATGTGTCGCAGTTGAGCTGCTAGTTACTATCAACTCCCCCAAAGCCAACATGTTGTGCATCCGCGAGTACAGTTTTGCACTGCCTTCTCTAATAAGGGTCTTGATTCAGCATCGAAAGTTTCTATTGCTCACCTAAAATCGCATTCAACATCCCTGAAAACATATTTAATTTTGTGATATCGGATCATACAGCCCTGCTGCGTCCTGATTAGTCACGCTTAGTCGACAACTAGAAGCTTTCTACTAAAGCAAAATTTGTTTTGGTCTATTTTAGCTAATTGAAACTCGATTCGTTTACATAGGTCTCAGTATGATAGTTACTATCAACTTGTGTACAAAAGATAAACCAAACGGTTTTAGGTACGACTTCGCACTACCGGCGCCCTCATGTGTCGCAGTTGAGCGCTGTTAGTTACTATCAACTCCCCAAAGCCAACATGTTGTGCATCCGCGAGTACGACTCCTACTCGGCGCCCTCATGTGTCGCAGTTGAGCGCTATTAGTTCTATCAACTCCCCAAAGCCAACATATTTGTGCATCCGCGAGTACCCGACTCTTCACCGGCGCCCTCATGTGTCGCAGTTGAGCGCTGTTAGTTACTATCAACTCCCCAAAGCCAACATATGTGCATCCGCGAGTACGACTTCGCACTACCAGCGCCCTCATGTGTCGCAGTTGAGCGCTTAGTTACTATCAACTCCCCAAAGCCAACATGTTGGCATCCCGAGTACGACTTGCACTACCGGCCCTCATGTGTCGCAGTTGAGCGCTATTGTTACTATCAACTCCCCAAAGCGCAACATGTTGTGCATCCGCGAGTACGACTTCGCACTCGGCGCCCTCATGTTGTCGAGTTGAGCGCTGTTAGTTACTATCAACTCCCCAAAGCCAAATGTTGTGCATCCGAGTACGACTTCGCACTACCGGCGCCTCATGTGTCGCAGTTGAGCTATTAGTTACTATCAACTCCCCCAAAGCCAACATGTTGTGCATCCGCGAGCATATTTTGCACGCCTTCTCTAATATGGGTCTTGATTCAGCATCGAAAGTTTCTATTGCTACACCTAAAATCGCATTCCAACATCCCTGAAAACATATTTAATTTGTGATACTCGGATCATACAGCCCTGCCGTCCTGATTAGTCACGCTTAGTCGACAACAGAAGCTTTCTACTAAAGCAAAAATTTGTTCATTTTAGCTAATTGAAACTCAGATTCGCCTCATAGGTCTCATGATAGGTTACTATCAACTGTGTGTACAAAATAGTAAACCAAACGGTTTTGGACGACTTCGCACTACCGGCGCCCCCTCGTGTCGCAGTTGAGCGCGTTAGTTACTATCAACTCCCCAAAGCCAACATGTTGTGCATCCGCGAGTACGACTTCCCTACCGGCGCCCTCATGTGTCGCAGTTGAGCGCTATTAGTTACTATCAACTCCCCAAAGCCAACAGTTGTGCATCCAGCAGACTTCGCACTCACGCGCCCTCATGTGTCGCAGTTGAGCGCTGTTAGTTACTATCAACTCCCCAAAGCCAACATGTTGTGCATCCGCGAGTACGACTTCCATACCGGCGCCCTCAGTGTCGCAGTTGAGCGCTATTGGTTACTATCAACTCCCAGAACATGTTGCATCCGCGAGTACGACTTGCACTACCGGCGCCCCATGGTCGCAGTTGAGCGCTATTAGTTACCATCAACTCCCCAAAGCCAACATGTTGTGCATCCGCGAGTACGATTTCACTACCGGCGCCCTCATGTGTCGCAGTTGAGCGCTGTTAGTTACTATCAAGCTCCCCAAAGCCAACATGTTGTGCATCCGCGAGTACGACTTCGCACTACCGGCGCCCTCATGTGTCGCAGTTGAGCGCATTAGTTACTATCAACTCCCCCAAGCCACATGTTGTTGCATCCGCGAGTACAGTTTTGCACTGCCTTCTCTAATATGGGTCTTGATTCAGCATCGAAAGTTTCTTATTGCTCACCTAAATCGCATTCCAACATCCCCTGAAAACATATTTAATTTTGTGATACTCGGATCACGCCCTGCCGTCCTGATTAGTCACGCTTAGTCGACAACAGAAGCTTTCTACAAAGCAAAAATTTTTTTGGTCTATTTTAGCTAATTGAAACTCAGATTCGCCTACATAGGTCTCTTGCAGGTAGTATGATAGTTACTAGCAATACGTAACTGAACGAAGTAATACCGATGTAAAACCCGACACCAGTGTGTTACAATATTTATGTATGATTATTTACTACTGAAAACTTGCTAACATTTTAGCAATCGATTTCGATGAATCAGTCAATCTCGTATGTACATCGCAAGCTTGTTCTTCCATAGCACTACATTCCAACTAGTACTTGGCCTGCCTTTCAACTTAGTAATCTATTAGCATTTATTTAGTTATTTATTGAAAGCTTTCTATGCCTGCCTTTGCATCAGTATGTATCTTGTGTGGCCAAGTCAATGGATACACTATGCCCAGGGTGTCGATAATGTTTCCCACCCAAAAACATCCTAGATCGGATCAAGAATCGATCTCGCTATCTCCAGATTCTGCGCCTTTGTTCGCAAGGCTAACTGGATATCTCAAGCCAGCATAAACGTCAAATTAAATAATGCAACTCACAAGGCTTTTAGCTGGTGCAGTCCGTTTCTGCTAAACTTACACGCACGTTTTCTTTAGAAAGCTTGAGGGCGTTTGGTGGCAGCTCCTCGCTTACGCCTATGTATGCCAATAGGGGGGCTCGGAATCTTCTTCGCTGCTGCAGTGGGTGCGTTCTAGAGAACTTTGGTGAGTTGGTATCGGCGATAACTTTTCAAAATTTTGGAATCGATTGATAATAAACACAAAATTATCAGAAAAAATATTTCAAGCTCTTTTTAGTGGAATGCAAGGTGGAATGTATTTAACCACGGGGATGACAAGCTACGCCATCTTTGTCACATCTTTTCTGAGTCACCAATACGAGTGCACTGCGAATGCAACACAAACAACTTCCAGGGTGAAAATGATATAAAACGAACGAAGGCATAGACAGTGCCTTACGCAAGTAGCATTCTAAAGAATTGAGCAAATAAGTTGAACATTCTTAAGTTTAAATCATGTTTTAATTTATAGTTCGTTTATTTTTTCTCTATTTTCTCATGATTGTATCATGTTGCATTATTGAGTGAAATGGGCGTTTTGCATCATATTCTCCTGTAAAAACGTAAACATTCAAAATTCGCGCACATACTATTGCAAAATAAATCAGTATTGGGGTGATTTGACACTGGGGGATAAATTTATCACCCAAAAAAGCACGAACAGGCGAACCTGTCAAAATCCATAGTGAAAAAAAAATCAGAAGGGTTGTGTGCAAGACACGACCGCCCGACGTAAACTAGGAAAAACCTTTTGGTGCAATGATAATAACCAATTATTTTCAATAGTCCAATTTGTTTTCAATAATACGCATTTCCAATAAGTAATAACAACAAATCAGTCAGAATGTTGCGAACTGTACTTTTCGACGCAATCATATTCAATTCTGCACAGTTTGTCGGAGAGAGACGTTGCAATAAATTTATTCGCAGACGATGGCTGAAAATTTCTTCACTATGGTGGGGTCTTCATTGGTTTGGGTGGTGTCGGTGAAAAGTGAAATTTTTCTCAAGATTCTGAGATGAATTGACGAGTGCGGTTCATAAATTCTGTGCGAAATCATGCGCGCAACATTTTGAATTCATGGTTTTACACAGATTTTGTGAACTCCACTCAAACAACATAAAATGGGATATCAGAAAATCAAGTACATATCACAACACAATCTTTCTTCTACCAAAATATTTGGTGGCCCTGAAAAAGGGCCGTTTGTTCCTGTTGGCATGAAGCCAATTGAAGTGATGTTCATCGCGTGCCGGTGAATGTAATCACCTAGATGATATCTTTGATAATGGTGGTCCTTCAAAGTGACGTCTGTCGGGTTGGTCCGTTGAAAGTGATGTTGAGCACTGCTCTGACGGTGTGCTACTGACCAGTAAACATACACCAACGGCAGGAAAATAGTTGAACTGCTGAATGTCCAGGCAAGAAAAGGCATCCTTCGGAGGGCGTCACATGGAGCACCAAAACTCACAGTACATGAATTGCTTTATTGGTTACACGAAAGCAGTTCTTCCGCGCGCGCGCGAGCCATTTCGTTCGAGATGTCGCGGAGAGCAGACCGTGGTACCACCTTCGGCATCGGCGGAGCTCCTAACGGAAATTTTATTCCCGGCGATGGTGTGGGTCGCGCGGTCGTCGTCATTAACATTAGCAGCGCTCAGATTAAATTTTCTTGTATGAAGTAGGGGGAATGACGGCTTTGGCAGATTTTGTTCTATTATTGTCAGGGGGTTTTTGTTGGCCAAATTTTATGAAATTTGGCCACAATATTCTTCGATATGCAAAGAATTTTTTGGCCAAATTTGAGCATAATTAGTTACAGAAAACCCCCTGACAATAATAGAACAAAACCTGCCAAAGCCGTAATTTCCCCTACTAACGATTGGCTACCATCAATGAAAGTAGCTGTTAAGTTACAACTTGAGGCGAGGTGAATTTTGATCAAAGTAAAACTTAATTGCTTGGTGATGGCAGATTGTTTTCCGTCGGTAGTAGAATCACGAGAGCACGATTCAGAGAAAGACTTACAGTTTTAGTAGATAGTCATCCATGCGAAAACATTTTTGCAGCTTCTCCGTTTGACGCGCGCTCGTGATTCTGCATACATTCAGAAAACATACGATGATTAAACTCATCCATGAGTTTTTAGGTGCTGAGTTGGGCTTGATTTGAATCGTCCATGCGTTTTTACCACAATAGACCAAACCACAGGCGTTATCGCTGGATCCGCGCTGGTCCGTTCTCCGTGACATGACGCGCGCACGCGAAACACGGGACTTTTTATACACAGGGAAAACGAAGCAGTAGATCAAAAGGCCCGTACCTTACTGCAATCTGATATCCGTGTTGGGGATTTATGAACGGAATTGAATTTTTCACTCGGTTTGGAAAGAAATAACATTTTCCATAGTTTAACCTTGATAATCAATAGTATCAATAGAATTGGCAAATTGCTGGAGAGTTTCCGAATCTATTGATAAGCAAATCTCGAAAATCCATCAAAAGATAAAGACGCTATTAGCGTTTAAAATTTATCCTAATTTCGTGACGGTCTCGAATTTGGAAATTTCGGTTTTACACCTTGTATCTGAGTCTTCCCCTTAGACGTAGTTCACGTCAAAATGCGCGAGCAAAAAACACGTCCGTACGTGCTGCTGTTACGAACTGAAAAATGAGCCACGCGCGCGGAGGAGAGCAGTTTTCTTATAATCAATAAAGATGGCTCATTAGTCCCGCCTTTTTGTTGTCCGGTATGACTGCAAATATTGTGTAACCGTCAAACACCTACCCAAGGGGCGTGGCTACAGGTTCAACTTTATTGATTACAAGAAAGCAGCTCTTCCGCGCGCGAGCCATTTCGTTCGAGATGTCGCGGAGACCAGACCATGGTACCACCTTCGGCATCGGCGGAGCTCCTACCGCAAATTTTATTCTCAGCGATGGTAAAGGTCGCGCGGTCGTCGTCGTCAGCATCAACAGCACTCAGATGGAATTTTCTTGCGTGTTTCTCTACGATGGCGGCTATGGTGGTGTATATTTCTGCAACGGTGGCGTCTGAAGTACCATCGATTAGCTGTCATCAGTGAAAGCAGCTCTTAAGCCATAATTTGAGGCGAGACGAATTTTGATCAAAGTTCATATTAATCTGATATTTTCCTGATAGTTTCCGTCGGTGGCGGAATCACGACCGTGCGTCAGGGACGCTACAAAAATGTATTCGCATGAATAGCATCAATACCAGTAAAATTTCTCGTCAAGATTATAATTTTAGTAGATATATTATTACTTGTTTCAGGTTTAATTTCCATCCATGCGAATACATTTTGCAGCTTCTCCTTCTGACGCACCCTCTTCGTTCCCACCGATGGCGTAGGTAGCGCTTGTAACAGGATCGTCGCGACAGAGAATCCAACGATGGCAATATGTTGCAGTGTAGCAACATAAAATCATGGTAAAATCATAGAGCCAGCATCTGCATTTAAGTGAAATACTCTTGTAATATTCTGACTATCGAATGGTTGCTGTTGTGTTGGTGATTAGGAATCCGCATGATCTGAAATCTGTGCTTTTCAGGGCATTAAATTTTTCATTGGAGCAATTTGGTTTGATTGAGAGTAAATTCATGAGATTGTTGCGTTAAATCGGCAGCAGTTACGCAAAAATTCATTAGATTCAATCCATCATTTTACTTCTGCAGAGTTAGTGATTAAAAATCCATCAAAAGATAAAGACGCTATTAGCGTTTGGAATCTATCCTAATTACGTGGCGGTCTCGAATTTGGAAATTTCCGTTTTACACCCTGTACCTGAGTCTTCCCCTTAGACGTAGTTTACGTCAAAAATTATTTCAACTTAACCTTCCTCCCAAACATAATGGTAGTCCTGAAAAGAACCGATTCATTTCCACTTATGTGCCTCAACAGCACGGCGTTGATTGTCAGATTCAAAGATGCTGTTGGGAACACGGATGTAAAGATGTACTGCTGTTGCCACGACCACCACCCAACGAAAAATTTCATCCGCATCATCACTCATAAATCTCAATCAATGAGTCCCTCACGTGCGAACGAAATCATCTGTGGAATGCATCATCAGGAATGCATCACGCTTGAATTTGCAACGCTAAAACGCATCATTAGCTCATTTGCCAAAACATCATTTTGGTTTAAAACGCATTCGGAATTAATTTGGGGGCAATTTATTGCTTATACATGAAAGAGTGTCTAATTTTTAATGCGAGAATCGTCAATTCACTGTTTTTAACAAAGGAGAACAAAAGAAAACATACGATGATTCAACTTATCCAGGAGTTTTAAGGTGCTGAGTTGGGTGCGTTGCAACTCACGCTTGATTAGAATCGTCCATGAGTTTTGAGTTTTACCACCACAGGCGTTATCACTTGAACCGCCCTGGTCCGTTCTCCGTGACATCCAGAATGAAAATGATGCGCGCACGCGAAACACGGGGCTTTATATTCACGAAGCAGTGGATCGAAAGGCTCGTACCTTACTGCAATCTGATGTCCGTCTTGGGGATTTATGAACGGAATTGAATTTTTCACCCGATTTGGAAAGAAATAATATTTTCTATAGTTTAACGTTGATAATCAATAGTATCAATAGAACTGGCAAATTGCTGGAGAGTTTCCGAATTTATTGATAAGCAAATCTCGAAAATCCATCGAAAGATATAGACGCTATTAGCGTTTGAAATCTATCCTAATTTCGTGACGGTCTCGAATTTGGAAATTTTGGTTTTACACCCTGTATCTGAGTCTTCCCCTTAGACGTAGTTTACGTCAAAAATATATTTACAACTTGTAATAGTGGTTCTGTTCAGGAGGACTTCAGTGAGCTCGAAGGTAGTCAGTTTTGTGACGACTTTTGTTGAGAACGGTTGTGACGGTAGAGTGACGAAAAAAAGAAAACGAAAAGAAAGAGAAAAATAAAAATAAACAAAAATTTGTAAAATGGATTTTCAGTTTCCTTTAATTATAATTTAAAAGAATCCCGACCTCGATCCCTACAGACGTGTGAAATACATTGTCTCTTAAACTGTGTTAGTGTTGCTGCGCGTTTGATCTGTGTAGGCATCGAATTGAATACATTTATATGCCCTTGAAAAACAATGAATTTTGTGAAGTACCATCAGTGGAGGAAATCTGCGAACCTTACTCACAAAACGAGAAGTAGGCAATGCAAAAGACTCGCGAACATTTGTTTTGCCTTTTTGCCTTTCTCGTATACAAAGTATACGTAAAGGCTATATGTTCGCTCCAAAAATGAACTTTTTATAGGAGGCCCGGAGACCCATAGTGTTATATACCAATCGACTCAGTTCGACGAATTGAGGTGATGTCTGTGTGTTTTTTTTTTTTTTACAAGGGAGAATGCATTTACACACTAACCCAGTACACGTGCATTGTAGTTGCCAAACAACAACACGGAAGTGTACTGGAGTGTCGGACTCGACCATACCGGTAATACCGACTAAACTCCCTTGGCCTCCACCATCGTTTCCCCAGGAACTACCTCCCAGTACTACTTCTGGGGGAGGGTGATGTCTGTGTGTGTGTATGTGTGTGTGTCTGTGCGCACCCACCCAAAAAAAAATGTCATTCATTTTTCAGGCACTTATCCTTAACCGATTTACTCGCAAGTTGCATTCGACGCAGAATACTCTCCCATTGTTTCCTATTGAAAATTGGCCAGATCGGACTATGGGCTCAAGAGTAATGGCCAAAATACTATTTTTATAATGCACGAGAAAGGCATCATCGCCGCTAGGTGGATTAATCAGGGTTTTCTTACCTACCTACTACTCGCAGAGAAAACAAAAAAACGAACCCCGAAAAATGTTCGTGAAGCTTCGCGAGTCATTCGGGGTAATTTGCTAAAAGTCATAAAACAACCTCGGAACTTGTTTCTCACTGATGTTCGAGCAAGAACACAATTGTTCATTGTTATTGTGTTTATGTCAAGTCAAATCTATCCATTGTATTTGAAGTAATCACAAATACTCGCGACCTTGATTTTTACTCCCGAACAAAAATCTGCCCTGCCTTTTTGTTTTTGCTCTGCTCGTACTCGCGAACAAAGCAAGCGCCAGAAAAATGCAGGCAGTAGGATCACGCGAGTGCGGCATTTTTGGTAGGCCCAATTACACTCTTTTCTTACTCGTGAAGCGAGTATTTCCACCACTGAGCACCATGTAAAAAGAAAGGCGTTCTTACTTCATCCGCGTGTCTTGTATTATATATAGACGGTTACTCTCTTCGCTCTTCGCTCGAATAGCATAATTAGCTCTCCTAATGCAGCGTACACACCAGTCAAGCAGTTTGACGAACATTGACTCCGCCCTCAAGAGAACGCTTCGGTTGCTGCTTTGTTTGAACGTGTGTTAAGTTGTTCGAACCAGAGTCTATTATATATAGAGTTACGCAAAGAGTGAAGCCAAATCTACCTATTGAACTGTCAAACCGTCTACCTATCGAGCAAAGTAAACAAATGCTTGTTGGTAAGGCGGAAGTATTGTTATCGCCAAAAGATTATTATGACGAATTAAATCGCATGAATTGAAATGTATTAGAATTGTTCTAGAAACAGCTTCAAAAAACTTCAATACACCCCCCAATAAAGTAGCAACAAGAAACTCACGTGTTTGCACTCTGTGGGTGACTTGGTTATTGAATAAAAAAGCTTTAGCAGTGACCACTCCCGTGAAGTCACTTCAAGGGTTGAACAAAAATGAAAGTTGCAAACAGAATAACAAGAAGATCGTTCAGAATAAGTGTAAGAAGATCCTCTTTGCGCAACTCTATATAATAGACTCTGGTTCGAACAACTATTTGACAGTTGGCGGCTCGGTTGGAATAAAATAAAACGGTTTGATTTTGGTTTGAGTTGTCGGGGGCAGAGTCAGGGTTCGCCGAACATGTTTGAGCTAGCCACCCTATAACCAGAGACCAGCGGAGTGAAAAACTGTAGGAATGGCAACGTATGAAAATGCATGAAATAGTGAAAATATTACCGGCATCACTTGAACTTTTTGCTTGCTTCTTATGGATGCAAAAAGTAAACAAGTCGAATTGGAACCGCTTTCGACGGTTCGATTGAAAACAATATGGCGTCTTCGCCGATCTCTTATTGTAGTATTTCTAGTTTGAGCATTTGTAGTGAAGTTGCACAAACCCCCATATATTTTTTGATTGTTGGTGCTCAAGTTGGCGCTTCGGTCGTTCGTGTGTCATATTGTTGGTCGAATAAATTGATTGTTCGTACCGCTGTTGGTAAAACTTGATGGATGTTTGAATAAACGAGAGCTGGGGTGGAAATGGGAGTGGAAATAAATGATTGGCCTTGGCTACCTGGTCGATTGTCTTTATACGCGATAGAAGACGAGCTTTTGATATCGACGGAGAGGTATCACAAGTTTAGGCGTTTTGTTGTCGAAAATCAAAATAAATGCTGAAAGATACTTCCGAGCTGTAGAATGTGGTTTTGTTGATAAGACGTAAAGCGATTCCTGGTGAAGCTTTTGAAATATGTGCGAGAGGTATCGCAAGTTCTGCATTTCTGTAGACCTCGAGGTATCACTACCGGTGTTTGGTGAATTAGAACTGCAGTTCATTTTTTTAAATTTAATTTTTTGCTGTATAGCGATGGACAGTATTAGAATTTATATCTGTAAAAAATCGAATCATTTTTTTTGTTATTGGCAAATCTGATTAAATTGATCTTAATTAATTACACAGCTCAACAAGATTTTGTCCCTAACACCAAATAATGTGTCCCTAGTAGATTTTTGCTCGCTGAATCCGAATCTGACTTCAGATTTGCTCTAGCACGTCGAGATTTTAAGATATACCTCAATAAATGTCGTAAAATCAATGATTTTGGGCATTTTGGAACAGCCATCGTTAAACCTATAGAAAGAATTACTAGTCAATCAAGGTCCAAAATAGATCACAAACATATAATCTTTCGAAATGTGGTGCATTTTGAACAAGTTTAACATAATAAGTGTGATTTATCTACAATATTAGTTAGTGAAAGTTATTTAAAAATATGTTTTATGCAAGCCACCTTCGAAGGCTTGTATTTGTATACAAGCCTGGTTATTTTCTGTGAACGGTTTTGAGAGGAAAGTAACAAGAATTCAATATAATAGTTTGTCCAAGCAAAAAAATAATATGTATTCATTGACGTAACTTCTATTGAATATAAATATGATATTGTATTTCCTCTGGCGCGATAAATTTTCAATTATTAATGTATTTACTGTCAATTTATGCTCCTTTATTATGTTCATTCGCATAAAGCAAGTACAAGAACTGTACACAGTTCTATATATTTTGATTATTCCTGCTAGAGTTTCCATTTCCCGGCCATTTTCGTTGACCCGGGATTCGGGATGAACTTGTTCGTATATCCCGGGAAATCCCGGGATCCCGGGATTTTTTGATGTTTCCTTAGAAAACTTATTTTTTGATTTAAAAACGATTTTATTCAATGTTCAGGGGTAAAGTTCATGTTTTAGAAAGGCCAGATAATACAGATTTCAAATTGGAACTCAATTCAATTCTAATTTGAATCGATTGTTTAAAAAAAAAGACTTCAAGAATCAAAAAATATTCACGTTTTTCTCGGAAGGTAGAGTACCCTTTTGGAATATTTGATACCGATTATGTAGGAAGGTGTCCGCTACAATGCCTACCAAATATTTTTTTGATGAAAGTGCTTAATTTTGAGAAATCGAACCATAGATGCCTTTCGCCTTACTGATTTCAGAAAGGTAACTCCTAGTGTGCCGCTGTAAGCAAGCTCAAAGCAGGCGATTCATTGGATCAAGAATTGTTTTTGAGGCAAGAAGCTCAGGAAGACTGACTCAATGTTGGGCGGCGCGAGGAGATTAGCAAGGCGAATATCAGCTAGTGTGCACAACCTCGCTGTAGACGGGAGATGGGTAGGAAGCAGGCGCCAAATAGATGTAGCTGATCTTTTACTGTAGATACTTGTCGTTTAATTAATAGAGAGCTGTAGCTGCTGGAAAAAGTATCATTCAGTAACCCTCCATTTAGTGGTATAGGGCAATTTATTATTTTTTGTGAAGGTGTTCTATTAACTATCTCCGATATTTTCATGTCTGTTCCTTTCTTACTAATTTAATAATAAGATGATATCGATTGTGCATCACAAAGAACCTTGGCTCCGTATACATGACTGAGCCTACCAAATAAACGAACGTGGAAAAAAATCATGTCTGATGGGAGGTAATAAAAATATGATATGAGTTTATCACTTAAGTTAGGTTTCGCGTTCAAAACAAATAACTTTTGTAAGTAAGAAAAAAAAACACTGTTTGCAAACCGGGAATGAAACAGAATTTTTCGTCCCGAGTATCCCGGGATTTTCGGGATTTCAAAAATAATATCCCGGGAATCGGGAAATCCCGGGATTTTTTGTCCCTGGATGTCCCGGGATGGAAACTCTAATTCCTGCTATTTATGATCATTCTAATATTCCTATGATAGAAATTTGGGCGGAAAACTATCAATTAGCAAAATTAATCAATGAATCGATAAGTTGGTTTTCGATCATTCTTGTGTATGATTGCATACAAGCTAGAGCGATGTTGACGGCTACGCAACAGAAACCGGAAAACGTCAACAACCTACTCGTGCGTGGGGGACTTTTTGTTTGATTCGCTTTGAAAATGCTGCGTGGATGTTGCAATAATCCCAATGCAATTTCTTTAAATTATGATTAGCTTATAACATTGAAAAAGGAAAAAGTTCACTAGTTTTATCAAGATTTGTTATGTGCTAAGACGCAAAGTTATGCGCCAGAAAAAAAAACTTGGACTCCGCTCCACTTGTGTGCTGTTCAACATGTTACCACAGACAAACAGACGTAACACTCATGAAATTCTCATCGTTCACTGTTTCACTGGTTATTTTAAATAATCATTAGTTTTCCAATCGGTCACAAGTTGCGCGCGCATCGGATTTGCTCGAGTTTGACGTTTGCTCACTAACGCCATCTGGTTCGTGATTTGCCCAACTAAGTGAAAACATCAGATGTCGTTAGTGTTTGTACGACGGTGGATTTGATGAGTGAATGTTTACTGTGTTATGTCTGTTTGTCTGTGATGTTACAGTTACCCGAGCATATGGTTGGATGATCCCCCAATTCTGCACTCTGATATTTCTCTAATTTAACAAAACAACGGCGTGAATGAGAAAATTTACGATGAAGTTACAAAATGGTTAAGTTTCAACTTATTTTCCGAGTGCTGAAATGTATTTTATTAGTCAATGTGACTTGAATGCTCTGGTAGGGGATCTAGTAGAGGTTTTGAATACGTTCAAACTGCACTCCGATCTGTTTCCTTGTTGATTAAAAGAAAGGAACTTTATGGATCATCATGTTCTCACTATATTCTAGCACAACACAATTGCAACATGTTAACAGATTTACGTGTGGTAATTGGAAGTTGATCGATCGAAAAAACAACCAGAAATCGAGCAGAATAACATTTTAGGAGGAGGAGAAATGTTGAGCATAAAATGAAAAAACGTGGATATTTTATTAAAAGGCCAATGAAACATATATTTACAAACTGACTAGTATCTCTATACTTCATCATTTTCTTATCCCAGTTCCTCTGCCCTCATGTTGTGGAATTTTTGGTGGCTTCGAACTGGTGGTGATGGCGTTTGCATGCAAGCTTTTGAAACAAACTTGCATGAAATATTTTTAAATTAAATTCACTGAACTTAAATTCAAGTAAAACCGAAAAGAAAACAATTGTAACGTGCAAATCTGATGGAAATTAATTAGATCAGATGTGCTTTTACCGTTTTGGGTATTGATTGACCTAAAATTATGTTAATATACTTCATGAAAGTCCTTCGAAAAATGCCAATTTCTTCAAATTAGCGGTATTAATTTAGCTATATCTCAAAATTTGGACGTGTTAGAGCATATCTGAGGACAGATTCGGATTCAGCGAGCCAAAATCTACTGAAGACACATAAATTGGTTTTGAGGACCCGCAAAAGGTTAAATTGTGTTCCCCTGTGTTATCTAAAAGATAACTCGTCTAGCTCAAACCTTTATAGGGGTATTGGCGGGATCATCATCATCATCATAAGTAATAAAGCGCTGAATTCTCTATCAAGAAAAACGATTTTCTTTCTCGAAACGGTTAAAAATCGTTCACGTGATACTATTTAGATGAAGTAAGCATAATTTAAATGCTTAAACCTCGTATTTTATGATCATATTAAGTCGTCAATTGTAATCACAAAAAATACATCTCGAGGATTTGGATTGATGGAAAATATTGTTTGACGTTGGACAACGTCTTAACCGAAGGTACTGGGTGTCAAATCAGAATCTAAAATTAAGGTCAATCACAAAATTATGTAAGATTTTCTTCTTCTTCTTCAACTGGAACTTGGCCTGCTTTTCAACTTAGTATTCCAATCGTATTTCGTCAGTTTTTATTTGAAAGCGTTTCTATGCCTGCCATTGTATAAGTATGTATCTTGTGTGGCAAGTTCAATGGATACACTATGCCCGGGGAAGAGAGTCGAGAATATTTCCCACCCTAAACATCTTAGACCGGACCGAGAATTAAACACGCCATCTCCGGGTTAGCAATCCTACGCCTTTGCTCGTACAGGGGATGGACAAAATAATTAGGATAGGCAAATTTTGGGTAAAATTAGATGTGTTGTAACTGCTTTAGTTATCATCCGATTTTGACAATTCAGGCATGCCTGAACTAGAAAATTAATGCAGTTTGACGGTATGTCCATGGAACTGATCATGGCCACCGGATTCCGGAGATATTTCGGGTTTTTCGGAGGTAGGTTCAAAACCGTAAATTTGAGGTGGAGAAGTTGTGGTTCAAAATTGAATAATATTAGTAACCACAAATAAAGTAGGGCTTTTGCTTATTGGAACCATATATTGAGATTTGCAATCGGACCAGAATCAAGTAAGATATGGCCATTTCTTTATAATCGGTTCCGATCGATACTTATTAAAGGGGTCAGGCCACAACTTCATTTGAATCTCGCTTTTTGATAGATGTTCCACTATGATTTTATTCTAGAAGGCCTCTAATGTGTCAAGAATGAAAAACCAATTGAATAAACGGATCCTGGAGTCGCTGGGATGTCCCCGGGGAACCTGTGAATGGGGACATTTAAGTTTTAGCACCAAAACCAGTCATTCGACTGCTCTTTTTTCATGGTTTTTGATCAGGAAGCGAAGTATGAATATAAAATGGTCCTTTGACGGCTCTGACCGCTTCCAGGATCTACGGATTGGCCCCGGGGAACCTGTGGAAGGGGACATTTTAGTTTTACCAAAAAAACAGTCGTTCGACGGCTCTTTTTTCATGGTTTTCGATCAGGAAGCGAAGTATGAATATAAAATGGACAATTGACGGTTCTGACCGCTTCCATGACCTACGGATTGGCCCGGGGGAACCTGTGAAAGGGGACATTTAAGTTTTAGCACCAAAACCAGTCATTCGAAGGCTCTTTCTTCATGGTTTCCGATCAGGAAGCGAAGTATGAATATAAAATGGTCCATTGACGGCTCTTACCGCTTCCAGAATCTACGGATTGGCCCCGGGGGAACCTGTGGAAGAGGACATTTTAGTTTTACCACCAAAACCAGTCGTTCGACGGCTCTTTTTTCATGGTTTCCGATCAGGAAGCACAGTATGAATATAAAATGATCCATTGTCGGCTCTGACCGCTTCCAGGATCTACGGATTGGCCCCGGGTAACCTGTTGAAGGTGACATTTTAGTTTTACCACCAAAACCAGTCGTTTGACGGTTTTTTTTCATGGTTTTCGATCAGGAAGCGAAGTATGAATATAAAATGGTCAATTGACGGTTCTGACCGCTTCCAGGACCTAAGGATTGGCCCGGGGGGACCTGTGGAAGGGGACATTTAAGTTTTAGCACCAAACCCAGTCATTCGAAGGCTCTTTTTTCATGATTTGCGATCAGGAACTGAAGTATGAATATAAAATGGTCCATTGACGGCTCTGACCGATTCCAGGATCTATGGATTGGCCCCGAGGAATCTGTGGAAGGGGACATTTTAGTTTTAGCAACAAAAACAGCCATTCGACAGCTCTTCATTCATGGTTATCGATCAGGAAGCGAAGTACGAAAATAAAATGGATCATTGACGACTCTGACCGCTTCCAGGACCCAAGGACTGCCCCCGGGGAACCTGCGGAAGGGAACATATAAGTTTTAGCACTAAAATCAGTTATTCGACGGCTCTTTTATATAGGTTTTCGATCGGGAAGCAAAGTATAAATATAAAAGGACCATTGACAGCTTTGACCGCTTCCAGGACCTTTTGGTTGCCCCCGAGGAACCAGTGGAAAAGAACATTTAAGTTGCAGCACCAAAACCAATAACTCGACGGCTTTTTTTCGTGATTTTTTATCAGAAAGCGAAGTATTAGTATAAATTGGACCATTAATGGATCTGACCGCTTCCAGGACTTACGGATTGCCCCCGAGGAATTGTGGAAGGGGACATTTTAGTTTTAGCACAAAAACCAATCATTGGACGGCTCTTTTTTCATGGATTTCAATCAGAATGTGAAGTATGAACAAGAAATGGACCATTGACGGCTCTGGCCAATTTCTGGACCTACTCACGGGGAAGCTGCCTACTTCATACTTCGCTTCCTGATCCAAAGCCATGAAAAAAGAGCCGTTGTATGACTAGTTTTGATGCTAAAACTAAAATGTCCCCTTCAACAGGTTTCCTGGGCCAATCTGTAGGTCCAGAAAGCGGTCAGAGCCCTCAATGGTCCCTTTTATATTCATTTCTCGATTCCTAATCGAAACCACTAGAAAAGAGCCGTCGAATGACTGGTTATGATGGATAAAATAAAATGTCCCCTTACGCAGATTCTCCAGGAGCAATCCGTGGGTCTTGGAAGCGGTCAGAGCCGTTAATGGACCATTTTATATTCATACTTCGCTTCCTGATCGAAAATCGAATGACTGGTTTTAGTGCTAAAACTAAAATGTCCTCATTCACAGGTTCCACGGGGGCAATCAGTAGGTCCTGGAAGCGGTCAGAGCCGTCAATGTTCATTTTTAATTCATATTTCGCTTCCTGGTCGAAATCCACGAAAAAAGAGCCTTCGAATGACAGGGTTAAATGCTAAAACTAAAATGTCCCTAAGAACTAAGGTTCCCCGGGCCAATCCGTAGGTCCTGAAAGAGCTCAGAGCCGACAATGGACAATTTTATATTCATACTTTGCTTCCTGATCGAAAACCATGAAAAAAGAGCCGTCGAATGACTGGTTTTGGTGCTAAAAATAAAACGTCCTCTTCCACAGGTTCTTCGGAAGCAACCAGTAGGTTCTGGAAGCGGTCAGAGCCGTCAATGGACCATTTTATATTCATACTTCGCTTCCTGATCGATAACCATGAAAAAAAGTGCCGTCGAATGACTAGTTTTGGTGCTAAAACTTAAATGTCCCCTTCCACAGGTTCCCCCGGGCCAATCCGTAGGTCATGGAAGCGGTCAGAACCGTTAATTGACCATTTTATATTCATACTTCGCTTTCTGATCGAAAACCATGAAAAAAGAGCCGTCGAACGACTGGTTTTGGTGGTAAAACTAAAATGTCCCCTTCCACAGGTTCCCCGGGGCCAATCCGTAGATCCTGGAAGCGGTCAGAGCCGTCAATGGACCATTTTATATTCATACTTCGCTTCCTGATCGGAAACCATGAAGAAAGAGCCTTCGAATGACTGGTTTTGGTGCTAAAACTTAAATGTCCCCTTTCACAGGTTCCCCCGGGCCAATACGTAGGTCATGGAAGCGGTCAGAACCATCAATTGTCCATTTTATATTCATACTTCGCTTCCTGATCGAAAACCATGAAAAAAGAGCAGTCGAACGACTGTTTTTTTGGTAAAACTAAAATGTCCCCTTCCACAGGTTCCCCGGGGCCAATCCGTAGATCCTGGAAGCGGTCAGAGCCGTCAATGGACCATTTTATATTCATACTTCGCTTCCTGATCGAAAACCATGAAAAAAGAGCCGTCGAATGACTGGTTTTGGTGCTAAAACTTAAATGTCCCCATTCACAGGTTCCCCGGGGACATCCCAGCGACTCCAGGATCCGTTTATTCAATTGGTTTTTCATTCTTGACACATTAGAGGCCTTCTAGAATAAAATCATAGTGGACGATCTATCAAAAAGCGAGATTCAAATGAAGTTGTGGCCTGACCCCTTTGATAAGTATCGATCGGAACCGATTATAAAGAAATGGCCATATCTCACTTGATTCTGGTCCGATTCCAAATCTCAATATATGGTTCCAATCAGCAAGAGCCCTACTTTATTTGTGGTTACTAATATTATTCAATTTTTAACCACAACTTCTCCTAATATCCACCTCAAATTTACGGTTTTGAACCTACCTCCGAAAAACCCGGAATATCTCCGGAATCCGGTGGCCATGATCGGTTCCATGGACATACCGTCAAACTGCATTAATTTTCTAGTTCAGGCATGCCTGAATTGTCAAAATCGGATGATAACTAAGGTAGTTACAACACATCTAATTTTACCCAAAATTTGCCTATCCTAATTATTTTGTCCATCCCCTGTAAGCCTAACAGCAGACCGCTGGTTTTTTAAACGAAAAGATTTTGAACGTACGTAAATAGCGCCTTTATATTTCGATGTATTTTGTAGATTTATATATCAATCGACACCGAAACTCTCCACAAATTTACCAAAACAAACAAATTTTGATTATTTACGGAACTATTGGAAATTTCAATTCCAGCCAACTCACATTTGCGGAAAAGCCATCAGAATCCGAGTACCAACCTCCACCGCGGTTAGCTCTCTTTTTTGCACATTGAATATCTTTCGAATGCTTGATTTGTCCAATCTCCACATGTGCTTTACTGTTGTATATCCACGTGACCTTTAAGTGGTCTTGATGTGTAGAGGTTATCACGCCTATCTAGAGAGTAGGAGGTTGAGGGTTCGAGTCCCTCCAGGACACGTGGATTCTTTTTCGCAAATTTTATATCAATTTGTCCATTTCGAAACATGTGCTGAGCATATGCACAGCCAAGATATTTAACAAAAAAATGGTTTTCGTACGGCCGAGTTGCCGAATAATATGCAATTAATTAGAAATCTATACTTTCTAAAAGAAGGCACCCCTTATTACCCATATATTAACCCGAGTGACAGCAAGAAACTACACTGAACCAAAACATCCACCTTAAAGTGAATGCTAAGTGTATTGCCACCGCCCTTTAACAAATTTCATTCGATGACTGGATGATGCTCATTCGATTGTTTCTTTGGAGGATGACAAGCATCCATATGCGAATCATACCGTAGCTGGATGATTGTCTGACCAAAAATCGAGTGCATGTTCGATCATTTCTGAATGAATCCAATGAAGGTAATTGAGTTATGAACATTTCTTTTGTAACTGAAGATCATTGCAGTTTTCTTAAATTTATTTTCTTTTAAAATCAAAAAATAATAAACATTTTATATTTTTAATTTATTTTAGAATCATGAACAGGGTGTACAATATGTAATAAGATAACTACAATGGGTTCTTATTTGGAGGTAAAGCGGTACAGCACGCACGGAACAGAAGCAATGAATTGAACAATGTTCAATATGACAGAACGTGCATTTCCACAGAATTGTAGGACGCACTCCGGATTCTAATTCGACGCTTATTACCAAGCTAATAAAACTGTAGATTTTTTTAAATTTTTTAAGGATAGTTTTGTAATTGTTCAACGCTCATATTGATTTATTCATACAAATTTTGCATTTTTTTTTCGTGGAACATTTTGTTTTCTTTATGGAAAATTCTTCTTTAATAATTGCAATTTTTACTTTTAAAAGTGCTAATTTATTTCTGTTGTGTGGAAAATTCTTAATTGTTAATGGAAATTTTGCATTATGAGTGGAAATTTTATATTTATTTATTGCTCATACCCTGATTCCTATATTGGCAATTTCCTAGTTTTTGCCTTTCTCGTATACAAAGTATACGTAAAGGCTATATGTTCGCTCCAAAAACGAACTTTTTATAGGAGTCCCGGAGACCCATAGTGTTATATACCGATCGACTCAGCTCGACGAATTGAAGTGATGTCTGTGTGTATGTGTGTGTGTATGTGTGTGTGTATGTGTGTGTGTATGTGTGTGCGCAAAATAATCTCACTCATTTTTCAGGCACTTATCATTAACCGATTCGCTCGCAACAAGTTGCATTCGACGCGGAATCTTGTCCCATTGTTTCGTATTGAAAATTGGCCGAATCGGACTATGGGCTTCGGAGTTATGGCCAAAATATATTTTTATACAACAAAAAATCTCACTCACTTTTTAGACACTTACTCTTAGCTGATTTACTCGCAACAAGTTTCATTCAACGCAGAATCTTGTCCCATTGTTTCGTATTGAAAATTGGACAGATCGGACTATGGATTTCGAAGTTACGGCCAAAATCCAATTTTTCACATGATAAACACGTACAAAATTCTCACTCATTTTTCAGGCACTTATCCTTAAACGTTTTGCTCGCAACAAGTTTCGTTCGACGCGAAATCCTGTCCCATTGTTTCGTATTGAAAATTGGTCGAATATAGTTCGATTTATATATAGTTCGGAATTCGAAGTAATGGCCAAAATACATTTGTTGCCAAGAAAAATTCTCACTCATTTGTTAGGCTTTTACTTTTAGCCGATTTGCCTGCAACAAGTTGCATTCGACGCAGAATCTTGTTCCATTGTTTCGTATTGAAAATTAAACAGATATGGCCAAAATTAATTTTTTTGCCTTTTTGCCTTTCTCGTATACAAAGTATACGTAAAGGCTATATGTTCGCTCCAAAAACGAACTTTTGATAGGAGTCCCGGAGACCCATAGTGCTATATACCGATCGACTCAGCTCGACGAATTGAGGTGATGTCTGTGTGTGCGTGTTTTTTTTTTTTTTTTGTAAAGGGATGAAGGCAAATCTGCTTACAGACACCTGAAATTATCACTCAGGGAGTGGGGTTGGCGCGGTCGGCAGAAGGCCGGCCGGCCGGACCCACTAAACCCACCCAAGTAACAGAAGGTTACTTGAGTTACCCTCTCTTGGCGTGCCCTGGTCCCCCGGGGCTTACTGGATGTCAATACTTCGGAGGGGGGCTGTGCTCATGCACTTCACGTGTTCAGCCTCTAGCAAGCACAGCTAGTTCGCTACATTTTCTCATCGAAGCATTTTTTATTCGGTTTGCGCGTCTCTTAATCTTTGACGCTCACTGTCTCTCTTCCTCATGCCATTCAGCACCACTGCATCTTTGAGCCATTTAGCTCTCGACGTGTTCGCAGTCTACTCTACTACTGTGTGTGCGTGTTTTTTTTTTTCTTCCTAAACAATGGAGGGGGAATCTGCTCAACAGACATCCTGGGTTGACCAGGAAGTGCTGGGTTAGGGGCCACCTCCAATGAGGGAGGCAGGACTGCATCCCCGACCAGCTAAACCGTTTCCATTGCCGCCAAGCCCATAGTCCCTTCGGTACAACCAGAAAGTAATGCTTCAAAGGGGGGCCATTGCACAACGCACCCTTGAGGTTAGCTGCGTGTCCTTGCAGAACCGAACATCGTAACTCGCTTTTTAGAAGAACACCATGGTATCGTGCCAGCGCCTTGCCGGCTTTCCAGGTGGCCTTACCACGCCTTATGTCCTCGGAAGGTGGGAAGGGTCGACTTCGCGCTTGCTTCCCTCTGCACGACTGGTATCAAAAATGATGATGCCGCGTGCACCCCAAATTGACCTCTCTGCGACAGGGTCTATTCGCCAACACACAGAGGGACTTGCCGACGCGAGGCCTACGCCTGCCCCAGCCTTGACGAGGACCCCTTTCCGTCCTCGGGCTCGGAACCCGCCTGGTTGACCGACGCCGCGAAAGCGACGATACCATGTTGTTCTTCGCGCGGCCACTTGTTCGATAAAAGGATCGAGTTCGACCACAGAGCATGACCACCGGTATGACCCATGAAGCCGACTCCGATCCCTTGGACCACCTCTTATTTGCGCCTGAACTAGCCATCCTTGAGTCCACGCGCCACCTTCTGTGTAGCTCCGAGACGATTTGGGCGATAGCCGATAAAACGGCGTTCCAGCCAACTTCGTCTTTACACATCCTCCGAACTAGGTTGTCCGGGGTAGTGTCCAGACCACATGTGACAAGCATGTGGTCACACATTGCGCGAAAACGTAAGCACACGAACAACACGTGTTCCGCCGTTTCCTCTAAACCTGCGCACACCAAACACTCGGGCGAAGCCGAGCAAGCCAGCTGCTTTACCTGCACTTTGATTTTGCAGCACGCTTAAACGCCGGGCACATCGAACCCCCCATGGGGTGCTTGCTGTTCACAGCTTTGCTGGAACAAATCAAACAATTGGGAGGGTTCGTGCAGCATTGTGCCTCCAATCCGCAGCGTCGGCAGAGATTGCTTCTGTCAGGGCCTTTGCAGTCCCATTGCTTGTGCCCCGGTTCCAGGCACTTGAAGCAAACTTCGGGTTGCTCGTATATGCCCACAGGGCATACCGACCATCCCACCTTGACGCTCCCTAACTTGACTACCTTGGAGACGTCCGCTGCAGATAGCCGAACCAATGCTACCTGCGTCCCTGCCGGACCTTTCCGTAGCCGAACGGCTGCGGTGGGCGTCTCCACTTCACACTGTCGCCGCAGTGCCGTGACGAGCTCTTCGACTTCGGTGATCTCGTCCAGGTCTTTAACCCTTAGATTCACCTCCGTCGTGAGTGCCCTCACCTTGACCGTCTCGCCTAGGACCTCCTCCGCCAACTTCTTGTAGGCGGCGCCCTTTTGCGAGACGCCCCGCTTCAGCTCGAGTATCATCTCGCCCATCCGGGTACGTCTTATTCGACGTACGTCGGTACCGAGTTCACCGAGCTTGACGTCACTCCTCATCACCTTCAAAACATCCGAGTACTTAGCCTCGACCGCCGTGATGACTAGGGCATCGCCCCTGGAGCGATTGGCGCCTACCCTAGACTTCTTGCTACCCTCATTCGCCTGGGCCTTCTTTTCGGCCCTTGACGTCTTCGGTTTCCTCTTGTTCTTGACCAGGGTCCAGGAGGCGTCATCCCCCTCTATTTCCCTGGTCTGGTGCGGCTGAGAACTTTCAGCCTGCCGTAACCCCATACCACCGTCTTGCCTGAGTGGACGGACCTTTCCAGGTCCATCCTCCCCCGGTTTTGGAGGTACCTGACCGGGGTTCAGCTTCCCAGCCCCACTACCCTTGTTCGGGGTAGTAACCCTCCGCGTTTTGGAGCGGCCCCAGGAGCTCATCCCCTGGAGACTGTCTCCCTGTTTTTGTGTCTGCTCCGCTGGAGCAGTCACCCCCGACGTACCCGCAAATACTTGAGCCTCAGTCTGGGTAGACTTTGGCACCACCGTCTTAGCTGGCACGCCTTCGGTCGATTCGACCTTGCCCGAGTCCCCGAATCCTTGGGCCTCAGTCTGGGTAGACCTCGACTCCACCGATTTCACAGGTTTACACTTGGCCGTCCCGACCGCCCTCTCCAGCTTGGCGTCCAGCATCGACTTTAGAAGTTTCTGCAAGCTCCTCTTGAGGTCCTTGCTGATATTATGCTTCGATGACGCAAAGTCGATGATGGCGTCCAGCTGTTCCGTCGCCACCTCGAAGGCCGAAAGCCCATCGCGTTTGCGGTTCATCGCCTTCACAAGCCATGGGCCGTCAATAACTTCTACCGGCGTTTTTATAGCCGAGAGGAAGGTTGAGTGACCCACGCTGGCGCTGCGCACTGAGCTGCCGACTATTGCCTCTGGCCTCCTAGGCGGAGACCTGAACAACCCACCTCTTGCGAAGGGGTTGTCGCCTACACTACTACCACTAATTGAAGAATTGACTTGGTTTTCCATTTTGGTCCCACGAGTTGCTCGGGAAAAGAGGTCCACCACGCCAGAGCCCAGCATAACGCGGTAAGGGACAATTACTGTGGAGGGTGCCCAGGTACCCCACAGGCTCCGTTAAAGGCCTAGCTTATTATTTCACCCCCTGGCCATGCATCCCCTCGGCACGGGTCGCTTGACGCCTTGGGATTAGGGGTTAGGGACGATGGTCCCGGTCTAACTCGCAGTGGCCATGGGGAGGGGTCGTCAAGCCCTTGGACAAAGTCCCTGCTGCCCCACCCCTGTGTGTGCGTGTGTGTGTATGTGTGTGTATGTGTGTGTGTATGTGTTTTTTGCCTTTCTCGTATACTAAGTATACGGTAAAGGCTATATGATCGCTCCAAAAACCAACTTTTTATAGAAGGCCCGGAGACCCATAGTGTTATATACCGATCGACTCAGCTCGACGAATTGAGGTGATGTCTGTGTGTGTGTGTGTGTGTGTGTGTGTGTGTGTGTGTGTGTGTGTGTGTGTGTGTGTGTGTGTGTGTGTGTGTGTGTGTGTGTGTGTGTGTGTGTGTGTGTGTGTGTGTGTGTGTGTGTGTCTGTGCGCAACCGCCCAAAAAAAATTTCACTTATTTTTAAGACACTTATCCTTAACCGATTTACTCGCAACAAGTTGCATTCGACGCAGGGTACTCTACCATTGTTTCCTATTGAAAATTGGTCAGATCGGACAATGGGCTTGGAAGTTATGGCCAAAACACCACTTTTTTTTTAAGAAAAAATCAGTAAAAAAATGTCACTCATTTTTCAGGCATTTATCCTCAACCGATTTACTCGCAACGTTGCATTCGATGCAGGATACTCTAGCATTGTATCCTATTGAAAATTGGTCAGATCGGACAACGGGCTTGGAAGTTATGGCCAAAATACCACTTTGTTTTTAAAAAAAATTCAGTAAAAAAATGTCACTCATTTTTCAGGCTCTTATCCTTAACCGATTTATTCGCAACAAATTGCATTCGACGCAGAATACTCTCCCATTGTTTCCTATTGAAAACTGGCCAGATCGGACTATGGGCTTAAGAGTAATGGCCAAAATACTATTTTTTTAATTCACGAGAATGGCACCATCACCGCGAGGTGGATTAATCAGGGTTTTTTTTATGAAAAATTAATAATTCTTCATGGAAATTTTATTATGCTGTCTTTTAGCACTATTCGCGGTTAGACAGGGGAAATATTTACCTAATGAGCTAAGATTTGATATTATTCTCTCACCTATTACTCGAAAAAACTTATCTCAAACGGTGTAGAAATGAAACGCGATATGTATTCAGTTGTATAACGTATACAATATACATAATTGTAATGTAAGGCAGCAGCGGTAGTCGTTCCGGTAATCATAATTAGGGACACGGCAGGTATTTCCGTCCATCGTCGTAGGGGCTAAAACCAACGAAAGCAACGTACATTTGCTAGAACTCCACTATAGCAGAACGTTTCTCCTGAGCTTACGATTTGGTACGTATGAGTTTTACAAAAAAGCGTCTCTTTTATTGGTTTTCGAGACTATGACGAACAGACGAAAATACCTGCCGTGTCCCTATTAATTATTGTCAAAAACAGAGTTATATGGCCAGTGGAGATATATCAGCTTCCACACTGATATTCTTCCCTCCCCCATCGTACGGGAGTTTGGCAGAAGAAAGGTCGTGTGATATATACAATCACAAATATTGCCCTCCGCTCGCTTTCAAATCGAATTCTATAAAAACTATTTCTATACTTTCGCCTCTAATTCTATCATGAACATGTACGTCTAAGTTTGGAAGATGATATTAGCATTTCCATATCATTAGAGTTATATATTTAATCAAAACGAACTTATTCATTAATTGGAAGCTTCAATCATTAACACTCTACATACTCCCATAGACATCACCTCAGTTCGTCAAGCTGGGTCGATGGGTATATGACACTATGGGTCTCTGGTGCCCTATCAAAAATTCGTTTTTGGAGTGATCCTTTAGCCTTTACGTACACTTAGTATACCAGAAAAGGCAATAAGAGAAAATACGAGAAAGGCAAAAATGATAGCCATTTCAGATAATGATAAAAATACGACTAAAATAAAATTACTGTCTCGTAGTATTCTCACATGAAAGGATAGCATTTCCTCATCGTTGGCATAGTCAGCCACGTTTTTCTGTTTTAGGCCAAACTTTGTTTGATCTAGTTTATTCAAAATAATATCATTCTATGTAAATAATGTAAAACTTCCCCATCCATCTCTGTCTTCGTTTGGGAGACGAAGCAATTCCTCAGCCGTTGCCTGTTTTTCCTCCGGAACACGTTCCAGTGCAATCAGGCTTTATGTTGTATGCAAAGCATCACTGGTAAAAGCTGTTTCAGAGCACGCTGCTAGCCAACGACGACGACGCGATGTTGACTAGCTAGGGCAGCACCAACCGGCGAACAAGAAGCCAATTTGCAAGAATGCATTTTCTTTGAAATATTTCCATGCAGATGAGAGATGGCTTCGGATGTTTTTGGAGCGAACACGCCATGCACTGGCATTTCGCTCTGTTTTATGCATGCTGGAACGCCGAATTTGAAATTCAATATTTGAAAAAGCTATTTTCCCGCACGGAACCGAGAAAGAGCTAAATAATGACGAGCAAATAATAACATGTCAGTGATAAAACCCACATGTTTCTATCTTCCACACATGAGAGATTTGCAACATTTTAACGCCAATCCCCCTTCCCTGTCAGCATTCGACCACGGAAAGGAGGTTCTTGGCATAGACTATTTTATCTCTTAAGGTTAATGAAACACATATGTTGGTTAGAAAACGAACGATTGACTGTAACTACTGTAACTTCCAGAACCGATTTTAACCCGATTTGACACATATATCTTATACTTAGATGACAATTATTGGTTCTTTTCTTATTTATTTATTGATTAGGAGTAGGGAAAATCCCCTAGGAGTGGAACCCTACAGAAATCCTGATCCCAAGGCATAAAACTACCTCTTCTTTACTAATTGTACACTTCAAAAGGGACACCTCCAATGGAAGTACATTTCACTTTCATTTATCATTAGTAATAATACTGATATTGGCGTGGTTGGCGTTGGACGGTGGGTGGTTGACGGTAGACGATTATAAAGTAGATGTTTTTACTGAATTTTGAAGCTTTTGTAAAATTCTTCATTATTTCTGGTATGTGAAAAGTGAACACCAATTTTAATAAACTATTCTGACGCAAAATATGGCCTGCCGAAAGGTTCAAGCTAAAGTAATAATCAGCGACATGAAATTCCGATAAAATTGAAATACTTGCAAATCCAAGTGGGAGCGGTACCGACTAAAGAGGAATTACGTGATGTGGTACAGAAATCGTATCTTCAATTGAATTCTTTTCATGTAGAATGAAAACATAATAATTGATATAACTAGAATGGAAAGCACAAAAAAGCACCATCACGATTAAGTGCAATAATCCACACCTTTAAATGCAATCTTCTGTGCACCATTGCTTTTGCACTTCACAGGTATGTAAATGTTTTGTGATACACGGAACGTCGACATTGGATTTAATACTACAACACCTTTGAATCAAAAGCATTCCCAAAAATATTAAATGATCCTCGGATTGCATTTCCAATTACGGTTTTTTTTACCATCAAACCAAAACAAAAACGTTTGCCTTCCACGCGATAAGTGTTGCAGTAAAACAGCCGCTACTACACAGATTTGTTTGGCTACAAGCATTCCATAAAATTTTAATTAGCACGCCGTAGCATTAAGTTTGCACTTACCTGTCAGCCATCTCAGTTGAAAAAAAAACCGTCCCGGTGCGATTATGAGCCTTCCGCTTTTCATCCTTTCCCCCTTCCTTGGGAATGCCCCAACAGGATATCGGGAGAATTCATTTTGAAACTTCCAGCTGTTACAGAAAATGTTTGTAGTTACCGGATTATATCAGTCGGTTTAAAAAGCTGTCAAACATCTGCTTCAAAGAAACTCATCATGTTTTCCACTTTTTCCCTTTTTCAATTTTTTTTTGTTTTTGTGTTTTAATATGCCCACTACGGTCGATACAAATATTTAAACAAAAACATGTTGTCTCCCCCTCGGATTTTTTTTGCCCGAAAATTTTGACAACGGTTTTGATGATTTTCAAAACATTTTTACCAAATCCGAGTATTTTTTTTTATTATTTTTTTTTCATGTTATTATTTATTTTTTTATATGCCACCTCTAACACACCATCCGCCCTCCTCTCCCACCTAATTATTGACCTTTCGAAGTAGGAGTAGGACATAATTTGAATTAAATATTCGTAACGGGGCCCTCCTTAGCCGTGCGGTAAGACGCGCGGCTACAAAGCAAGACCATGCTGAGGGTGGCTGGGTTCGATTCCCGGTGCCGGTCTAGGCACTTTTCGGATTGGAAATTGTCTCGACTTCCCTGGGCATAAAAGTATCATCGTGTTAGCCTCATGATATACGAATGCAAAAATGGTAACCTGGCTTAGAAACCTCGCAGTTAATAACTGTGGAAGTGCTTAATGGACACTAAGCTGTGAGGCGGCTCTATCCCAGTGTGGGGATGTAATGCCAATAAGAAGAAGAAGAATTCGTAACGGTCTAACTTTTATTCTAGAATTTTTATCATTTGCATTTTACTTCCGGCAATTTATACCCACTCATTAGCGATGGCTACTTCCCGGTAGTAATGATGGGTCGATGCCAATAAGAAACTCATCAGCTTTATCACGCCTATTGGGATTTAATTATATTCATTCGATATACATTTAACGCTGATACTACAGGACACGAAGAACCGATACCGGATGGATGCTTCTTAATGGAATCTTTCTTTCAAGATATCTGCCAAGTCAGATCGAAACGCCATAAGAAAGTCCAAATTACTTCACAAAACGGCTCATCACCATCGTTAATCATTTTTGTTTTCTGCTTTAGGACGGCGAGCAATTATCAGCTTTTTGCGGAAATATAATTATCGCACAGTAATTAGTCAGAAACAAGATCAAACAATGAACTGTTCTTCCTGACTCCAAAAGAATCTTCTATCTTAAGAATAGTTGGACCACGTGGCAAACAAATAAAGGCAATTCGTAGAAAACCAGTCGGTTTCTTTCATCTAACAACTTGGAAAGTGGAACAACCGGCAAGTTAAACTGCCACGAAAAACAAAATACCCATTCTTCAATCTTTCACTGAATAGATAGGAAAACTTTGAATTATCTTTGTGATGTGATTCACTGTTTCTTTTTGCTGGAAAAGCGTTTGTTTTTCTTTGGTGGAAGCATCGTCCGTGTAGCGAAAACATTCAAACTGAAAATAATGGAATTGAATCGCTGTTTAATGGACCATTTAGAGCAACTGGAGTGGTTTACTTTCGAAATAGTAGCTGGAAATCAGTTAGATATGTTATGATGACCATATGAATGGTACAAAACGAATATACAACTTTTCAATGTTTTTTTTGTTGATTTCAGGATTTTATCCTATCCAGCGCAAGCTCGATAATGGCGGCCGCGTGAGTGCCTTTTTGACATTCAGGAGGTGGATAATATTTACATACTATTTCAATCAATGTAGGCCTTGACTTACTGAAAAATATTGGCACTCACTCGGTATCAACAAACAAACTAAATGTCGAATATTTCATTTGCGTTATTCATGTGTTTGGTACTTTTATCATGCTTTTTTATAATGATTTTATTTTCTAGGAATAGTAGGAGCCACAGAATATCGAGAAATGTATAATGATTATACAGTAATATCCCGATTTTATCACCCCCCTGGTGAATTTTGGGGTGATAAAACAGGGTATGTGACAAAATTGAAAAAAAAAATTTTCATTTTTTTCAATTCATTCCACAAATATGAATCATTTTATGCCTCCGAAAGGCCAAATGCTTGAACGGTACCCGTTATTTCTTGTCGAAATTGCTTACAGAATATTTCCCAGGTACTCAAAAGTCGTTCGTAGTAAACTACAGGCGGTGAAAGTTATTTCATGAAAATCAATGTTATTTTTGGTATTATTTACGAAAATAAAAAGAATGACAACATTGGGGTGACAAAATCGGGTCGAAAACGTGACAAAATCGGGACGTGATAAAATCGGGTCGAAAACGTGATAAAATCGGGGGTAAACAAAATCGGGGAGTGACAAAATCGGGTCAACACTGTAATCAGTGCTTTTTATGGGAAACTTACTTTTTGAGCAATCGTTAGGGCCTATGTTTTGGTTTGATGCCATTCGAAATATAAAATACGGTTTGAAAGTTTTCTAGAATCTATAGAAGGTTGAAATCAGGTGTTTCCAGTACGGGGGAGTACTGTGTTTAAACAACTAACAGACACACGCCATAACAACCGAAAACTAGCAACCGTTTCTTTGTTTGACGAAAATCGTGGATACTAGAAATATCACGAAATACTATTGCGAGACAGTGAGTAATATTATCGCAAAGTTTAGAGCTACTTGCCCCTTGCTAGACCAAATACCAATTCCTTGAATAATATAATGGAACATATTTGACATATATTTGTTGATTACAGATGAGTGCCAATGTTTTCCAATGAATCAAAACCTACATTGATTAAAATATGTAAATATTTTCAACCTCTTGAATGTCAAAAAGGCACTCATTCGGCCGCCATTATCGAGCGCAAAATACTGGATACTCTTCAAAAATGTTCAGTATTTTTTTTATTGAATTACACTTTATACCACGTACAAAAAATTATTTATCCGTTGCACAAAGTATGCATGCAAATTATGGTTTAAAAGTATTATCAACTTTTTTCGCCTTATACTGGGCAAACTCATTCATTTAAAGAAGGCATCACTATTTTCTTCGCCTTATATCGGGCAGACGCGTTCTTTTAAAGAAGGCATTATTAACTTCCCTCGCCTTATATCAGACACACTCATCCATTTAAAAAAAGCATTATCTCTCCCTTCGCCTTATACCGGGCAGACACGTTCTTTTAAAGAAGACATTATCAACTCCTTTCGCCTTATACTGGGCAGACGCATCCATTCAAAAAAGACATCATCTTTCCCCTTTGTTTTATACCAAGCAGATGCGTTAATTCATAGGAAGGACAACCTTTTTTTTCATTTCTTTATGCCTAACAAACGTGTCAATTACAAGAAGGTATTCTTTTCAAACTTTGCCTTAAACCGACCGGATGCGGTCATTAAAAGAAAGCATTATCTTCTTTTATTGCTTTAAATCACAATCCAAAAGTATTGCATATAATAAAGCAGAATTCAATTAATATTTCAATGATAATTCTCGCTAAAGTTTTGTAACGATCAATGTTGTATTTTATTTCTGTTTTTCAAACTTTGAAATTATTATCGATAAATATTCCTACATAGAATTATTTTAGCATGCAAAAAGAAACATTACGGCTTTAAAATTTATAAAAGCTTATGCTTGAATACGCCACCTATATATGGAAACTGTGATTCAAATTAGCATGAGAAACTTTCGAACTTATATATATGGCAGGCATATATTTAGGCGACATTTAACCTGCTAGAAAAAATGATGTAATGAAAAATTCCACAAAGAAAATACGTAGTAAAGTAAAATTTGAAATGATAAAAAGCCCATTTCTCTATAATTAAATCACCAATCAAAAATATACTTCTATGCTCTCAGAACACTTTTGGTTGGAAATTGCGTCGTAACTTGAAATATAATACCAATTCAGGCGCGGTCGACCATTATTTTGGTAGAGTTTTGAAAAAGTGAAGTTCAAAAATCAAAGCGGTGAATTTTTAAGAAGCTTGATGTTGGAAAATATCATTAGATTTTGCTATAAAGTAAAGCTTAAATAACTTAATTCGAAGTAAAGTCGTGATTTAAATTAAAATAATTTAAATAGTTCTAAATGTGAAATCAATTTCAGATCATTATCTTTTTAAGTTCGGTTAGTTAATTTCTATCGTTAAAAACTATCACTCGTCCACACGTGCTTAAGTGTGTGACTTGAACCAGGTGAGCACTAAATTATGACCTGTAATGAAGACGTAATTAGTGAACGAAATCGTTGTTTGGGCCAAGCCCAAGCAACGAGGGCAGTCGGTCTGGGCTAGACCAAATCCAAATGATAGACCACGTCGCCAAGGTTATCTCGAGCAATTGAAACTAGTGCTTCTCCGTAAATCAACCGGAACTACCGTTTCGTCTTCGCCCGAACACATGGACGCCATTTGAAGCTAACAGCAAGGCTGCGGTATTACCGTGACCGAATTAGCGTTGAGAACTAGTCAACGGTTGGTACACTAGTCAACGGTTGAAAGCGACATCTTGAGCAATCGTGATTCGATGGTGTGCATTTTTACGAATTGGTACTCCGTCAGATAGAGCAGTGCGATCCGAGTCACGTCAATTGACTCGAACTCCACATTTTTCCGGGGACTTTTCCACACCGACGGCATTCGCACATACGGGACCGATTCGATGCCTCCAGAAGCCCAACGGTATTCTGACGTGGGAGTGGTCGTAAGTACGGAGCATGCTAGCCATCGTCAACGAAAGACTGCGTGGGAACCAAGTTTGGTGAAACAGGTCAGAAAACGGGTGGCAACTAAAAAATTTGGATGAAAAGAATGGCTCGGAAAACAAACTACAAAGAAGTACAGTTCAATTTGACCGCTGTACGGTTCGGCCTTATCGATTTCCAGAAGATTTCTGCTTCTGATCCTGCTTATGAGTTGCTCCGTGTCTTTGGCCTTACAATCACCTTTGTATACAATAGAGCTCAGTAGACCAAAAATGCTATGACAGTTTTCGAAACATTTTCAAGCCTAAAATGTTTGACCGTGTACTTTTCCCATGATCTTTGTTTGCTTGAAAAATTTACAATGCGCGCCGCAGTACTTCCTGTTTCGACGGCATGATGTAAGCGAAATTGGAGTGAAAATGTGTGTGAGACAATTCCACAGATTCATTCTAAGGATTCATTCTCAGAAAGTCATATTTCTGTGAAAGCATTATTTTTGTGATAGAAAAGTATTGAAGTCATTCCAATTTTTTAGTTGCCACCCGTAAGATAGTTTATAAGAGTGTTCTCTAGGGAGAGCATACCGAGAATTAGAATAATAAATTAGTTTCATTTCCGTGACGTCACAAGAATGCAGACAAGCGCAAATCACAATAAAATTTTGAGCTGCATTTGCTTTTCGCTGTAGTCTAAACTTATGTGAGGCTCAAAAAAAGATTTACTTCATTAATTACAAATCGGAATAAAATTAAATGAGTTGAATTACTCCTAATTTAGTTGAATTTCACCTTTTTTTTGTGCGTTTAAGCTTGTGCCGATAATTCAATTGGTTGTATTTTAGCCAAGGCACACTAGATGCTCGTAACAGAAAGGAACGTTTCAGTTTTCAAAAGCATCTAAGTAACACATTTTTGATGAATTATTTTGAATATTGCAATTAACAGAACAATATGAAAGCTTTTGATTGGATGATGATGATGATGATGATGATGATGATGATACTACCATCTATTGTAGCAAGGCACCTGCCGATAGCACTGGTCATATCTGACAAACGATTTGATCCTGTTTATATTATTGAATGCATTTCATCAAACTCCTGTATGAAGGGCCAAAATGGGTGGGGTGGTTTTATAAGCAGAGACACTTATGCAAAATCCACGGGATGAGTAGAGAATCTCCTTCCAGAAGAAAGTTCGTACAATCAATAATACAATATTAAGCTCTCGTTTCCCAGATAAACCCAATAGATGGGGAGCAGAGCCCGCCCTTTATCCACGAGATGTTAACAATAGGAAGTTGGCGATTCCACTCTTCCTATCCAAATCGCTTAAATCGAGTGCTCTGATGGTTTTTTGCCTTTCTCGTATACTAAGTATACGGTAAAGGCTATATGATCGCTCCAAAAACAAACTTTTTATAGAAGGCCCGGAGACCCATAGTGTTATATACCAATCGACTCAGTTCGACGAATTGAGGTGATGTCTGTGTGTGTGTGTGTGTGTGTGTCTGTGTGTGTGTATGTGTGTGTGTGTGTGTGCGCAAAACTACTCAACAAAATGTCACTCATTTTTCGGGCACTTATCCTCAACCGATTTGCTCGCAACAAGTTGCATTCGACGCAGAATCCTGTCCCATTGTTTCCTATTTGAAATTGGCCAGATCGGACTATGGGATCGAAAGTTATGGCCAAAATACAAATTCATACAAAAAAATCGCGTAAAAAATGTCACTCATTTTTCGGACACTTATCCTGAACCGATTTGCTCGCAACAAGTTGCATTCGACGCAGAATCCTGTCCCATTGTTTCTTATTTGAAATTGGCCAGATCGGACTATGGGATCAAAAGTTATGGCCAAAATACAAATTCATACGAAAAAATCGCGTAAAAAATGTCACTCATTTTTCGGACACTTATCTTCAATCGATTTGCTCGCAACAAGTTGCATTCGACGCAGAATCCTGTCCCATTGTTTCCTATTTGAAATTGGCCAGATCGGACTATGGGATCGAAAGTTATGGCCAAAATACAAATTCATACGAAAAAATCGCGTAAAAAATGTCACTCATTTTTCGTGCACTTATCCTCAACCGATTTGCTTGCAACAAGTTGCATTCGACGCAGAATCCTGTCCCATTGTTTCCTATTTGAAATTGGCCAGATCGGACTATGGGATCAAAAGTTATGGCCAAAATACAAATTCATACGAAAAAATCGCGTAAAAAATGTCACTCATTTTTCGGACACTTATCCTCAACTGATTTGCTCGCAACAAGTTGCATTCGACGCAGAATCCTGTCCCATTGTTTCCTATTTGAAATTGGCCAGATCGGACTATGGTATCGAGAGTTATGGCCAAAATACAAATTCATACGAAAATATTGCGTAAGAAATGTCACTCATTTTTCAGGCACTTATTCTCAACCGATTTGCTCGCAACAAATTGCATTCGACTAAGAATCCTTTCCCATTGTTTCCTATTGAAAATTGGACAGGTCGGACTATGGGATCGAAAGTTATGACCAAAATACCTTTTTTCATAAAAATCACAAAAAATGTCACCTATTTTTCGGACACCTAACCTTAATCGATTCACACGCAACAAGTTGCATTCGACGCAGAATCCTGTCCCATTGTTTCCTATTGAAAATTGGCTAGATCGGACTATGGGATCGGAAGTTATGGCCGAAGCACCATTTTAGACTTTTTATACGAAAAGGCTGTATGTTCGCTCAAAAACCAAACTTTTACAGAAGGCCTGGAGAGTTATATACCAATCGATTCAGCTCGACGAACTGAGATGATGTCTCTGTCTCTCCACTTCATACGGGAGTTTGGCAGAAAGACGGTCATGAGATTTATATCATAACAAATATTGCCCTCCGCTCGCGTGATGGGAATGACATTTTCGTTTTCTTTTTGTGTAGTCGGAGCTTCAGTTCAACTAACATCCAAAAGTGATATCCTTAAAATATATGACTGGGTGAAATAAAACAGGGTTATGTACGTCAAAAAGATTGGAAAAGGAAACAAAAATGTCGAAATTCTTATTAGCATATTGTAGATCAAGCTGAAAACCGAACCGAGGTCCCGCGAAATCGCATTTTCTCGCATTTCCGGATGTTGCAACTGCATCGCGAGTAGTGCGTCGTTCACCACTCGCGATGCAGTTGCGACATCCGGAAATGGGACAAAATATGATTTTCGGTTTTCAACTGGATCTACAATATCTTTGCCATAAATAATCTGATTTTCATAGAACGGACAAAGAAATTTGTCTTTTTTACTCCTAGCCACTAGCTCATCTTTTTTCAAGCACACACATTTTACGAAGGTCGAGAAAGGCACCATCACCGCTAGGTGGATTAATCTGGGTTTTTCATATAGTTTCAATATACATGGATAAAGATATACAGTAGAATTCTCTCACCAAGTTTTAATTCGTCTTATGTCCTGGAAGAGTGAGTTCCCTTTTTCAACTCAAGTTATTTTTTGATTTATGCTGTTTTCTGAGATAGAAAACCAATAGTTGTCTGGTAATAGATTTAATAGATTTCTTGATTTCTGAAAAGATGAAATAAAAAGACGGTAGACAGTATCACACATAATAACATGAGTGTTTATAACACAACAATCGCGTTTAGCCCCAAACTGTTGAATGCACTATATTTGGATCACTCTAGTGTGGTGCTCCATTGGTAATATGAAAGCTTTTAATTTGAGTACACCCAGGTTTTTTTTTACACGGTTTGGTTTTAGTCGTTTAAGACCTTCAGCATTAATGAAACAATGAGTTAATCCCACGAAAAAATTCAGAAAAAATCAAAGAAAATTCAGGGGGTATTTAGAAAGCTGTGAAAATTCATGTTACCCGAGAAATTAATGAATTCCAACCGTGTAAAAAAAAACCTGGGTGTACTCAAATTAATTCATAAAAACCCAGATTAATCCACCTAGCGGTGATGGTGCCTTTCTCGACCTTCGTAAAATGTGTGTGCTTGAAAAAAGATGAGCTAGTGGCTAGGAGTAAAAAAGACAAATTTCTTTGTCCGTTCTATGAAAATCAGATTATTTATGGCAAGATCCAGTTGAAAACCGAAAATCATATTTTGTCCCATTTCCGGATGTCGCAACTGCATCGCGAGTGGTGCCCGACTATGGCACAGTTGCGCACTACTCGCGATGCAGTTGCAACATCCGGAAATGCGATTTCGCGGGACCTCGGTTCGGTTTTCAGCTTGATCTACAATATGCTAATAAGAATTTCGACATTTTTGTTTCCTTTTCCAATCTTTTTGACGTACATAACCCTGTTTTATTTCACCCAGTCATATATTTTAAGGATATCACTTTTGGATGTTAGTTGAACTGAAGCTCCGACTACACAAAAGAAAACGAAAATGTCATTCCCATCACGCGAGCGGAGGGCAATATTTGTTATGATATAAATCTCATGACCGTCTTTCTGCCAAACTCCCGTATGAAGTGGAGAGACAGAGACATCATCTCAGTTCGTCGAGCTGAATCGATTGGTATATAACACTATGGGTCTCCAGGCCTTCTGTAAAAGTTTGGTTTTGGAGCGAACATACAGCCTTTTCGTATAAAAAGGCTAAAATGGTGTTTCGGCCATATCTTCCGATCCCATAGTCCGATCTAGCCAATTTTCAATAGGAAACAATGGGACAGGATTCTGCGTCGAATGCAACTTGTTTCGTGTGAATCGGTTAAGGTTAGGTGTCCGAAAAATAGGTGACATTTTTGTGATTTTTATGAAAAAGGTATTTTGGTTATAACTTCCAATCCCATAGTCCGGCCTGTCCAATTTTTAATAGGAAACAATGGGAAAGGATTTTGCGTCGAATGCAATTTGTTGCGAGCAAATCGGTTGAGAATAAGTGCCTGAAAAATGAGTGACATTTCTTACGCAATATTTTCGTATGAATTTGTATTTTGGCCTTAACTCTCGATCCCATAGTCCGATCTGGCCAATTTCAAATAAGAAATAATGGGACAGGATTCTGCGTCGAATGCAACTTGTTGCGAGCAAATCGGTTGAGGATAAGTGTCCGAAAATAAGTGACATTTTTACGCGATTTTTTTGTATGAATTTGTATTTTGGCCATAACTTTCGATCCCATAGTCCGATCTGGCCAATTTCAAATAGGAAACAATGGGACAGGATTCTGCGTCGAATGTAACTTGTTGCGAGCAAATCGGTTGAGGATAAGTGCCCGAAAAATGAGTGACATTTTTTACACGATTTTTCGTATGATTTTGTGTTTTGGCCATAACTTTTGATCCCATAGTCCGATCGGGCCAATTTCAAATAAGAAATAATGAGACAGGATTCTGCGTCGAATGCAACTTGTTGCGAGCAAATCGGTTGAGGATAAGTGCTTGAAAAATGAGTGACATTTTTTACACGATTTTTTCGTATGATTTTGTGTTTTGGCCATAACTTTTGATCCCATAGTCCGATCTCGCCAATTTCAAAAAGGAAACAATGGGACAGGATTCTGCGTCGAATGCAACTTGTTGCGAGCAAATCGGTTGAGAAAAAGTGCCCGAAAAATGAGTGACATTTTTTACGCGATTTTTTCGTATGATTTTGTATTTTGGCCATAACTTTCGATCCCATAGTCCGATCTCGCCAATTTCAAATAGAAAACAATGGGACAGGATTCTGCGTCGAATGCAACTTGTTGCGAGCAAATCGGTTGAGGATAAGTGCCCGAAAAATTAGTGACATTTTTACGCGATTTTTCAAATGAATTTGGATTTTGGCCATAACTTCCGATCCCATAGTCCGATCTCGCCAATTTCAAATAGGAAACAATGGGACAGGATTCTGCGTCGAATGCAACTTGTTGCGAGCAAATCGGTTGAGGATAAGTGCCCGAAAAATGAGTGACATTTTGTTGAGTAGTTTTGCGCACACACACACACATACACACACACATACACACACACACACACACACACACACACACACACACAGACATCACCTCGATTCGTCGAACTGAGTCGATTGGTATATAACACTATGGGTCTCCGGGCTTTCTATAAAAGTTTGTTTTGGAGCGATCATATAGCCTTTACCGTATACTTAGTATACGAGAAAGGCAAAATGGTATAATTTTCGATCCCATAGTCCGATATGGCCAATTTTCAATAGGAAAAAACGGGACAGGATTCTACGTCGAATGCAACTTGTTGTGAGCAAATCGGTTAAGGATATGTGCCCGAAAAATGAGTGACATTTTTTACGCGATTTTTTCGTATGAATTTGTATTTTGGCCATAACTTTCGATCCCATAGTCCGATCTGGCCAATTTCAAATAGGAAACAATGGGACAGGATTCTGCGTCGAATGCAACTTGTTGCGAGCAAATCGGTTGAGGGTAAGTGCCCGAAAAATGAGTGACATTTTTTACGCGATTTTTTCGTATGAATTTGTATTTTGGCCATTACTTTTGATCCCATAGTCCGATCTGGCCAATTTCAAATAGGAAACAATGGGACAGGATTCTGCGTCGAGTGCAACTTGTTGCGAGCAAATCGGTTGAGGGTAAGTGCCCGAAAAATGAGTGACATTTTTTACGCGATTTTTTCGTATGAATTTGTATTTTGGCCATATCTTCTGATCCCATTGTCCGATCTGGCCAATTTCAAATAGGAAATAATAGAACAGGATTCTGCGTCGAATGCAACTAGTTGCGAGCAAATCGGTTGAGGGTAAGTGCCCGAAAAATGAGTGACATTTTTTACGCGATTTTTTCGTATGAATTTGTATTTTGGCCATAACTTCTGATCCCATCGTCCGATCTGGCCAATTTCAAATAGAAAACAATGGGATAGCATTCTGCGTCGATTGCAACTTGTTGCGAGCAAATCGGTTGAGGATAAGTGCCCGAAAAATGAGTGACATTTTTACGCGATTTTTCGTATGAATTTGTATTTTGGCCATAACACTCGATCCCATAGTCCGATCTGGCCAATTTCAAATAGGAAACAATGGGACAGGATTCTGCGTCGAATGCAACTTGTTGCGAGCAAATCAGTTGAGGAGAAGTTCCCGAAAGATGAGTGACATTTTCTACGCGATTTTTTCGTATGAATTTGTGTTTTGGCCATAACTTTTGATCCCATAGTCCGATCTGGCCAATTTCAAATAGGAAACAATGGGACAGGATTCTGCGTCGAATGCAACTTGTTGCGAGCAAATCGGTTGGGGATAAGTGCCTGAAAAATGAGTGACATTTTTGAGTAGTTTTTGCGCACACACACACACACACACACACACACATACACACACACACACACACACACACACACAGACATCACCTCAATTCGTCGAACTGAGTCGATTGGTATATAACACTATGGGTCTCCGGGCCTTCTATAAAAAGTTTGTTTTTGGAGCGATCATATAGCCTTTACCGTATACTTAGTATACGAGAAAGGCAAAACATGTTGCTTAAATCCTTTTGAAAATTTAAGCGATATTTATTCTAACTGAATTACGCCAAAATCCATTCCGCGATACGTTCTTCGGAAAAAAAAAGGTGCATTCCGCAAAATGTATTTCGGAGATTTGGTACATTCCGCGGAATGTCGCATCGTGAAAAAAAAATCCGCGAAATGTTCTTCGGCGAAATAGTAGGGGAAGAGGTTCGGTTGTGGGCACCCTTTTGTCTTTGATCCATAACTTTGGCCCTAGTTGATCATATGCTGACATTTGTATATCATTGGAAAGCTAGACTAATAACCTTACTACTAGCGAAAAAAATAGTTTGATTTCATCAGTTTGAAAGACAATATTGACGATTTTACAAATGTGACATTTTTGGACATTTCAATTTTGTGGCTCGGTTGTGGGCACCCTTGGAAACACAGCTAAAAATAAAGAAGCATGAATAGAAACCACCCAGATTTAAAGAAAAGGAGTAATTTATTCATTTGAATAGCCAGGGGGCACTAAAAAATCAGACCAATCCACCTAGCAATGATGATGCCTCCATCTGTGGGTTGGTGAAGATATTGAAAAAAAAATCACATGAGAAAGGTCTAAAAAAGCACTTTAGGTAATTTGGTTTCAATTTTTCATTGATTTACGTTTTATTGATATACCTAACAGTAAAAAAAATCCTGATTAATCACCCTAGCGGCAAAATAATATTTTGGCCATAAATTTTGATCCCATAGTCCGATCTGACCAATTTTCAATAGGAAACAATATGACAGGATTCCCCGTCGAATGCAACTTGTTGCAAGCAAATCAGTCAACGATTCGTTCCAAAAAGTGTGGACATAATAACCAGGGATTGAACTTATCATTTCATTATCATTTTCATTATTCCAGAGGCGGAATTCCGAAAAGTGTTGTATGGCGGACTTCTAGCGCTATTTTCCCTCTACAACTTTGTTTAAGGGTACATTGCTCTATGTCTAATATTTACAGCGTGAATCGCCAGTATCATTGAATATACTAAATGATAATAACACTTATTATCATTTAGTATATTAAGTGGTACTAGCGTTTCACATTAAAAATATTAGACATAGTACAATGTACCATAAGACAAAGTTGTAGAGGGGAATAGTGCTAGAAGTCCGCCATATAACACTTCTCGGAATTCCGCCTCTGGGCTGAGTTATTGGCTGAATACTAAATGATAATGAAATGATAAGTTCAATCCCTGATAATAACTAGCCATACCCAAAGAACAAAAATATGAATTAAACTCATTATTTTAATCAATTATGTCTAAATAATTATAAAAACTGCATAAAAACGTCATTTGAAATAAGTTAGGGGACAACTAAAACGATATTGAATGATTTGTCAATAAAATAAGGGTGCCCATAACTGAACCAATAAAGGTGCCCACCGAATTTCGCAGCCTTTTTGTAAAATGAAGAAAAAAAATTCGAGCCAAAATTTTAATGGCAATCGTCATTGAGCCTCAAAATAGATTAAATTTACTGTATAAATATGCATAGGAACTCACTTTTTGAATTAAATCACTTCAAATTATGACACTTTGAAAAAGGTCAAAGAAAACTTTCGTGTTGTTTTTTTTTTGTAAAAACAAAAGGATTTGTCTCTAAATCAAAGTGGAGATCCCCATCCGGTTTGATATTGAGTACAAAACATCATGTTACAATAGCAAACTAAAAACGGTTGTCAGAATGGCAGCATCTGTTATCTGTCAAAAGATACGTAGGGGTGCCCATAACCGAACGGTGCCCACAACCGAACCTCCTCCCTCATAATATATAGTACGTTAGATACAACCATTTTCGAAGGCGTGAGGCGTGCGATTGTGCTTAGTCTCCAATTTAGGGATTTAATTAAGGAAAACAAGCTTTAACAAAATTTGGAACAACTGATCCAGCAGACGTGATTTTAATGCAATTTGAATGAATATGACAATATTATTAAAAATCAGTGTAGGCTGCCTTCCTGACGATATAACTCATGAACGGGTTAACCGATTTGCAAAATTTTCACCCTAATCGATTTGTCTTGGGATCTGTAGAGTTTGTATGTATAAAAAGTTAGTTAATTTAACGAGGAAAGGAAGATAATCAGTAGAATACACAGAATACAGCTTTGTGTCAGTTTATGAGGGAACAAAACAATAGCACGTAAATTGATCTAGAGTGCGATAAATAGTTCAAAATATGACATTTGCATCACAAGCACACAAGCAAAGCTGGGTATTTTTCGCTAGTTCAGAATGTTTATCATTATAAAACAATTTGAATAATCTATTACAATCCAAAATTTTAACAGAAGAAATCGCTTGATTTTTGAAAATTCCACGATTTCTAATGTTATTGCAATTTAATGATTCATCATAAATGATGACGCCATTAATTTCTCATGCATCGCGAGGAGAATATATGCGATATAAATTATAATCCTCTAAGGAACCAAAAACAACTCGAAGTTCGCCCAAAGATTTTTTTTTTATTTCTTTAACTGCTTTATATTGTTTGTATGCTTCCGAAGAAATCAATAAAACATGAATAACCTATTCATTTAAGTGTACAAGATAGGGGTCAGGAATGGTAGAAGGGTAAATTTTGACCCGACTAGCTTTAGAATAAATAGAAGAATTATCAGGAGATTGATCTTCATTAGAATCAACAACATCCCCGTTAGTTCTCATGATTGGAAATCAACGGAGATTTCTTTACAATTTAACTACAATAGTAAATGAAAAGCAATAATAAAAATAATATCAAACAAACTAATACAATTAGCCCGATTTAATCGCTGATTCCTGCCTAAAATCAAAGTGATAATAACGCTATGGATTGCAAAAAATGTCTTCTTCCCGTCACAAAAGATCAGCCATCCATATTCTGTAATGCATTGTGTGCCGGACTGTATCACGCTTCTTGTGTCGGACTAAACGATCAACAACTCGCTGCAGTATCGCCGCCCAACAAAAACAGTTGCTGGATGTGTGATAAAAGACAGGAACACCGTCTTCGACCAGAGGTCGTACAGACTGAACACTTAACACCTAGCATGAGACAACGGACAGGACACATAACACCCAGTGGACCAGTGGAGAATTTTTCGAACACGAAAAGTTTTCTCCTTACCAGGGCGGGAATCGAACCCACACTCCCATAGCCCTTGCTCTTAGGCGATTGACGTCGCTAATCGCACGGCCACGAAGCCCGATGTGCGTTTGGATGAGTTCGTCCAGTGGAGGAAAACGAAAAAAGAATTAATCGTTCAAAGCGCGCTGGAGCCGAAATGTGCATTACATCGTGATGTCGAAGAACTGAAGGCAAAAGTTGAAACAATTATGTCTCTACTTGCTCCGAATGTAAAATGTTCTGCGAATAGTGCCATACAACATTCAACTCCTAAAACATCACCGAAATTTTCTAATACAGCACCATATGTATCAAGCGCCCGCATAGAGTCATTCGTTCCTGATGCTTCGAGTCGAACATTCACTTCTACGGACATGGAAGAGAGTTTCGCAATGGTACTTACGAATAATGATGGCAGTGTTTCGGAAAAGACGTACAGGAGATGGTTACAAGATGTTTGGGTGCTTGTGACAAAGAACGTGTCAATGTAAGAAAACTGGTTCCGCGATGGGAGCACAGTAACACACTGGACTATATCTCTTTCAAAATTGTTCTGGACACAAAATGGAAATCTGCTGCTCTAACGTCAACTACATGGCCAAAAAATGTTAAATTTCGACAGTTCCGACAAAACCTGTGCACTTAGAAACCTGATATTATATGCTAGTTTTGTAATCAAATATTATACGTTGACATGCTTTATGTTTTAATTTGTATTATTTTCTTTTGTAATTGTTGTGTGCTAAAAACCATTACGAAATATGTTGATTGTGATTTTATGTTACGTGCAAGCAGTTATTTTACGTCCAATGTTACAAACCGTATTACAATATGAAATGCTTTATAAGTACATTCAATTAGACTATAACAGAACAGGAATACTTCAGGGAGTTGTTCTTCTATAAACTCTTTTATTGCCATCCAACCACTCCAACAACCAACTACAATAGGAAAACCAAAATAATCCACACCACCAATAGTCCACAGACGTCAACGTTCCAATTATCCGCAAACACAACGTCCAACCACAGTCAAAATTCGGATGAGCTAAACTATTGTTAATCTGAAAATAGAGGAAACAAAATTACATCAGAGCAGAGAGAAGACTGTTCAACCCGGTCAAGGCCTACTTACCGAAGATGACATTTTCAAGCTTGTTAAATATTTAGAAAATATAAAATTATGATATGGACTGATTCCAATTGGACCCACAATAATACCATATATAATATATATAAACCGTAAGGATCCAATATTAGATGTAACCCAACTCACACAGTAAACTTCATCGTTTGGTTGCAAGTTCTACTCCTTTATATTGTGCTAAATTTACTTTTAATAAAACCACAATATCTGCCACACGTACAACGAGCGTACTTCATGAATCATTTTTCATTATGACTGTTCCGCACCACCTTCACCTTCAATCGAACGGCGGATTCAGACTTTCTTCCATTTAATATTGCAATCACGTATTGGCTCGAGAAACTAACCAACTTTGTGGGAGCGTGTTTCAGATAAAATATCCTTTTTTTTTGCTTGCACTGCTTACATAGTTCTAACCGCACCGTTCTGATAACGTGCCCGAATAGATCGAATCGAAGGCGGTAAATCGAACAGCAGCATTAACACTAAATCCGCACAAAAAGGAAGGGATGGAATCTAGATTTTCTCTGCTGATGCATATTTAATTTGTAGGAAATGGGATGCTCGCTTAATGGCGACCCATTACCAGTTTGGAAGATTTTAAAGTTACCTTGGAGTACGAAGTTTTGGGTAGAGCCATCATCAATAGCACTTAACTGAGCAGTCATGTCCTTAAATTGAACAATTCTACTACTGGCAAACACTTCAACAAACAGGTTGGATTTATCTTCAATATATTTAAATATTTTGTCTTCAACCATAGTTTCCAGTAAAGCATAGTCTAATACCTATTATCAAATTATGATGAATTCATCTACTAACTGCTTCACCACCATTTACTGATACCTGCCTGATTGTAGTAGGAAGGAAGGAAAAAAATATTCACAAAAAAAACTACACATTTTTGCCTACCAAAACATTTTATACTTTTGAGCCTCCTGCGTGTTTTTTACTGTCATTGACATTGTGCGGGAATAGCTACAGCGTGGTAGAACAAAATCAACGCAACGACCTGATCTTTAATTTACAATATTTTGTACTTGAAAATTGCTCGAATTATATATTTTTAACTGAGTTGTAGATCCTGTCAGCTATTATTCAATCATGAATGCTCAGTGGATAATTACAGTTAAAGCATCTTTTGTAGGTCTAATTTTACATTTTCATTTTAAGAATAACTAACCTACATTGAACCATTCTACCTAGCCTCTAATTGCAAGCGACCGGCTTGTTTCCACGCGTTACCGCTTTTTCCCGCTGCATATTTGCGTCTTTTGAACGCCGCTTACACGTGGCGTCGAAAAGACGCTACGTGGGCATAGGGCCTAAATTGATTGATTCAGCTGATTCTATCGGATTATTCGGATCACAGCTCTAACCAAATAATTCCAAGCTGACATTGCTAGAATTTAACTAGATCTCAACCAAAATAACGCAATAATCAACTTTGATCAATAACGAGAGAAACATATATCTCACCACGTCATGCTAGAAAGATGAATACATAGGATATCGGTATTTATATTCCTTGTTATTCATGTTGCTGTCTAGTCAATGAATTTCACCACACAATGCAACAGCTTCCATACAAGTTGAGTTCCCACTGAATGAACCAGGCGAACCGAATGAACTATCGCACGATCCTGCAGCCTATGGCAAAGTGATGCTGCCAAGCAAGGACCAGTTTGTCGCGAACTGTCTCCCCGTGCGGACGGATAAACCAAGTACGGTTCCCCGGTAAGCGAAGAAAAAAAAACGGTTCTCAATCGGCGTGGCACTTATGTTTCTTCCCGGATTTTGACAACTATTGGAAAGATACGCACCAGTCGGACCACTAATTCCTGTGGCTTATTTGAGGATTATCGAAGGATTATACCTAAAAGGATTAGCAGCAGAATCTCATCAATTCCTGGATTACATGACAAAAGCCAAGACAGAAGCCAAACTGGATGTGAATAATTAATCAACCGGTCGGGGGTAGTGCGGCATGAAAGGATAATTAGAGTGAGTGCGTGAAGCTAACGATGGAATGATTCGTGATTTACAAGCCACCATGCGCTTCCACCGGATTTCATGCGGTCATGCTGTTTGCTGTGAGAGGAGGGTTTTGTGAAATGCGGTCGGTGGGTTTGAGCTTTGCAGAACGCAGCAAATTAGTGGTGTGGAAAATCGTTTAGCAGCTCAGCGAGTGCAAACGCCTCATACATTTATGTATTTCGTTTTGCCGAGGCTAATATTGTGGAATAACCAAGTGAAATGAATACATAAGTAATTAAGCACCTGTTAATGGATGCTCCAGTGGTTGGTGGAATAAGAGGAAACAAACAGTGCACGTGAAATTAGATTCGAGTGCGGTGTGAAGCAGAGAGCGCCTGCTTCTGGTGTGGAAGCAAACAAGAACAACGTTGCAGCTCGTTAAGGATATAATTTGTGGTAATGTGAGAATTCAATATACGTCCTATCATCTTGAACCGGTGGTTTTAATTTGCCATTGCTCGTTTTTTTGAAAACAGACACCATTGCGTTAAAAGCTAAATGTTGTATTGGAAAATGAAATACAAAAAGTGCATATACAACTAGTTTGACAAATTGCCTTTAAAGACATACTAATCTACAGCAGCGAGCTTGATTCTTGGAATTGAAAAAGATCTCAATAAAATTAAAAAAATTGAGATAGTGTTTTTACAAGGACATTTTGGTTTTTTGAATTCATACTCATTTGTAATGTTCCTACAAAAAAATTGAAGGATTTCTGTCTTTTATTATCCTTGTGGGATAACTAGTGCTTTTTCCGTAACCATGCAAACTATGACGTTATAGATCGTGATCTGAGCTGAAGAAAAACCCTGTCGTTGGAAGTGTTAAAGCCTTAAAACGAGTGCAATTCTTAAAGTATTCTTCAAAAGTTAACACCCGTAACTCACGACGCTTCATTATTACGACCCATCATATGACTGCGGCAACTGATGTAACCCTAATTGTAATGAGTAGGGTGTACCCGGAATATAAACAAATGTATACGTTACGACATGGTGAGAAAGGACTTCTCTTGTCGCGGGGAGCGTGATAACAGAGCCCTGAGATACAAGATTCGAATCAACTGGTTGTGATTGCATCGCGTTGTGTCCCACCTCTGTTTCCGATGGTGCACACAGATTCACAAGGCTATATTTATTTGAACCGTTGCAAATAACAACTGTGGTCTATCTGTAGCCACAAAGTTTATGTTGTGTTTAGTGATGAAAATCTCGAAGAAGCGGTATATAACGTAACTATATATTGGGCCTTCATTAGTCGTGTGGCTACAAAGCGAGACCATGAAAGGTGGCTGGGTTCGATTCCCGGTCCGGCCTTCCACTTTCCTGGGCATAAAAGTACTATAGTGGTAGCCTCATGCGTAGAAACCTCTCAGTTAATAATTGTGGAAGTGCTTAATGAACACTAAGCTGCAAGGCGACAATTTCCCAGTAGGTGATGTAATGACAATAAGAAGTAGTAAGAAGAACTAGGTGTTCCGTGTTTGATCAACATAGCTCAACATTTCTATTTTAGCAAATAAAGATAATCGTGTAGATCGAACAAGCAGCACCTAGTGTGAGAGATTAAGAGATTATCTTTACGGTGCTGTTTTAACAAACCTGTTTTTCATTCAACTTTTTTAACTGTTCTTATTCAAGAATTCAGACGTACAAGTAACTTAATTTAACACAAACTATTTTCTTCTCTTATATGGTCAATAATTGTGCTAGTTGGAGTAGCTTGAACGTATCCTCTATTTTGACTAAAGTAATTAAAGCTCCCAAGGAACCCTTTAATTCCAAAAGAAATAAAAACAAAAAAGAGACATCAAAAAAGAAAACGAGTAGGGGTATATGCACAAATGTATATAATTTAATTAGTTTAACAGTTCATAATGTGCACATTGACATTATAACTGAAACTTATTTAAAACCTGGACTCTTCATCAAAAGAAATCCTAATTATTTTATCTACAGAACTGATTATCTTGATAGCGCCTGTGGCGTTGCCATTCTCATCAATAGACGTATCAAACAAAAATTATATTCTTCTTTCTAGACCATTTTTTTTCTGTTTCAAATTTTGGACAATTCTCTTCTATTTCTGCTCACCTGCCTTTCTAGTGCAACGGTCAGCAAAACAATTTTTGAGAGCTGATCTTCAAATCGCAACATTTTTTTTGTAATTGGTGACTTCAATTCCAAACACCGTTCATGGAATTATGCTCAAAGCAATTCCAACGGTAAAATTATATTTGAAGATTGTTCTGCGGGATACTATACTATTCAATATCCAAATGAACCTACTTGTTTTTCATCCAGTCGAAATCCTTTAACAATTGATTTAGTTTTAATCGATTCAAGTCAACTGCGTGGGCAATTTTTAAATCATGCTAACTTTGACTCTGATCACCATCCTAAGACGTTTGAAATCTCACAAGAAGCAATTTACAATCCAATCAGCGCTACTTTTAATTATCATACAGCTGATTGGGATTTATATAAAACGTATATAAAACAAGAGGAAATTTGATGTTAATATTCCTCTCGATACCAAAAGTGATATTGATAATGCTCTCGTATCTTTGATAAATTCAATTGTCGAAGCCAGAGGCATTGCAATTCCTAAATGTGATTTTTTTTTATGTATCTTTATTAAGGAGACTTTAAATAAATGTGAAATTAAATTCAACTCCATTTTTATTGACGACGATCTTAAGCTACTGATCCACCTTCAAAATGTGAGGCGAAGACAATACCAAAGAACTCATATTGAAAGATATTTGGTGAGATTTGCTAAATGAAATTAAAAAAAAAATTTATCGCTATTCTGAGAAATACCAACTTTGAGAATAATGTCTTAAAGTTGGATCCAAGTTCGTAACTCTTTTGGAAATTAACGAAAATTTTCTTAAAAACCTTAAAAACCAATTCCAGCGCTTAAAGAGGGAATTATAATTTTAAGGCTTAAGGCTTAAAAAGGCTCAAAAATTTGCTCAGCAGTTTAAGAGTGTCCATAACTTTTGTCAAGGTCTCACTAGTCCTATTGAGGATCAGGTCACGCGGAGGTTCGAAGACATTCTCAATCAAGAGAATGTTTTTGACCCTTCGTTTGGAATTAATTTGGATGAAGTGAAAACTAAAAAAAAATAAAAATATGAAAGTCTCGGGTGACGATGGTTTTTTCTACAAACTTATCAAAAAACTTCCTGAGAGCTCTTTATTCTTCTTGGTTAATTTATTTCACATATGTTTTCAATTGTCATACTTTCCAGATAGCTTGAGCTTGAGCTCGATTGACTGCTCGTAGTTGCTACTCCATTATGACTAGATCAGATCAGCTGTTCTTGCACAGGGAACCAACCGATGTTTGCTTGGGACTAGCACACATCTTCAATGTACAAGTACAGGCGTGATCTCATTTGTTAGGTCATACTGGCGCCTGCCACGTCAGAATGCAAGTCAGTGTAGAGAAGAAGAGGAAATGTTGATGCAATCACTCGCCCACTGTAAGCCGAATATACCTCTGCACTTGCCACGAGTTCATGCGGAATTTGTTGGAAATTTTGGATTATGTTCGAGAGGCAGAGGTCCGTCTTAGTTAACAAGCTGCCAATGTGATAGATAGGAGAAAGCAACTGAATTACAGTTCATTTTCAATTCTAGCAGATAACTGTTATTTTTTTCTGTTCGGTGTGCGCCTGCGACCAATTATTAGATCTATTGTAGCGTTACCCGTATCCTAAGTGTTCAAGTGCATGTCGAATTACTCCAGTGCTATTGAGAAGCAATGTAGCATCGGTTTCGATACAGTTGTTGTTTTGTTTTCTCAAGACTATCATGACAAGATCCCGCTATTTAGACCCTTCATAGAGAGCAATCCCATTGAAGGCGCGCCCCTTATCAATAGGAAGAGAATTTGTTCGGTAATAAGAACTTCCGTGTGTTCCTCTCACTACCATTGTTCACCAGTTCAAAAAGAGTTAGTACGTATTTAAACCGCTGTTTCCGCTGCAAACAGTTCAGCCTCAAACAAGAGAAATTCGAGTCTTTCAACTGTCTGCAAGGTAACATTAATTATGTTTTATTTCTAAGACTGCTGTTGGTAGCGGGGACTAAATACGATGAATCCTAAATTACCACAACTTATTGCTCTAGCTAGAAAAATGGATTAAGCTAGGGCTCTGTTTGGTAGATCTTACACCGCAACACACTACGTCAAAGTGATCTACCGTGTTACGGGACTGTTATAATACTCAAGTTGAAGGTATAGGAATAGAAACGGAAACGATATCGAAGTCCATTTCCAGCTCTAGCGATTGCTAGAACATGAGAAATATACAAAGTGGGAGAATGGAACGGACCTGTGATTGAACCCACGATCTCATGCGTATGAGACAGAAGCAGTAGGCCTATGACTACCAAGCCCAAGAAGCACGAAAGTTATTAAAATATCAATTTTCCCATAAGATAGAAAATTGGCATTTTCTAAGCTTGCGGGCTTGAAACTTGAGCCCCACTTCGCACAGTGGCTAAAATCGTGTTTTTAGCGCGTTTATTTAGTACAGTCGACTCTCTACAATTGTTTGGCTACCTAGACCATCTTTGGACAATAACAAACACATCAACAGCAGGAAACGACATTTGTTTTGTTGTCGTTTTTTATAGCAACGAGCTTTTTTTTATTTAGTTCCTAGGGTAAAAGACCCAATAGTGGAGGAACTAAGCACGTTCCACCACTATTTGTTCGTTTACACCAAGCCTATACTCCATTCCACTTACCTCGAGTATGCAAACGAATGTTCACTAATTATGCTTCAAAAGGAAAGTTTCGAAATTGCAGCAGCATCAATCGTTGTTGCCTAAAATGAAACCTCCAATTATTGGTGCAGTGTTCCAATAGTTGCGATATTTTTCAATTGGTGTTCCTATAGTTTTATTGACTAGATGGGTTGCTGCGTTAAATCCGTAGATTTTGTAAAAACAATACTACCACAACACAACTATAGGAACACCCACGACTATCGGATCAATTACCCTACCCATTTCAATTTTCCTTCCATTCCTCGATCTCTCCCTATCTTTTCTTTTATCTTTTATTGAGAGGGAAAAGCCAGCGGGAGTGGAGTTAAGATTGAATTTCACTCCTTCTCCCGTAGGCATAAAACCTCTTGTTTTTTCATATCAACAGTTTACAAACCAAATGATACATTCTTGGTGTTTTTTTAAAACTAACTTAACTTTAACGATACAATATTGGAACATTTTCACTACGATTAACATAACAAAAAACTTGACTTACATAGTGTTGGACAAATATCGACAATATTTTATTTTTCAATGCAGAACGCGACAAATTAAAATCGAATACACTATAACATTCATTGAAAATTCTACACATACTACTAATCGGTTCATTTTGGTCATAATTTGTACGGGACATTGTAAGACGAATAAAATTGTGGGAACGAAGATCACGACGACGAATATCAATATCTATAAGACGGACTAAACAACCACAGTCAATGAATCTCGACTTTGTTATGCGTATCAGATTGACTGCCACAATTTGCCCGTTGTCAAGTTGTTTCAGTCAAATCGAGTGCGTGACATTATAATCCAATAGCATTCAAATTCTAATTGTAGAAATGTCATCCCAATAGAGCTCACTTTAAGACATTCTCATTGCTCTATACTTCTAGTTCTCATTCACATGTTCCCATCCCATAAATCGCCTCACTTATTAAAGTGAATCCGTATATTATATACCTTCATACTAACACAACATCGGTCTCTAATAACAATGAGAGTTGAACTAATAATTCTTCATTTTCTTGATAACCGTAAGGACGTGGTCTTTTTGCCTTTCTCGTATACTAAGTATACGTAAAGGCTATATGTTCACTCCAAAAACAAACTTTTTATAGAAGGCTCGGAGACCCATAGTGTTATATACCAATCGACTCAGCTCGACGAATTGAGGTGATGTCTGTGTGTGTGTGTGTGTGTGTGTGTGTGTGTGTGTGTGTGTGTGTGTGTGTGTGTGTGTGTGTGTGTGTGTGTGTATGTGCGCACCAAAAGAACAAAAAGTTTAGCTCACTTTTTTTGCACTTACCCTCGACCAATTTACTCGCAACAGGTTGCATTCGACGCAGTATACTGCCCCATTGTTTCCTATTGAAAATTGGCCGAATCGGACTATGGGCTTGGAAGTTATGGCCAAAATACTTTTCCTCATAAAAAAGCGCGTAAAAAAGTCTAGCTCACTTTTAATGCACTTACCCTAAACGGATTCCCTCACAACAGGCTGCATTCGACGCAGTATCTTACTCCATTGTTTCCTATCGAAAATTGGACGGATCGGACAATGGGTTTGGTAGTTATGGCCAAAATACTTTCCCTCATAAAAAAGCGCGTAAAAAAGTCTAGCTCATTTTTAATGCACTTACCCTGAACGGATTCCTTCACAACAGGCTGCATTCGACGCAGTATACTGCCCCATTCTTTCCTATTGAAAATTGGACGGATCGGACAATAGGCTTGGTAGTTATGGCCAAAATACTATTTTTTACCGCACGAGAAAGGCATCATCACCGCTAGGTGGATTAATCTGGGTTTTTTCTATTTTTATGGAAATTTCCTTTTTTATTGCACTTTATTAGATTTTTATGGGAAATTTTTTATGGAAACAAATATTTATTTAGTGGATTATTGTTTATTTTTTTAAATCTTTCGTTTATTTGGAATTTGCCGTGAAGCGTTACGGAGCCGAAATCAAGTTTAACAATACATTTCTTGATTCTTATACATAGTGTTAGTTTTGGGGAACCGGAAGACTCGCGGTTTGGTCGAGGTTAGGGAATACAATAATACAATAGGAAAGGAAAGAATTTTAGGGTACTTAAGTAATTACGATGCTGATGTTCACAAAGTTGACATTCCTCGCCATGTTTCACATCTTTAAAGGAAAAACAAACTTTTTTTGGGAGACAACAACAAGAGGAAGACATACGGAAGGGATTAACGACAGACATTCAAATATACATCAAGAGGAAGACATTCGTAATGGGGTATGACAGACAAGGTAATGGGCAGACAATGATTACAGTTTTGCATCGGCATCCTTCAAAAATTGGTGGACCAGGGACATGTACTCGAGATCAAGGCCCGACAACACTTCCCTAATAGGCTTTGGTTGTTTTCCTCGGAACCGGAGATGTTGTAAAAAAAATGGATTATTATCGAAGTTCCATGTACCTCTGATTTTTTTTTCACAGGAAGTTATTTGAAATAAGGCACGGGGTGTTTTAAAATATTTCATTTTTCGAAAGAAGTGGTTTTTATTGTTTTCTTCTCCAATATTCGGTATAAAAAGTCAATTGATAACTCAGCAATGGATGAATCTTAGTAATTAACTCTCAAAATTAGAAATATACACATTTGTTGTTTTTCTGTATATAGAACCAATATTTAAACGGATCTAAAATGGTAAAAAATCATTTTTGCCTTTCGCGTATACTAAGTATACCTATAGGATCACTCCAAAACCGATCTTTTGATAGAAGGCTCGGAGACCCATAGTGTTATATACCAATCGTCTGAGCTTGACGAATTGAGGTGATGTCGGTATGTGTGTATGTATGTATGTATGTATGTATGTATGTATGTATGTGTGTGTACAAAAAATGTGAGGCACACTTTTTTGTACTTAGGCTTATCCGATTTACTTGCAACAGGTTGCATTCGACGCGGAATCCTTCCTAATTTTTCGCTATTAAAAATTGGTCCTATACGCCATTGCGTTCCGAAGTTATTAAAAGAAAACATTGTTTTTTCCCCATTTTTCCCAAGGGGGGATTTTTTTTCAAAACCGATTTTTTTTTTCAAAAACTAATGCAATGTATTTAAATAAACGCAAATATATGTGAATTGATGGAAATAACTGTATCTATTTCCCTAAAGTGCAATGTTTACATCTCTTATGTGCTATCCTTGTTACATTTTTACACGAGAAAGGCACCATCACCCCTAGGTGGATTATTCTGGGTTTTTCATGTAGTTTAAGCGTTTCTTGTGTTTTATTTTTGTTTTTTTTTTGCATGGGTTACAATTTTTTTCAGTAATTATCATCTATCTCCGGCATCTATCTAGTTCTCTGTTTAACGAAATATCTGCAATTCCATCATTCAACATGTGTGCTAGATTACTTGCCCACTGAAGTGCGCCGTATCCTATAAGATTTACAACATTTTCTTTTTGAACATGCGTATGTGCCTCACGCTTTTTCTGGCCTCTCGCTGAGTATTGTGCGTAACACCTTCCAGTCGTAAAATTCGAAAGCCAAACTTATTCATGAAATCTTTCTCAAACGGGCGCAAAACCTCCTCTTCTTTTATATCAACAGATAACAATATTTCCAAATGTTAAATAATTTTGCTTAAACTTAACTTCCTAATTACTTAATATTATACAAAAAAATACATCTATAAAGCTACCTGGCCTAATGTGTAATACTGTCGGATGTAGAGAGGAGCATAGTGAACTTTTTCCGAAGAATACACCGGGAAAGATGAAAATCAAACGAGGTAGAGCAACGATTGAAAGTGCGACACATGCTAGTGAAAGGCTCGTTTTGTGAATAATTTGTGCGAGCTCCTCTCAAAAAAATTAAAGGAGTTGATCGAAGTGGACGGAAGGGTATATTAAGGTTCAATTGAGAAAGCAGAGTGGGGTAATCAATTCTCGATTGTAAAAGATCTGAAACGAACAACGCCTTGGATACGTCTCGACGATCACTTAACAGATTTAAACCAATAAGTCGGCAGCGTGCCTCATAGCTGGGTAAATTATGTGGGTCATTCCAAGGAAGACGACGTAGAGCGAAACGGACGAATTTACGCTGAATTGCTTCTATTCGCATTATGCTATTTTGATAAAAAGGAGCCCAGACAACTGATGAATATTCTAGTAATGACCTCACTAAAGCGCAGTAAAGCGATTTTAGACATTGGATATTATTGAAGTGCTTTGTTATGCGAAAAATAAATCCGAGTGTTTTGAACGCTTTTGAGGTAATAAAGGCGATGTGATCCTTGAAAGTCAATTGAGAGTCTAATAACACACCCAGATCTTTAACAACAGATTCTCGTCTAATAACTGTAGGTCCGATTTTATAACAAGGGAAAAGTAATTCCAGAACACTTATCGGCGTTGAGGACCATGAGATTTGTCTTACACCATTTGACGAAAGTGTCCAGCTGACGTTGCAAAAATAGAGCATCCTGATCATGACTAACTATCCAGTACAATTTAAAATCATCGGCAAACGAAAGCTTGAAAGATTCGAGTATGAGATTCACATCATTTAGATATACTAGAAATATCAAAGGATCTAAGTGGCTATCTTGTGGTACACCAGAGGTAACATCGAAATATTGCGAGGTAGTCTCCAATGCTGATGGCCATTTCACGACCAGTTAGATAGGATTCAAGCCAGAACAGAAAGGATCCGGAAAAACCTAGGCGATCAAACTTGGCAACCGTTATCCTATGATTGATTTTATCGAAGGCAGCCGAAAAATCAGTGTAAATTGAGTCCACTTGATATCTCTTCTGCAAAGATTGGGCGATGAACGATGTGTAGAGAGTCAAATTCGTATCGGTTGAACGCCTTGGCATAAACCCATGTTGATGCTCAGAGATGAATTCTTGACAGTTGTGGAGTAAAAACTTGTAGACTACTTGTTCAAACAATTTTGAAGTGGCGCATAGTGCGGCTATACCACGATAATTGCTGACTTCACGCTTGTTTCCTCTCTTGAAGACAGGGAAAATGAAAGACTTCTTCCAATGCTCAGGAAAAATTCCGAGTTGAAGCGATGCGTTGAAGAGACTAGCTAGAGGAACGGATAGACTACTGAAACATTTTTTCAAGACGAATGCAGGGATATCATCTGGTCCACAACTAGTAGAAGGTTTTACGGTACAGCAAATACTCGCTACTGTGTCTGCATCAACAACTGGGTGGTTTCCAATTGGAGGACGAACAGGGACGTTGCTAGCGGCTTCATTGATTTGTTGTAAATCCAAGGACTCTTTGCTAAACACACTCGAGAATTGCTGTTGAAACAAATTACAGATGTCTTCTGTTGATGAACATTCGATATTTCCCTTTGTCATAACAGAGGGAAGACCAGATTCCTTTCGTTGTTGGTTGACGTACTTCCAGAATCCTTTAGGATTATGACGTAGTTTCAGTTGCACTTTTCGTTGATGAGCGGAGTAAAGTTTTTTATTCAGGCGCTTGTAGCGAGCGTTAATCGAGTTATAGTTGAGCTTGCAGTGGTGATTTTTATACTTCGAATATTTACGTAAAGCAGACCGTTTACGACTTTTCAAGCCCTTCAAACAGCTGTTCCCCCAACGTGGGTTTGATGATTACTAGATCGTTTTGGAATGAATTGATCAATAGCATACAATACGATGTTGGAGAAGGTAATAACCGATGAGTTGAGGTTGTGATCTATGTACTCAGCCCAATTAATGGCAGAGAGGAATGCATTCATGTTCCAATAATCGCCATTCCTAAAGTCGTAGTAAACAGATTTAACTGGTTCCGAAAACCTGCAAGGTGAGACACCGCTTATCTCGATTAGCAGTGGAGGGTGGTGAATCGAAGATTTTACTAATGCTGAAGGTGCTTCCATCAATGAGTAATTTACATCTCCGTCAATGCTACTGAAACAAAGATCAAGCATCCTATCGTTGTTGTTTTGAACAAAGTTCAGCTGAGACATACGCGCCAAATTGTAACCATCTATAAGCCTAGCAACTGTGGAGCTGATAGAAGATTGTGTTGCATCGGGATAGAAGAAATTGAATCTGCTCGGTTTCCATTTAATGTTAGGTATATTGTAATCGCCAATTATTAATAAGCTATCCCTTATACTCATTTCGTTGGTGATCCAATTAAGTGAATTAATGTGCTGATCAATCATATTCGAGTCTTGTGTGCGTTCCGGCGGAATATGAACGACACATATATAAAGATAGTGAGATTGAAAACTCACAGCTACACAAAGTTGTTCGACGGTATCAGTATTCGGTACTGCAATTTGTCGAGCGTTGAATTTTGAATGCAGAGCAAATAGCACTCCTCCACCTGACTTCTTTCTGCTATTGTTAGGGTTACGGTCCAAGCGAAAAATGTTGAAAGAGGATCCAAAAACTTGACTAGAAACTGTGTCTTCTTTTAACCATGTTTCGTACGCGTCATAACTAGCATCTGATGTTGCGAGACGATAATTAGATATGCTAGTATTGATTCCTCCGAAATTTTGGTAGTAAATCAGTGGTTGAAATGCTTCACAGGAAACGTCATAATCGGCCGCTCCAAGCATTTCCAAAGTAAACATTTTTTCAACACCTTCTTGTTTTTGAAGCACTACCACAGCACAATCAAAATAAAACTTATCTCTGTCTCTACACGCAACCATGTACATCGTCTTAGCAGAGCTGAAAACGATCACAGAGGAAATTGTAGTGAATGTGAATGAAATACGAAGTAGATTGTTACGGATAGAAATAGAATAAGAGAATATGTAAGAGATGTGATTGGATGTGCTGAGGAAATTGTTTACCTTGGAATGCTTCCCTAGTAACATTTTGGTTTAATACTGGTTTTATCACATTCTTGTGAAGTAAATTATGGTCTTCAAGAGCGTGATAAAACTTAAAATGTTACTTGGGTTGAAGTGGTACAATGATCTCTAGTAATATTGTTGTACTTATAATGGTTTCATAGCACACCTGAATAGTATATCGCTTCCTTCAAGAACATTACACCCGATTCTGTTTCAACACGGATTTTTTTTTACACGGCTGTGTAGAAAAAAACCCCTACAATTTTTTTGCAAATTTGCTCCATTTTACATGATTTGTCGAGAAATCATAAAACTTTTTTTACACGGATTTTCAAATTTTGAACTGAAAACTTTTTTACACGGAACGCATCCCCCGTATAAAAAAAGAATCGGGTGTATAAAGCCATAATTATTACTTGGGATGTTTACGGTAAAATTGAAGCACGTATTGCTGCTGCAAAAATGGTCTTCTAAGACGTAATAAGACCAGTTTACTGCCCATAAAAGCTTTAATAACCCCCGCAAATATGGACCGAATCAAATATGAGACAGTCGAGGGTGTAGCAGCAGCTTAATCATTTCCGTAACATACATACAGGAATGAAATTCGCTTTAGTTCATCCGCTAGCCATTTTCGGAAATGAAGCATGGAAATTATGAGAAGCTTTTGTGGATTTCAAGCAAAATGTGATGTGTACCACAGAAACTATGAGACAGTGTATCAAGAGGAAAATATTATGAATCCTTCAAAATATGGCAGACTAACAATGGGCTGGCTATCTAGTACGAATGTTGGAAGAAGCAAAAAAAATGCAAATACAACATTGAGCAGAGAACTTCATGAAGACTGAAAATAGATGATAATTGCTGGAAAAAGATTGTGATTCATGCATAAACTAAAAAATACGTAAAAAATGCTTGCAATAAAAAAATGCTTGCAAATGCTTGCAATAATAAAATAGTAGTTTGTGCAACTAGTTGCAAAAAGATGATTTTTTCAGCACGAGTTGTACGTTTATCCAACGAGGCTTGCCGAGTTGGATAAATACTACGAGTGCTGAAAAAATCAAGTTTTGCAACGAGTTGCACACGCTATTTTTTGCAATGACGAAAAATGGGCTTTAATATGATAAATCTTTACCAAAAATGTACAATCGAATTCACTTCACATGATCATTCATGCTAATAAATTATTTTGCAGCAGAGAACAATAAGATTCCATCTTATCGTGCCAAATTGCATAGCTTGAAAAGCTATGAAGCGATGGATGCAATTGCCTTTGGAAAATTGTGATGTTATGTCCAACAAACCATTTCATTTATTACGAGACGCTTAGAGTACACTATTTAAACACTCACCCAAACTAATTCAGCTAAATGTAGTCATGTAACTACTGTCCCAATGTAGGTTTTTCATTATAGCACCCAAATGAGTGCTATAATGAATATTATGCAACCCATTTGAGTTGCATAATGATCATTAAAGCACCCATTCTGTTGGTATGGAAAAGTAGGCCGTTTTATCACTCAAATGACAACTGTAAACCAGGTTTTATGATCAGGAATTGCAAAAAAGGCATTTTTGATCCGTTTAAAAATTGGCTTTCCATGAATAAGTGTTACAAATGTGTATATTTTTAATTTTGAGGGTAAATTACTATGATTCATTCATTGTTGAGTTATCAATTGACTTTTTATACCGAATATTGGAGAAGAAAACAATGAAAATCACTTTTTTCAAAAAATCGCTGGTGGAATATTTTAAAACACCCCGTGCCTTTTTTCAAATGACCTTGCCTAACTTTCTGTGATCAGAGGTACATGAAACTTCGATAATAATCGATTTTTTTTACACAGTGCGCTACTGTGCCGTGATCTACTGTGGTATGTGCCGTGACTGACCCATGCAACACACAGGTTGTGAAGAAATTACAGTTACTCAAGTACATCAACATTTAGTCACATTTGAGTTGCTGCAACCAAATCAGTGTGTGTTGTGCTACTCGGAGAAGTGCAGAACGATCGTGAAGACCGGCTTATTTTTCTGCTTTGTGCAGTCGGAACGAAAATTAATTTGTGCGCGAATGAACGTGTTCCGGAGTGCAGAACGATCTCAAGGTCTACGTTATTTTGATCAGATTTGTGCACTGCCCATGATCGCATATTTGTAACATTTGCATTTTGGTTGATTTTGTAAATCGTTTGTCAATCCTCCCCACAAACTCAATCGTTTCCAGCTTACCACAGATAAATAAGATAATAAAGCCTATTTTACTGTTGTGGGATTAGATGCAGCAAATTGAGCTTTCTGGACGATTCACAGGCTTTTTACAAAATGAACAAAAACGCGAGTGTTACAAATATGCGATCATGGGCAGTGCAGTCGTAAAAAATAGTACGCGATCCCTGGCTTTTTTTCTAGTGCTGCATTCGGACACAGCCGGCGCCGGTATTGCATAACTTTAGGTTACCAATTTTTACACATTGAGGATGATGCTAGTCCCAAATATTATCTGTTGGTTCTTTGTGTAATCAGCTGGTCTAGAAATAACTTCGTAGCAATCGTGGACGGTCAATCATGTTCACGCTTATGCTCCATCGGCATGATCCAAACATGTGCATTGTACATTAGACCTCTTCATGTTTTCAAAAAGTATCAAAAATTCAACCGGTCAGCCCAGAATCACAATTCTTATACTAAAATAAGTCTCCTGTCAAATTTTCAGCTAATTCGGATAAAATTTCGAGGTGGCTCAAGTCGATTTAGTTTTTTTGGGTTATTTTCAATTTTGGAAAAAATCTAACAAGAGATATAAACGTCGAAAACTATCGCAACAACCTCTATACGGAAGCTTTTGATGTGCTCTACAAGTCTTGTGAACATGGCGATTCGTTCCGTTCACGTTTTGTCCATGTTAAAGTGATTTTCAAGATTTTAAGTGCATAAAAATACTGTTTCACCCAAAAGTCGTTGTTCTACAAAATTCTTGAATTTATGACAAATGATTGCTTATTTCTAAAATTATTATTCCTCTTTTTTCCCTAGAAATTTGAGTTATATAATTGCCCATGTGCGATTTACCGTTAAATTCTTAAAAATCAGAAGCTGTACATTTGTTGTAAATTTGCACGTTAGGTTTTCTTCAAACAAGTTGTTCGAACAAAACATAAATCAGATCATATGATATTTGATGCTTAGAACAAACGACATCCAAATTTTGTTAATTTCACCATATGTCTGCATGCTTTTAACATCGAGTGCATCGTAGTAACAAGTGAAATCGAAGCTTCTTTGTTTGAACAACTTGTTTGAAGAAATCTCAGCGTGCAAATTTATGACAAATATTCAGCTTCTGATTTTTAAGAATTTAACGGTAAATCCCACATGGGCAATTATATAACTCAAATTTCCAGGGAAAAAAGAGGAATAATAATTTTAGAAATAAGCAATCATTTGTCATAAATTCAAGAATTTTGTAGAACAACGACTTTTGGGTGAAAAAGTATTTTTATGCACTTAAAATCTTGAAAATCACTTTAACATGGACAAAACGTGAACGGAACGAATCGCAATGTTCACAAGACTTGTAGAGCACATCAAAAGCTTCCGTATAGAGGTTGTTGCGATAGTTTTCGACGTTTATATCTCTTGTTAGATTTTTTCCAAAATTGAAAATAGCTCAAAAACACTAAATCGACTTGAGCCACCTCGAAATTTTATCCGAATTAGCTGAAAATTTGACAGGAGACTTATTTTAGCATAAGAATTGTGATTCTGGGCTGACCGGTTGAATTTTTGATACTTTTTAAAAACATGAAGAGGTCTATTGTACATGCACAATACATTTAAAATTGCAAAATATTGTGTTGCAAAATTCGTTAGCATGGTTCGCCTAGTATCAGTAGTCTTCAATGTTTCACGCACTTGTCAAAAGACTAGTTAGTACTATCCCATTTGATTCCACCACTTGATTATAAATACAGATACGTATTTTGACGAGGTCTCATACTTGACTCGACTTATCAGGTATCAGGTATCAGAACGTCGGCTCAGGAGGCACGTTCCCCTCAATTTGGGAGATTTGTGCCATCGCCTTCACTGGCCTTTCTCATCATTAACCTGACGGAAAAGGAAGTGAAAAGGGGAAAGGAAGAGGAAGTGAAGTTGGAAAGGAGAATGGAACCATTTATAGGAAAGCCAATTATGTAGACGCATTCAGCAAGGGACTAAAGAGAGGTGTCACAAAAACACAGAGGACGTAACAATGGACGAACGTCAAAGACGAAACACAGAGTGCACTGTGAAAAACGCGTAATGCGAATCCATATAGGTGACAATCACAAAGTACATTGTAAAAATCGCATAATGCGAATCCATATAGGTGGCAATTTGTTGAAAACTAAGTAAAACACATATTCATAACCCCAATCTTATTAAACCTCACGTTGAGATTGAACAAGAGTAGCCGAACCCGAACGTCAAGAACGAAACACAGAGTACACTATGAAAAACGCATAATGCGAATCCATATAGGTAACATACACAAAGTACATTGTAAAAAAAATGCATAATGCGAATCCATATAGGTGACAATTTGTTGAAAACTAAGTAAAACACATATTCATAACCCCACTCTTATTTAACCTCACGTTGAGATTGAACAAGAGTAGCCGAAGCCGAACGTCAAGGACTAGACACAGAGTACACTGTGAAAAACGCATAATGCGAATCCATATAGGTGACAATTTGTTGAAAACTAAGTAAAACACATATCCATAACCCCACTCTTATTTAACCTCACGTTGAGATTAAACAAGAGTAGCCGAAGCCGAACGTCAAGGACTAGACACAGAGTACACTGTGAAAAACGCATAATGCGAATCCATATAGGTAACATGCACAAAGTACATTGTAAAAAACGCATAATGCGAATCCATATAGGTGACAATTTGTTGAAAACTAAGTGAAATACATATCCATAACCCCACTCTTATTCAACCTCACGTTGAGATTGAACAAGAGTAGCCAAAGACGAACGTCAAGGACGAGACACACAGTACACTGTGAAAAACGCATAATGCGAATCCATAAAGGTAACATACACAAAGTACATTGTAAAAAAAACGCATAATGCGAATCCATATAGGTGACAATTTGTTGAAAAAAACTAAGTAAAAAAAACCATTTTCATAACCCCACCCTTATTCAACCTCAAGGTGAGATTAAACAAGAGTAGCTGAAGCCAAACATCAAAGACGAAACACAGATTACACTTTGAAAAACGTATAATACGAATCCATATAGGTGACAAACACAAAGTACATTGTAAAAAACGCATAATGCGAATCCATATAGGTGAAAATTTGTTGAAAAACTAAGTAAAAAACATTCATAATCCCACCCTTATTCAAACTCAAGTTGAGATTAAACAAGAGTAGCTGAAGCCGAACGTCAAAGACGAAACACAGAGTACACTGTGAAAAAACGCATAATGCGAATCCATACAGGTAACATACACAAAGCACATTGTAAAAAAACGCATAATGCGAATCCATATAGGTGACAATTTGTTAAAAACTAATTAAAACACATATTCATAACCCTACTCTTATTTAACCTCACGATGAGGTTGAATAAGAGTAGCCGATTATCTCGGAGAAGTAAAGAGTCAACTACGCCATATCTCCGGTTAGCGCAGCGAGGGCTAAAATACTGTGAAGGGGGCCCTGGTGCTTCACAGGCTACGTTTGTGGTTAGGTTCTTATTAGACCCCCCTAACCATTCATTCGTAGGCACGGTAAGCATAAAGCCGCATCACACCGAGAATTGAGGGTCACCTGTATGGTGGACTTTTACCACTGGAACAGGCAATCCGTAATGTTATTCTTAGCCAGATAACCAGCTGCCGACACCACACGGCTATCTAGGCTGTTCGTGGAGAGAAGTTGACATTGACTTTACGTCAACTCTCAATGTGGCCGAACAGCCGAGAAAAGGTTACCAATTTTTACACATTGAGGATGATGCTAGTCCCAAATATTATCTGTTGGTTCTTTGTGTAATCAGCTGGTCTAGAAATAACTTCGTAGCAATCGTGGACGGTCAATCATGTTCACTCTTATGCTCCATCGGCATGATCCAAACATGTGCATTGTACATGCACAATACATTTAAAATTGCAAAATATTGTGTTGCAAAATTCGTTAGCATGGTTCGCCTAGTATCAGTAGTCTTCAATGTTTCACGCACTTGTCAAAAGACTAGTTAGTACTATCCCATTTGATTCCACCACTTGATTATAAATACAGATACGTATTTCGACGACCTTAGGTACCTCATCCCATAGCTCCTATTCCCATCCAATCGAAAACAAAGTAATGAAAAGGAATTAGGTTTGTTTCTTATTTTGTGATTTTTTTCACCAGTGAGAACACGTTAGCAAAAAGAAGCGACGAGACTGGTGCTGTATTTATTTGTTTTGCGATGAGATGAATATATGTTCAGTGAGATGGAAAACGGAACAGTTCCCCCACTTAATAAATTTTTCTTCGCTTTTTTATTTTTTCAATTCCGTTCCTCTCAAAAACTGAAACGTGGTACAGAAAATCTGAATATGGGTCTAAATTTAGCGTGATAAATCTATTGAGTACATTGAAAATGGTTGGAGGGGCGAGAAAAAAATTGATTTTGTTGGATAATTAAACAAAGCAAGCATTACCAATGGAATAAATTAGAGCAGATGCAGAATGCACAATCGTTCGAGGGCCTATCACTATAATCAATTAATTCATAATTAAAATTCATACTTCATAAGCAATAATAGCAACAGCAATGATTATTGATCCTCACGACCCACTTCACGTTGAAAATCATGAAATCATATCCAGCTGAATGAAAGCCAGAATTATTCGCTTGGTTACTTCAAAACAACGCCGACCTTCTATCAGCTTTTGCAATTGGGTTTTAATCATAGCCACTAGCATGCTCCAGAGATTACCATCAATCGAATGCTTCCCGCTGACCCGACAACCACTCGAAGGGAATTGCCTACCCATTAGCATTTGCATGAATGATCTCTTTTAAAGCATGCTCTTAGGGTGAACTGGGGTAAAATATGTACCATGGGGCAAACCATAGACAAACCAAAATTATTTTGATGATTAGAGCGAACTTTCCGGCATTTTGACAGATCACACGTCGGATGTCGAACAAAAAAACATCTTTGGTAAAACAACAATGTTTTTCATGTATGCACGTATACCCTAAATGAGACAGACAGCATTCAATCTCAAAAACCCAACCACACATGCAGATCAGATGCAGTGTGTTTACGGTGAAGAGGAAGTAGAAGCTCGGTAACTGCCACAGACATCCCATGAAAAAAAATGCATAATTAATGTGGATACGAAATTTAATCTAAATATACATATGGGGGTTTGGCAAATTAGGACTTTGTCTTTTTATGAATAGAATGTTTGCCATCTACTGGCTGCGCCAGTGATCAAAATTGGTGATACACAGCACCAGTCAGCACGAACAAAGCCGCATACGTGCCTCGAGTCTGTTCCAGTAAATGCTTGCTCAAATTTGCAATCTGTCGACAGGTGGCTTTTGCAAATCATAAAATAATGTGGATGGTAAATAATAGAATTTTGAGAAAATCAATATGTATTTAGATAAAATTATTTTTGGAAACGCAAATGGAAATTGTTTCGTATATCGATGGTTTGTTTCCCAATTTACTTATTTCGACATAAAATGTGATTCAATTACTTCCAGCTTAAATCAATTTACTGATGATGGATTTTTATCGCTGAATCGAATTTGATTATATATATTTATGCACAGCCAACATAAATAATCGGAATCGAATTTGATTGTTTTTTGACTGAACTTGCATTACATCGTCAATATTTTTTTTTCTTTTTTCAAGCATTAATTGAAAATCGTATATTTATTTGTTTGTTGGAAATAGCAATAATTAGCAAACGATTAGATTGGGACAATGATCCACGCATCTTTGCAAAAAAAAAAAGCAGCTAAATTGGTACCGTATTTATTTGTTTGGCGATGAGATGAATATATGTTCAGTGAGATGGAAATCGGAACAGTTCTCCTATATGAAGTTATAAATCATGGGGCCTGGATTATATTCATCTTTTGAGAGGGTTTCACTTATGGTGCATTATTCACTGGGTCAACTATTGAAAAAAAATTATGAATCATTTAGTGTTCAAGGCCACTTTAATTTTTTTTTTTGCTGTGTTGTACTTCATCGTAATGCTGGTGATCAAAGGGGTAATCACCTCACAGTTTGTGACAAAATTCCCTGCACCTGAGTATATGGCACGTGAGCCGTTCGTGAGTTATTCAATTCATCATAATTTGCTGTTACAATACCGGCCATGAGCTGTCACAGATGGTATTTCGAATAATTATTTCAGATCACGTTAATGCTTAATGTGGGCCACAAAACCAATTGTCATCGATTTGCAAATTTTGAATAATTCAATTATTGTAAACATATAACAGCCACCCACAACATAAAATATAGCATTTTCATCGCGTCTAAATGCGCCGGCCGCAAATGCTACTAAACCAATTCCATTGCCAGCACATCTGATGCTATGAAGGAAATTTGATTAAAAATACATTCCAATATTACCGGAACCGTCACCCACAGGCCATTTCTCGTGGTATTATTTCTACAGCAACAGCCCTCGAATGGCATAATCAAGCCGTGCAAACACCATCGGAACGTGAAACCATGTGGCAGAGCCATGAAAACTCATAAACTTCGACATTATCGACATCGAATGGAGCAAACAGGCTGCTGTTCCGGGTTCTCCTGTTGCCAGGCAAGCTGGTACAAATAGCAGCACATATCAACCTCAATCCCGGCGACAGAGAGGGAAATTGAAAAAGAAAAACTATAAACGAGTAATACTGCGCCATGAATATGTTATTGCATATCCGTATGCTATACGGATGTTCGATTGGTACCAGAAGTTTCCAATCTTAGGGATGTGACTCATTGCTTATTGCATTATTATGCAGAAAGGTTACAATGGGTTAAAAATCAACAAACATACTTTTTAATATTTTAGTTTAGTCATCCAAATAAATTGACATTTACTATCAGTTGCAGTATTTGGGCAGTGAGATTTCTATGGTAAATTATATAACACTGACAGCAAATATTGCGCTGCATTAACCACCTCTCTTTAACTATCATCTACAGCTAAAAGTGTAACATAATACTCTATCCTAAGGGAATCGATGAGCTGCAGAGGTGATGCCCTGGGTTCTCAAAAGTCGAGTTCTAAATAATTTTACTTTTAATCAATTGTTATTTGTATGAGTATGAGTTTCCAAAACATTCAGAATAGAGATCTAACCTTCAAACAGCATTCACATAATAGTTCTTTGTATTGTGCCTTGCAACAAAATGGCAGCTTTCGTGATCATTTTCCAAGGCTCTCAAAGATGTGAAAAATTTCTCCGCAGTACAAATAGCACGTGCTATCCAAGCATTCACCGCCGAAATGCACCACGTGGCGAGCAAATTAAAAAAAATAGAATTAGTTTATTTTCTGGAGGTATATTTTTCTTAGGCGACTATCTGGCGCGTATTAGAAATAGAAATAGAATTAGTTTATTTTCTGGAGGTATATTTTTCTTAGGCGACTATCTGGCGCGTATTTTTCGTTCCGACCAAACATGAGCGTAAGAGTAGATTTTTTTATGAGAGGTACAGCATAATTTCGCAAGTTGCAGATTAGCGGATCATAGTGTGCTATTGTAGAATATTAACGTACAAATTATTCGTTCCGTCAAATGTCTTCTGATATTTATTTTTTATTTTTATTCAGTATTATTATGAAGTGATAGTGTTATGTGTGCTGTAGCATAACCGCTGACAGAATGGATGGTTACAGAGGGCCCAATAATGACAGAAGACGTTTTTATTGTGATTTTGCTGTTGCCACCAAACGTAGATTTGTTCTTTAGAGCATTCTTGACGTATTTTTTGTATATACTTTATTTCCGTGATTTTTTATATTAGGATTATAAGTTCATCACGCATCCTTGCCGTAGTTATACTGAGTTTTTATCTTTTTTCCTTTTACCCCAAATCTTTGAAACGATAATTTGCGTACAACCCAATGATGTTTTTAGTGTTCAGCATTTTTAATAGGATTTTGGAAACGTAGCTGAGGAAATAACCAATCACTATAATTTCACTATTATAATTTTTAGGTCAATCCTCCTCCTTTTTGTATTAATTGTAAGCAATATTTATATAATTATCCCTCTTCTTTTTGTTCCGGTCCTTCAATTGAAAGTTGTGGCCTATGTACATTTTACCTTCACTCGGAAGCACAAATAACAATATATACTTATTGGAGCACATAATTTTCTAAGAATCATCTATTTCGCTATAGGGAGAGATCCCCCAGCGCCGGACACCACCCAACATCGGACACATATCTAATGTAGTGCAAAGGAAAGCTATTCCAAAGTCGCTTACCTGCAGGGAAAAATAGATCGTTAGGTTGAAAGCTCTGTTCAAGAAATTAGATTGAATAAAAATGCTTAAAATTTGATTGTTTTACCTTACTTTAGAAGGTTTGAATCAACAAGATCAAATTCGATCGGAAGCATTCTAATCATGTAGAGATGACCATTATCAGTTATATTGTGCATATTGATAATGATTTGTTAGATATGTAGTTTAATTGTGGTGCAAAATCAATTTTGTCTATCCGGCGGCTGTCCCTCGGCTGTCCGGACAGTGAGATTCTTATGTAAGCAAATAGTCATTTTTACACCTGTTTTGTTAAACTTACTTTAATTCAATTGCTTTTTCTTACTAAGGTGTTAGGAAGCCACAGAAATAAGTAGAACTTGAAAATTTGAAGATGGCACTGAAAAAGGTAAAAAGGTAAATGGAGAGTACTTAATTCGTCTTAGACGGTTGAATACATTCCACTAGAAGAGCTTTATATATTTTTCTAAAAAATATTGTTATTCAATGATGTCTCTACTCATGTAATAGCAATTTGGTTATATTTTAACATGATGCAGTAGTGTCCGGTACTAGGATGCACTTTTCTTTGCACTTTGGTGAAATTTTCCACCAAAATTCATCATTAAAATACATCGTCGCAAAACGTGTTCAAATGCAAATGCATATATAGTTTTTATGAATCATCATCATCAATGATTATATTTTGTGTGTATGGTATAACAGTTAACATAATCCGTATAATTAGTTAGATTTTCGTTGTATGGCCTATGTGTCCGACACTGGGGGATCTCCCCTTACAATTAATAAACTCAATTGTACTCCGAGTTCAATCAAAGGTAATTGCCTATTTCCGGGAATTAAACCACCCGACTTGGACGTTAATTTACAATGTTATGAAAACTCATATGTGAATATGTACGTTATGTGGAAGATATTGATTTGGAAAATGTATTGGAGGTAACCACTTTCCCTTCGATGGGACTCGAACCCATGACCCTACAGTACGCTAGACTGGTGCTTTAACCAACTAAGCTACGAAGGACCTCCGTCGGGCTTCGCAACCTAGCGGCTACTGAACGAGCTCGAAATTCCCAAATTGGACGCATAGACGAATCACTCGCAATCCATTTATCAAGCCAATACTTCCATACTGTATTGTGCACGTCCACATTAGAGGAGCGTGAGTACGGAGGTCCTTCGTAGCTTAGTTGGTTAAAGCACCAGTCTAGCGTACTGTAGGGTCATGGGTTCGAGTCCCATCGAAGGGAAAGTGGTTACCTCCAATACATTTTCCAAATCAATATCTTCCACATAACGTACATATTCACATATGAGTGTACTCCGAGTTCCATCTGGACAGTATACAGATTTTGCTATTATCAAATAATAGAGATTAATGCTTATCATTCCAAAATGCTTTACATTGCACTTAACACTAATAAAGAGGTTCCCTTAATTAGGGGAACTTTACAAACACCAAACACCCTTCTCCTTTACTTTATCCATTTCCCTTCACTCTTTATATTGATAATGGGCCACCATAACATCCTAAATTGAGTTTCATTCCTTCTTTTCCTTTTCCAATGATTATATTCACTACCTCTATCTGCCTTAACTTCCCATCTGATGCTTCACTCTCCTCGTTCTTATAAACCTCGTCTAGCTTCATTTTCATTTTGTCATTTAAAAAACATCTTCTTTCGACGTGTTCTGGTATTTTGGAAAAAGATTTGGGAATTGAAACCAAATCAATAATGGTGAACTTCCTCTTTTAGGCAAATGTCAGTTTATATGTTAACTTATGTTAACAGTTTTACCGTCTAATAAGTTGCTTCTATTAAATTTCAAGTCCATCGGTTTCCATCGATGAAATACGTTTCTTATTTCTACTAATTAGTCATAGCTACCCTACTTCTGAGTATCCATTTAAATTTATTGCCATTCTCTTGCGGATTACGATCAATGCAAGAAATGAGCATATATATTTAAAAAATATTACAGTAATAAAGGTAGTATGTACATGAATCCAAAATTTCAACTCTGGTTTTACGGATATTAATGCTAAAAAGGAGGGGCCCTCCTTAGCCATGCGGTAAGACGCGCGGCTATGGGGCAAGATCATATTGAGGGTGGCTGGGTTCGACTCCCGGTGCCGGTCTAGGCAATTTTCGAATTGGAAATTGTCTCGACTTCCCTGGGCATAAAAGTATCATCGTGTTAGCCTCATGATATACGAATGCAAAAATAGTAACTTGGCTTAGAAACCTCGCAGAAACCTACCCTATTCAAATGTTGAGTATTTCATGAAAACTCCATATTACATGCCGTAGATTAGAAAATTATTTTGAGCTTTTTTAGTGGAATGTCTTCACTTGTCATAAGACGAGTTAATACAGTCCCATTGAATTCCACCACTTAATTGTATCTTGACAGATACGTATTTCGACCTCAAAAGTAAGGCCGTCTTCAGTGTCTCGTACTTGACTCGACTTGAAGAAAATGATCGCAGCTTACACTATTTATACTATGCGTAGGTATAATAATTTATCTAGGTACGTATCTAGGTACATATACTGCTTACTTCTACTCGCTTGTTGCGCTTAATACTTAGGTATAAACTTGAAGAGCCAGGAGCTACCATTTCCTTGATCTTTATTCAACAACCGCGTTTGTACCTGTCGGTAGATTTCCAAGCTCTCAGCAACATCAAGTTTCCACGGAGAAGAGACATTTCTTAAAATTTTAATGTTTGATGTCGAAATTGAATGATTTTCCTGATATACATGTTCAGCTACCTTAGACCTAAACTCATTTATTTTTTTATTTTCCAGAACGAAACTACCGCAACGCTCGAAGGAAATGATCGGAAAAATTGAATTGAGTAATTTGGCTGAATTTGAGATACTAACTGAAATAGAGGGGTGGCACTTTGAATCTGGAATACTTTTGAAAATGGTGAACAGGTCTAGTATGCAGTTTAGTTTATCATTATTATTATTTATTTATTCTGACTAAGGCCGAAGTGGCCTGTGCAGTATATAAGAGTCTTATAAGTTTAGTTTATCATGTCACAGTAATTTCATTAATAATACCAATAATGACCCATATGCGCTGTTTCAAATGCAACCTAAGTCAGAAACCCTTGTTTTGATAAGAACAATTTTCAAAGTGCTATAATAATTCCACTCCTTGGAAGTCAAACTAAATTCATTCTTAACACAACTAAAACATGTTCGTGCTAATATTTTTTTTATTCAAATTCAATTTAAACACATCGGTTTTCACTAAAGAGTTTTTCTTGAAAAGTTAGTCTGGCTTTTAGACTCCGACCACTGCATTCCCGTGCAAAAATGAATAACTAATTGATAACAAATTCTATTATCCGGTTATCGAACATATTGATAACTGAACTTGTTATCACTTTGGCTGAATTAACAGCCAACATAACAAAAATGATACCAGAATTTTGTTCCTGAAATAACTGCCTGAAAACAAATTAGGTTATCACTGATACCAAATTGATAACAAATTTTGTTATACATGTTATTCACTCAAATAACTAATTTAATTATTATTTAGTTATCAGCCATCACTGTTTTATCGATCAAAATAGTAAATCTTCTTTGGCGACTTCGTTACGCATTGAAAAAAATGTTGGCATTCACTGGGATTCGAACTCGAATCGAATGATTGTACGGCGTCGTCTCTATAGGCACTCACCCAATTACGCTTTCTTGAGGAGCAGGAGAGAAGAGCACTACGCTTTCTACGATCTTGCATTTACTGAAGACTATTTATAATCAAATTATGATACCATAACCACCTATGTAAATAACAGTCGGCTAGCTAGTCCAGCTGGACACAGTGCAAAGCAGAATAACTTACTAATAACAAACTTAATTATCCAGTTATATTGATAACTAGAATTGTTATCATTCTGGTTGAATTACAAGTCAACATAGGGTAACCGTACCCTTAGTGGAGGTAGCACCAATAGTGGAGGTAGTGGGGTTTTAATGAGATTTATCATATTTATAGACTTTACGATGGTTTCAGTTGATGAGTCGTGCTTTAAATATCCTGTTAAATGCAACTTATCTTAAGTTTTCGCTTGAAAAACTCTTGAAAACAATGATTTTCCTTAACAAAATTGACTCCCCTGCACCTATAGTGGTGCAACTGTACCAATAGTGGCGAGTCTCATAAGAAACCAATGGATAGCACCACTATAAGAACCAAAATTATTTTTTACCGCCACTAAAGGAACAGTGTACCCATAGTGGTGCAAGCAATATTTGGTAATTGCTGATGATAAATGACATCTATCTCATTTTTGTTAGCAAATTTATTAGTTTATCTATTGACTAAGATAATAAAGCAGTAAATTTCCAATAATTATCAATTTTTAAAAAATATTTTCTTCTGTAGATCTACTAATACCTCCACTATTGGTACCGTTACCCTAGCAAAAATGATAACCGAAATGAATTTAATTCAAAATAGCAAATCGGCAATCAATTAGGATAAACATGGTTAATCGTCCTTTTATTGAATACATTTTGTTTTCAGTTGTGACCAATTAAATAATAGGCTTAGGTTTATTTTTCTCTCTTATATTATCAATCATTAGGTTGCTAGCAGCACCATGCTGTAAATCGATTTCGGTTATAGGTTTTATTCAAACTAAACCACAGCCTTGCATTTCACAGTGAAATGTTTCATGTTTTCATATGCATATATAAACTAAAACACTGCTGATCCCAGGAAGAATTATTCCGTGAAAAAATGTTGCTATTCAGTGGATCCAGGACCGGACAGTTTTCGGGGGGCCCGAAATGTACGAAAAAGGTTGATTTTGGTACACAAGGTTATGTGAGAGCCCGGGGCCATGGCCATTTCGTATGGCTACCTAGTCCACAACGCGCATTTTCGCTTACAATGTCTGCCGGGTCGACTAATTAAACATATTTTTTGGGCTACTGTGATGGTCCATTCAAACACCTTCCAAAGGATTTTCTATTTCACATCTCGATATTCCCATGAGTCGACCGTCCTTTCAACATCGACTATTGGAGGTTTGACTGCAGGTGATCTTGCTCGTTAGGTTTAAACTGTCAGTAGTTGAGCAATTACTCTTTGGTTGAGCACATTAATAAATCGACTAAAGTGCGAGCATAATTGTTTTCTCCACAACACACCAGAACGTTGAAATTTCTTGATTATCCGACACTTCCAGTTAAATTTTCCGCTTCCCCATATACATAAACACTGTGGATCCCAAGACGAATTATATTGCGGTTAGTCAAGACTATTCAACGTTCCTGAATGAGCACATGCCCTTGGATCATATGTTCCGGGAGCCTTAAGGCCATTTTAAGTACTTATCAAACTACAACGCTTGGTTCTCAGATACATATTTCATTATTAAACAACACCTGAAATGAAAGTAATAACTTTACTAGCATAGTATAAAACAGATAGGAAAATTTCAACTTTTGTGGAAATTCCTATGTTGACAGAGAAATAAACCAATCAAAAGATATCGTTAGTAACGAGGAAAATCACAGTCTGCTTAGACGAAAATTTCAGTTCAGTGTTTGGAAACAGCTCTTGTCACAAAATCCATAGCATTGACCGGGTACATTTAGCAGAAGTATTGTGACATTTTTCATGATCATTTTTTCAAGGCTTCTACAGATCTGGCATTCATCGCTACAAACCACCGCGTGGCTATCAAATTTTCTAAATTATCAAAGTTAGCTTTTTTGCTACAGGTATGTTTTTCTTAAGCGCCTATCTGGCGCTTATTTTTGGTTACGCCGAAAAATAAGCGGTTGAGTAGATTTTTTTTATGCGCTGTACAATATGTTTGAAATAATAGAATGCTTAACCCGATATCTGTACGACGCAAAATTTAGAAGAAAATACCAAATTTGTATTTATAATACATTTTGTTATTATTCAGTTATCAGTTAATCACATGATTGATAACTAAATATCAAGATGATAATAAGGATAACTAATCCTGTTATCAGTTTGATATCATTTCAGTTAGCTGCCTTTGCTCGGGTTCCGACGCCAGCAATTGCATTCTTCCTGATCACCAGAAATGAATTTGCGGTATTGAGTGCTTTTTCTTCCGTTCTTGAAGCAACATTGCAATTTACCGATAGTCCATTCAGTTCAGATTGTGGGGATAACGTATTTCAATAAACGGGAGGAACTTGATACAGCTTTCTGAACCTCCTTCAAGAAATAAATGACCTCTTTTCCTCCTGGGCCGTGACTAGTTCTTGGTGGAAAAGTTGATCATTCGCTCTTATAAAAGTAATAAATTAGCTGACACTCCGAATAGAGTCAAGTGACTAGTGAAAATAAACAAAACAAATCCTGAAAATCGATTATTAATCGAAGTATGCATACGGTTTTGGAAGGGTGAGGAATTGTGATTGAGAATATAATTTTTGCTCAGTTTAGTCTAAACAAGTGCATATTACTCAATAATCGTGTTTGCGAATCTTCTCAGAAGGCATAAGTGAAAAGTGCAATTCAACAAAGTAGCCTGAATTTGTCAGTGATATCTTTCGTAGTTAAGCAAACACTATGACAAGGTTGAAATCGAATTGTTGGAACGATTGGTTAAGGGAGAATCCATCTCAAGTTCGACGATCCATACGGAACATCTAGATGATTAGTACAAAAAGTGTGAGGTGGGGGTATAAAATGCAAAATATTCGGGTTACGTAATTAATGGAACTTTCCTAAGGTACGGTTTTCGTTCAATGAAGACTCTGGAATGAGGCTTTTAGCTGTGTGGGTTTTCTTTTCGCCGGCGCTTGAAGGGAGGCACTGTAGTCAGTGTAATGGAAGGTTTAGTTTCTCATAATAGTTTTCATACAAACTTGAAACTGCTTGTGCTCATTTAGTTTATGTTCAAATCGGCTCAGGCGGATACGATTATTGAGTGGGCGTGGTGGAGCTGGGTCGTGTTTTTGAAACACCCTACTCTTTGTTTTTAGAAATACGACACCAATACAACTACAAAATATGATTTTTTTATTGTACCAATACTTTCAAAGTTTTGTTTTGGGTACTCAATCCAATCCACCTTCACCTTAAAAGTGTTCATAAGCATACGAGCATATGGAGACTGGAGACGCATGGTAGTTTTCATCTGCTTGTGCCTAACCTTTTGTGCAAATCCTATCGCATCTCAGCTAAAGCTAAATCAGCTAAATAATTGTATGTTTTCTTGAAATTTGTATTAAGAAAAACCCTTGCTGCATGTTAAAATCTTGCAAATTGGTCAACCCGTTCATGAGGTAAATCGTCAGGAAGAAAATCTCAACTTTTTATTTAATTTTATTTAAATAGATAGATAGATTAACCTCCGTGTTAAACAACATGAAGTTATGAGATGTTTTAAGTGTACATGTGCTGTAATTTTCCAATTCATTTTTTTTTTTTTCAAATAATTACTGCCGCCTACCGCCAGTCAGTACCATCTGTATGGAATCCACTTGCGGTTAGCGGCAGAATAGTTCCGACATGGAAATCGAACTTACGTCTGCAGAGTGAAGGTTTATCTCGTTAGCAACACAGGTATTTCCTTAGGTTAAGTGTTGTGGTGATTCAATTCTTCTTCATTCGATTGAACGATAGCCTAAATTTACATGACACGGAAACTCCTTCGAGATGGGATTGTTTGAAACTGAGCATGCTGAATGCATCACAGATTTCTCGCTCAAATGTGTAAAATACCTACATTGAGTTATAGCGATTAAATGCTGCCTCATGATGGCAACTTTATTGGAATATCCGAATATATCCATTTGGATAACGCTTATGTGAATAAATTAGGTGTCAGCTGCGTTTTGCATGAAACGGAATGGGGTTTGTTGGGATTTGTTTTGAGGGCAACGCAACGTGCCCTCGTTCTAAGGTTTCTGATAGAATCATGTAAAATTGAGACGTCTTCTTCTTCTATGGCTCTACATTCCAACTGGAACAGTTATTGATTGGAAGCCCTTCCATGCCCGTCATTTCATGAGTATGTATCTTGTGTGGCAAGGCAAGTACAAAGAATACACTATGCCCAGTAGGGTGGCTCAAAAAACACTTTTTCAATTTTTTTTTGATGGGCCGCCCTTTTATTTGGTTCTATTTGATGCTCTGATGCCCTGGACAAAATTTCAGCAAAATCGGTCAACGTTTTGGGCGGTGCTAAACTCGTTGGAAGTTCATATGGAAAAATGTATGCAGAAAAACAAAAAAAATTGATTTGCAGTTGGACGGCAAAATTTACGATCAAGAACCATAATACTCATTCAGTTCTTATAGAATTAAATACAGAATGTTTTGCTGAAAACCGCGAGAAGATTAGAGATTATTAGGCAAAGGTATTAGCATTTCACTGGAGTGTTGTAGGGGTGAATGTATTTCTTAAAGGTAAAAGAAACGAAATTTGCTCGAACCCCACTTCAGAGAAATGCTAATAACTTAGCCGGGCAAGCTCCAATCTTCTCGCAGTTTTCTGCATAACATTCTGTATTAAATTCTTCAAGGTCTGAATGAGTATCATAGTTCTTCATCGTAAGTTGTGCCATCCAACTGCAATTCACTGTTTTTGGATGTTTCTGCAAACATTTTTGCATATAAACTTCCAACGAGTTTAGCACTACCCGAACGTTGACCGATTTGGCTGATTTTTTTTTAGAGCATCACTGCCGTTATACGCATAGTTGTCCCATGTTTGCTGGGATTTCCTATGTACATGGGACAGTTATGCGTATAAGGGCAGATCAGGGCATCAAATAGAACCGAATAAGAGGTCCATCAATCAAATTGAAAAAAGTTTTTCCCATACTAATTTGAGCCACCCATGCCCAGGATGTCGAGAATGTTTCCTACCCGAAAACATCCTTGACCGAACCGAGAATCAAACTCGCCATCTCCGGAATGACAATCCTACGCATTTGCTCACAAGGCTAACGGAAAAATAATTAATAATACATAATTGAAATATCAATGATTTTATCATTTACATCAGTGGTCTCCAAAGTGCGGCCCGCGGGCCGCATGCGGCCCTCGAAGCCTTTTCCTGCGGCCCGCGAAGGTTTTCTGAGAATACACTACATGTGGCCCATTGATAGGCATTATATTATAGGAAAAGTAAGATCAAACTTGCAGAATCGGTCAACATATGACAATTTGGGAGAAACTGCTTAGAATATTTTCTGCCAACTTTGCCGAAAAAATTATTGTACAATGTACATTGAATTCAAGATTGGACTCGACGGTTTGAAATCACCGGTCCATCGAATCGACGTTGAAATTGTCGATCAATTGAAGAGTAAGATAGTTACACGGAATGCTATTTGCATTGACATTTTTTACTCACTGCTCGCATTGGTGTAACGGATGCGGAAGATCATTGCACTGTTCCCGCACTTTCATTGCGGTTTGTTTTGATTCATTTTGACAGCTTTTCCACGTGCTTTTGCTGCCGACTCCGGTTTTGGCTAGACGTCGCGACGTATCAAAGGGTAAAATACCATGTTTTTGAAAGTGAAAATAGTTGCGAGAAAGTTATGAACATTTATAGATGCATTCGATAGAGGAAAAATGTGTTCTAATGGAATTTAAACAGATTTGCGAATGCACTGAATAATGTACTATGATTTTCCAATTAAATAACGTTATTTCATCCAATAATCCAGATGCTTATAATAGCATCTGTATCAGTCGAATGCATGTACATTCCCCCTAGATTGGAACGGTGATTTGAAATAATCCCAAGCAAAAATTCGATAAAATCCATCCTTCGACTAAATCCACAATATATGGCGAAAAAACAATTTCTCGTGTCAAATCCGCTACTGAAAAACGGTACTATAGACTAAAAGTCAATTACGGCGATAAAACTGTAGAATAAAATGTCCTTATTTATAAGAACATATTCTGAAATATGCGATATTAACTGAAAACAAATGTTGCTTATATACTAATACTGCGGCTCGCTTCAACAGCTCAAATCTGCTGTGCGGCCCTTTATAGTAAGCATGCTGGGGACCACTGATTTACATCACAGAAACTTTAAATTATGATCTGGTACATATTTTGTTAACAAATTTCACAGTCAATGATAATTGAAAATATTTTTCTGATTGAGAATAAAAAGTTCAAAAGATTGATTATAGTGTGCCTTCTGTAATGCATTTTTTTTTTAATTGAAGATGAATTTTGACTTAGAAGCTATTGTTCTCTTTACTATTCCAGGTGTAGACTAAAAATTTCTAAATCGACTGTGTTACGCTTGAAGGATTTTGAATGTCAATATCATTTCATTTTTCAGTGAATGGATTTTTTTACAAAAAGCCAACAATCATTTGAAAGCAAAATATTGTGAATTCTGAAAACTATTAATATGAGTGCCCTATCATTCTTGCATCTTTCCACCATCATGTTCAAATTGGTGCAAACGCCAGCGAATGCGATGCTGCAGTCGCTGCCCAAAAGTCATTAAAGTTCCTTCATTTTCCAATTTCCCAATTTTCCACATCAGTTCGTATCAGCAACGTATCAGCGGACGGAGTAAATCAACTTCTTTTTCGACGTGCTATTAAAAGTTTATTCAATTTCAATTTCCAGTCAGCTTTGCTTCTTCTTGAATTAGGACACCGAGTAATCACAATGATTGTCTTTGTCGAACAAATTTTATGAGATTTGGCCACAATATTCTTTGATATGCAAAGAATGTTGAAGCTAAATTTGAGCATAATCAGTCATAAAAAACCCCCTGACAATAAAAGAACAAAACCTGCCAAAGCCGTCATTCCCCCTATATTAAACAAAGTTGTAAAAAAAATGAAAGATCATTCTGAAGAACCGATTTGTTTTCTAGATAAATTGTGGGCCCAAAAAATTGTATCAGAAAATTTTACCAATTTTTGGCGAGACAGCTAGGGTGGGTGTACCAATTGTCGCCATACATAAGAGCAACTATTTTTTTTTAAATAAGTAAAAGGCATGTGGGTGAACTTTATATATCAAGCGAAAGGTTTTACTTCCTGCTCCTTAGAACAGCTGTGAAAACCACAATAAAATTTGTTATAGTCATCAAAATTGATTAGTCCATAATAGGAACGCATGCACCAGTTGTGGCACTATTATTAATTTTGGTTCCTTATTTGGCAATTCCCATTGTTTTCTTATGGGACTGGCCAAATAGGGACCACTAGTGCGACAACTGGTGCAAAGGACGTCAAAAATTAAGCAAAATCAATTTTTACAATTATGCTTTGCTTGTTTTGGAGAAGGTCAAAGGTTTTATCGTATCATATGAATATGCTTTATCGATCTGAACTTGGTTTGCGGTGATTTAATTGTCCATTTGGCATATAAAGCACTAGTGCGACAACTGGTGCTATAGCCACAACTGGTACATCTAGCCTAGTATATTTTAGTTTTCTCGCCCCCATATACATTCAATCTATTATACAAGCATTCTAAATAGTTGAAACAGTGACTCATTCTCACCCCCATTTAACCCATTGTCACCCCTGACGACGATACTGGTAATCGATTTCTCTGAATGGCAAGCTCAATTTTTTTCAAAAAGCTTTTCATGCAAATACTCCACCAATATACTTCTTTTTTATTATTGTCATTACATCCCCAACTTGTACATTGCCGCCTGGCAGTTTAGTGTTCATCAAACACTTCCACAGTTATTAGCTGCCAGGTTTCTAAGCCAAGTTCCTATTTTGCATTTGTATATCATGAGGCTAACACGATTATTCTTTTATGCCCAGGGAGTCGACAAAATTTCCAACTCGAATATTTCCTAGACCGAACCGGGAATCGAACCCAGCTTCCTTCAGCATTGTCTTACTTTGTTGCCGTGCATCTTACAACACGGCTAAGGAAGGCCCAGCATAACATATATACTAAGCAGTTTTTCGTATGACAATTTTTTTCAAAATAATTTCCAAATTCAGGTACAAAGAATTGATTTGAAAAAGTGTTTGCTTGCAAATAATTGCTACTTCAATTCAATTTGCTGTTATTATAAAACGAAATGAGTTCATGCTATACGCTACTTATAAAATTCTATTTATTTTAATTGAAAATCGAAGGTTTTTGGTTTATTTGCATTTTTACAAGTACGTAGTTATCTGCCTGGGGCCCTCCTTAGCCGTGCGGTAAGACGCACGGCTATAAAGCAAGACCATGCTGAGGGTGGCTGGGTTCGATTCCCGGTGCCGGTCTAAGCAATTTTCGGATTGGAAAATGTCTCGACTTCCCTGGGCCATAAAAGTATCATCGTGTTAGCCTCATGATATACGAATACTGAAATGGTAACCTGGCTTAGAAACCTCGCAATTAATAACTGTGGAAATTCGTAATGAACACTAAGCTGCGAGGCGGCTCTGTTTCAGTGAGGGAATGTAATGCCAATAAGAAGAAGAAGTTATCTGCCATTTCTATTTGATGTATAATGCTTCGTCGTAGTACTGGTGATCGTACGAATAATAACGCTACAGCTTGTGTAAAAATTTGCTACACATGTCAACATGTGGCGCGTGAGCCGTACGTGAGTTGTTCAATTCATACAAGAACAATAATTTGCTGTAACATTAAATACCGGAACTATGCTGTCGCAGATGGTGTTTCGATTAATTATTTCAGATCACGTTACATGCTTAATGTAGAGCTCAAAACCAACTGGCGTCGTTTTCCATATTTTCATTAATTCAATTATTATAAACATGAAACATTCCCCCACAGCACCAATGCTACTAAACCGATCCCATTGCCAGCACAGCTGAAGCTATGAAGGAAATTTGATTAAAAATACATTCCAATAATATTACCGTCACCCACAGAACATTTCTCGTGGTATTATTACAGCAACAGCCCTCGGATGGCATAATCAAGCCGTGAGAACACCATCGGAACTTGAAACCATGTGGCAAAATGGCAGAGCCATGAAAACTCATAAACTTTGACATTATCGACATCGAATTGAGCAAACAGGCGACGTACTTCGTTCGCGCAAACGAGTTCTCCTGTTACCAGACAAGCTGGTACAAATAGCAGCACATATCAACCTCACACCCGACAACAGAGGGGGAAATTGAAAAAAAAAAGCTGTAAAAAAACTATAAACGAGTATTCCTGCGCCATGAATGTGTTATTGCATATCCTTATTCCAAACGGACGTACGATTGGTACCAGAAGTTTCCAATCTTTGGGATGCGACTCTTTGTCTACTGCATCATAATACAGAATAGTTCTAAGAATAATATGATTTTTACATTTTTGCTTACCTCTTACACCAAGGCTGTAAGTTAACTTCAAAAACGAAACTTTGGTAGGAGGATCATACCAATCAACTCAGCTCGATTAATTTATATCACAGACAAACAGACGTAACACTGAAGAAATTCCCATTGACCATTATTTCAACGGCCGTTTTAAAATGAATTGATTGTGAGTTCCACATCCAGAGGAGCTTCCATCGTATATCTTCGTGTTTGACATTTCACACTAGCGCCTTCTGTTGACATTGTTGTACTAAACTTGATTTCGTGCAACATGCACGCGAGATGGTGGCAGAGTAACTGACCGATGAATTTTTCAGGAAAATGTTCTAGCTGTTACGTCTGTTTGCCTGTGTTTATATTATGTCTTTCTGTATGTGTGTTAAAGTTACGTTTATTTCTATTTTTATTGTAAAGTTTGCTTATGATTCAACCAAAATTAAGGTTTTTCTATGGTAGGGTCCTCCTTAGCCTAGCAGTAAGATGCACGGCTACAAAGCAAGACCATGCTGAAGGTGGCTGAGTTCGATTCCCGGAGCCGGTCTAGGCAATTTTCGGTTTGGAAATTGTCTCGACTTCCCTGGACATAGAAGTATCATCGTGTTAGCCTCATGATATACGAATGCAAAAATAGTAACTTGGCTTAGAAACCTGGCGATCAAAAACTGTGGATGTGCTGAATGAACACTAAGCAGCGGTAATATCCCAGTGGGGGATGTAATGTCAATAAGAGGAAGAAGGAGGCTAGGTTATTTAATCAAAATTGTGAAAAATATATAACCATAAGCTGTTAACATTTGGACACCTGAAAATATAACGCAGCGGCAACGGCAGCGAATAGACTGGGGCTGCAAATCCCTAAATATGATTTACGTACGCTAAAAATGAAATAAAGTTATGTTGAACATTTTTGGCAACATACGATCCACTTCCTTTTTTGGTCCAGACGAGAAATCAAGAAGTCTGTTTTGCAATTTATCCAAGAATATTCCGAACTATTGGTTTTCCATCTCTGAAGACAGCACAAATCTAAAACTAGCTGATGTTGAAGAAAGGTCCTCCCTCATCCAAGATATACGAATTAAAACTTGGTGAGAGAATTCCATTATACATGATATATATATATATATTAGGGTGGCTCAAATTAGTATGGGAAAAACTTTGTTCAATTTTTTTGATGGGCCGCCCTCTTATTCGGTTCTATTTGATGCCCTGATGCTCTGGACAAAATTTCAGCCAAATCGGTCAACGTTTGGGCGGTGCTAAACTCGTTGGAAGTTTATATGGAAAAATGTATGCAGAAACATCCTAAAACAGTAAATTGCAGCTGGACTACACAACTTACGATGAAGAACTATGATACCCATTCAGACCTTGGAGAATTTAATACAGAATGGTATGCAGAAAACCGCGAGAAGATTCGAGCTTGCCCGGCTAAGTTATTAGCATTTCTCTGCAGTGGGGTTTGAGCAAATTTCGTTTCTTTTACCTTTGAAAAGAAATAAATTCACCCCTACAACACTCCAGTAAAATGCTAATATCTTTGCGTAATAAACTCTAATCTTCTCGCGGTTTTAAGCATAACATTCTGTATTTTATTTTACAAGAACTGAATGAGTATCATGGTTCTTGATCGTAAATTGTGCCGTCCAACTGCAAATCACTGTTTTGGGATGTTTCTGCATACATTTTTCCATATAAACTTCCAACGAGTTTAGCACTGCCCAAACGTTGACCGATTTGGCTGAAATTTTGTCCAGAGCATCAGGGCATCAAATAGAACCGAATAAGAGGACGGCCCATCAAAAAAATTGAAAAAGTGTTTTTTGAGCCACCCTAATATATATAAATATTTCCCAAATTATATGACCACTGACAAAAAAAAAAAAAAAAAAAAAAAAAAACCATGAGGGCACCCGATTGGAGCGGTTTGGATAGGAAGAGTGGAATCGCCAACTTCCTATTGTTAACATCTCGTGGATAAAGGGCGGGCTCTTCTCCCCATCCATTGGGTCAATCTGGGAAACGAGGGCTAGATTATAATTTTGTGTGTACGAACTTTCTTCTGGAAGGAGATTCTCCATTCATCCCGTGGATTCGCATAAGTGTCTTTGCTTATGGAACCACCCACCCATTTTTGGCCCTTCATACAGGAGTTTGATGAAATACATACAATAGTATAATCATGATCAAATCGTTTGTCAGATATGGCCAGTGCTATCGGCAGGTGCCTTGCTACAATAGATGGTAGTATCATCATCATCATCATCATCATACGATCCACTTCCTTTTTTGATTTAAAAAGAATGGATGTGTGTTCGCTAAAAAAAATGTAAGTTCACTCCAACCCAAAATTTAAAATAAAAGTTTAATCATTTTTAAGCTTGCGCTAGAATTTAAAATATTATCGTTTACCGATTTGCTTGCAAAAAGTTGCATTCACAGAGGCTGGGTCTTTTTGAAAGTAGACTGGTTCTTCAACATGTTTACTTCGTTTAAATCATTCAAGCTATCTAATTACTGGATTTTCTAAATTTCATCAATTCTTCAAATGATGCTATATTTGCCTTATTCTCCAAATGTTGTCCAATTTGTATTTCAATGAACAAATTACAAATGTTTCTATTTACTTACACTATATAAACATTTGCGTATCAACTGATACGTGTTTCGTTCCTTTCTTGAAAACTTCTTCAGTGTTTTGTTATCGACGCTCGAAAATAAATAATAATTACATATGTGTTATTCGTCCATTTTAATTAGCCACCGGGACACGTAAAACCGCAAAAGTAGAGAAACTCTGTTCTGCACATTAAATGCGAGAGCATGGCAAAAAAAATAACACACGGGGGAACAACTTCAACGTGTCATTTATGTGGAATTGTAATTATGAAAATGTGAGCGATGCGATGGAATAATAAAACATTCTTTCTCCATTCTTTGGTCATACAGGAACGAGTGTGGCACCACCGACTGCCGACAGCTCAACGCCCGAGTACTTTCACTTGACACGTTGTTACTAAAACCAGTGCCATGAACGACTAGCGCCTGATTCCTCCCCATGGTCGCTAGGATACTTAGGGGGAGCGACAGCTTCGCACCGAACAACATCCGTCGTCGTTCTGGCATTGTGAGCGCTGATGCCTTATAGTTCTGAAGTGTGCGCTCATAAATGTATTCCACCTCCATCGTCTTGACGTATGGCTATGTACTACTATGCAAGCAAATTATCAGCAGCGGCATGCGGCACTCGTTGCCGGCAGGGACTTACCAGGAGGCAGCGCAATCGTAACGCAAGTCGTAACCAGCAGCATCGGGCTGCCAAGAAGGACGACGACGAAGACTCCGACGATAACAACAAAGATAAGAAGGTAATTTTGCAGTGATACGAATGAATGCATAATTCATCTACATTATCTGGTTTTATGGTGAAACTCATAACGAATTACAACCATACTGCGGTACTGTGGGATGTGATTCAAAATATTTTTGGACTCCCTAGAAGCTTGCTCAAAACCTTACGCGTTTGAAGAAACAGCCCCATAATACGTTGATCGTTGTTGCATATTGTATACAATTACCAAACTTACCATAATTTTGTTTCGATTTCCAAGGGTAGGCCGTTACAAATATTATAACACAGCATAATGCAGTTAATTCAAAACTTTAGAAGTGACACCCGGTATAGTAAAGAGAGACAAAACTCCTTCGTCGTACAGTAATCGCACGACTAGACTAGTGTGGGCAGAACAATACCTTCACTAATGTGGAAATATACAATATACATGGGTTAGGAACCGGCCGTTTTGACTGAAAGTCATTTGGCCGAACATGACATTTGGCCGACAGAAACATAACATTGAAAATGGGCATTTGGTCGAAAATGTCATTTGCCCTAATAAGTAGTTTGATCGAATTGGTCATTTGGCCGAAAACAACGTTTGGCCGAAAAAGTTGTTCAGCCGAATGGGTTACTTACATGATACTTGATGGGCTACAGTTCTTCGATGAACCTACGTCGAATGGAGTATCCTTCTCCACTGGACTCGATCCGGGGCCAATCGCGTCCAGTCGCCCTGAACATTGAGCGCCCTCAGATCCTCTTCAACTGCAAAAAGCCATCGTGTACGCGGCCTTCCATGAAACCTACGGCCTCTTACAGGCTCTCTACTTAGTATTACCTTCGCTTGACGGCATACGAATAACGTGTCCAGCCCACCATGGTCTGTCGTGTTGTATAAGCTTAACAATATCCAACTCTTTATACACCTGACACGACTCGAGATTCCTGCGACGCCGCCAGATACCGTTCTCCTGTTTACCGCCGAGTACCGCAGCACCTTACGCTCAAATACTCCGAAAGCTCTCCGATCAGCCTCCTCTAACGTCCATGTTTTATGGCCGTATAAAGCCCCCGGAAGAATCGGAGTAGTATACAGCGCGAATTTTGTCTTCGATCGCAGGCTACGGGACTTAAGCTGGTTACGAAGTCCGTAATAAGCCGCATTTGCAGCTGCAATAATTTTTCGCCGGAAAACCATATTCTAGTATAATTTGCCATAATTCATTCCGTTTCATTGAATCGTACAATCAATAAACAGATGATGTGTCTTCAAGTGATACTCCCGGAATTTATCAAGGATTTGTCTCAGGGTAAACATTTGATCTGTCGTTGATCGGCTTTCACGAAAACCTGTCTATTATTCGCCGACAAAGGTCTCTTCAAGCGGTCTCAATCTGTTGAACAGAATACAGGACATAATTTTGTACGCCGAATTAAGGAGGGTTATTCCTCGGTAATTGGCGCACTCTAGTCTGTGCCCTTTCTTTAAGAAAGGGCAAATGAGGTAATCCAACCAGCTAGCAGACAATTCCTCGTCTTCCTATATTTTCTATAAAATATGGCACAGAACTCCATAAAGCTGCTCATTGCCAGGTTTGAGAAGTTCAGCCGGGAGCATGTCCTTCCACGCAGCCGTTTTGTTTCAGCTCTTTAACAGCTTTTTTAGACTCATCTAGTGTAAGGCGACTCCACAGTTTGTCTATCGTAGCTAATACTTATTCTGTTCACTGATGCACTGCCACTTCCACAATTCAACAAAGTCTCGAAGTCTTACTTCCACATGGCAGCCACTTCGGTTTTATCTGTCAGCAAATTCTCTTCTTGGTCGTTGCACATGACGGGCGCTGTCTTTCTCCGCACGCCATTGACAGTCTCATAAAACCTTCGCATATCGTGCGGCTTCATTCTATCCTGCACCGATTACTTGTTCTTCTTACTCTTTCTGCTTCCTTGCCATCCCAGTCATTCTCCGGTCCCGCAATTAAGCAATACTTCGGGGCATGACTATTAGGAATTGCTCCCCCTACATGACGTAAACAAGTGCACGTATGCGCCTCAAATCTTCTGGTACTCTCCATGATCCACATCTGCACAAGACATACTGGTACCACATGTGCCTCAACACTCACCTACTCATGATGCTCGAATGACAGCAAGAGTCTCATAGGTACCCCTTTTTTTTTTTTTCTTCCTTAACAATGGAGGGGGAATCTACTCAACAGACATCCTGGGTTGACCAGGAAGTGCGGGGTTAGGGATCACCGAGGGAGGCAGGACTACATCCCCGACCCGCTAAACCGTTTCCATTGCCGCCAAGCCCATAGTCCCTTCGGTACAACCAGAAAGTAATGCTTCAAAGGGGGGCCAGTGCACAACGCACCCTCGAGGTTAGCTGCGTGTCCTTGCAGCACCGAACATCGTAACTCACTTTTTTAGAAGAACACCATGGTATCGTGCCAGCGCGTTGCCGGCTTTCCATGTGGCCTTACCACGCCCTATGTCCTCGGAAGGTGGGAAGGGTCGACTTCGCACCTGCTTCCCTCTGCACGACTGGTATCAAGAATGATGATGCCGCGTGTACCCCGAATTGACCTTTCTGCGATAGGGCCTATTCGCCAGCACACAGAGGGACTTGCCGACGCGAGGCCTACGCCTGCCCCAGCCTTGACGAGGACCCCTTTCCGTCCTCGGGCTCGGAACCCGCCCGGTTGACCGACGCCGCGAAAGCGACGATACCATGTTGTTCTTCGCGCGGCCACTTGTTCGATAAAAGGATCGAGTTCGACCACAGAGCATGACCACCGGTATGACCCATGAAGCCTACTCCGATCCCTTGGACCACCTCTTATTTGCGCCTGAACTAGCCATCCTTGAGTCCACGCGCCACCTTCTGTGTAGCTCCGAGACGATTTGGGCGATAGCCGATAAAATGGCGTTCCAGCCAACTTCGTCTTTACACATCCTCCGAACTAGGTTGTCCGGGGTAGTGTCCAGACCACATGTGGCAAGCATGTGGTCACGCATTGCGCGAAAACGTGAGCACACGAACAACACGTGTTCCGCCGTTTCCTCTAAACCTGCGCACACCAAACACTCGGGCGAAGCCGAGCAAGCCAGCTGCTTTACTTGCACTTTGATTTTGCAGCACGCTTAAACGCCGGGCACATCGAACCCCCCATGGGGTGCTTGCTGTTCACAGCTTTGCTGGAACAAATCAAACAATTGGGAGGGTTCGTGCAGCATTGTGCCTTATGTCCCTCCAATCCGCAGCGTCGGCAGAGATTGCTTCTGACAGGGCCTTTGCAGTCCCATTGCTTGTGCCCCGGTTCCAGGCACTTGAAGCAAACTTCTGGTTGCTCGTATATGCCCACAGCGCATACCGACCATCCCACCTTGACGCTCCCTAACTTGACTACCTTGGAGGCGTCCGCTGCAGATAGCCGAACCAATGCTACCTGCGTCCCTGCCGGACCTTTCCGTAGCCGAACGGCTGCGGTGGGCGTCTCCACTTCACACTGTCGCCGCAGTGCCGTGACGAGCTCTTCGACTTCAGTGATCTCGTCCAGGTCTTTAACCCTTAGATTCACCTCCGTCGTGAGTGCCCTCACCTTGACCGTCTCGCCTAGGACCTCCTCCGCCAACTTCTTGTAGGCGGCGCCCTTTTGCGAGACGCCCCGCTTCAGCTCGAGTATCATCTCGCCCATCCGGGTACGTCTTATTCGACGTACGTCGGCGCCGAGTTCACCGAACTTGACGTCACTCCTCATCGCCTTCAAAACATCTGAGTACTTAGCCTCGTCCGCCGTGATGACTAAGGCATCGCCCCTGGAGCGATTGGCGCCTACCCTAGACTTCTTGCTACCCTCATTCACCTGGGCCTTCTTTTCGGCCCTTGACATCTTCGGTTTCCTCTTGTTCTTGACCAGGGTCCAGGAGGCGTCATTCCCCTCTATTTCCCTGGTCTGGTGCGGCTGAGAACTTTCAGCCTGCCGTAACCCCTTACCACCGTCTTGCCTGAGTGGACGGACCTTTCCAGGTCCTTCCTCCCCAGTTTTGGAGGTACCTGGCCGGGGTTCAGCTTCCCAGCCCCACTACCCTTGTTCGGGGTAGTAACCCTCCGTGTTTTGGAGCGGCCCCAGGGAACTCATCCCCTGGAGACTGTCTCCCCCGTTTTTGTGTCTGCTCCGTTGGAGCAGTCACCCCCGACGTACCCGCAAATACTTGAGCCTCAGTCTGGGTAGACTTTGGCACCACCGTCTTAGCTGGCACGCCTTCGGTCGATTCGACCTTGCCCGAGTCCGCGAATCCTTGGGCCTCAGTCTGGGTAGACCTCGACTCCACCGATTTCACGGGTTTACACTTAGCCGTCCCGACCGCCCTCTCCAGCTTGGCGTCCAGCATCGACTTTCGAAGTTTCTGCAAGCTCCTCTTGAGGTCCTTGCTGATATTATGCTTCGATGACGCAAAGTCGATGATGGCGTCCAGCTGTTCCGTCGCCACCTCGAAGGCCGAAAGCCCATCGCGATTGCGGTTCATCGCCTCCACAAGCCATGGGCCGTCAATAACCCCTACCGGCGTTTTTATAACCGAGAGGAAGGTTGAGTGACCCACGCTGGCGCTGCGCACTGAGCTGCCGACTATTGCCTCTGGCCTCCTAGGCGGAGACCTGAACAACCCACCTCTTGCGAAGGGGTTGTCGCCTACACTACTACCACTAATTGAAGAATTGACTTGGTTTTCCATTTTGGTCCCACGGGTTGCTCGGGAAAAGAGGTCCACCACGCCAGAGCCCAGCATAACGCGGTAAGGGACAATTAGTGTGGAGGGTGCCCAGGTACACCACAGGCTCCGTTAAAGGCCTAGCTTATTATTTCACCCCCCTGGCCATGCATCCCCTCGGCACGGGTCGCTTGACGCCTTGGGATTAGGGGTTAGGGACGATGGTCCCAGGCTAACTCGCAGTGGCCATGGGGAGGGATCGTCAAGCCCTTGGACAAAGGTACCCTGCAGGAGGTACCATGTGCTGCCATCTCACAGCACAGATAGTCCTCATTCAGTATGGTGATCACCCCGTCCTGCAACAGGGTGGCACCACTTGTCTACCAAGCCGGAGGCGATCCTACCCGAGCAGCACAAGTCTGACAAAAATAGTTACAGCAACTTGATTGTGACTGAAACTGGTCAAATATGAGTTACAGTAACCTAGGTGGAACATGTGTGCTGCTAGGGTAGGTTGGTGGCTCCTTGCCGCTCTTACCTCAACTACGAGGCAGGCCCTTTCACGTCTCCTATTTCTGGGTGCCGCAGAAGCATCAACCCCCCACACTCCTGCCAGGCCTAGCGAGACCAGGCTACGTTAACAATCTGGCTAATTGTTTCACCCCCCGGTCATTCATCCCCTCGGCACGGGTCGCCTGACACCCTTGGATTCGGAATTAGGAATGCCAAATTGTCCGCTTCAGTGTTGAACCGAGCCTGACGATATGGCCGAATTCACGCCGTTTCGCACTACTTCCGAGTATCCATATCCCAACGTAATGGGAATCCCTCTGGCAGCAGCGGAATTTTCTAGCCTTAGGCCGTTGTCATTGGTGGCGGAGTAAAGGCTCGTCCTACCGATTATAGGACGGAAAAAATCCTTTCTACCGATCTGAGCGTTAGCGTCTCCGATAACAATTTTCACGTCATGCTTTGGGCACTCTTCAAATGCTTTATCAAGACATTCATAAAACGTGTCCTTCACGTCGTCGGATTTATCGTTTGTCAGTGCGAAACGTTGATTAGCTTGTAATTGGAGATTCGATCGCTAAAGATTTTCCACCTCATCACTAGCTTCGACTGCTTGCCCATCAGTACGAAACCAACTCTATGTTCTGCTTTTTCGCCGATAATGTCGTTCGGCCAAACAATACAATTAAACCTCCACTAGTCTATTTTCTATGACTCGATATCCACCAACGAAAGCAAATTATGCCATATTGAAAAATGTTTTCTTGGTTAATGTGATGGTCTATTTCTATTCCAATAGCTTTCCCAGGATGTTCTATTCTACGTTCCGATATTTCCATAAGTTTACAGTCCCTTAAATATCGATTAATGGAGGTTTGAATGTAGTGCATGTGAAAAATGTTTAAGTGATTAATGATAACTAAGATTTGAGAAATAAGAAATGAGAAATGTAAAACGAGTAGTTTGAAATAAGAAGTGAGAAGGGCGACGAGTGAAAATGAGAAGAAAAAATGAGTGCAAAATAAGAAGTGTAATATAGAGTAGTGTTTCGGCCAGGGTGGGACGACCCTACGTTGTGTTGTTTTTTTGGTGGACCCTCCGGGCGACGATTAAGGAAAACTATTGCTTCAACTTGACTATTGATTTATTGCCTCCGAGAGGGAACGTGCCTGCTTGGAGGTTACTATGCACACTGGCGCTGCACATTACATGACATTGAGAGTCGCCTTTTATAGGCGACTATAAGTACGGATTTTATATAAACATTTATTAGGGACGTGTGCACACACGCTGCTCTGCTTCGATCCAGCAGCAGCTACGAGTGTAACGTTCGTGCCCGAACAAGTAGTGTGGAATCACTTCTAATTCTCAGTTCTCATTGTGAGTAGTGAGTAATGAGGAGTGAAAGGCGAGTAAGGTGTACAAGTTAGATATACGAAGTGAGAAGTCTCTTTCGCTGCGACATACTTCTCATTCTCTACTTCTCACATCTAAATTATCATAAATAGCATATCACTTCCATATGCACTTTTGTTTGGCCAAATGATATTCTTAGTCATATGGCCTGTGCGGCCAAAAGATTTACTAGGCCGTGCAACACGTCCAGTTGAATGGCATTCCCACTCTTCTGCCAAACGACCAAAGCCAAATCTGCATTTTCGACCAAATGATCAGTTCAGCCGAGTGACATTTGAGACCATATCTCCTGTTTGGCCGTATGTCCCTATCGGCCAAATGACATTTTCGACCAAACTGTTTTCGACTTTATAACTGTTTTGGCGACACATCATTCGACCAAATGGAATTCGATTACAAGACTTTGGGACTTGGGTCTAACGTGTTATTCCGCCAAGTGGCATTCGGCAGAACGGCTTTTGGCCAATCGTCCCTTCCCTCAATGGATTGGATCGAATAGCAATGCCTGATCAAAACGTTGATAAAAAATTAAAACAATCAGCACATTTCCGCGACTAAAAGCCGAAAACCTTAAATTTGTATCATACAGTAAGAAATACCAAGGCGGTGTAAAGAGCACTCGCCCCTCGTTGAGGGTGGAGCTCTAAACAGACCTGATACAGCTGATCGAACGCATGTTTACTAAGGACGTGTGGCTCAATAAGCTTCTGTACTGGTCTCCAGCTTCTTCTTCTTCTTCTTATTGGCATTACATCCCCACACTGGGACAGAGCCGCCTCGCAGCTTAGTGTTTACTAAGCACTTCCACAGTTATTAACTGCGAGGTTTCTAAGCCAGGTTACCATTTTTGCATTCGTATATCATGAGGCTAGCACGATGATACTTTTATGCCCAGGGAAGTCGAGACAATTTCCAATCCGAAAATTGCCTAGACCGGCACCGGGAATCGAACCCAGCCACCCTCAGCATGGTCTTGCTTTGTAGCCGCGCGGCTTACCGCACCTGCAGAATTAAAAATGATTTTCCCGGATGCTATACCAAAGATAGCATATAGCTATACTTATTCACCATACTGGTGAATAAAGATCGATGAATAGGTTAAGCTATTTTATGAAATTTACTTTCTTAGAGAAAGCTGACATAGTTACTGCGGTTCAAGTAAATGTAGAATGACTCGTTACTTACACAAGAGATGAGTGTAAATCATTATTTTGAATTTCATACTTAAGTATTACAGCAACTGTAAAATACTTTACTACGGTTTCGTGGTGCCTGGAAATAAAAAGTATGATGTTTTTGGAGCAAAAATCCAATTTGACATTTGAATAGCAAAATTTACTCTTCAATGCCGAGCAAAGCCGCGGCTACATACAACTAGTATTAAAATAAATAGAACCTATGTTTTTATGTTTAATCAACGAAAAGTAAAAATGTAGAAAAATCTTCATTGTGCACTATGTACATACTCTGTGGAGAGTGAAACAACAGTTGCTTGGCCGTTTAAAAATGAGCTGCTTCACACAGTTTCGTTGGCTCTGGAATGACGATGATCAGCACCGTGCTGCTTCCGAATGCAAAAAGTTATAAAAAGCAGCATCCGGGATGCGCCGGTGCTCTCAAGCCACGGACTGTTTGCTCCGGAAGGAAGCGAACCATTACGCAACCAAGCCACCGCCAACCGGAGCATAAAGCATTAATAAAGGTTTCCTTAACAACTACGGCGCGAGCCGGATTTCTCATTTCAGCTTTTTTGCCGGCTTTTCGGCGGACGTGGATGATAATTTACGAGGCAACCTTTTTGGCTTCTTGGCCAGTGATTGTGCGGTTCCAACATCACCGTTATTCGCCGCAAGTGCCCGGTAATAAAACCGGAAATGTGGGTGTGGATGGAGGCCTTTCATTTATTACGGGCTATGCGGTTCTTGGTAGAAGGATCCTGAATCGACAGCATCAACATTGCTCTACCGGATGCATCTCATAAAATAGGTTTATTTAATGCGCTCTATGCTATTAAATTACATTGCTATTTTATTGCCCTAATTTCCATGCTGCGAGGATAACTATTCTGTGCATGAGTTTCATGCCAGGATTAATAAAACTACTGTAACCTTGTGTATTTATTTTTAATATTACAATATCTTTTGTTGCAACCGATCATTTCAAAGAGAATAATCGGCTATTCACAATTTACATACCTGCTTATGATGTTGTCCGGAGCAAAGCCGAATGTCTTGTTCCAAGTCACTCGTTATTGGGCCGCTAGTCCCCTGTCTCCCTGCACGCTGGCCGCACGCGCATCTTCTTCGATTGCACACAGCCAGCGAGTGCGGGGTCTACCTCGGAGCCAGGTTTTCTGCTTAACATAACTTTTGCTGGTCTCCCTTCCGGTACACACAGCCCACTGTAATCTGCCGCCATTCACCATTTTCCACCACGCCGCCAAGTATTGAGCCCAGTACTTACCGCTCAAAAACTGCGATAATTCGATAGTCTGCATCTTTTAACGTCCATGCTTCATGACCGTCCTCCTTAGCCGTGCGGTAAGACGCGTGGCTACAAAGCAAGACCATGCTGAGGGTGGCGAGAGGGCATAAAAGTATCATCGTGTTAGCACAGACAAACAGACATAACACTCATGAAATTATCATCGTTCACTGATTTACTGGTTAATTTGAATAATCACTAGTTGACCAATCGGTTGCAAGTGGCGCGCGTATCGGATTTGCTCGAGTTTGACATTTTCTCACTAACGCCATTTGGCTCGTGATTTGCCCATCTAACTAAAATCAACAGATGTCGTTAGTGTTTCAACGACGATGGATTTGATGAGTGAATGTTTAATGTGTTATGTCTGTTTGTCTGTGGTGTTAGCCGCATGATTGACGAATGCAACAATGATAGCTTGGCTTAGAAACCTCGCATTTAACAAATGTGGAAGTGCTTAATAAATACTAAACTGCGAGGCGGCAATGTCCCAGTGGGGGATGTAATGCCAATAAGAAGAAGAAGAAGAAGAAGAAGTTTCATGACCGTAGAGAGCTAGTTTTGTCCGTGTATGTAAGCTGCAAGGCTTTAGCTGGCCACGCAAACCGTAGAAAGTTCTAGGACTTGCAGCCGCTAAACGGTTTTCGTCTCGCGGCTAACGTCATTATCACATGTAACGAGTGTTCCAAGATATATGCATTCGTCAACAACCTCAAGTTATATCCCATCTATTTCCACCTCTGGACCAACACCGTTTGGACTGCCACGTTCTGTGCCAGCCACCAAGTATTTAGTTTAAGCTTACCAGATGGTATTCTTTTTGAGGACATGTCCTCCTTTTTCATACATTGTCCTCCCGTCCTCCTTTCAGCAAAAATGTCCTTATTTTGACAAAAGAACCTTAAACATTTATTATAACATACAAACAGCATCCGCAAAAAAACTTTACGTCTTTAGAGTGAATGCATCTAATAGTTTTCGATTGGATCTTGAGGGGTTCTTATTACCTTACCTTAGTTAGTACTTGGACGAAAGCTTTTAAATATAGCTATCAGGTGAAGGTATTATGATGGGCACGACCTTTTGCAGTACTGGGCAAAGCATCCACGGTGTAAAGTTTCTGATTTTGAAGGCAAACTTCTAAGATGGCTTTTCTTTAGCCCTTATTATTTATTTATTTATTAAATACGTAACTCAAGACAAAGAAATCTTATTATGTTACATGATGGTTCAATGTTTCGGAATTACCTTTATTTTTGGAAGAGACCATTCCCCATATCGTTCCAGATCTTTTCGAGGAACACTTGCAAGTGTGGCCCTTGGTTGCCTACCGTAACTAACTCCTAGTCACTTCAAGGCTCTGATCTAGCTCTTAGATTTCTATACCAATGGCTAGGAAAAGGTGGTTTTCTTGGACAAATTTTTTGAAAAAAAAATGTCACTTTTCTGGGCGTTTGGGAACTTCCGGAGTATAAACTACTGCGTACATAGGATCAAATAAAGGTCTTGTGTTGTTCAAAAATATATTATTATTTTGTTTCATTTTGTTATTGTATACCGTTATAGAAGAATGCTATCAGAAAATTTGACAAATATTGTAAGAAATGCGAAAATGTAATATATTAAGAACATTTACATAAAATCAAACAGTAAAAATCATATTTTTTAAATGTCCACCTGTTCTCCAGAGCTTTTAATTGTACCGTCCAGAGCTATTTTGAATAGCAGATTAGAGAGTGCAACGCCCTGCTTCATTGCATCTAACGTCATGAACGAGTCGGATGTCTCACCAGATATTTTGACGCTCGATTTGGATACCTCCAGCGTCGTAGGTATCAGCCTGATAAGCTTTGCCGGAAAACCGCATTTATGCCACAGTTCGTACCATTTCACTGAGTCGTACGCTGCATTGAAATCTACCAACAAATAATGAGTCCGCAAATTGTATTCAGTCTGCTAAACAGAATTCGCGAGATTACCTTGTAGGCAGTATTGAAAAGTGTTATACCTCGATAATTAGCACAATCGAGTCTGTGCCCTTTCTTGCGGATAGGACATATGAGGCCATCAAGTCAGCTCGAAGGCATCATTTCAAATAATTTCAATCACTTAGTGGATCGAATGCTGTTTGGCCGACTAGTTAAAATTTGTTTCCTTACTAAGTGAAGTGAGAAGCGAGATGTTCGAAGTGAATGGTGAACAGCGAGAACTAAGAAGTGAGAAAAGAGATGCTCGAAATAAGTACAAAGCACCATGGACCCCCGATAATTTGAACGGTACCTCATTCAAATTAGCGGGGTTCATTTTTAATTTGAACATCTAGTTACCCTACTCGCATCAGATAAACTGGGGTGGCATCGCGCATCTCGATTCGAACGTATTTCTATCGAGTCGAACATGTTTGGCATTACGGCTTTCTATTCTATCTCGTAAACGACTTATCGTTCGAGTATGCTCGAGGAGGTACAAGAATAACGAGATGTTTTGGCATTATGGAAACGATAGCACACTGAAAAACGACTCAAGTCGAATGAAAAACACTCGTCACCTTTATAGCTTTCGAATGTTTTTCGAGAGTCATTTCATGCTGAAAGTTTTTCATTATATTTGTTATTATTTCTCTACGGAAAGAGAGTAAAGGTTTCATTATTGTATCTTGAAGGAAAGAATGTCATTAGTATACCTACTTTTATAATTTCCAGACAATTTGCAATCCCGAAATCCGCGTAAAAACGTGTATATTCCAAAATTTACGTAGAAATAATTGAGTTAAATAACAATTAATTGCATATTATTCGGCAACTCGGCCGTACGAAAACCATTTTTTTGTTAAATATCTTGGCTGTGCATATGCACAGCATATGTTTTGAAATGGACAAATTGATATGAAATTTGCGAAAAAGAATCCACGTGTCTTGGAGGGACTCGAACCCTCAACCTCCTACTCTCTAGATAGGCGTGATAACCCCTACACAACAAGACCACTTAAAGGTCACGTTTGCGGAAAAGCCATCAGAATCCGAGTACCAACCTCCACCGCGGTTAGCTCTCTTTTTTGCAAATTTAATATCTTTCGGATGCTTGATTTGTCCAATCTCCACATTTGCTTTACTATTGTATATCCACAGCCAAGCGAGTGCACATTGTTAAATAAAAAAACGCCCAAGACATGACCCAAGTGCATTTAACTAAAACACATAGAAACATCAAAGTAATTTACTATCGAATCCTTCTTTAGCTTTACATTATTTAACTCAACATTGGATCAGTGGCATAACTCGAATAAACATAAAACTTATAATTTGTGTCGTAACAATATCTCAATTTACAAAACAATTTGCAACTGCTCAATAAATAATATTGCTTTTTATAGTAATTGAGCACAATTTGCTTGTTTATAAATTAACTGCCAATTCATGCCCTGAAGGATGCCTTTCCAACCAGTGGTGCAATTTATCAACAATGCCTGCTGAGTGTGATTCTTTTGTTTTGTATTTTTCTCTGCTCCTCGTTGTCTAATATTGTACTGCGACTGAATGAAGTCGAACGAAATACATAATGCCGCGTTTTTTTCGAAACGAATGAAAAAACGTACGAATCGAGTGATTCGATTCGAGATGCGCAATGTCACCCCTGGTTTCTGGCTGCTCTATTTGCTGGCCTGTTTCGATTCTGCGTCACGCGTGTTTGACTGTGACTGCGTGTTTCACTATGTTTCATTTTTCGTTTCTCGATTCCACGTGCTGAATGACATTTGAACTATTTTAAAAAGTTTTTTTTAAAAAGTGTTCAGATTAGAAGCGGTCATATTACCAGGGGTCCACGGTAGTGAGAAGTGAGTATTGAAAAACGGAAGTAAGTTTTGAGTAGTGAGATGTGTGCATGTGAGTGCACTCATTCCGCACTTCTCACTTCGCACATCGCACTTCTCACTTCGCTCTTCTCATTTCTCGATTTTCATTTTTCACTTCTCTTATCTCATTTCTCACTTATCACTTTTAACTTTTCAATACATACTTTGCACTTCGAATTTCTCACTTTCAACTTCTCACTTCTCATTTCTCACTTACGCTTCTCACTTCTTACTTCGGACTTCTCACTTCTCATTTCTCACTTCTTACTTCGGACTTCTCACTTCTCATTTCGCACTTTTCACTTCACTTTCACTCCCTTCTAACTTCTTGACACATTCCGCCGTGACGTTACAACGTTTTGACGTACCTTTAAATGTTTTTTTGGAGAAATCTTGCATAAAACATCAGTAAACATATGCATATTATTACATATTCTGAATCCTTATAAAATTTCAGATCGAATAGATATATTAACACCGAATATGTGTATGAAAATGGCTTTCTGGGATGCAATTTGCTGCGTGACGTTACAACGTGCGTGAATTCCTGATTTTGTACCTTGACTTAAACACGGTTAATTCTCTGCTCTGGTCGTTATTTTGCTCCAAAAATAATGAACACCTTTAAAATATATGAGGATAATGGATGACCCTATGGGGTAATATGCCCAAAAAACGGACTAAGTTCGTTCTATTCGACATGAACATTTCGTGATGTTACAACGCAAGGTGCTCTAAAAACAGGTTTTTCAAAGCGTTGTAACGTCACGAAAAAGTATACCACTTTAAAATCAATTTTAACATGAGTTTTCAATCCATAGTGTATGGTATTGTACCAAAGTGAAAAAGATATAATGTCCGATACTGTATTAAGTTGATCAATGGCACGGAGCGTTAATTCCAATGCCCAAATTATCAAACTGGAACTCATGTTTTGGCTTCTTTGTAAGATTTAACCGAGTAGAAACAAAAAGCTGATCGTTCAAGCATAATACACAGTGTTTTGTTTGGTCTTATGTCAAAATTTCGGCATAGCTAAAATTGAAAATTTTATGAAAAATGCATTTGAAATCTAAAATTTTATTATAATAGTAGAAGCACGTGTGTATAATTAGACTTTATATTCCAAACGCTCGCTTTGATGCTTGGGTTTTTCAAATGCCAAATTTCTTGAAAGTAACTGCAATAGCAGAACTAGTTCTGATTGTCTATTCCACGTGAAATACAAGATACTTCAAGAAATTTTACATTAGTTATCTGATAAGTACATTGTTTATCAACACCATCGTTGAAGAATTTTATTTAGCTTTGTCACATTTCATTTGGTATCAGACGCAAGAACGTACATAGTCACTCTCAAATCTCAATGCGGTTTGAGGTTTCTTAGCCCCGGGAGGCTATGGATACAACCGCAACAACTTACTAACGCCCTGACTTCTACACCAAGAAATTTCACATTGATGATTGCATAGTACTGTTCCTATCTAAACTGGTACCTTTGGACCTCTGGGGGCAGTATTTCTTTCCGCAAATTTCAAAAACCTGGCTGAGCTCTAGTTGATCATGTATCGTGTGCGCGATATTTCAGAATAAATATTTCAACACGGGGAGACCCAATGAGCTCATTAAGATTTGAAAATAGACCTTTTTTGTTCATCATTAAATAGACCTAAATCAGATGACTTACGACAGATTATTTATTGATTAGTTTCATTATTTTTAAGCATATATCGAAGAAGTCGTTCATGACTTTATTGCTTCTACATGTAGGGTAACTGTACCAGATTAGGCCATGTTCCTAATTTGGCCAGTTTCGCGTATAACTGCGAAACTAAAGAAATTTTCGATGGTTTTATTTGCATAACAGTAGAAATGTCGCTTTTTTATTTATTTATTTATTTACCGACGTGTCACCCCATAGCAAATAATTCAAATTTGCTGCCCACGACGCCATGATGAAAAATCATCATACACTACCGCCAATCTCATAATGGCTCGCGAAGTTTTCGTAGCTCAGCCACCAACCTACGTGTATCAACATTGCATCGGAGTTGTGTATTAACTCCTTAGATAGTAGTGATCGCCCGCAAAAGTAAATAAACGTTAAAAATCAGAAGGGTTGTGTACAAGACACGACCGCTCGACGTAAACTACGTAAAACCTCTTAGTGCAATGGGAATCGTAATATTATATGAACATTAGGTTGTATACATGACACAATAGCGAATTTCAACCAAAAATTATCTTAAACTGTTTTCAGAACAAACATTTTTCTCAATCACCACCGACGACCATACAGATGTTACTTGGACCGCTACCGGCGCAGCCATCGTCTCAAGTCAATTCAAAAAGCTGCTCTCACGCGCGCGTTTGCGGTTTTGCTTGAAATCATCGTGCGGTTGTCATCAGCATCGGCAGCGTTCAATAGAATTTGTTTAATTTTTTTAGTAGAACAGGTTTGTCGACAGCGAGTTAAAATGAGGAGAAAATTGCATTTCCACAATTCTGCTGTCACCGACGACAGCCACTCAATGATTTTCCGCTTATTTGCTACATACGTCAATGTGAATAATTTACTGCAACAACTACCAGTCGACGGCCGCCAATGGCCGCAAGACACGACTATGCACAGGAAAAATGAAGCGGTAGGCCAAAAGGTGCGTGCGTTACAGCAATCTGATGTCCGTGTTGGGGATGCATGAACGGAGTTGGTTAGTTCTGAATCTTTTACCAGACGTGAAAGAACTAAAATTTTCAATAGTTTTACGTTGATAATCAATAGTTTTAAAACTATTAACGAATTGGTGGAAAGTTTCCGAATCTATTGATAATAAAATCTCGAAAATTTATCGAAAAATAAAGTCGCTATTAACTTTTGAAATCTTACATGATTTCGTGACGGTCCCCAATTTGGAAATTTTCATTTGGCACCCAGTATCCGAGGCTTCCTCTTAGACGTAGTTTACGTCAAATTGCTGGCAAATTAATTCTTTTGTGTAAAATGGTGATTCTGAAAAATCATAATCTTGAGAGAAAATTTCACTTGACAACAACTGATGCCATCCATACGAATACATATTTGCAGCACCTACGATGCGCGCCCGTAATTGTGCTGCTGGAATAACAAAACCGAATAAGAATTTCACTGCCACTGAAGCCATCTCCCTCCGACGCGCGCTCGTGATTCTGCTACGGACGGCAGGCAACTTTATGGCGTCGCCAAGCGGTTAATTTTCACTTTGAATAAAATTCGCCTCGCCTCAATCTTCCTTTGTGTAGAATGGTGGCCCTGAGAAGAACCGATTGATTCCCCAAATATGTCGACGACGACCACACGATCCACGACACGGGCTGGAATTCGCTCAGCAACTCTGCCGATGCTGGGACCGCTCTCCACGACATTTCAAATGAAAAGCCTCGCGCGCGGGGGAAAGCAGTTTTCTTATAATGAATAAAGATGGCTCATTAGTCCCGCCTCTTTGTTGTCCGGTATGACTGCAAATATTGTGTAACCGAATCGCTCACCAAAGGGGCGTGGCTACAGGTTTAACTTGATTGATCACAATAAAGCAGCTCTTTCGCGCGCGCGAGCCATTTCGTTCGAGATGTCGCGAAAAGCAGATCGGCGTTGAGAGAGAGGCGTTGCAATAAATTTATTCGCAGACGATGGCTGAAAATTTCTTCACTATGGTCAGGTCTTCATTGGTTTGGCTGGTGTCGGTGAAAAGTTAAATTTTTCTCAAGATTCTGAGATGAATTGATGAGTGCGGTTCATAGATTCTGTGCGAAATCATGCGCGCAACAGTTTGAATTCATGGTTTTACACAGATTTTGTGAACTCCACTCAAACAACATAAATTGGGATGTCAGAAAATCAAGTACATATCACAACACAATCTTTCTTCTACCAAAATATTTGGTGGCCCTGAAAAAAGGCCGTTTGTTTCTGTTGGCATGAAGCCATTTGAAGTGATGTTCATCGCGTGCCGGTGAATGTAATCACCTAGGTGATATCTTTGATAATGGTGGTCCTTCGACGTGACGTCTGTCGGGTTGGTCCGTTGAAAGTGATGTTGAGCACTGCTGACCAGTAAACATACACCAACGGCAGGAAAATAGTTGAACTGCTGAATGTCCAGGCAAGAAAAAACATCCTTCGGTGGGCGTCACATGGAGCATCAAAACTCACAGTACATGAATTGCTTTATTGATTACTCTTCCGCGCGCGCGAGCCATTTCGTTCAAGATGTCGCGGAGAGCAGACCGTGGTACCACCTTCGGCATCGGCGGAGCTCCTACCCCTACCGGAAATTTTATTCCCGGCGATGGTGTGGGTCGCGCGGTCGTCGTCATTGACATTAGCAGCGCTCAGATTAAATTTTCTTGTATGAAGTAGGGGGAATAACGGCTTTGACATGTTTTGTTCTATTATTGTCAGGGGGTTTTTATTGGCCAAATTTTTATGAAATTTGGCCACAATATTCTTTGATATGCAAAGAATGTTTAGGCCAATTTCGAGCATAATTAGTTACAGAAAACCCCCCTGACAATAATAGAACAAAACCTGCAAAAGCCGTAATTTCCCCTACTAACGATTGGCTACCATCAATGACAGTAGCTCTTAAGTCACAACTTGAGGCGAGATGAATTTTGATCAAACTTAATTGCTTGATGATAGCAGATTGTTTTCCGTCGGTAGTAGAATCACGAGAGCACGATTCAGAGAAAGACTTATAATTTTTGCAGCTTCTCCGTTTGACGCGCGCTCGTGATTCTACATACATACAGAAAACATACGATGATTCAACTCATCCATGGGTTTTTAGGTGCTGAAATGTCACGCGCGCGCGGGAGAGCAGTTTTCTTATAATCAATAAAGATACATCATTAGTCCCGCCTCTTTGTTTTCCGGTATGGCTACAAATATTGTGTAACTGTCACACACTCACCAAAGGGGCGTGGCTAAAGGTTCAACTTTATTAATTACAAAAAGCAGCTCTTTCGCGCGCGCGAGCCATTTCGTTCTAGATGTCGCGGAGAGCAGACCGTGGTACCACCTTCGGCGTCGGCGAAGTTCCTACCGGAAATTTTATTCCCGGCGATGGTGTGGGTCGCGCGGTCGTCGTCATTAACATTAGCAACGCTCAGATTAAATTTTCTTGTGAAGTAGGGGGAATGACGGCTTTGGCAGGTTTTGTTCTATTATTGTCAGGGGGTTTTTGTTGGCCAAATTTTATGAAATTTGGCCACAATAGTCTCTGATATGCAAAACATGTTTAGGCCAAATTTGAGCATAATTAGTTACAGTTACTCCCCTGACAATAATAGAACCTGCCAAAGCCGTAATTTCCCCTACGATTGGCTACCATCAATGAAAGTAGCTCTTAAGTCACAACTTGAGGCGAGATGAATTTTGATCAAAGTAAAACTTAATTGCTTGGTGATGGCAGATTGTTATCCGTCGGTAGCTGAATCACGAGATCACGATTCAGAGAAAGACTTATAATTTTAGTAGATAGTCATCCATGCGAATACATATTTGCAGCTTCTCCGTTTGACGCGCGCTCGTGATTCTACATACATACAGAAAACATACGATGATTCTACTTATCCATAAGTTTTTAGGTGCTGAGTTGGGCTTGATTTGAATCGTCCATGAGTTTTTACCACAACAAACCAAACCAATTTTTGTGACAGTCTCGAATTTGGAAATTTCCGTTTTAAACCCTGTATCTGAGTCTTCCCTTTAGACGTAGTTTACGTCAAAACATCTGTAGCAAACATCAATACTGACGCCATACAATTTTCTTCAGTCATAATCAATTGTTTGCATGGTCTCCTTCCGATACTTGCTTGGGATTCAACTACCGACGTTAGCGTTGCGCTTTGAATAAAGTTCATCTCGGAACCGATTTCTTTTTCAATCATCAACAGGAAAAATACAAAATTAGAGTCTCGCGGGAAAATTTCATGTTGTGCCGACAACATCCAAATCGTTGCAAACGCCACATTATTGAATAAATTGCTGTAGCAATCTTCCGATGACAGCCTATGCTCGGACCGGCACTAATGCTATGATTCCGCTACCGATGCCAAACAATTATGCTTTGTTCTATGAAGAAAGTTCGTCTAATATCAACATTCTCAATCACTAAAATCATATAACTCCGAATTACGCTAGAAAATTTCACCGAAAAATTTTCCAGTTCCTAACGGTTGCACTTTAGGAAAATTATTTCAACTTAACCTTCCTCCCAAATATAATGATGGTCCTGAAAAGAACCGATTAATTTCCACTTATGTGCCTTATTAACAGCAGCCACTGGGCCATCCGATGATACGGCTCAACGAACGCCGTCGACTGCCAGATCCGCCGAAGATGGGACACGGATAAAAATGATGTACTGCTGCTTTCAAGACCGCCACCACCACCGACCGAAAAAAATTTCGTCCGCACCACCACCGCTGAGACAGCCGTTGTCACTGGGACCGCTTCTGGACGCCCTGGTCCGCTCGCCGTGACATCCAGAATGAAAATGACGCGCGCACGCGAAACACGGTGCTTTTTATACACAGGAAAAACGAACCAGTGGATCAAAAGGCCCGTACCTTACTACAATCTGATGTCCGTGTTGGGGATTTATGAACAGAACTGAATTTTTCACCCGGTTTGGAAAGAAATAACGTTTTCAATAGTTTAACGTTGATAATCAACAGTATCAATAGAATTAGCAAATTGCTGGAGAGTTTCTGAATCGATTGATAAGCAAATGTCGAAAATCCATCGAAAGATAAAGACGCTATTAGCGTTTGAAATCTATCCTAATTTCGTGACGGTCTCGAATTTGGAAATTTCGGTTTTACACCCTGTATCTGAGTCTTCCCCTTAGACGTAGTTTACGTCAAAAGTGGGGGACAATCAGAGAGCGCCAGTGACACGTCGGTCCGCCGGTTGTTGTACTGTGGGCAAACAGATTTTTCACTTGTCCTGCCTATACTGACGGAAATGGGTGAGATCGCCGAAATACTGCTTCACCCTATGTCACATTGATTAAAAATTTGCTTTCTGTATTTATGTTGATATGTTCAACCTGTAGCTAAACACAAATTGAGCCAATTTGTCCGGATATCTTACAAGCTCCATAGGCTTTATGATGAATATTTTTCCGTGACGTTACAACGCAAACTTCACCTAGATGAAACTCAGGCTATTTACTACCGATTTTATGTCTATTACCACCAAAACAAAGCTTTTTTCGAGTACAAAGAGCATACGAAATTTTAAATTCGAGGCTTATATGTACTTTTCAGAAAATTTAAACAGTCCGTTTTTCGTGACGTTACAACGCTTTTTTGTGAAAGATTTCACCTTGTCAAAATTCATATTTCTTACAATTTTAAATCAGATTTTACATAGGGTACTGATTGTATACTTTTTCATCTTTGAATAGGTGAGAACAGAGTGCAAATTGGTGCATCAGAACCCAAATTACAGTCATTTTGGGAAAATATGTCTAAACAGCCGTGACTCTTCATCACTGTCAATTATACTAATTGTTAGTCAAAAACTTATTTTAAGCTAAACTATTATCATACCAAATATTTTATTTGATGATTTAGGTATTGGAAAATATGGGAAACACATAGATAATGTCAAAAATTGAGTTTGAAAAATTGGTGCTCCGGTGGACCTGTCCGAAGAATGTGTCTCTTACTATATCCTGCATGTAACTGTTTCTGACAACATCAAATAAGCGAGGTGAAAATGCATTGGAAAAATAGTTCGACTTAGAGAACATCGAGTGAGGGAGATATCGACTTACAGAGGGAACGTAGTATGCTAGATTTAAGGGACTTTTAATTTCATCAAGATAGGGAACAACATCGAATTACAGAATATCGAGTTAGGGAGAGTTCACTGTAGTTAATGAATTTCAATAAAAACTTAACATTCTTGGGTAATCCAATTATAAATCTGTTGAAAACCAGGAAGTTTTATTATAGTTATTCATAAGACAATGCTATGACCAAAAGATATGGCGTTATAACTGTAGTCGAAATTGGTTTCTTCAAGATAATGATAAGATCACTTTTAGATCAACTTTTGAAGCATTCGACGTTTGTGGATTCAATAGATGATTTATTATGGTTTTGAAGACAGCAGTTAGCGTATTAATAAAGTTAATCTTGTGGAATTAAACAAAACACTGATGAAAACGTTATAAACTCAAATATAAACTGCAATATAAATTCAAATATAAGTGCAGTCTTGAAATCGTAACTTGGGAAATCTGAAATTTGAAATCTAATAATTCTGTATTGGTTTCATACAGTATCTTATGTACATATTAATCACATGGCAGATACTGCAAATATTTCACATTATTTCCTCAAAGATTAAAAGTCTCAAACTATTGAGAGACGAGATCAACTATTGCGAAAGATGCACAAAAACGGATTTCCAACCAAACTCGTGCCTGTTATTTAACATCGCTTTGGAACCGTTTTAAACGAAAGGCAGTGCTCGACTCGAGGGGCACGACTTTCATAATATAGATAAAGCAAACATAAGACTTAGAGGGGAAGCTAAGCGAATCATACCAATGATCAACACATCGAAGACAAGGTGAAATATTTTAAAGAGAAGATAATGTTTGGCCACTTACCACGAGTTTGACGAGATCGAAAACATCCAGTCAGAAATGTTACCAGATCGAGAGACCCGGATTTAATAATGGTATTCAAACCTGCTCTTCTTTAAACGCCTTCATTGACGAGACTCTTTTTAACACCACCTTAAAAAAAAAGAGGCGTTTAATTTTGATACAAATAATTAAGTTTGCCATTTTAAGTGTTTTTTATGAGATATTGCGAAAAAAGATTCGGCTGCTGGTGGGACTTGAACCCACTCTATTCCATTAAGCACATGGACGTATTACCAATTATACAACAGCTGCCCTTGCGAGAAGTTGTTCCATAACCAGATAGGATATCAATCGATTCCCCGTATCCTTTTTCGCAATATCTCATAAAAAAATACTTCAAAATGGTAAACCTAACTAGGGTTACAGCTCCTGGACTTCATCTTATAGCTCCTATATTCATCCCACGAAAAACAAAGCAATGAAAAGATATTTGATTTGTTTCTTATTTTTGTGATTTTTTTCAGCAGTGAGCAGGCATGTTAGCAAAAAGAAATGACGAAATAGGTGCCGTATTTCTTTGTTTCGCGATGAGATGAATATATGTTCAGTGAGATGGAAAATGCAACAGTTCCCCTATCTGTATCAAAATTAAACATCTTTTCCAAAAAAAGTAAAAATCTGACTTCCCTCAGAAGTAATCAATCAAGAAATTTAAAAAAATATTTTCAGATTCTACGAATTATTTCACTCATAGACGAAGTATTTCAAGAGTTATACGTGTAAGAGGGTATCCAGATTTTGTCGCGAACAAGCCTTATAACATAAGTATAAATGAAGAACAGTATTTCTGCTTCAATTTCATGTTTTATAGCCGATGGATAAAACAAATAGTACATAATAATAAAATTTTTTACGAGAACTATCAGTTATAGACCTGCAATATTCCGATTTCCCCTATTTGAGTCGAAGCTATGATGTGATAGATCTATTTTAGTACTTAAGAGGTGGAATTTCCCACTTTATTTTTTGTGACACTCACTTCTAATAGTTTGATGGATCATTACAAAAGCGCCTGAAAGCATCTGATAACAAACCACATTAATTAACCTCGTGTCTTCTCCAATTTTCCAGGCATTATCATCCGTATTGTATGACGCAACAGATGACACAATCGTGATATCGGTGAAATCATCGGAACAACCAGAAGTATGCTGTGAAAGCACGCCCACACTCGCTGTAAGTATTTATAAACCCACCACCATTCCCCGAAGGCAAACGGGTTTTGTTCCCATCCAACTTGCGCGGCAGCAAATTATTTCACCACCTCAGGCACTCGGTATTCGTTAGTAAGCGACAAATGACAGGCTCCTTCGACATTTCCCCGCTCGTACTTCGAACGGCGGCGAATCGTTTTTGCCATAGAGCATAATATCGATTTTAAACTCAACGAAAATGCCATTCTCCATGGACAGATAGAACTCGAATCCAAGTTTCGAATTCAATTTGGAACATTGTTAAATGTTTGTGCCTCAGGACCGTAATCCATAATAAGGGAGTAGAAAACTTTCATAACACAACGCCTCATGATAGACATAACCCATCAAGGAGGGTGAGTAAATAACACAAATGGGAATGAACCAAGTTGTGCCGCGCCGGGCCTTGATGAAATTCTTGCTCAAACGTCGGAAAAAGGGTAAAAACCGAAGAACGAAACGCCATAGCCCCAAGCCACTGTTGGACTGACAATTCCAGAAATATTGCATCTTTTCTTGCTTGGTGTAATCCTTCAAAGTGAGTGGCAGCGCTAGAGAAAGCACAACCTAGCCCAGGAATGGATTATGATCGAAAAGAAGTCCACTCCAGAAATGCTTGGGGACATGTCGGTGGACGTCAGGTCAGCTATGGTTCCATTCTTTCCAATGTCATCGCGTCGTCGCATGGCTATTGACCATCGTCAGACTATGAACTTACCAATATAATAGTGACACATGAGTTGATGGATTTCATTTAGCAGTCAGTGGTTCGCTCAGCGCTCATCACGTGTGGGCTTCTGTGGGCCGTTGTCATTTCCAGGAAAAGTAATTTGCTCATGGTAATTGATTGGCATAGTCGTACATTGGACGTAATATTTGGACTCATGAAATGAAAAATGAAACATAAATATTATTTATGACCTAACGCATTTAATCATACCATGGGGTTTAGTCGAGCCTCGAGCGTCTTATTCACGATTACGATTATGATTATGATTATTACCCTGAAAAAATGCGTACGTAATTAGTGTACGGCCCCTTGAGAGAAATGCAAGAACAAAAATAATTTGGCACAGCGAAAACAAATGGAAAACAAAAAAAGTTGTGGCGAGATAACCCAGCGTCTGGCGTTTTTTTTCGAACGATGACAACGATTTCTCTGCAAAATCTGAACCAATCGATTTTGAACTTCTACACTTTTATTTATTATTACAATGTAATCTGCATCATAATTGAAAAAAAGTATAATCAATCGCATTTATTCAGCATAACATGAAACATTCAACCATATCTACAGACTGCAGTAGAGGTTTCGACGATATTGTTTTACGTAAAGCCATATGCCTGACTGTGACTGGTGCAGTTGATTTTGAATTATCTCAACTGGATGTCAGCTGCAGTCGTTATCGACGCAGTCTTACCTCACCACACTGTCGAGTGCATGAAATAAGGCATTATCCCCGCAACTCAAAATATGCATGCGTTCATCCCATCGCAGTAGTGGCGTTGGGTTTGGGATGGTAAGTGCTTCCTTATTTCGTAGTACCGTCAATGCGAGTGACAATGAACCTGGGAGGGTTAGATGGGGCCATCGTCTGTAGGTCGTGTAATTAAATCGTTCAAAAAGATCCTTTATATTTTTGTAGCCTTGTCCTTCGATACACTAATTCCATTACATAGGCATTCTTGCCCCCATTTGTCCCATTATCACACCCGATTACGGTACTTCAAATTAAAACCACTTTGCTTCAGCAGAGCCGTTCTGCAAAGATTTACATTTTCACCTTCATACCAATAAAATTGAACGCAACATTGGGCAAGTGACCCATCAAATCAAATATTGTCCCTGAAATTCAATTACATACGCCAAAATTGACCTGAGAAAAACTATTTTCCTCCAATGTTTATAATCACTGGCGGAGTTAAGCTGGGGCACGATGGGACACGTGAGCCACCAAATCGAATATATTCCCTGAAATTTAGAACGATCCAAAATGCACCCCTTAAGCTTTTTCGATGTTTTCGCCCATATAAACAAAAATACCCAACCATTTCAACGTAAAGGCAAAATTTACAAACCCAGCTACATTTCACAATGATCTCCTATTCAAAACAATGAGGTTTTTATGACTTTCTAAGGTATTTGTTTTAAAAATAGGCCTGGGGCAAAACGCCCGAATGGTGGTCTAAAATGACTCAATTGCATGTAGAATGATGGTTAACGCATGGTTGTTTGTTATTTCTTAATGGATTGAACTACATGTGGTTGTTGTGGATGTGGTTGAAGAATAGCAAATCGGAAAATTTGAGTGAATATGAAGGGATTTTCCTATTTTTTTTCAATGAAGCTCAAGGATTAACTAATTATGAATTGAAATCGTAATATTCGTTCATAAATGTAGTACAACAGATTATATGAGTGAGGCCATTTTGCCCCAGGGGTGCATTTTGGACCGTTCTCCCCATACATAGGGTAAGTTGTGTACACGCTTGTCCAACTTACAATAGTGATTATTTATAATGAATTTGACGAGTTTAGCTTGTGCGAAATGTCAGTACGATGTTTTATAGCTGACACCGGAGCGTGTAGAGTAGACACTCATGCATGGTATCCCAAGTAGACAAAAATAGCTCAATAATATCAAATTTTGATTACATAGCAAAATGAGATATTTACATGATTGATATAATAGATAATAGATCAGACGACAATATATAACACTATGAGTCTCCTAGCCTTCTATAAAAAGTTTGGTTTTGGAGCGAACATATAGCCTTTGTACGAGCCGTGTACGAGAAAGGCAAAAAGTATCAAATTGGACAAAATGGAAACCTCTGGAAAATATGTTTGTGCTTTATTGTACCTAGTTTCTGAGACTAGTCACGATGGATGCGAGCACAATCATGAGGGGAAGATACCTCGTTGAAAAGCAATTCAGTGGATAATGACACGAACAAAGGAAATACACGGAAATAAAAGTTCACTCAAAATTTAGTTGTTCTCACTCACTCAACACTACTTAGTTTGGCTTAAGCCACGGAACAAGCACGCTTATGCGGACTCTTTCACCGATGAAGGAGAGAGAGCCGCAGCAACCAAGGACATTGCCCCCCTATACGATATCTCACGACGCTTAAACGAAGATGAATGCAACGATGCCTGTGAAAGTTTCGACTGGTCAACTACTGGTCGACCCAACTGACTAGCGAGCACATCGAACAGCTTTTTCTAAGAGGTGACTCACCTCACAGAGCCAGCCAAGGGCTGAAAACCTCTCAAATAAAGACGAAAAAAAGCTTTTCAAGTGCCGGTCAAGCCATTCCTCGGCATAATCTGCCTAGGATCCGACGTATACCTTAGCCCTCATTAGAAACAAATTAGCCGCCCTAGGTTTTGAAAAGTGAAAAGTTGAAAAGTTAGCAGTGATATCATTTTTCAACATATAGCATAATGAATTACTGAAAAAGTTTAAAGACAAAAGAGTTATCTCCCATATTCAGCCTATCATAATGAAATGAGTGAAAGATAAATGGGCTTTGGACATACAACTATTTTATTTGAGAGTTGATAATGAAATGACTAATACACAATTATAACAAATGGATTGCCTGGATGATTTCCGGTTGGTTGTTTATTATGCTTAGGGGCTGTCCATAAACCACGTAGACTCTTGCGGGGAAGGGAGGGGTTTCGAAAAAGTCTACGTTAGTCTACGAAGGGGGACCCCCCTACGTAGACTTTTATTTTGAAAAACAATTTATGTACCCTATGTACCTATGTACCCTTCACTATTGTTTGATTTTTTTAAGGATCTTTGCAGAAATTTCCGCGAGAAACCCTTCACTGGAGATTTTGTGGGAAGCTCCCAGGAAATTTATCTTAATTTAGGAAATTCTTTGGATAGATAAGCAAAATTTTTCGAAATGTCCATGGGAAATTCTTCGTATATTTCACGGCAATTTCTTCGGAAGTACTAATGCGCATTCTTTGGACTAATCAATGGAAAATCTTCGGAATTTCTAAAGTAACTATTGACGAGAAATTATTTGAATTTACCACCAAGTTTTGTAAGAAAGCTTTTGTATTTTCATGAAATAATATTCGAAATTTTTACGAGAAATTCACCAAAATTACAGCTGAAAATTCTCTATAATTTCCACCGCAAATTATTTGGATAAGTCTTTGGAATGTCTACAGCAATTTTTTTTAAAAGCCATACTAAAATTCCACGGGAAATATTTCGGAATGTCCATTTAAACTTAAAATTATCTCGGGAAATAATTCTAAATTTTCACGGAAATTCTTGCGATTTCAACGGATGATTATTAAATGGGATATTGCATGAAATTTTCAAGAAAAGCATCGGAATTTTCACGGGGAGTTCTTTGAAAGATTGCCAGGAAGCTTTGAAGATTATTAATAGGGATCTTTTACGAAAATTTCCACGAAAAACTTATTTCATTCTCATTTTATTTACATTCTCGGAATTTCGACTCGTTATTTTTCTAAATTCTTAAAATTTCTCGGTTTTCTACAAATTTGAACCGGCGTGGAGAATTATAGGTCAGATGCCTGACAGATTTTTAGCTGTGGCGCGCCGATGCAAAAGTGTTGGCAGCAGTGGAGCACACCTCTAGGAGGAGTCGAATTCAACAGAAATTGAATTGATTGCCTTTGAGATTTGGTTTCAGGAGCTGTGGACAAAGGATTAAATTTAATTTCGATTTTGATTGTCCAATTACATATGATATTTTGTAAAATTTTGAAAAGTCTACGTAGACTTCAAGGGGGTGGGGAGGGGTTTCGGAAAAGTCTACGAAGGTCTACCAGGGGGGGGGGGGGGGGTTTGAAAATGTGAATTTTCGGTCTACGTGGTTTGTGGACAGCCCCTTAGCAACTTCCGGATACTTCTGGATGGCGGCTATGCCACAACTACTCCTCCTCCTAGCGTCTTGGTGGTCGAACAACTCGGTTATACCTCGTAACGTATGTTCCGTTCAAATGATGGTTTGCTCGAATCTCCTCCGTATCATCTTCAAGCGAAACGAAGCTTGCATCTGAATCTGCATCGTCGTTGTTGAATTCACGGTGGTTGGTGTTTGTTTTTCTTTCTTCATAGTCATCATACGGGTACTTTAGGATTTGATTACTTCTCCGTCTGATAATACCAAGTTTGTCCGACGAGCATTCGAAGATTACAGCTCCAAGCTTCTTCAAGATTTTTCCACGTATCCAAGTTACTTTCTTTGGATTTCTGTAATCTCTGACGTATGCAGATTCCCCAACAACAAATGTTTGTGGCTTTTTTTGCTATTCATCTTCTCAATAGTGTCGCTTTAGCGTTTTACAGCATCAAACTTTAACGAATCAAACCTCAATTTCATTTCTCTACCGAACATCAATTTAAATGGGCTTTCTGCTATGGTTTGTATACCCTTCGGATTGAACAGCTCAGTCACCGGCTTATGGTCGGTCATGAGCTCGAAGTGACGGCCAAACAAATAGTTACTAAACTTGTTGATGTCATAGTAGATCGCCAATGCTTCCCGATAAATGACGGAATATCCGGCCTCATGTTTTTTGAAAATCCGAGACGCAAATGAAATCGGGCGTTCCAATTCCTTCGTTAGATGCGTCACAGTATAACCTAACAGGAAGATTGGGATTATAGTGAGTCAAAACGGTATCTTCGGAAAGAAGCTTCTTCGCTTTCTCAAATGCTTTTTGTTGATTGTTGGCCCAGGAGAATTTCACACCGTCCTTCAACAGTTCATACAGAGGCTTCAAACACTGCGCCAAGCTTGGACAAAATTTCGCATAGTAGTTTGCCAGTCCAACAAACGCTCGAACGTCCTTGACATCAGCTGGTGGTTTCACGTCTAAAATGGCTCTCACTTTCTCTGGATCTTTGTGTAATCCATCTTCATCAATAACATGTCCTAGGTATGCTACCATTCGCTTGAAAAATTCGCATTTATCTTTATTCAACATGAACCCGGCATCCTTTAAACGGATTAAAACTTTGTCCAGATTCTCCAGAAGCTCTTGCACTGTCGCTCCAGCAACCAGGATCACGACAACCCTGAAGAACTCGTTCTAACGTGCCTTGAAAAATTTAGCATGCTGGTTTTGTGCCAAATGGTAGACGATTCATCCAATAAACTCCACGATGGGTGCTCCACGCTAAAATCCTCTTCGTTTCATCATCAACTTCGAGCTGGTAATAAGCGTTTTTCAAGTCCAATTTCGCAAAATATCTTCCTCCTTGGAGAGCAGCAAAAATATCTTCTATAACAGGAAACGGGTGGCGGTCATCCAATAGAAACGGATTCACCGTGACACGATAATCGGCGCACAAACGTAATGAAGAGCCTTCCTTCAGAACTGGCACTAATGGTGTACCCCATTCAGCTTCAGATGAAGGGGCCTTTGCCTTTGAAATGATTCCGGAGCTCTCCAGCCTGTTGAGTTCTGCTTCAACTTTTTCTTTAAACGCCAAAGGAATTTTCCTGGTTTACAAAATTTTGGAACAGCGTCCTCCTTCAAAGCCAAATGGATCTTGTTGTGCTTAACTCACCTTCAAATACCGATGCACAAACCTTCGCCAAATGGCCCTTGTTGTCACAGTTGCGGCAGATATAACTTTTGTATTGGCATTACTTGAAATCATGATCTTCCTTGCCACACGCGTAACATTTGGCTTCATTCTTGTTCCTTTTTTTTGTTCATGTACATTAATTTTATGGACTTCCAAAACTTCTCGTTGCTGCATAGTAGATTCTCTCTTCATGGCAATTTTCAAAAGGTTTTCCATCGTCGAGGTTGCTTCCTCCTCACAGAGACGTTCGAAAATTGGTCCTCTTCGCATGCCGGACACAAACATGTTCAGCAAAAACGGATTTAATTGGTCGCCGAACTCACAGTTCGCTGCTAACCTCTTCAAACGAGTACTCCACTCCACAATCGATTCGCCTTCACCTTGTCTTGCCTCGAAAAACTTTGCTCTTTCCCGGAAAACAACCAGCGTCGGGATACACCGCTGTTTCAACAAATCACATAGCTCCGAAAACTTCTTATCTTCAGGTAACGCCGGGAACGTTAAATTCTTAACAATTTGGTAGACTTCCATAGACACAGCCGTCAGTAAAAACGCAGATTTCCTCTTGTCGTCCTTATCATCGATTTGATAGGCAACGAAAAATCAACCGCTCTTCATACAACGGCCAGGAATCTCCAACATTAAATTCCGGAGGCTTGACAAAATTCATTCTGGATTCGGTTTCTCTCGTCGCCAAATGTAAAATATCGAGGGAATGAATGAAGGCTTCAAACATACAACTATTTTATTTGAGAGTTGATAATGGAATGACTAATACACAATTGTTGTTGTTAATTATGCTTAGCAACTTCCGGATACCAAACATGGCGGCTATGCCACAAATACCAAGCATGGCGACTATGCCACATATGAGAAAGCAATATCTAACTGATTTGAAAGCATCAAAGTAAGCTTGATTTGAACAACGGTGAAGAGCCACCAAAATAGGGTAAATGTTCCATTTTGGACCCCTAGAGGAAGTGCTTACCGATATCTGTTTATATGTATCAAATGGCATGTTTGATATAGGCGAAAATCACACCATTTCATAGATGAAAGTCTCATTTATGAATAGAAATTTGAAATGGGCATCAAGTGTTGATAAATCGCTGAGAATTGTGACTTTGTTCAACGAAAATATTCTTCGTTTTGGACAGTGCAACATATTTTGGACCCACAAATGTACACAGTTTGGATACCCCCACCCGAGTAGCACAACTCACACTGATTTGGTTGCAGCAACTCAAATGTGACCAAATATGGTTAGCTGTAGCTTCTCTACAACATGTATGCTACTTGGGCAATATAGTATCTTCAAAGTCGAATTTCTAATTTACTCTGGAAAATTGAGCCGAAGCAAAGTCTTATCTTTCGATAGGCATGCATCAATGGCAAGATTCCTTCGTTTTGAATTCAAAATTTCGACAAAAACTTATTGTGTGCGTTCTGAGATTTTCATTGATGTACTTTTAGGCGTGACGCATTGTAACGCTCGCCTTCTTGAACAAACTAAGAATGAAATCAGTAGTGATTCAGATTCATTCCAAATTTTCGACCACTATTCTAGTGGTCTAGGAGCAAAATAGAACAAATTCGCTCGTTTCCAAAGCACTGTTCCATTCATGTTTTGCACATTTTCGAAATCATTATGTTGCTGCCAAGAAAGGCTCCATAATTGCAAAGTTAAAATGACGCATTTATACACCAAAACAATTGAAAAATATTTGAATCACGTGATTCATTCGTGGTACAAATCTGCACAAAATAAAACTGAGTTATACCAGTTTTATTTTTTTGATAGCTGACTGGTATAAAAATGGAATCTAGAACAGCTGCTGGAAAATTAATGTTTCAGATTCTTTTTCATGTCCCAAACGATTTGAATCACTTTGAATCACTGATTTTACTCTAATTTCTCGAAATGTCTTCTTAATATCGTTACTTTCGCACGGGAAATCAGTAAAACAGATGCTGAACAATATTATTTTCCTGAAGCCAATGGGGGAATTAGCAGCGGCATTGATTTTAGTGCAGAAATCAAGAGAATGTCGCCAGGAGGGTCCAAAATGCGTAGGGGTCTGTAGTATATAATCTTGGCACTGAATTATTGACAAAAAAAATGTTAATTAAGTTCAGTGTGAAATTCGGAATGATTTGATTTTCGAACTATAGCTTCGAATCAATGTGATGATGATGACTTGAAAGCAAACAACAAAATGAATGATTGTGGATTCATCTGTGTGTGTTTGATTTCACACAGCAGACGATTAGCGGATTATGCAACGTTCGAGATGTTGGCTGTCACAGGAGAAAGAAAGAGAAGGTAGACGAAGGGTATGCATATGCTTGCATGAAATGGAATGTACGCTAGCATCCACCTTGTATGTGTGTTGGTATTCTTTCAATGGCGAAGAGATTCAGTTTTTCTAAATGTATCGACGGCTCGTCATTCTGTTGGCTAATCTTGAAAGAGGTGCATGCGTGCAGCCTGTTCGAGGTTGAAAGTAAGTGTTTTCGGTTACGACAATTGGCGCAGTCGGTAGGAGTAAGTATTTTCCGTAAGCATTTTCCGTGAAGCGGTATGAAAATATAAATATGTTAAGAACAAGAAAATAAGACAATGGAATTCCAGTAGGCTCACCATGACGCTAATGCGATGGTGAGTAGGCTGTGAATGATCCAAAAAAAAATGCCAAAGGAATTCCAGTAGGCTCACTATTATGATGATGAGTAGGCTGAGAATGATCCGAAGGCCAAACAAAAAAAAATGGAGTTCCAGTAGGCTCATCATGACGCTGTTGCGGTGGTGAGTAGGCTGAGAATGGTCCAAGGCTAAAATAAAGGAAAACAAAAAAAATACAAATCTGGAGTTCCAGTAGGCTCACCATGACGTTATTGCGGTGGTGAGTAGGCTGAGAATGATCCAATGCCTAAAAAAATTTGAAAAAAGGATTACACGGGCCGGCATGTTATGAAAAATCTCATGGACGACGCATTAAACAAAAATATGTAAACAAAAGCTCTGAGTTATTATTGATATCCAGTGAACCTAGTAAGCTAATAACGTTAAGTATTTAATTGTTATTCAATAATTGCAGCGAATGATTTCGTAATATTGTATGATGAATGAATAAATAACATTTGATTAAAATGTAATTGGGCTGTACTGTATTATTGGATTAGTAAATCGTAATTAATTTTGTTTATTGGCATTTTGAATTTGTATGTACGATTTGTATAATGATATTCAATGATTTCAGAAATTGAAGTAGATGTAAGGTATTTAGTATAGTATAAATTATATGGATATTAGACTTGAAAATTCGGACAGTAGATTTCGGGACTCGAATATTGGATTTTCAGATGTGGATACTTGATATGGAAAGTGAGTTTCAAAATAGTGTTTTGATATTGAATCTTTATAACAGATTCAAATATTTATTCAGAATATGTGATATCATTTGGATATCAAATCTGAAAATTTGATAATAGATTTTGATGTTGAAATTCCAATTCGATTTTTATAGTGCATATGTATGTTGGAATTTGATATTGGATTTGGACTAGATTTGGATTTGATTGGTTCTGATTTGGATTAAACTTAGAATGGATTTTAATTGGATTTGTATTGGATTGAATCGGATTAGGATTGGTTTTAGAATAGATTTGGATGAGATTCGATTTGGAACGGATTTGGTTGGATTTGCATTAGTTTTTGATCGGATTCGAATTGGATTTGGATTAGATTTAAACATGAATTGAATTTAAAAAACAAAGAATTTAAGCTGAGGTTTGATTGGATTAAAAAAACGGAGGATGGGATTTGGCTTGGTTTTGATTTGAATCTCGATTGAATTTGGATTTGATTTTAATTTGTCTTGAATTTGCATTAGATTCTGATTGGATTTTGATTTCATTTGAATGAGTTTGAATTACATTTGAGTTGGATTTTATTCGGATTGGATTTGAATTTTGATGTGATTTGGATGTGATTAAATTTAGGATTCAATTTTGATAGGATATGGTCTGGATTGGATTTACATTTTAATTGGATTTTGATGGGATTTGTATCTGATTTTGATTTAGGAATAAATTCGGATTGGATTGGATTTGGATTGAGATTGGAATGGACTTGGATTGGATTTGAATTGGATTTGGATTGGATTTGGGTTTGATTTGGATTATAATTAAATTGGACTTGGGCTAGATTTAAAATGGGTTTGATTGGATTTGGATTGGTTTTGGATTAGTTTTTAATTGGATTTGCATAGACTTTGTATTGGTTTTGGATTGTTTTTGAATTGAGTTTGGAATGGATTTCGACATAGATTGTATTTGACTCGTATTTCAATTGCATTTGGATCTGATTTGGATTGAATTCAGATAGAATTTTGATTTGGATTTGATTCTAGTGATTTTGGATTGGCTTTGGATTGGATATGGATTGATCGAGGGATTGATATTGTACGATATGCGGCATGTATCTTATTGTTGTTGCCCTTTCGTGAAGCTAGCTAATCGATAATGAAAATTGTTTTCCAAAATTTGAAATGACCTGGCTTAAGTGATTTAGGGCAACAGATAAAATTTGAATTTGATTTTGGCTTGGATTAAATTTGGATAGGATTTGGATTTGATTTGAATGAGTTTAGATTATATTTGGATTAGATTTGAATTAGATTTGGATTGGATCGGATTTGATTTGGATTATGTTTGAATGGCTTTTTGGATTGAATATGAATTGGATTTAGATTCGATTTGAATAATTGAATAATCCTATTGAAAACTGACCCGATCGGACTATGGGCTTAGAAGTTATGGCCAAAATACTTTTTTTCATAAAAAAGCGCATTAAAAAGTCTAGCTCACTTTTTGGGCACTTATTCTCAACCGATTTGCTCGCAACAAGTTGCATTCGACGCAGAATCCTGTTCCATTGTTTCTTATTGAAAACTGGCCTGATCGGACTATGGGCTTAGAAGTTATGGCCAAAATACTTGTTTTCATAAAAAAGCACATTACAAAGTCTAGCTCATTTTTTAGGCACTTACCCTAATCCGATTTGCTCGCAACAAGTTGCATTCGACGCAGAATCCTGTCCCATTGTTTCTATTGAAAACTGACCCGATCGGACTGTGAGCTTAGAAGTTATGGCCAAAATACTTTTTTCATAAAAAAGCACATTAAAAAGTCTAGCTCACTTTTTGGGCACTTATTCTCAACCGATTTGCTCGCAACAAGTTGCATTCGACGCAGAATCCTGTCCCATTGTTTTCTACCGATCGGACTATGGGCTTAGAAGTTATGGCCAAAATACTTTTTTTCATAAAAAAGCACATAAAAAGTCTAGCTCACTTTTTGGGCACTTATTCTCAACCGATTTGCTCGCAACAAGTTGCATTCGACGCAGAATCCTGTCCCATTGTTTCCTATTGAAAACTGACCCGATCGGACTATGGGCTTAGAAGTTATGGCCAAAATACTTTTTTTCATAAAAAAGCACATTAAAAAGTCTAGCTCACTTTTTGGGCACTTATTCTCAACCGATTTGCTCGCAACAAGTTGCATTCGACGCAGAATCCTGTCCCATTGTTTCCTATTGAAAACTGACCCGATCGGACTATGGGCTTAGAAGTTATGGCCAAAATACTTTTTTTCATAAAAAAGCACATTAAAAAGTCTAGCTCACTTTTTGGGAATTTATTCTCAACCGATTTGCTCGCAATATTTTAAAAGACGATTTTTGACAGCACTCCAAAAAATCGATTGTGTATCAATAACAACAATATTTTAAGGACTGTCATACATCAGTAAACTGAAGCTAACCGCAAGTCGAGCACATCTGTATATGGGCCTCCATATACAGATGTGCTCGACTTGCGGTTAGCGGCAGTAAAGTTAAATACTATATTTCTTAGAGAGTCTGTGTGGAAATCGCGTGTGTTTATTAATTTTTGGCTGTTACATCGAAAATCAAGTCTGGATCAAGTCAGGATCAAGTCAGGATCAAGTCTCCCCAGTCTCCTCTACATCCTTTTCGGTTTTTGCCTTTCTCGTGTACAAAGTATACGTAAAGGCTATATGTTCGCTCCAAAAACGAACTTTTTATAGGAGGCCCGGAGACCCATAGTGTTATATATCGATCGACTCAGTTCGACGAATTGGAGTGATGTCTGTGTGTGTGTATGTGTGTGTATGTGTGTGTGTGTGCAAAAAGTCTAGCTCACTTTTTGGGCACTTATCCTCAACCGTTTTGCTCGCAACAAGTTGCATTCGTCGCAGAATCCTGTCCCATTGTTTCCTATTGAAAATTGACCCGATCGTACTATGGGCTTAAAAGTTATGACCAAAATTCTTTTAGCCTTTCTTGTATACAAAGTATAGGGTAGACTGGGTAGAATTGATCCCCTTTTCTGATTTCCGATGTATCACAGCCAAAAATAAATAAACATACGCGATTTCCACACTGACTCTCTAAGAAATATAGTATTTAACCTTACTGATGTACGACAGTCCTTAAAATATTGTTGTTATTGATACATAATCGATTTTTTAGAGTGCTGTCAAAAGTCTCCTTTTAAAATATTCGGGGGAAATTGATCCCTCTTCAAGAGCTTGCTTTGTTAAAATTAGAAAGGTGCCCTAAGATTTTTTAAATATTTTATGAAAAGTTATTCAAATTTTGCGTGGCCAATAAAAAAATCTTTAGGAAGGTCAAAACATACAAACCGCCCTGCAGAATAAATAAGGTTGTCAACCCAAAAAATAACTCACCACATAAAGGTCATTTGTCTATAGATCATATTAAAAAATACGCTAGAACAAAACTACTTTAGTTCTCGATAAAACAGGGGGTGATCAAGTCTCCGCGGGGATCAAGTCTACCCACCTTCCCCTACTTAAAGGCTATATGTTCGCTCCAAAAACGAACTTTTTATAGGAAGCCCGTAGAGCCTTAGTGTTATATACCGATCGACTCAGCTCGACGAATTAAAGTGATGTCTGTGTGTGCGCAAAATAATCTCACTGATTTTTTAGGCACTTATCCTTAACCATTTCATTTCTTAAGCATTTATCCTCAATCGATTTGCTCGCAACAAGTTGCATTCGACGCGGAATCTTGTCCTATTGTTTCGTATCGAAAACCGGCTTAGTCGGACTATGGGTTTCGGAGTTATGGCTAGTTTTACAAGAAAAATTCTTTTTCTTTATTTAGGCACTTACTCTGGGCCGATTTACTCGCAACATTCGACGCAGAATCATGTCCCATTGTTTCCTATTAAAAATTGGCCGGATCGGACTATGGGCTCAGAAGTTATGGCCAAAATACTTTTTTTCATACCAAAAGTGCGAATAAATTACTCACTCACAAGAAACGAGAAAGGCACTATCACCGCTAGGTGGATTAATCTGGGTTTTTGAGAATTCTCTCCACTAGAAGACCTAGGTAGGCTAGTGTCTAAAAGCCATACTAGAGTCAGGTAAGCGATGCTAATTGCGGGTTTTTCGGTGATCGATTAAGCTAATTTGATTATTTGTGGCGTTGAATAGGAAAGCCCACTATTCAACGTGGGGCTTAGGTGGAGTGGCCCGATTACCATCTAACGTGCCGGTGGAACCAGCCCTGAGTTCGATTTGGTCGGTTGGAGACTGGCCCTCACGGAGCATTTCCATCAAGTGCATTGACGAGCTTCCCGCCAAAGACCGAGGCTCTACCTCACGGTCGCTACCAGAAACATACTCGTTACGAGCCGTTCCATTACGTCACCAGCATAACCGTTACGTCATCGCGAATCGACTGTGACACCGAACCCGTAACCATCGGCCTTGATCGAGAGTGTGCGTGTCCTCTGCTGACAACTCGAGACGGTGTATTTGATCTCGCATGCTCTCTCGGCCCTGCTCGTGGCTTGAGACGATGGTGCTCGAAGCATGAATCGATCGCCCCGCACCGCTTCCACCGCCCCCTGAGATCGTCGCCCACTGATAGAACCGAGTCGTCGCATCGCATGTCAAGGTCAGACCCAACTACAGTCGCCTCTCCACATCTCGATATTGAAGGGACCATCGAGATAGGGAGAGATCGAGGAATGGAATGAAAAATGAGATGGGTACTAGATCCAAAAAAGCTCGTTGCTATGAAAAACGACAACAAATCAAATGTCGTTTCTTGTTGTTGACGTGTTTGTTATTGTCCAAAGATGGTCTAGTAGCCCAAAAATTTGAACATATCGACATAAGGAGAGTAAATCCTGAACAAAATATGATCAGAGCACATCGAGATAGAGAGATATCGAGATAGGGAGGTTATCGAGATGTAGAAAGCTCAAATATATGTAGATTGAAGGGACTGAGAAAACCATCGACATAGGGAGAGATATCGACATGTAGAACATCGAGATGTAGAGAGTCGACTGTATTGTGTTAAACTAGGTTAAGAACAAAAATTGTTAAAGCTCTAGGAGCACAGTACCCGTTAGAAAGTTGACGTCAACGTAGCTAGGCCAGGCATGATTGAATCATTCGAATATACTAGTTGCAATGAACAATGATTTTTTGATCAATCGAGTTGATGATTCTTTTTTGAAATGATCTGAATCGGTTTCGTATTAGTTTTTTTTTTTTTCGCTTTTAATTGGTTAGCACCTCCTCCCATTAGGGGTTTGAATTCATTGCATGAAGAATTTTGGGATGGTTTGTCGCATGTTCGGAATCGCTAAAATGAGATTGGATGTTTGAAACTCTTATCAACCCGCCCGAGTTTGAGTCTCAGCCGCGCAATTGAAAAACGCCTCAGCAGCCTCTTCCCTTGAAGAGTGGCGCTAAAGCTGCTGTTGGTCGAGAGGGCAAACACATTCGTTACATTTTAATTCGGAGTATCTCAACGTTTTGCCTCGGAATCCCTCAATGATTTGCTTCGAAATCTCTCTGACGATATGCTTCGAAATCCCTTGATGAATTGCTTCAGAATTATTGGACAATTCGCTTCGGAACACATCGACGGGTTTCTTCGGAATTCCTCGAAGATTTAGTTCGGACTCTCTCGCCGATTTATTTCGGAATCTTTCGACGAGTTGCTTAAGATTCATTCAACAATTTGCTTCTAAATCCTTCGATGATTTTCTTCAAAACCCTTCCATGATTTGCTTCGGAATCTCTCGAAGATTTGCTTCGGAATCCCTAAACGAGTAGCTTCAATTCGAGGATTCGCTCCGGAATCGCTAGAGGATTCTTTACGGAATCCCTGGAGGATTAATTTGGAGTCCTTTGACGATTTGCTTCTACATCCCTGGAACAATGCATACGAAATCCCTGAAAATTTACGTTGGAATTCCTGGAGGATTCCCGTTGGAACTCCTGGAACATTCCCATCGGAATTCCTGGATTATTCCATTTGTAATCTCTAGAAGATTCTGATTGGAATCCCTTAAACATTTCCATCGGATTCTCTGGAACATTCCCGTCTAAATCCCTGGAACATTCCCGTTCAAATTCCTGGAAAAATCCCGTCGGAATTCCTTGAGGGTTCCATTCGAAATCTCTAGAAGATTCTCATTAGAATCCCTGGAACATCTGGAACTAGAATCCTTGAAACACTCCTGTCGGAATCACTATAGAATTCGCATCGAAATCCTTGGGTAATCCCCGTCGGAGTCCCTGTTGCATAATTTTTTTTTCATATGAGATAGAATATTTATGAAATATGTAAAAAATTCCACCGCGAATTTTCCACTGTGGGAACCTGGCGGCGATCCGTCACATATTGTCTTTCCAGTGTGTGGGACAAAGCCGAGCGCTACTACACTTAGGCACAATAGCCATACGCTCTCAATTTGAGTTGTTGTAGCAATCTTCGGCTGGTAAATAAACACACTTTGATAGTGTGGGCTACACGGGCTACAACAGAAAGAACGTGCTTGAGAAAAGAGAATATGGATGAGTGTGATTTATCCGCAATTGCCTTAGGTGGTTGAACCATATTTATTACATTACCACTAAGATAGTTTAATGAGGTGGTAAAATAGAGAAAATAGATGGAGGGGCTATAGCCCCCCTAGGCATCCGGGCTAGTTAAGTCCAAAGGATATTAACATTTCCATATCATTGTAAATCGTTTAACTTCACGTAAAAGTAATACACTCGTATAATTAATAATCTGTCACAGTTTTGAGGGAAATTTTAGACAATTTTCTCATCTGTATGTATTTTCAACTAATTTTATACACTAAAATCATTTCACAGATTTCGGTGAATTTTGCTTCAATTCACCGAAATCTGTTAGGTAATTATTTCACCTGTCAAAACCACCGAAAATCTGTAAAATTATTCCCCGAACAGTTCTGCTGTTGAGATTTCTGAACCATGACGCTTTTTGAAGACACAGGATTATTCGTTTATTTTATTTACTTAATTTTTTTTTTGAGAGGAGGGGAAAAGTTTGCCATAAATTTATAGTTATTTGAATTCTTGTTTGGCAGTGTGTAGTATGCATAATATAGATTGGCGATATCTGTCTTACTGATCTCACGCCTCACGTGACTCTCCATAAGCAACCGCGCCAACGTGGCATAATTTGAATTGAGCATCAGGAGGCCATAACTTACAACACGTTTGAAAAGCAACCAGTTTGATTTGTTACGGAGACCACGTAAGTACAATTTTGTCCCGCACAATTACCTAACGTATTCGGCTGGTCCTTTTCCGATGGCACGAGGCCACACAATTTTTATTTTGAATAGTTGACAACAGAGTACAAATTACAGTCAATTCGGGAAAATATGTCTAAACAGCCGTCACTCTCCATAATTATCAATTAAACTAATTGTTAGTCAAAAACTTATTTTTTGACAAAACTAATATCATAACAGATATTTCTTTTGACGATTAAGGTATTGAAAAACATAGAAAGCACATATATATTGTCAAAAATTGAGTATAAAAAATTGGTGATCTAATGGACCTGTCCGAAAAATGTGTCTACTACATTTTGCTCAATTAGCTTGATTTAATATTAAATATGTGAATGAACATGATATCAAAATTCTCCCTAAAGGTTTATCGAGTTACATTGAACTAACAAGCTAGATAGAACTAGATTAGATGAGTAAATCAGCCGTGAGAGAATTGTAAGAATCGTTCAAAAGACACCCTATAACCAGCTGTTTAAACTTCTCTTGAATTAATTATCGCGATATTCGTCATGTTAACCAAAAATACGTACCAACATGTAGTTAGGTTCAGGTTCCACTAAATACAAGTTATCATACTAATTCTAGCATTCTTATAGTTATTCAATTACAAGATGTGTTGAAATTACGAGTTAGTCGTAACAAGTAAGTTTAAGCCAATGCACAAATGTAGGTACCAGGCGTCTCCATGAAGACAAAAACACATAAGTATCTTGTAGGTATCAGATTGACGAAATCAATCAGTATATTTACTTCTATGAGCATAAAATCTCCCCCAGACCCAAGCGACAACTACTTACCGCAATACTATCTTTGGGTCGCTGCAGGCAATGTTCCATTTACACATAAGATAGAATCGCAGTCGCCAAGTGATCGAATCGCGTCGCGATTGTCGCATCGCGTGTGTTTGATGGAACCTTAAAACATGCAAGTGACATCAACACAAGGGAAGCAACGAACTCTTTCTATTCTGTGAGCAAATAATCTCGGAATTCCTCCAATAATCAACTATCGTTAGTCGGTTTTTGAGCTCATGATACAATTTTACTGTCGACTAGTGTAATGAGCCAATTTAGTGCGAATTCTGCAAACACTATTTCGATACATAAGTATGACTGCTAGACAAAGCGGTTTTTTTGTGTATACAGTCTGAATTTATTATTTATTAAAATATCCAAATAAATTTCTGCAAACATGTTGAGTTTCAGAACTTTTGATTCACACGATCTATTTATTTTTTTTAAATAGAACTCAACGGCCATCATACATATATATGTCCCATGTTTACTGGGATTCCCTTCAAACATGGGGCAGTTATGCGTATAATTGCTATAAACATATTTTAAGAACGGCTATCCATGTAAACAATCGATTGGCGACTGCGATTCTGTCACCGTTAGTATGGAAGCGTAAATGGAACATTTCCTGCAGGAACCCAATGATAGAATCGCGGCAAAATAGCTGATGCGGCGATGAGATCACTTAGATTGTGGGGAGCCCTTAGAATAAAACTCTACACGCGATTTGAATCAATTTTGAGTATGTATACTGCAAGTTATTAAATTTTTAAATTAAATTAAAAATTTTGTGAGTTTTGTGGAAGCATTCAATCCGGATTTGTAATATTACTGATGATGAATATTAGTGATAATATTAGATGATGTATACTTCTAAAAATTTGAACCGGGGTAAGAGATGATACACCGCAGATTGCACTGATACAAAAATGTCATCGGTGGTGTCATGCCAAAAGTTGTCACCTATAATCCGGTACGTTTTTTAGATCCCCAAACGTTTCTCATTAAGTCGTCATATTGCAGTCCACAAATTCTCAATTGACACTCTTTTCTTCCTCTGGTTCGAAGACAGTATTAAAGATGAACTGACGTAAATATGTCCCACCCTACTGGAAAAAAATATGTCCGCCAAGTACCACTTCCACAGTAAGTACTTCGAATCAACGACATGCTTCATTCTTGATGCTCTCAGCACGAGAGAAGACAGTAAAACTTCGTTCACTTTGACTCTGCTATGAAATGGCTGACTATGGCAAGAACAAAAGTGTTCTTATATAATTAATGCTTTCCTTATTTTTGTTTTGCGAACAACACAGACACGTTTGTGTTTTCTTGGTAATAAAGACCTCATATCCAAGACGAAAACGTTTGCTGCGTCGCAGGTCTTCGCAATAAAACTCACTACTTAACGCATAGGTCATTCACAAATAACGTAATACAAAATTGGCCAACTCGAAATCCTCCCCCCAGTGAAACTTTCTGCTACCATTCCATGCTGCGATTTGTCCATATCTTTGCGAAAAGCACATCATATCAATCAGGATCACATTCCAATTAACAACAACTCCTTCGTACAACTGAGTTCTCATATGCATGCAAACATCATCAAGCAAAGCAAATCATCTCAATTACGATATCGCATCCTTCTTTGCAGCACACGGCACTCGGATCGGGAGGAGTTATGTACGGAAACGGCAACATCGCATCTGGTCCGCTAGACTCTCTCATCGAGCTGCTGATGCCCGCCAATGCCGACGAGTTAGATCAGGTAAAACACCGGAACTGCACCATATGCATTCACATTTGTCCCGTCAACCTCTTTTCCCCACTCCTGCCTTGAGAACATCAAACGGAAATTAAATTATTTTGCATTCGTCTTGTTGTACGCTTCCACCATCGGGAACGCCTGGAACCGGGAGTAGGAATATGTTTTCTCCTTCCTGCTATCGTGTCGATTTTTCATCCGAACATACGAGCTGTTGGGTACACTGTTGGAAACACTACCGGAACCGGAGCCAGTAGACCGTTTCGTGCCGCTACTGGCCGTGTGGACCAAGATGTTCCCGTACGACTTCCGCGACGAACGCATGATGAACCACGTGAAACATATCGTAGCTAGGTGAGTATGTTAACTCAGGTACATACGGCTCTGGTCGGCATTTGAGCTACAGTGTTTAGCATTGATGTGTTGTCATCTCTGGGTATGTGAAATGCAACTGAAGTGCATCAACGCCTTCCAGCAATGAAAAATAGCTGTACGCTCAATTGTGAACGAATCTGTGTAGCACTAAACCTCAATGGTCCGTAGAAGGACGCATCATCAAACTATGTTGTCTCTTCCACAGATGCGCAGATACCAAATTAGCAGATGTGGTATCTGAACTACTATGTGCCTTGTTAGCCCGGCTAACCGAACTCGAAAAACACGAAGAGGAACTCAAAAGCTATCAATCTACTGTTGACAATAAGGTACGTACCTAAAGCAGTGATGTTCCGTCTCTACCGCGTGGTTAAATAATAGTGATTCGGTTCAACCGGACATCCGGCGTCCTCTGCACTCGCTAATGAACTAACATTTGATCCCGTGCTTCACCGTGCTTCTCCGCAGACTGAATCAATAACATGGCCAAACGCTTCGCAATTAGCACAAGTTTTATGCAGAATCGAGCGCAATTTAGCAAAACACGTAGGACCAGAAGAGTTTGTCCAGTGCAGTGCCAACCTGCTGAAGGATCCAAATCGCGAGGACTTCACGCCCAAACCAGTTGGGTGGTACGGCCCATCCGGAGGGGCATCGCTGGATACCAAGAAAACATGCAATTTAGAAAGCTACCTGGAGTGGTCTGCTCGTCTGAGGATGCTTGTGGCGAGCGAAATATTGAAGGTAGGCAGGTTGAAGCAATTCTTAAATAATAATTTTTAGAATCAAATTAATACAAAACCATTGTTTTGCAAACTTTTTTCTTTTCTTTTCTCGATCATCCATCTGGTTTATCATAGAGCGAAACATTTTGTCCATATCGAAGTAGAACTCCTGAAAAGTTTCCCCTCGCTGTTGGCGTCTCTGGTAAACCCTAGATCGCACCAGGGTGTCCAGCTCTGGATGTACGAAAGACTTCCTGAGTTCGTGAACTAAATGTTGCCAGTTCATCAATCGGCCACTTGTCCGCATTGACATATACCAATTCGCTGCTGGTCCCGTAAAAAGATGAAAGGCAGAGTCAAAAAGTTCATGCTCTTCCACTTTTTCGGACAGCGACAACTGCTCGACCAATCCAAGGAATTCATTCAATTTCATGCCTTGGTCAGTACCCGAATACTTTTCGATGTGCCACTGTGACACTGGTATGGTTCGACGTGTGACGGAGGCTGTACGGTACGCGGAATTGTTATGCTCGGGAAATGGGCTAGCTTGATTTACCTGTGATACTGACACAGGATTTTGTACTGCTGAGATCCACGGATTTGTGAAAGGAACGAATGGTTGAGTAAAGTGGGTTTGACTTAATGCCGACGCCTGGCAACCTGGAATTTGTGACTGTATTTGAGAACCAAAACTTATTATCGGTTGAGGTACCGGCCACTGAGGAATAGATGGGAAAGTCGTCGTGCAATGCGATTGGGAAGAATGACCCGTATTGCAGAACCCTGGTTGACCCTCGGGGATCGATTTCGGTAGTGAGTTCCACAACGAAACGTTTGAATAAACTACCGACGTTGGCGCAACTGTCGGAGCGGTAATTGAACGCGAATAACAACTAGCTGTCGTGACGCTAAATGTAGCATGGCTTGTTCTCGGAATAGTTCCAGTACAAGTACTTGGACTAACACTTGTGTTCGTCCCTTCTCGAATATTAATACTTTCTCCCAAAATTACACTGCTCGTCATATCTGGCGAACTATGACGACTCGTATTGTGACACTGTCGCAAATGTTTCAACTCCTTCTCAATACCACTAAGAATAGTCCTAATCGATTCTGGTTGCGAACCAACCCCATCATATGACACTCCTAAGCGCGCGAAAAAACTAATAAGTTCGTGTTCCATTTGTCCCGAAGAAGGATCTCCTACAGAATTCTGAGACAACTCACTTCCCGTCGGACGGCCACCGACGGCTTCGATCAGTAACTGATCATCCTCATTATCTCCCACCTTATCATCTGCATTAAAGAAACGATTCAAACTATCTAGTACTCTCTGAAGGATCGCCTGTGCTTTTTGTTTAACTTCTCCCTCCGAGTGTTGGATGAGCACCAACAACCGATTTGCTAAATGCAAAAGTGTAGAATGGCATTTTGGAGCGATCTTTGCACCCACCAGAGCCGAAGACTCTAATTCGTACAATTTTTCCTCACAAACCGACATCTCTTCTTCTGGACGATTGGGCAAGACTCTGATCAATGCACCCTGTTCTTTTTCATTTTTTATCGTTTCCCTTAAAGCACGACGTCTACATGACATGGTCGGCACTCCATTGAGAAATACCTTCCGCATACACAGCTCATGATCTAATTCATCTCCATCTAAAAAATCTACCCGAAGATCCAAACACTTTTCGTTTATATTACTCAACGTGTAACCTTTGTCAGTCGTCATTTCAAGCTATTGTCACCGATCTGTTTCTATCAAAAAACGACGAGCGATAGAGAAGCTGATGATCAAATCAAATCAAAATATCCTATACGAATAATCAATAGGTAGTGGTTTATGGCTTTACATCTATATTATTGGCTAATGGTACAGAGCAATAGTTTTCACACATCGAACGATCTCGTTATTTCCCCTCAAGCAATACAATGATCTTTTGTGCAAAGTAAAGTTCTAACAGTATGCAGAAATCATCAAGGTCGTGCGAGTATCGATCAACAAATCTGATATCGAGACAAGTATAGGGTTGTTCTCGAGTCTTCCCGAGCTAGAAAGAATATTTCAATACAATGATTGAAATATTCAAACTATTCTAACGTTCCGAAGGATCGCCAATTGAAATCACCGTGAACGTCCACCCGTTCTGGGGTGTTGGCGTCCACACGCCTGGGCCAGCTCACCTTGGTGTTATCTCAGGGTCGGCTTTAGACCACGGAAAACTGGACAACCCTATACTTACCTGCCAACTAATCGAGCGAACAAGGGATAGGCCACTATCTAGATGGGGGTTAGATTCTTTATTTGATCAAGCTAAGATTGAGAAATTTCTATGTATGGGTTCGATTTATTAACTTTTTACTTGGACTGGGGAAATGACGGAATGCTGACGATGATCGTTGGGGCCCGTTCTGCAGTTTCAGGAGACAGGGGGAGATGGTAGGGCTAATAGCATACCTTTATCATGCCTGAAGCACGTGTTAGCTAGTACGTTGGAGTGGTATGAGCGTCGCGTCACTCGGGAATCGACGCCACTTCGCTGTTCGTCTGGTAGGCCGACTGTATGGTGATGGGTCAACTCGAAAATCTCGCCAGCGAGGGCCGGCTGGCTGCGGGCGGGGTATGTCGGCACCGAAGAGATGTGTACCGCCACGAGGTTTGTATGCACCTTGTGCAATTTCGGTCGGAAGAGAATTCCAAGTAGCCGTTGGCTGTAGGCTCCGGAATCGGTGGGGTCGGGATATCAAAAAACCGGGGGCACGCTGGGAAGCGACGGAGCGTCCCGTTGAGCTTCACGGAAGATATTACGGTTGACGGAGGGCCGACCGGACCTTGCACTTCGAGCACAAAAGATTTTCGCTCGGCACTTTTGGAGTAATTCTCCTCAAAATCTACCAGCTCAACTTTTACTAATTTAGCACCACTTAGAAAAATTAATTCACTCTTCGACCACTTAACTGCAAGGAACTTTCTTTTTTTCAACGATGGTGTTGCTTCCTTATCCCGAAATCAACTGAACTCCTCCTCAGAGTCAGAGTCCCTCATACCCTCCTTTCCAAAAAAACTCATTTTCCCGCTTCTCCTCATTCTCCACGTTGCTCCCCCTCTCCTTGAATCCTCCATTCCATTATTCTCCCGGATCTGGTGTTGCAGCATCCCCAGTTTGCTCCTCTTTTCTAGCGAGGGGTCTAACAAAGTCTTCATGGACGGATATTTAAGTTCGAACTTTATATAATACTAAGCATGGGTTCTCAAACTAATTTCGAATTTAATTAACATTTTTTTATTTTAATGAATTACCATACAATAAATACAAAATATAAACAATTTTTTTAACTGAACAAAGAACAAATGTTTTTGATCTAAAAAAGCCATAGATTGTTGCCGATTACGTCGGTAACATGTTCATTGGATATCCCCATGCATTGCCATTGTTCAGAGTGTGTGGTGTATGATACATAATTGGTGGATAACTGTGAGCGTGTTTACTCTTTCGTCAGTTGACAGATGAATGCTTAAGCATTCATCTCATGCACATCCATCGCAGCATGCCTCGACCATCAGCGTCCTTCCCATCGACAAGTCACCAAAGACGGACATGCCTCACAGACGACTGCTTCTGCCGGACCAAACCCCAAATTTGGCGATCCTGCCATTCAATTGAAAAATAGATGATAAGTGATATTATTGTTTTCCCTTTTTGCCTTTGTGTACTTGTTGTGCGGCCTAGTTCTGCCGAACGAGCTATCACGGGCTGTGCTGTCTGATCGCACGCGTCTCCGTTCGTTGTCCCACGAGGAAAGAGGCAAAGTCATGGCCTGCTATTTACTAGTTAGTCTTGGCAACCAAACGATATTTGCATATCTGTCATCAATGCACTCTAATAGTGGATTGCCTAACTCCTAATATATCTCACCCTCACATTCCCCTTCTTCTCTCTTCTCTCTTCTCACTAAAAAAGAGAAAAAAAACCATTGAAATCTCATTTGTTTTCTAATTTTACAATCCAGTGTCCAATATCCGTACTCAATTCCTATACTCAAAACCATCCTAATTCAAATTGGAATTCAAAAATTTCAATGTGATTTTTCAATCTGATACTCAAATCCAATGTATTAACCCGAAAAGCAAATCCAATATTTCTATTCCATTAACAAAGTTTTATTCCCAGACCAACATTGGAACGTTTTTATAATGGAATACTTAAATCAAACATTCATATAAAATGATCAAGTTTTTTTTCCATTCTCCTCATCTTCCATGCATTACAACTAGTTCTCGGTTTACTATTTATGTGTTCTTTAGCATTTCCACAGTAATCAATTGAAAGTTTTATTTATGCCTGCCATTGCATGGTTATGTATTTTGTTGATCCAATTTTCACAACTCATATTCTAATCCAGCTCCATCTTTCAAATACAATCTCTAGCTTATAATCAAAAGTTGATTCTAAAACAATATTAAATATTTGCAACCAAGCCAATTCCAATTTTGAAATCTAACAATCATGTTACCTCACCCATTATCAAAAATCAAATGTTTCATTGAAAACCAATACCAAAAATAATCCAAGTTCAATATTTCAATTCAAAGTCCACATACAAATACGCAAATACATATTTACTAAGCAAATTAATCCATTAATCCAACATTCTGAAAATGTCAACTATTTCAGATTCATGATCCTCCAGCTGAATTCCGTCTAATTTTTTTTGCAAATATTTCCAGCATTGCAATCCAAAACCAATAGAATTCGATCTGGCAGTCCATATCCAATATAATTTGATGGCCTTCCAATGGGAAAATTAAAACAATATCGCTGGTTCGCCATACTTACTATGCCCTTCAAGCTCAAGCCAATAAGTCCGGTACTCTCACACAACACCTTCGAAATTCAAATTTGAATAGTTGTGTTCTGCTGATCCGCATTAACGTTGCTTTGACGCGAACAATCCGCCCCTCTTTTACACAACCTTCACCATCAAAAGCTGCAACAATCCGATACTCTTCCAGAGCACCTTCGACAACACAAGCAGAAAACCGATGGGAAAACAAATCATTTAGGGGAACTGCTCCTTGAATTCATACCATGTACCCAAATCAATACCATTCGAACACAAAGAATTTGTGCGCAAATTGTGTAATTTCTCATTTTTGTGATTTTTTTCAGCAATGAGCACGTCGGATAACAACAAAACCTAAATGGCCTGTTTTGGCCTGTTTTGCAAATGTTATTGATATAGGAGCATGTTATTAAAAATGGAACATATAAACTATTTCGAAAAAAAAAATCATGTTTATTCGAAATCCATAAGAACAACAAATAATTCAATCTGGCACCTTCGATATTACAAGTGGAAACCAATGAGAAAACGAATCATTTGCTTCGACGCTACTCCAGAATTCTTTCGACTTTTTAACTCGTTTAAGTCAAACCAATGACAAAACAAAAAACTTTTTTTTTCGTCGTTTTTCCAGAGCGTCTGCGACGTCACAAGCCAAAAAATTCAATCCAATGCTCTACCACAACAGCTTCGACATCACATGTCGGAACCGATGAGAAAACAAATCATTTATGCTGGCGTTCTGGCCGCGCGAAGAACAACATGGTATCGTCGCTTTCGCGGCGTTGGTCAACCTAGTTGTACGAGAAAGGCAAAAAGTTGAAGGCGCTCTGCACTCAAACAAAAAAGGTCATTCAATTCATGTGCCAACCCACATGGATTTTTGCAATGGGGTTGTACTCATGATAAGTAAGTGTGATAGTAATGAATTATCGCCAGTATGCATTTCTATCAAATACATGGGTTGACAAAATAGAATCTATAAAGTTAACACATACTTTTAAAAAGTTCAGTTTATGGAGTATATGCGTTAGGAAAATGATTCTTATCGCTGGATTTTTGTGCTTTTAATGTATTATTATTGGAATATTTGTATTTTTTTAATGAAACTACAATTGTGATAGACGACCGATAATTTATTGATAAGATGTTTGTTTACATCTGAGAAGGTTGTTTCATTAGGTTACTTCATTGAAGTTTTTGAAGGGACCTTTGCCGATCATCATAGTGAGTCATGCGACGGAGAAGCAACTTTTTTATGCAACAAAAAAATGGTATACAAATTGTGCTTCGTGTTAAAAGTGCCTGTAGTTGTTCCAGGGGACTGAAGAGAAGACTAATACGCCTACCCACCATTCGTTCAATATGGCGTACAATGTTTTTGTTTCAATTTCGTTGATTTCATAATAAAACAAAGCTTCGGAAGTATTCACGGGCTTCTTTTCGACATAAAAAAGTCATGCAAACACAAAAGCCTTGATATACCTCAATCAATTGCAAGTTTTCACCAGGAGAATTTATATGCGACAATTAGCACTAACTGCGAACGAACCAATCACCCAAAACGAGCAGCTGAAATCGGGTATACCACCCAGAAACTGGGTACCAAAAACAGAAGTACCAAAAACGATGTTGGGTAGAGTGCCACTGTACCGCGGATGACAGGCGTTTCACCCTCCTGAGTTGTTCAATGGGCTGTACAATTCCTACATCTGCAAGTTCCGGTAGCGTGACATTTAGAAGCAGCTGGATGTTGACGATGGGACGTACGCGAAGACGTACGGTTATGTGCTCCGATATTTGCATCAGTTGTCTTGATCCCAATGAAAAACTGTTTGCCAGAGCAGAAATGCACGCTGGAGACGCACAATAGATTCCATCGATGACTCTGATTAACTTTATTTGGCGTATGCTAATAGCGGCACCTAGAATTACAAATTCTACAAATAATACTCAACCCGTACTTAGTTATGATTAGATTGAATTACTTACCAAATCAAACAAAACTGTACCGCAAACGATACGGATCCGCTAGTCAACTGACGCACTCGAATGAAAATTTTCACAGGGCGCCATTTTTTACCAACTTGTCATCAACTTGATGAGCATTTCTACTGGTCGTCGAGTTGGTCGGTGAATGCCTGGAGGACTTTCAATTAGTCATCTAATTCAGTAGTTTGTCAAATACAAGGTATGTGCCGGACGTATGGTGATCATTAGCATCAAATAAATTTAATGAGAAGGCGTCTTTTAGAAAAGTATGAGAAATTACACATACATTTAAGGAGTCAATTTTCTTGCGTGACTTGTTCGATAAAAGGATCGAGTTCGACCACAGGGCATGACCACTGGTATGACCCATAAAGCCAACCCCGAACATTGGACCACCTCTTGTTTGCGCCTGAACTAGCCATTCTTAAGTCCACGCGCCACCTTCTGTATAGCTCCGAGACGATTTGGACGATAGCCGATAAAACGGCGTTCCAGCCAACTTCATCTTTACACATCCTCCGAACAAAGTTTTCCTGGGTAGTGTCCAGACCACATGTGGCAAGCATGTGGTCACGCATTGCGCGAAAACGTGGGCACACGAACAACACGTGTTCCGCCGTTTCCTCTAAACCTGCGCACACCAAACACTCGGGCGAGGCCGAGCAAGCCAGCTGCGTTACCTGCACTGTGATTTTGCAGCACGCTTAAACGCCGGGCACTTCGAACCCCCATGGGGTGCTTGCTGTTCACAGCTTTGCTGGAACAAATCAAACAATTGGGAGGGTTCGTGCAGCATTGTGCCTTATGCCAATCCGCAGCGTCGACAGAGATTGCTTTTGTCAGGGCCATTGCAGTCCCATTGCTTGTGCCCCGGTTCCAGGCACTTGAAGCAAACTTCGGGTTGCTCGTATATGCCCACAGGGCATACCGACCATCCCACCTTGACGCTCCCTAACTTGACTACCTTGGAGGCGTCCGCTGCAGATAGCCGAACCAATGCTACCTGCGTCCTTGCCGGACCTTTACGGCTGCGGTGGACGTCTCCACTTCACACTGTCGCCGCAGTGCCGTGACGAGCTCTTCGACTTCGGTGATCTCGTCCAGGTTTTTAACCCTTAGATTCACCTCCGTCGTGAGTGCCCTCACCTTGACCGTCTCGCCTAGGACTTCCTCCGCCAACTTCTTGTAGGCGGCGCCCTTTTGCGAGACGCCCCGCTTCAGCTCGAGGATCATCTCGCCCATCCGGGTACGACTTATTCGACGTACGTCGGCGCCGAGTTCACCGAGCTTGACGTCACTCCTCTCCTCATCGCCTTCAAGACGTCCGAGTACTTAGCCTCGTCCGTTTTGATTAGAGATGGGCGCTCAGATCCGGAACCGTTAAAAAGATCCGGATCTCTGAAGTGAGTGAATGATTCGTGGATCATTATTTAAAAGATCCGGTTCACCCGATCAGCAAGTTATTAGACCATTTGTAGGGAAATGAAAAAATTTAAAAAAAATATTGTTTGTAATCCATACGCTTGCAAACAAGAAAGGATGAAGTTATTGTCAGTACGCTTCAGAAGTGTGAGCCTGAATGACGAACGTTTCACTATTTTGCATTCTTTTTGCGTTTTGTTCTAAGGGTCCGATCCGGTTAAAAGATCCGGATCATTAGAATGAATGACCCAGATCTGATCCGTTCATCAAAGTGATCCGTTTTGCCCATATCTAGTTTTGATGACTAGGGCATCGCCCCTAGAGCAATTGGCGCCTACCCTAGACTTCTTGCTACCCTCATTCGCCTGGGCCTTCTTTTCGGCCCTTGACGTCTTCGGTTTCCTCTTGTTCTTGACCAGGGTAAAGGAGGCGTCATCCCCCTCTATTTCCCTGGTCTGGTGCGGCTGAGAGCTCTCAGCCTGCCGTAACCCCTTACCACCGTCTTTCCTGGGTGGACGGACCTTTCCAGGTCCTTCCTCCCCCGGTTTTGGAGGTACCTGGCCGGGGTTCAGCTTCCCAGCCCCACTACCCTTGTTCGGGGTAGTAACCCTCCGCGTTTCGGAGCGGCCCCCAGGGAGCTCATCCCCTGGAGACTGTCTCCCCCGTTTTTGTGTCTGCTCCGTTAGAGCAGTCACCCCCGACGTGCCCGCAAATACTTGAGCCTCAGTCTGGGTAGACTTTGGCACCACCGTCTTCGCTGGCACGCCCTCGGTCGATTCGACCTCGCCCGAGTCCGCGAATCCTTGGGCCTCAGTCTGGGTAGACCTCGACCCCACGGATTTCACGGGTTTACACTTGGCCGTCCCGACCGCCCTCTCCAGGTTGGCGTCCAGCATCAACTTTCGAAGTTTCAGCAAGCTCCTCTTGAGTTCCTTACTGATATTATGCTTCGATGACGCAAAGTCGATGATGGCGTCCAGCTGTTCCGTCGCCACCTCCGAAAGGCCGAAAGACCATCTCGTTTGCGGTTCATCGCCTTCACAAGCCATGGGCCGTCTATAACCTCTACCGGCGGAACCTGGGCGATGGTTAAGTGAGGCGCTGCGCACTGAGCTGCCGACTATTGCCTCTGGCCTCCTAGGCGGACACCTGAACAACCCACCTCTTGCGAAGGGGTTGTCGCCTACACTACTACCACTAATTGAAGAATTGACTTGGTTTTCCATTTTGGTCCCACGAGTTGCTGGGGAAAAGAGGTCCACCACGCCAGAGCCCAGCATGACGCGGTAAGGGACAATTACTGTGGAGGGTACCCAGGTACCCCACAGGCTCCGTTAAAGGCCTAACTTATTATTTCACCCCCCTGGCCATGCATCCCCTCGGCACGGGTCGCTTGACGCCTTGGGATTAGGGGTTAGGGACGATGGTCCTGTTGGTCGCACCCACTCACTCTAGCTGATGTCAGAAGGACAACAGTGCCCAGGCTGCTCTACCAGCTAAGTACGCAACCCTTAGCTGGCGGTCAATTGTCATCGGAAGACCCGTGGAAGCGTGAGATTGGAACTTGTGAGGACCAGAGCTGTGTAGGTCGCTCCTTCCCAGATGTCAACTCACCATTTCGCAGCCCTGTGTGTATGTGTGTATGTGTGTGCACAAAAGCTATAAAAAACATTAGACAACTTTTCGTATAGTAATCCTTAACCTATTTTCTCGCAACAAGTTTCATTCGACAGGGGACAAAGCCTTGTTGATCACTATTGAATTTTATAACGATCATTGTGATTAAAAGTTATGAAGAAAATGGTACATCGGACCATATAAACCCCATATAAGGTTGGTGTCTTAACCAAATGCGAGAAAGGCACCACCAACGCTAGGTTGATTAATCTGGGTTTTATTTTGAAACTTTGTCTTGTACATAATATGCATGGCGATCAGTAAACCAACGCCAATTGAATCCTGCCTTGCCCGAATGTTCATTCTAAAAATCTTCAATGCAATCTACCTAATCGAAACCAAAAGTTTTATAATAAGAATATGCTTCTGAACTTAAATCTAGCGTTTAAAGGTTCCGAGGCTTTCATTTTAGAGGCATGAAGGCTTTTTTCCGAAAAGCTCAGTTGCAAGAGGGTTGGAAGCATCCTTCTACGGTTCTTGGGACCCTTTCAAGAGGCTCGGATGACTCCTTCCAAAAGGTTCGCAGTTCTCCTTCCAAGAGGCCCGGAAGCCTTCTTCCATGAGGTTTGAAAGCCTCCTTTAAAGAGGCCCGGAAGGCACATTTGAAAAGGCTCGGAAGCCTCTTTTCAAAAGGCCCGGAAGCCTATTTTCAAGAAGCCTCTTTTTTAAAGGTCCGGAAACCTCCTTTTTAAAGGATTGAGGCTGTTGAGGAAAGTTCTTCTTTCAAGAAGCTCAGAAGCATACTGTCAATGTACTCAGAAGTCTCCTTTCAAGAGGCTCGGAATTCTTCTTTCGAGAGGCTCAGAGGCGCTCTTTGATGTTAAGAAACCTTCTTTTAAGTGATATGAAAGCTGCCATTCAAGAGGCTGAGAAGCCTCCTTTCAAAAGGCTCGGAAGCGTCCTTTCAAGATGCCGAGAAGACCTCTTTTAAGAGCCTTCTTTTAAGTAACTCGAAGGCCTCCCTTCAAGAGGCTCGAAAGCCTCTTATAGTCGTAAAAGTCCTGGAGAAATATTGATGTATAAACTCAAATTAAATTGGAAAGTTTAACAGAATAATTAAAACATCTAAAAAACACCTGAATAAAAATGAAAATTTCTGCCCACTTTATGGAGACCCACATATCCCTTCAGTTTTCAAGCCAATTTTACATGCATCCGATGAGTTACGCTTATTTTTAGTTACAGCAACAAATAGGGGGTACCTCAATTAATGCAACATTTCGAAGGGGTACCTTTAATGAAAAAGGTTGAGAACCACTGCTTTGAAGTATTGATTGAACATCGTCACACAACGATTTTTTGAAGAAATTCAGTTGTCCTATATTATAATCTCTGTTCGACTGGTGTTGCTCAGTTTGTACACAACTGATCGCAAGTGTTGCAGGAAGTCTAATATGTTGCAAAAATTCTTGAGATTGAAAATTAGTACAAAATTGAAATTCTTTGTTATCATTGAGTCAATCAGCGAGCTTCCACCCTAGTAAAAATGGGTTAATTCATATTTAATGAAAACCCCAAAATATCCAATACAGTTGAATAATAAATATACTCGAATACCCATAGTTCTTAGGAAGGCACATCTAGCAATAATCGAAAACGACACACGAAAACAGTATCTGAATTCATCTAGTTTATCTCATCGACGAGTGCACAGGCTTTGAGCATTCAAATGGCACATATTAATAAAATCGGTAAGAAGAGCTACATTCATGAGCATGCCACGAGTGGTTTAACAACACCTGCATCTGCGCGTGTAGCATTTCTTTGGCTACCCGGTATCAGTAAATGGCAGCAAGTTCAATCGTAACAGCACAACCTGACGATGATGGATGAAAGTTGTGAATAGATAAAAAATGCTTATTTTTGGAATTTCATTCAAGGCTCTTCAATACATAATTATGGTAAAGAGAATTGGGTTCACAAGCACCCCCAGATACATTTTTCGATGTTTCATCACGTTAATTAAACCGATGAAAATTTGCATCTGAACACAAATATAAACTTCGGCAAATTCCACCACAGCGAAATTAATTTCCCGGCGAACAAATAGCTTAATTATGTCATGCAGCCCTACTATGCATCCATCTTCCCAGGTGGGAGCGTTCACTCAACATGTGCTCTACATCGCTTCCCTCTTATATTCCCAGTGCCAAAACATACAGGACCGCAACAACACGGTGGAGCTGTGGAGCGGAGCGGCCCAGTACTGCCTCCTGGTGGGGAACTACAACAGTGCCACGGCCATCCTGGAGTCGCTGGATATGCCGCCCATCGCTAGATTACAAATCACGGTAAAATATTGCTATAAAAATTAAATTAATGTTACCACCCACTAGCATACATATCGGCACAGTCAATGGAAAAGGGCAGAAGGGAAATGATGGCGAGCGGAAGCTCGGTTCGTTGGTGGTGAATTGAAATAATAAATTCGAAGGGAAGTAGAACAATGCCTACAGAGCGAACCTCCGTTGCAACATAGTTATTAATTATGCACAATACGTGCTGCGAGCGTTGTACTACTGCAGTAACAAAGCACTAAAATTTCATCTCGTAATTCACAAAAGCGATACATTCAAAGGTGTATGGGGGATAGCAGGAGAAAGTATGTGAGTCACAAGCACATGAAGCTAGCTTAGAGGACTTTCAAATAACAAATAAAAATTAATAAATGTATGCAACTCAATCTGCTAATTGATCAATTGGAAACGCCAACACCTGTGTTCAGAATAATAACAACAAAAGCCGAAAAGCAAATGGAAAGATGTCATTGTCGAATTCAATGGAAATTAAAAACAAAAGCTAGGTCCATACAATTGATATTGTATTTTTTGAAGATTTCTTCTCAAACCATCTAGAAAAAGGTGATATGTGATTTGAATAGTAAAGGAGTGGCTTTTATGAAACATTCGTTGCTCTGCGGAGTGCTCAATCGACTGAATGAATCGAACATTCAGAAAACAGAAATGAAGAAATAAAACAATCAACTTTTTTAGACGTTTGCTCTTTTAGCTGTTGCCATATTATGGTGCTGTATGAGTACAAGCTCAAAGCTCAAGTGTCCAATAGCCTTCCAAACTACATATTCAGAATCGAGTAACTTTCTCCAATATATTCTGAAAACTACTTCTCTCTGCAAAAAAAGTTAATTGAAATAAAAGAGCACTGCAGCAGTGAATTTGCACGAAATTGCACTCCAAATAGCCACATATCCAATTTCACTCACTGCTGATGGTCATTGTGAGCAGCTAATGGCCCTGCAACGAACGCTTCGCCAATTCTAACGATACCTGAAGTGCACTGTTGCTCATCATCCGGCGTTTGTCGCTGGTTCATGAAGTCAGATATTGCCAGATTCGAACAATAAGATCTGACCTTGTCAATAGTCCAGTGCTATGAACGAACCGACCGAGAGCACTTTATGCAGATCTAAGTACAAAGGGAGTTTTTTGCATTGCGCTGTAAAATTCATTGCGCTGCTGGACCTAGTGGGGTAGTTGTTATTACCCACCATGGTTGTGAAACCACTACAAAGTCCTTAACAATGGTACTGCTGCGATGCACTGACTGTGCTGTGTAGCTGGTGGCGTTAATTAATTTTATCTTCACGGTGTAGCTGCGTTGTCTCTCAAGTTGATCCTATTCTGTTTTCTATCCCATTTTCCTATGCACCTCGCCTTCCACAGTGGAGCAAGCTTTCGACGACTACGAGTCAACAACTGGACTGCATGCAACGTCACGCGGAAGGCTGTGGAAATTTATGGAGCAAACAAACTGAGACCAGCTCCAGCGGTGGTGGCTCAAATTGCGGAGACAAAAAGCGAAAACCCTCGGCGACGACCACCGCCACGTCATCGTCATTCGCCGTCTCCAAGGCAAAGTCCAACGAGTGGGTCGTTGTTCCGGTGTTTGTGGACATCGTCAAACTAGCTTTGAAATCCAGAGAGGACTGCTGTGTAAGGTAGGTTCGCTGGCGGCTCTAGAACTTGTACAAAAACAGGGTAATATTTTTTTGAAAATCGTGCATGAAAGTAAGGAAATAACTTTTTTACACTCGTGGTAAACAGCTTTGTAGATGAAAAGGCGAAGAATAAATTTAAATAATTTACTGTGGAAAACAAGTTGCACTAAGAATAGCATCGAGCGCTATCATTTCACTCTAATAATGAACATTTTAGACAAGGCCCAGATACCCATATAGTGTTATATACCAATCGACTCAGCTCTATAAACTGAGTAAATTTTTGTCTTTTTTTGTTTTACAAGAAGTAATGCTAATGCACTGACCCAGCACACGCGTAGTAGTTGCCAAGCTACCACATGACAGTGTACTGGATTGTGGGACTCTCACCCACTAAACCATCCTTGGGCTCCAACCCTAAATTCCCCGGGACAGCTTTCCAGCATTATTTCTGAAGGATAGGCTGTACTTAATGTACTCATTCACACAGGCCCTCATACTATTTGAGACTTACTTGGATGCTCATTCTAACATTCCACTACCATGCCTCGAGGAGTCAATAGCGGTAACTGACTGGGCCAACAGTTACTACGCTAAGACACTCCTACCTCAGCATGTGTAGTCCATACACAAACTTCCGCCATGCCTTATGGTGACCATAGCAGTTACCCGCTACGACACTCCTTCCTCAGCACAGACCGATCACTCACTTTTATGCCGAAGCAGACCACGCGCTACCCTACCAAAGCAGGGGCACTCTCCGTGCATTCAACACACTACCACCCTGCCGCCGAAGCAGCTTCTCCAAATGTCACTCGTCCCATGTGAATCTTATTTGGCTGCTCACCCTAACACTCCACTGCACAATGCAATGGTTCGAAGGCAGCCAAAACCTCAAAAACCGAAATTCGTATTTCGGTCGGAATTATATTTTTCTCATTTTATAGAATACTTATGTGGTTCAAATTCAAAATTTGAAGAAGTTCTGTTAAGTTTTGACTTTGTTACATCATTTTTAATTGAACATGATTGTTGATTTCCAATGAAAAACGCTGTTTGACAAAGCGTTTAGATCAGCATCGTACGGCTTCAATTATATCGCTAACCCCAATATTATTTCAAGACTGCATTATCAGGGTCTTAAATAGTATACCTATGTCAAATATAGGTAACAGAACTCAGCTTAAGTTAACTTTATATACAAATTTATTTAAAATACTCACATTTGTTTTATTGCCTTGAAATGCCTTTTCCTAATTATTAGATTGAAGTGTCTTACTTCCAAAATTTGCTCTTGGCATCCGAGATTCTACCAATTTTAGTTTATTTCTACATGAATTTTATTGTTGGAATTTTGGTTTTGTCTATTATTCAAAACATGTAATTATGCTGAAAACTTTTCTCATAGTATGTATTAGATATAAGCCTGGTTCATCACTTTGCAATCAAAATGATTCTACCTATAAAGAGTTTCAAGTGCTCATGTTTGAGCTCGAGCTAAACTGTAGAACACTATTCTTGCCAGAAATAGACAATGTTGGTACTGATATTTGAACTGAAAAGCTGACCCCAACAACTATTTGAACAAGCATAACAGATATATAAAGCTACCGTGATTCCATCAATCAAATCACACACTACTATAATATTTGACTTTGATTAAACGATAACATTTGTTATTTCAATAGTCATTCGAATTTTTGAGAGTTGATTGTAATTGAACAGAGCACAAGCCGTTTGAAGTTTGTATGAAATTTACTACAACAGTAACTTTAGTCAACAAACAACGTTCCGCAGCACTCTCCACTAAGCATATGCGGTATTTCGAAAAATTTCGTTTCAGGTGGTTCGAAACGAAATTCCGCGGAATTTCGCGGAATTTCAGCATGGCGAAATCTGATTTCTTGATTTCGTTTCGTTTCGTTAAATTACAAAAATTTCGCTAGAAAAAACTAGCTTCTAACGAAATTTAACGGAATTCCGCGGAATTTTGAAACAAATTTAAATCGAAACCATACTTTATATTATCAAAATTTTTGGCTGCGCCGCTGAACATAATCGTAAAGTTGTTTTCAAAACTTTAGGTTATACAATATTCCAATTAACACTTACTACAATACCTCATTCTTAGTCGACAAATTCGTACACGTGATATTTCTTTGATTTTGGAGTAATGTCACACATTTCGAAAGTGCCTTAAATAAAGACAATTCCAAAACATCAACACTATTGATAGAAGTGCCTCTTTCGAGTTGAAATGGTTGGCACTTTGATCAGCACCAATAATGCCTTCACTGAATTTGGAAGTGATACGTTGTTGAATTCAGAGATAAAAGGTTATTGATTTGAAAGATGATCAATATTAATAGTTCTAAAAATAGAAGACAGTTTGTATCAACTGTTCTGCTTTCTGCACAAGGATTTTCGAAGTGTGAGATGGAGTCATGGTAAGATGCAGGACTTCCAAGCGATGGCACGTTATTCTAATCTGGGCTGCGGAGATTTTTTGTTTATTTTATTAGTTTTGCAATCAAAATATTGTGCACGTCAAATGGAAGTGATGGTCTTTGAATTTGAAAAGGTCAGCTATTAATATTGATTGGATTCTAAAGTAGTGCAAAACAATTCTCATGGACGTGCATATTTTTTACCGTGTATGTAGTTTTCTTCTATATGAATGCGGAAACGATCATGTGGATGCTGGTCATGGGACGGCAGCTAGTCCGGGAGAACGCGAAGTGAAAAAAATCTACCTCGCGTAGCAGAAATTTGATTAACCAGTGTGCAATCGATTGTGTTGATGCTGATCACGCCAACTAGTGTGGGAGAAGGTAAAGTGATAAAACTAATGTCTGCATCGAAGAGCACAAAATTATTTAGTGCAGGATCGATCGTGTTGTAGAACAGTGATCCCCAAAGTGCGGCCACGGGCCGCATGCGGCCCTCCAAGCCTTTACCTGCGACCCGCGGAGGACTTCAGAAAATATACTACATGTGGCCCATTGAGCCATACATAATAGAATAGAAAAATCTTTCCATCGTAATCATTTGTTCGTTGTACTCTGGGAACCTGTTAAGTTCACATCATTATTGATGTTGAAATTATTAATGAAATTCATCACTTCTTAAATGTTGTGTAGGTCAACAGCAAACACACTTCAAGTTTATTGCTCCGGGCTATGATAATAGCATATATGTAATTTTTCTGAAATCTAAGCTTGATTACAGGGGAGTTTCAGATAAAAATAATGTTATCATTTGCCTCTCCGTACCAGGAATGCTTTTAATCTTCGATATAGGTTGGGATTGGGAAAGCATTCAACTGATGAATTGTTGAATGATCAACACAAAAAAAACAACGATAAATAGTTCGGAGAGCAGATTTACACAATTTCTATTTAACATTGATGGCAGGTTCAACTAGTTTTAAAAACACGTATGAAACATGTAGTCGTTTTTTTTTTTTGCCACAACAAGTTATAGTGAACAACAATCCTTGTGCGTAAAGTTATAAAGTCATAATCTTAAAATCGGTCAAGATATCTTATGGAACAGTAGTTTAGAATAATTTGTACCTACTGATCTAATTTGAATTTTTCGTTGGCTTTTTTCGATGAGTACATACGCACTAAGCTCAAAGTAGAAGGGAGCAATCGAAAGCATTGAAGAACAGAAATGAAAGATATCGCAAGCGAGCGACAAGTATAATTTTTTTTTCTTTATAGAAGGTTAAAGTGTGCAAGGACCATCAGTGAACAATATTGAAATTGAAGTCGCTGTTATTTTGCTTAACGTCCACTCAGGAACGGCTCGACTGATAGCGTGGGGACTATCATACCAAGACAGGCACTGATCTAATGGTTCTGTAGCTGCGAAAAGAATTTTCTTTTCTTAAGCCTGCTACCACAAAAGAGCTAAAAGTCAGCTACGCGATGAAATTTGTAGAATAAAATGTCTTTTCAAGTATAAAAGATTGACAAAAATAAAAGATTTTTGGTCAAATGTAAAACAAACTTGAAAACCTTGATGAAAACCCAAAATTCAATAAAGGGGACTTCCTGAGCCGTGCGGATAGTTGCGTGGCTATGAAGCAAGACCATGCTGGAGGTGACTGGATTCAATTCCCGGTCCGGTCTAGGAAATTTTTAGGGTTGAAAATTTTCTCTACTTCCCTGGGCGTAAAAGCATCATCTTCTTCGCGTTATGATATACAAATGCAGAAATGGTACCTTGGCTTAGAAGCCTCGTAGTTATTAACTGTGCAAGTGCTAAGAGAACACAAGCTGCAAGGCGGCATTGTCGAAGTGGGGGATGTAATGCCAAGAATGAGAAGAGAAAATTAAATATGAAATGAAAATTGCTGTGCGGCCCTTGATAGTCAGCATTTTTTTTCCTGTTCGGGTGTGCCACTGCGACCAATTATTAGATCTATTGTAGCGTTACCCGTATCCTTAGTGTTTAAGTGCATGTCGAATTACTCCAGTGCTATTGAGAAGCAATGCAGTATCGGTTTCGATACAGTTGTTGTTTTGTTTTCTCAAGACCACCATGACAAGGTCCCGCTATTTAGACCCTTCATAGAGAGCAATCCCATTGAAGGCGCGCCCTTATCAATAGGAAATCAATCCTTTCTTGAGAAAACAGAACAGTAATACTGTTTTTGGCCATGCATCGGAGCCCTAGCCACATCCTTGTCTTGCTTCTAGAATATCACCAGTGAAACTCTTAAAACCCGGGATTTAGCTCTGTCTACAAGACCATTTCACGCAAGAGAATTTGTTCAGTAATAAGAACTTCCGTGTGTTCCTCTCACTACCATTGTTCACCAGTTCAAGAAGAGTTAGTACGTATTTAAACCCCTAACTCGATTTTTTCCAGCAGTCAGTTCAGCCTAGGACCGGGTACCGAGGTTTTTAACTAATTGCTTGAAAAGTTGTTTCCGCTGCATACAGTTTAGCCTCAAACAAGAGGAATTCGAGTCTTTCAACTGTCTGCAAGGTAACATTAATTATGTTTTATTTCTGAGACTGCTGTTGGTAGCGAGGACTAAATACGATGAATCCTTAATTACCACAACTTATTGCCCTAGCTAGAAAAATGCATTAGGCTAGGGCTCTGTTTGGTAGATCTTACACCGCAACACACTACGTCAAAGTGATCTACCGTGTTACGGGAATTGATAGTCAGCATGCTGGGGACCACTGTTGTAGAAGATTATTAAACGAAACACATTGATCTTGCGTTGGATTGATTTGAAACACAGTTTTCGTCTAATTGTTTTCAAAATAACTTCGTAATACATATTTTGTCGCTCACCAAGGAGTTTCACAAGAATTACCTTCTCAACTAACCAACGATTCCTTTCCCGTAGCGCTCACGGAGATGCAGAGCATTCCTTGGTCTCTTATAACAATGAGTGTTAAGTTTCCTCTCCTAATCCTAAATTGACGATAAGCACGTGACCAGCATCATTATTGGCCATGAATTGGAAACACCGAAGCAAGTATACAATTAGAATAACTTTTTTGTATCCCAAGAATATTATTTAATTGGTGAGCTATGCATATTTGCTGTTTCTCGTCCAATCATGATTAGCAACTACGATGTGTACAGTTAATCAAGCTAATAACCCGAGCAAAGCTTGAGAGCAAAACGATAACTCGTTTTGATGTTGTGAAATCGCCGAATATGATTACTTAATTTGATATCATTTTGGTCGTTTTAACGATTAAAATAACAAAATGTATAGTAGAAAAATCTTACTGTGACATCAAATCGAAAACTATTCCTGCTATCGATGAGAGCAAATCGAAAACTAAATTTTGGTTCTGATAACAAAATAAGTACACAGTTTTATGTCAGATCATACAATTTAGAAATCAACAGCAAAATGAGATCAAAATATGTACTCAATCATGATGATTCATATTTGAAAACAAATTATGATTTCAATTTGATGTCAAAATCAAAATGTGTTTTCTATATGCTATCATCATGTTTTCAGACTTTGCTCGGGAAGCTCTTCTTTGACTATTTGCACAATATGTAAGCAGAGCCTTAGCGTGGACGCCCGTGCTAGCGCCCTTGGCGAAACCATGATTTGGCGCCTCTCTTTTGATTATAAAATTGGGAAAATTTAACAACAATTTGACAATTTGAAATGCATGAACAGTAAAATTAGAAGGTTTAGTGGTTTAAAGATGCTTTAAACATCATTCAATACTGTGAAAAGAACAAGAACTTTTGTTCCAGAAGTACATTTGAATTGCAGAATGTTCATCTAAGATTTGTTTCCATTTGGTGATACTTTTTTTTATAACTTCACAAGTTATTTAAGCGACCTTCTAGAGCCGTGCTGGAAGTTCATTAATAATGTTAAGGTGTTTTTCAAAGCTTACGCACTGCTGGGTCTAGTTGGGTCAATAAAATCCAGCTCTGAAATGCGTCGGTCGATTATGGGAATCGTTATCGGACGTATTCGCGTCAAGCAAAATCCGATTCTGGAGGGGGTCTGACGGTGTTTTGAAACCACTTCAGGATCTAACAGAGTTAAATTTCACTCTGGGTGAGATGGTTGACGGTCAGACTTTCTATCGGATCTAGTCGAATCAGGGAAAACCATATTTTGGAGTTGGTTTGTTGGTGGCCGGGAGTTGCCATTGAACCTATTTGGATCAAGTAAAATGTAGCTTTGGACCACTGAACCCAGTTAGGACAAATTAAATAAAAAATAACTGTATGGTGTGTAGATTGGTTAGTGGTCGAATTCGTCAACGGATCTGTTTGGATCGAGGAAAATTAACTCAGGACTGTGTCTGTCGATAGTTTGTAGTCACTTCCTGTACATATTTGTGTTGATAAAATTGAACTATGCAGTGGGTTGTTCAATGGTCGGAATTGCCGTCCACCTCAGGACCAATATATTTGATTATAATAAGAAGAAATGAAAAAAAAAACAAAAACCGGGAAATTTACCTGAACTATAAATTACACAAAAAATCCATACCACTACTTCCGGATATAAGAACAAAAGGCACTTCTAAATTTTGTCAATCGGTTTATTATGAATGTAACCTTTTATAGATGTCCACTTAAAAAAGCTGGATAAATTCAAACCAATAAATTTGAACGTGAATTGTCCTTTTTTTAGTTAATTAAGTTATTTATTTATCTCATATATTGTATAGTGTCCTACAGGGTTACCCAATAATCGGACCACAATACAATAAAGTTTTAAAGCTTAGCAAAGCTGCTAGTTTCGGATAATCCTTTTGAATTGTGAAAGCTCCATAAAAATGTCCACTTCGTTGTAGCCCTCGTTGTAAGTCTGGCATAAACGAGAAAGAGGTGTAGCTTTTCCCAGATTTGTCCTTGATCTAGGAATGTAGAATAGATTTAACTGACGTAGACCATGCGTGGGAAACCAAACCTGGAGGTCACTAGTAATGCTGCAGTGAATAGATCCATGTACAAGTCGATGAAGCGTAGACACATCAAGGACGCGCCGAGTTAATGATGTGATCTGCATGCGGCTTATTCTTTTCTGATATGGTTCATAAGGGTAATAGAATTTTCTATACAAAAAAGCTTAAATGTATACTGCACTGCTTCAATAAGTTCTACATTTCGCGAACAGTCACTGCTATCAAACATTATGGCTCCGGAAATCCCTCGGTGGCCCTAATATGTAATAGCTAAAATTTCAAATAATCCGGTTCACACAATGTTGATAATCAAAATCCATGATTGTCAAATAACTTGTTAAATATTATAATTTTATTTTTCTCTTTTTTCTACTAACCTCTTGTAACCGGTTTCAGATGTCCTTGAGAAATCGGATTAGCAGTCAAAACTAAAACAAATCCATATAACATGTTGATGTGGAAAAAAGGTAATATTTTTGGCTTGCTCTAGTTTATTCAACATATCTCTTTCTTGTCATAAGACATATCTCTAACATTGTACCAACCCTAAACTAAATAAATTTGTCTTTTGCTTATAGCGTAATCCTTGATTTCGGCGCCCCTAAAGACTGGCGCCCTTGGCGGAGGCCAAACTGGCCAACCGCACGCTACGGCGCTGTATGTGAGAAACATTGCAGATTTGTGGGCATTTCTAGATATTCGCATGGAATTTGCAAAAAAATAAATTCAGAACTGGTTGAAAGATCATTGAAATTACTTAAGATTGCTTTCAGCTTATACTGACCATAACAGCTGTTCTCATATGTCAAGAATACACAGACAATAGCTCAGTTTGTCGAGCTGATTGTATATAAGACTATAGGTCTGTGAACTTCAATCGGAAAGAATAAAAAGGAATACATTTTGGCTGATACGCTCTTTCAGATGTTGGTCTAGTATTATCAATTCTCTATCTGCGTATACGCCTGCCAGATGTACATACATAATTGAGTATCCCACTAAATAAAAAAACAAATCTAAGCATTCATTCTCTAATTTTAACTAAGTCGGTACGCTGACAAGACAATATGAAGTATGCTTTGGCATAATTACATAATTCTTAAGTGAACTAAGATTTTAAACGAAATTTGAATCCGTATATGAAAAATCCCACAATTTCTTTATATTTCTGATATAAAACTGATATAAAATTGATCAGATTCGGGAACACACGCTCCACGATGAATTTCTTTGAAAGCGGCACAAATGCTGGGGTATTGTCTTATCGCCAATGGTATATGCGGCGGGAATGTGGCGATTTATCACAGATTTCCTTTTCTGTTAATGTGACTCTTTTGGTCGCAAAACAGTTATTCGACTTCGGTAAAGTGAAATCAGAATTGCGTACATAATGTAAAAACAATTTAATAAAAATTCCGCGGAAAAAAAATTTAAATTTCGTTTCGTTTCGAAAAATTTCGAATTAAATGAACCTTGATTTCGTATCGTTTCGAAATATCGGAAGAAATCTTTATTTCGTTTCGTTTCGATCCGAATCAACATAGACATTTTAAATTTCGTTTCGTTTCGTTTCGTTAGGAAAAAGTGTGTTATCGCATACCCTTACTCTCCACTGACCTTTTAAAATATATTATTATATTGTGAACAAAAGAAGTTTAGCAAGCAAATAGATCGTCTTTTAAAAGACGATTGTCTCGTCTTGTCTTAGCTCATGGACAGCCTGTATTTAACAAGCAATTATTTTGATAAGAAAATTATTTAGAGCATTTTTTGTGGAATATCTTCACTTGTCATAGGACGAGTTAGTACTATCCCATTTAATTCTGCCAGAGTCAAGTACGAAACACTGAAGATGGCGTTACTGTTGGAGTCGAAATACGTATCTGTAAAATAACAATCAAATGGTGGAATTAAATGGAATAGTACTAACTAGTTTTATGGCATGTGAGATCGTCTTTGTTGCGAAACGATCTGTTTTCAAAAACCGAATTTAGCAGTAATATGAAAGTATTTACTATTCACAGAGATGCCGATAAACGGCTGTATATTGCCAAAGTAATGCTTCCAACACCCAAGATCAAGTCTGTATTGTAGGGATTGAGACGGGTATTGATAATATAAATATAAACAGAATAAGAGGGCATATACATTGGACACGAGTGCCAGATGTGTGAGTGACAGATGAGCGGAGTCAGCTTCAGTTTTGTGATGTATTTCGCGGGAAGAAGTCTAGACCAACATTTGTAAAGGGCGTAACAGCCAAAATTTATTCCTTCTGATTCTTCGTCTACATATAAAGCTATATATGGGGACAAAGAATCAGAAGGAATAAATTTTGGCTGTTACGCCCTTTTCAAATGTTGGTCTAGAAGTAATGCTTCCGAGCTGCTGCGGATCGAGCAGCAGCTGGAGACGGCTGATTCGGGTGAGGCCGTCTCCTCCGAATACGACATTGGCCAAGTCGGTTTGTTGTGACAAATGTGACGCTTCCAATTAAATGAGCTCGGCCTTTCGCGAGAAAAAAAATTAAAACCGCGTTTGTTTTGGTGAAAAAAAAAAGAGTTGTGTGTTGAGATTATCACACATCCAAATGTGTCGGTATGAGGTTGTGAAAAAAAGGTAAGGTAAACACATCACGAACATTAGTGTGCGTGCGCTAAACGTCATTCATCACTGGTACACTCAGGAAAAAATATAATTTTGCAAAAGCAAAAGTGACACTGATAAAAAAAATATGTTTGTATTCTATTACACACTTAATTCTATTTACCGGGCTCGGTAAATGAATTACCGATTTCTCAACAGCCGAGCTCTCGGTAGTCACCTCGGTAATCGAATTCTATTACCGAGTTCTCGGTTCAGCATTCAAGATAATGAACTGTCAAAAAATACCGAGCAGATTTGTAACAGTTACTGAGCACTCGGTAAAAAAAATACTGATGGATCTGTAAAAATATAACTGACTTCTGTAATTCAAAATACCGAATAAAATGTAATTTAATTTTTATCTTCTTTTTCTTGATAATGAAAAACAAATGCAATTTCAGTTCTTTAATAGTCTTTATTCTTTATTTAAATATCTATATTCATTTATATATCTTTATTTGTATATATATACACAGTTTGTGCATCAGAATTTTTGGTTTTCTGCTTCTGTCCTTTGTCAGTAGCGCCACTAAACAGGCGACTAGGGAAGTGAGCGGCATTTGACCTCATTTCCGTCCTGCTAATCTGGAATTGTAGATGGAAATTTGTTTAGAAAAAATAGTAGTATGGAAAACAGTAATTTTACAGACGTTACATACCTGTAGTCTTATTATAGATCCGGATCCAGAATCTAGCCGCAGCGTGGTCAACGGCTGATGATGCAGTTTTTGGCGAGGTTTTTGGTTACCTGGAAGAAAGAAAAAGAAAAAAATACAAATATTTTGTTAGTCATAAAAATAGTTCGGTAAATGGTAGTAAGCAATGTTTAAACTCACCTGAATATTTAATTATAATGGAATTTCCACTGGTTCGACGGATTCAGTGCTAATCAACTTCGTGAAGGATATTGGTCACCAGATTTCGATTCGCAAAAAAAATGGAGTCACATCAGGCAAATCGTGGTCAGAAGCTGAGAGTTCGGTACTTATTTTACCGGGTGCTCAGTACTGCGTATTTGATTTTACTGAGTGATCGGTTTATTTCTTGACATTTGCAGCATATTTTCATTGAACAGAGTTGGTCGGTAATGCAACCTACCGAGACTCAGTATTCTTCATAGAACTACTGAGACATCGGTAAAAATTATTGCAGAAATCAGTAAATTGATTTTAATTAACTGAGTTCTCGGTTCAAATTTCTTTTTACCGAATAAAACCAGTAAAAAATATTACCGAGCTGAAATTCTCGATTTAAGTGTGTACACCAAAAAAAAGTGAAAGTGCGTTCTGTGATAATGTAAACCGTGATTTAAAAACAAAAATTCTATTACGCTCAAAAAAAATGTGAAAATTATTAAACGATGTTTGTGAAATAGAATTATTTTAATTTGTTTAATCAAATTGTTTTTAGAGACGGTTTCTGATAGGGTGAACCCGATTCCCCCGAGAGGGTATCCCTGATAGGGTAAACGATCATTCCCCTGAGAGGGTATCCCTGATAGGGTAAACAATCATTCCCCTGAGAGGGTACATAAGAATTCCCCCGAGAGGGTAAACAATCATTCCCCTGAGAGGGTACACAAGAATTCCCCCGAGAGGATAAACAATAATTCCCCCGAGAGGATAAACAATAATTCCCCCGAGAGGGTATCTCTAAGCTTGGTAAGCTCTTCCATGATGGCATGTTTGAAATCAGCGCTTGACTTGTATTCAGAGTAAGAACTTGTAAACAAAGAGTGAGAATAAGATAACAAAGAGTTGCGTAGAATATTGTTAATGATTGTTTTCTGAATTTTGATGCAAGATTGATGTTCTAAAGCCTGGTAAGTTCTTTCCATGACTGCATTCCGAGATCAGTGTTTGTCTTGAGTTCAGTTTTAGAAAATGTAAACAAAGAGTCGGAAAAAGTAAGCAAAGAGTTGCGTAGAATGTAGTTAATGATTGTTTTTTTTTTTATTTTGATGCAAGATTGATGTTCTAGAGCCTGGTAAGTTCTATCCATGACTGCATTCCGAGACCAGTGTTTGTCTTGAGTTCGGTGTTAGAAAATGTAAACAAGCAGTAGAAAAAAATAAGCAAAGAGTTGCGTGTAATGTTTTTAATGATTGTTTTCTGATTTTGATGCAAGATTGATGTTCTAGAGCCTGGTAAGTTTTATCCATGACTGCAATTTGAGATCAGTGTTTGCCTTGAGTTCAGTGTTAGAAAATGTAAACAAAGAGTAGAAAAAAAAGTAAGCAAAGAGCTGCGTAGAATGTTGTTAATGATTGTTTTCTGATTTTGATGCAAGATTGATGTTCTAGAGCCTGGTACGTTTTATCCATGACTGCATTCCGAGATCAGTGTTTGTCTTGAGTTCGTTGTTAGAAAATGTAAACAAACAGTAGAAAAAAATAAGCAAAGAGTTGCGTATAATGTTGTTAATGATTGTTTTCTGATTTTGATGCAAGATTGATGTTCTAGAGCCTGGTAAGTTCTATCCATGACTGCATTCCGAGATCAGTGTTTGTCTTGAGTTCGTTGTTAGAAAATGTAAACAAACAGTAGAAAAAATAAGCAAAGAGTTGCGTATAATGTTGTTAATGATTGTTTTCTGATTTTGATGCAAGATTGATGTTCTAGAGCCTGGTAAGTTCTATCCATGACTGCATTTCGAGATCAGTGTTTGCCTTGAGTTCAGTGTTAGAAAATGTAAACAAAGAGTAGAAAAAAGTGAGCAAAGAGCTGCGTAGAATGTTGTTAATGATTGTTTTCTGATTTTGATGCAAGATTGATGTTCTAGAGCCTGGTAAGTTCTATCCATGACTGCATTCCGAGATCAGTGTTTGTCTTGAGTTCGGTGTTAGAAATGTAAACAAACAGAAAAAAGTAAGCAAAGAGTTGCGTAGAATGTTGTTAATGATTGTTTTCTGATTTTGATGCAAGATTGATGTTCTAGAGCCTGGTAAGTTCTATCCATGACTGCATTCCGAGATCAGTGTTTGCCTTGAGTTCGGTATTAGAAATGTAAACAAACAGAAAAAAGTAAGCAAAGAGTTGCGTAGAATGTTGTTAATGATTGTTTTCTGATTTTGATGCAAGATTTAAGTTCTAGAGCCTGGTAAGTTCTATCCATGACTGCATTCCGAGATTAGTGTTTGTCTTGAGTTCGGTGTTAGAAAATGCAAACAAACAGGAAAAAGAAAGAAAAGAGTTGCGTAGAATGTTGTTGATGATTGTTTTCTGATTTTGATGCAAGATTGATGTTCTAGAGCCTGGTAAGTTCTATCCATGACTGCATTCCGAGATCAGTGTTTGTCTTGAGTTCAGTTTTAGAAATGTAAACAAACAGAAAAAAATAAGTAAAGAGTTGCGTAGAATGTTGTTAATGATTGTTTTCGGATTTTGATGCAAGATTGATGTTCTAGAGCCTGGTAAGTTCTATCCATGACTGCATTTCGAGATCAGTGTTTGTCTTGAATTCAGTTTTAGAAAATGTAAACAAAAAGTAGGAAAAAGTAAGCAAAGAGTTGCGTAGAATGTTGTTAATGATTGTTTTCTGATTTTGATGCAATATTGATGTTCTAGAGCCTGGTAAGTTCTATCCATGACTGCATTCCGAGATCAGTGTTTGTCTTGAGTTCAGTGTTAGAAAATGGTAACAAAGATTAAGTTCAAGTAAGCGAAGAGTTGCGTAGAATGTTGTTAATGGTTTGATTGGAGATTCGAATTACGTGTTTGTGTGTGAATTTTATTTGAAATTTTAAATTGCATGATTTGAACACTTTCTATGGAAATCGGTTTGAAACTATGTAAAACTTATGTGGAATTAGTGAACACTCATATATGAGTAGAAAAAAAACTTGATGAGTTTATTTGTTTATTTTTTTCAATTTGTTGTGAATCTCATGAATGTCACAGTTCTCTGTTCGGTCGGAACTTAAAAGCTCGCAACTGAAAAAAAAACTCATTATAAAATAGTAGATTGAATTAAATATTAGAATAAAATAATGATAATGAAGCTATAAGAGAGTAGAACAGGCGAAAGATGTAGGGATTGAGACGGGTATTGATAATATAAATATAAACAGAATAAGAGGGCATATACATTGGACACGAGTGCCAGATGTGTGAGTGACAGATGAGCGGAGTCAGCTTCAGTTTTGTGATGTATTGTCGCGCTTATCTTTTTCTAGACTTTCGCGGCGGTCTTACACTCGCAGGCTCGACTGCGAAGGTAGACGTCAAGATAGCCGCCGGGTTAAAAGATAGGGAAAAATTTCCCTCTCAAAACAAAACCACGTGCTTTTCGCCAAATGACAGCAGTACTCGATTGTATTAGTGAGAGGCAACCGGAGTCACTGAGTACATGGAGAGTGTTTATCATGACAAGTGCATACGGTGGGTAATATTTTTATTGACTCTGTCGTGTTTAGTGACTGTTGCGATTACCTGAGAGGCAACCAGCAGGACGCCGCAGTATTCTATATTTTCTCGAGATGCATAATATTTCGCGGGAAGAAGTAATGCTTCCGAGCTGCTGCGGATCGAGCAGCAGCTGGAGACGGCTGATTCGGGTGAGGCCGTCTCATCCGAACACGACATGTATGTGACAAAAAGCCTCAAAATACCATGATACAAACATAAAACCTACTTTTAGAGACATTTTTAGGTTTTGGCCATCCTTTGTTCTAGAGCGAACCACTGTGCACTGGCATGCCTCAAGATGTCAATAGCGGTATGTAGCAACCAATCAACGATACTACGCTACGACACTCCTTCAGCATGCGCAGTCCACACTCAAACTCTGCCGTGTTTCGAGGTGACAATAGTGGTGAGGTGACGCACTATGACACTCCTGCCTCAACACAAGCAGATCACTCGCTCTCTGCTGAAGCAGCACACGAACTACCCTACCGAAGTAGAAACCCTCCCCATGCCAATTGGCACTCCCTAGGCTCCTGTGCGATTTGAGCGCCACACGCTCGTTTTTATAGGGACTGGCAAGGCAGGTCGTCTAATTCGTAGAGGCCGTGGGGAGGGCTATCCAACTTTTCGCGCACGGTAATGGCGGCTTCTGTGGATTTCAAAGAGTATCCGTCCCTGTACTTCTTTGACATCTGGCTTGGGTTTGACATTCCGTTTTCCTTCTGTTCTAGGATGAGGGTAAAGGTTCATCAATATGTCAAACCAAAAGGTGCCTTTCCCTACCTAATTTTGGAAGCGGAACGTCAACCGAAAATGCACCATGGTTGCCATTGATTGTAGTAGACTGTGCAAAAGATGGTGGCAGTGTTTCAATGTTTTATGATGATGTACGTGTAATGACTCTATAAATAAATTGTGTTGAATGTAAAGTACGATGTATTGTAGACAATACCTGGAGTAAACCCCTGCGAAACAACAAAAAAAAAAAATCTTGATGGTCGTCCAAGTCTACGCGGAAACAAACATCACAGGTACCAATCACCCAACCACCGAAATACAGTCCACATCCGAAGGAAAAAAGGACCAGTTGCCTAACAACAGATGTCAAATTTACACCAATTGAGAACATAAATGGAAAAGTTATTTATCCACAACAAACAAAAAATGATTTTCAATTATGCATCATAGACGAGTTTAGCCGTGCCCTTCATAGCCCTGCGGTAAAACGCGCGGCTACAAAGCAACACCATGCTGAGAGTGGCTGGGTTCCATTCCCGGTGCCGGTCTAGGCAATTTTCGGATTGGAAATTGTCTCGACTTCCCTGGGCATAAAAGTATCATCGTGTTAGCCTCATGATATACGAATGCAAAAATGGTAACCTGGCTTAGAAACCTTTCCAGTAATAACTGTGGAAGTGCTTAATGAACACTAAGCTGCGAGGCGGCTCTGTCCCAGTGTGGGGATGTAATGCCAATAAGAAGAAGAGACGAGTTTAATACTTCAGTATTCAACAAATTATTGTCAAACAAGCTTATACACCGATACCAAAATTTGAGAAAATATATCTCCTTCAATCAGTGGTGCGAATTCTCAATCTCAGTGACTGAAATTTGTAAGAAATTGATACTATTGTCTCTTCACACTCATTTTCTAGCAGTGAAAACTGAAAACAAAAGACCCCTTTTCTCATTGCACACGCAGCCCGTAGTGAGAGTCCATTCAGTTCACTCGCTACTGCGTGAATGTGACGGCCCTATATAAATGCATGGGTGAATACACCCAATTTTTTTTTACACGGGGGATGCGTTCCGTGTAAAAAAAGTTTTCAGTTCAAAATTTTAAAATCCGTGTAAAAAAAGTTTTATGATTTCTCGACGAATCATGCAAAATGGAGCAACTTTCTTTCTGACTGAAAGACACCGTCATATGCAAAGAGGAGCAGATAAAAATACAAAACAAAAGAATAACACTCAGCAGGCATTGTTGATAAATTGCACCACTACTGCCTTCAATGCTATTTATCTGCTAATGGGCGAATTGCGCGTCTCCGTCAGTTACAAGATTACTAGAAATACAAGAAATCCAGGGTTTGCAGAAATCGCTCTCAATAGGTAACGAACAACGAAAAAAGAAATGAAGAAACGGTTCCGAATCATAATAAGCCATGATAACAAATTTATCAAACTTGCATACTGCCTATGATTGCATATCAGTCCCATCTTTGCTGGATTTCCTATTCATATGGGACAAAAATGCGATCATGGGCAGTATACTGGCACGGCAAATGCTGGGTAAAGCGTACCATTGGTACTTCGCGTACCTGAAGGAATAAAATAGACCCCATCTCGCGGTCCTTAGCCTCTTACCCAGCAACTCCTATCCCTACCTCCCCGCGGTGCTGGCCGGGATACGAGCAACCTTAGGGAAGATCGGGTAACCAACCCCGGTGGGAACTATGGTCGTATGCTGACAGGGAAGGGGGGGTTAGCTCCTCTCCGGAGATGCAAATCTTATTGAGCGTCTGTTCTCCATGTCAGGATCGGCTCACAACAGCGTCTATTCTCCATGTTAGGGGCGGCTGATCATCATCCGAGTGTCAGCAAGGGACTGTAAAGTAAAACTGTGCACCATGGTCCACCGGAAATAAGGAGGAATGGTCATCCGGAAATTTATGGGGTTTGGTTTCAGGCCCTGCAAGCCATCCTTTGAACAAACTTACGCAACGAATAATCAACAAGAGGGTACGGACCATCGGCGAAGACCACTGCGATGAAAAGGGACTAGCGATTGGAAACTCGGTTCGTGGAACTACAAATCTCTCAACTTTATCGGGAGCTTACGCATACTCGCCGATATGCTCAAGGACCGTGGATTCAACATCGTAGCGCTGTAGAAGATTTGTTGGAAAGGATCAATGGTGTGAACGTTTAGAGGTAATCATACCATATACCAGAGCTGCGACAACACACACGAGCTGGGAACAGCTTTCATAGTGATGGGCGATATGCAAAGGCGTGTGATCGGGTGGTGGCCAATCAATGAAAGAATGTGCAGGTTGAGGATCAAAGGACGGTTCTTCAACTTCAGCATAATCAACGTCCATAGCCCACACTCCGGAAGCACTGATGATGATAAGGACGCATTCTACGCGCAGCTGGAACGTGAGTACGACAGCTGCCCAAGCCACGACGTCAAAATCATCATAGGAGATTTGAACGCTCAGGTTGGCCAAGAGGAGGAGTTTAGACCGACTATTGGAAAGTTCAGCGCTCACCGGCTGACGAACGAAAACGGCCTACGACTAATTGATTTCGCCGCCTCCAAGAATATGGCCATTCGCAGCACCTACTTCCAACACAGCCTCCCGTATCGGTACACCTGGAGATCACCACTGCAGACAGAATCACAAATCGACCACGTTCTGATTGATGCACGGCACTTCTCCGACATTATCGACGTCAGGACATATCGTGGCGCTAACATCGACTCTGACCACTATCTGGTGATGGTTAAACTGCGCCCAAAACTATCCGTCATCAACAATGTTCGGTACCGACGACCGCCGCGGTACGACCTAGAGCGACTGAAGCAACCTGATGTCGCCACTGCATACGCGCAGCATCTCGAGGCAGCGTTGCCGGAAGAGGGTGAGCTCGATGGGGCCCCTCTTGAGGACTGCTGGAATACAGTCAAAGCAGCCATTAACGACGCAGCGGAGAACAACGTCGGGTATATGGGTCGAAGTCGACGGAACGATTGCACAATGGTCCACAGAGCGAAATTAAGTGGAAATTAGTATTTTGAGCCTGAAATAGCAGAGTTAGAAAAAACCTTTGTTCCACAAAGTTGTTCCAAATAGTAAGAACTTTATCCGGATGTTGATGAAAATTAGGGTGGTCCTCATTTTCATGGAATGTAAAAATCAACTTTTTTAATTGCAAGAATAGGGGTGAACAGTATTCTGTAAAGTTGTAGCCTAGCTAATTCCAATCATTTTGCTAAACAAATGTTTTCTGTAGCTCTGAAATTTACGGAATTAGAGCATTTGTCTCATTTAAACTCTGGTCCCACAAAAAACAGTTTTTCAGTTCCAAATTTTTCATTTCAAATTTCTCAGTTTAGTCGTCTTCGGACGACTTTTAGCGCTTTTTGAGACGCAACTTTTCGTGAGAGTAGCTTGTTGATATCTCTTGCAGATGAAAAGTTATTCGCATTTTGCCAAAAAATGGGTTTTTAAATGGCAATATCTCTGGATGGCGCAGCCATAATTTCAATCTTTTAACACCATTTCAAAGAGTAAGCCCTAGAGTATATCATATCAAAAAATCAGGGAGGTGTTTTTCTTGTATCTGAAGTGACATCGGTTTAAATTTGTTAATTTTGCCTTTCTCGTACTTCAAGGTGTGACGAAAATACTCCAAAGACGATTTTATAATAGAGCACCAGAGATCCTTAGTGTTATAAACCAATCAACTAAGCTCGACGAGTTAAGTTGATGTAATTGTATGTTTGTATGTATGGCAAAAAATGCATTCACCTTTTGGGTATTTATCCTTGACCTTCCGGCACACATCGAGTAAAAGTGAAATATCTGTTTAGTCTGGTGACCAAGTTGAACCAAACCACCATTCCTCACAAAATTAGTTCTCTATCAATTGAGAAGATATTAGAAGTGATTAAATAGAAAACTCCGATAAATATGACTAAATAAAAGGTTCAAGGTGCACAAGGAAAAGTAATTAACAAGGTGGCTCAAAAACACTCTTTCAAATTTTTGATTTCATATTGTTTATTTTATTTTTTTGTAATTTATTATTGGAATAATAATAAAGTCATAAAGTCACTTGTACTAATTGTATCAGATAGAACTAATTTTCAATAACTAACTGCATTGCTTTATCTGGTAATTCTGAATAATCTTTTCTTGAGACAATTCCAACATTATTCATCGAAATTACGGGGTCTGACGATAACAGCAACCTTCTGAAGACGTCTTCGATGTTTACCATTCTATTGAATTTTCTGGAGTGGAACTCTCGATATCTTCGAATACTTTTGTTCCTCGTTTCTTGTACTTCTTCGCTACACATTCCAACCGGAAGTATTGTGTATTTTATGATTGCCGCTCCATGTACCAACAGTTTATGAACTGTTGGGGACAATGTATACCAACCATAACGCTTCTCATACAAAGCTCTTGTCTCTTCTGCGTAAATCTCGAAAGATTTGTGATTGACTTTTGATTTAGAGTTTATAACGGTAAGAAGGATGAAGAAACGCTCTAACAAGCTCTCATCCAGACCGGTAATTTTCGCAGTGATTTTCCATTCACGAAAGAACTTGCGGGCTGTGTTCCCGTCATTTGAATTTCCACCACCGGGAACAGGTTCACTAATGCGTAATCCTGTTGCACAAAAGGATGGATATAACTTAATCTACCGAATTACTAATATTTGTTATTACAGTACGTACCTAGTTCCGCTCGCATCTTGTTTCGAATTTCCGTTTCTCTAATTTTCACCGCTTCATTCGACTTGCTTACACGCCATGTTGGTTTATCAAGGGCAAGTCTATAGGAGACCTTTAAAAGCATTTCCATTGTTCTGATATATGCATGAAGAGGAGAAAATCCATATTTATATTTGCCTGGATCATCAGAATCTGAATCAATTCTGGAATTGTTCAAACATTTTCCTGACCTTCCACAGATGTAACAAGCTTGCGAATATGTTCCAGTTAAATCATTGACGACCTTTGTATCCATCATCGTAAACAGCATCTCTGTTTGAACGGATACCTCTCGATCCGCCACAGTTAATTTAATGTCTTTCAAATTTTGAATTTGCGAGTTCATCAACGAAACCTCGCGTTTCGTTAATTCGGCTGACTCTTTTGCAAACATTAATTTAATGGGTCTGCACAACGAAACGGATGAGGGCAGGTCATTGTTCCACACAATTTCATCAATTTCATCTGCTTCACGATGGCCAATCAACCTTAAAGGAACCATCGAGAAGGCGAATATGTGTGAATCGGAATATTCGTGTAATTCCTTATTCTCGTCTTCATCAAAAAAGCATTGCTTATACCTGGCGTGATTGCTGCTTCCGTCACAGCCCCACTTATAAATAATTGTGTACCCATCATACGGTCCACTATTTGAAAGTAATTCTTTACTATCCACGCTTTCCAGAAGGCGCTTCGAGGTATGCTCGACAAGCTCTTGTAACGGCACTTCTGCAGCTGATGGATTTATAGAAAGACCTATCAGAAATTTTCATTAGTATTTATCATGTACTATGGATTAGTTATTTTGTATACCTGTAGGATAACACAACTTTTTTGCTTCGACCAGTTTGTTATACGCTGGAAATATATCGACGCCTTTGACGATAGTTTGCTGTCTGATATTCGAATAATGAGCTATAAAAAATCGTTTTTGCATGAAAATGCAAGAGCTTCCTCCGCTGTTAGAGCTACAACATCTTGATTTGAACGTTCGGTCGAATGCTGCCGCTCGAATGCTGCATCAGGGTTTTCTGACAATTTTTGAATCAATTTCCCAGCTTTACGAAACCCTGCCCGGGCTACGGAAGTCGCAGCAGCAAACAAAATCTCCTCCATTGAAAATTGATTAAGTATGGACTCAATCCGCTTTTTTCTTTGTTTTGGATGTCAAAGCAGCGAAAGTTTTTGAAGTACGGCAGCCAGATGATTTTGAAGGAGAATGGATATCGACTACAAATTCTCCTGCGATCCAAGCTTCGTTCAACTTGAAAAAATGGTCCCTGTTTCCGGCCAGCTTCTCGCCATAGCTTTCGGAATTTCAGCAACACGAGGCTTAGCTTCTTTTCACCAAATTTTCGTTTACTTCTAGGAAATTCGATTCTTTACAAATTCTAGTAAATTTTTCAGTGTGTTTCCCTTCAAAAGAAGGAAGATGAGATCGGCCAGCTGAATCACTGTTGAAAAAGTATTATCGTTATTTGAATGTCAGCTCTCCAGAAAGTGACCTTACCTTGCTTCATTATGTAACGTTCTGACAATTCTGAGTGGAAAAGATCACAGCTTGCTATTATTCATCACATTCGAGATCAAATATACAGTTTTGATGCAAATATCAGGCACTTGAAGCTACTAAAGGGTCTTAATCAATAGAAGTAATCATACTTATGATATGCATAAAAGAAATATATTGTCTAAGATAGGAAATTTTTTTTTTTTTTTTGTTTATTATAGACTCTTTAAAATTTTATTCGAGTCTGTCAAGAGTTTACAGAGTTTATTGACACTGCCTAAATTACTACGTTGTATGGCATCGATCGTTTTCTCCTTGAGAGTTATTGCAGCGATTTCATCTTCATCAAGGTGTTTCCATCTTCTTCTTCAAGGTTTCACTTTGGGGTCAAATCGCGTCGATCAGCGATATTTCTTTAAAGAACTCCAGTACTCTTTTTGCTTGACTGTTGTCGTCGGCTAATGCTTCCCTCATGTTTGGTTGGATTCCGATTTTCTTTCTTGCGTCGTCGTATCCAGGGCACTGAACGATAATGTGTTTAATGGTGAGTGGGTGGTTACATTTTACGCACTTTGGTGGGTCTTCCTTTTCCAGTAAGTATGCATGTGTTAGCCGGCTGTGGCCTATTCGTAGTCTGCTGAGTATGACATCTTCTTTGCGATTTCCTGTTAGCGCCTCTTTGAATGGTTTGGTAGTGTTTTTATCTCTCTAAGTTTGTTGTGGGGTGTTGAATTCCATTCGGATTCCCATTTTTAGTCATACTATTTTAATGATGGTTTTATTTCGCGGTGATCAACTGTTTTCCGCGTAATTGTGCTCATCTCTAGCGCACTCTTTGCTTCTTTGTCCGCTTTCTCATTTCCTGGGATGCCTATGTGACTAGGGACCCACATGAATGTTACCGATGTACCTTTCTTCCCTATGTTGGTGTACAGATGAACTATCTCGTCTTTCAAGCTGGTTCTGATTTTCTTCTTTTCTAGTGATGTGACAACACTTAAAGAGTCGGTGCAAATAATATATGCGCCTACTCTTTCCTGGTTTGAAATCCAGTTTAGGGCCTCTATTATTGCAAGGCTCTCCACACTATAAATACTGAGTAGACTATGGGTTCGCTTGCGTATGATTCCTTCGTCGGTTACTATGCTGTATCCCGTTTTAGAGTCGTTTTTGATCCGTCCGTGTATATCAGCTTGCAGAACTTATATTTGGTGTGGATTCTTTCAGCAAACAGTTTTTTAAGTTCATTTGGGTTTTTCCCGTTTCTACTAGCGGACATCATTGTTTTGTCTATTAGAATGTCTTGTCTTATCCATGGCGGAGTTTTTGGTATATTTAGGGATTTGCTTGGTGGTAGAGGAATTCCAATATTTTCGATAATATTCTTGCTTCTTGTTCTGATATTGTTTGGCTCTGATGCTGGGCCTTGGGCCCACAATTCTCCTGAGCTGTTGTTATTCTCTTCATCTGTTGCACTATTTGTTAAAGCCTGTTCATTGTTTGTTTGCTTTGTTGCGAAGATAGCGAGTCTTTGACTGAAGAAACTTCTAAGACTTGGTATACCCGATTCGGCTTGTAGGCTTTCTATTGGGCTGGTTTGAAAAGCTCCTGTTATTATTCGCAGTCCTTGGTTATGTATGCTCTCTAGCTGCTTCATTGTAGATTCACAGGTTGAGGAGATGATTGGCGCGCCGTACAGCATTTTCTCTAGTACAGCTGATTTGTATATTTTTGATAAAGTTTGCCGGTCTGCACCCCATTGTTTGGTGGTTGTGCAACGTAAAACTGTATTCTTTGCTGGCATGCTGCCTTTATTTCTTCGATGTGTATTTTGAATGTTAGATGTTGGTCTAGTGTTACTCCAAGACATTTATGACTGAGCTTGTACGGTATTATGTCGTTGTTAATTTTAAGGTTTACGTTGGCTTGTTTTTGATCTCGCTTTTTTGAATACTACGGTTGCACATTTTTCGGCTGAGATCTTGAATCCAGTGTGGGTTTCCCAAGCTTCAATTTTTTTCAAAGCAAGTTGCAGGTTTTTAGCTATTTTCTTCTGGTTACTGTCGCTGGAGATCAAAGCTACGTCATCTGCATAAAGTAAGACTTGGACGTTTGGTGGTAGGTCTGAGCATATGGTGTCTATAGCTATCAAGAACAGGGTCACGCTTATAACTGATCCTTGACACAAACCATTTTCCATTAGCGTGTCGCGGGAGTATGTGCCGTTTACCTTAACTTTGAAGCTCCTTTTCATCAGCATTTGTTGAAGATATTTGATGAGGTTTCCTCCTATTTTCCATTCGCTTATTCTATTCAGAACTAATCTGCGCCAGGTTGTGTCGTAGGCTTTTTAATATCCAGAAAAACTGCTTGTGTTAGCCGCTTTTTATGCATTGCTTCTCTCACGATGTTGTCAAAATGGCCCAGATAATCGGTAGTAGATCTATCTTTCCTAAAGGCATACTGGTGTTGATTGATTAGATTTTTTTCTTCTAAGATGAACATTAGCCTGTTGTTGATCATTCTTTTCATGATCTTTCCAAGACAACTGTTTAGGTAAATAGGTCTATAGTTTCCAGGGTTGTTTCTTTCCCCTTTTGCTTTGTAAATAGGTACTACGAATGATTTGGACCAACTAACTGGATAAATGGATTCATTCCACAACCAGTTGTATGTTTTCAGCAAGAGGTTCTTATATTCTACTGGCAAATGAGTGATCATGGCATAGTGTATGTTGTCTGGACCAGGAGATGACCCTTTTAATCCTTCCATTGCCTCTGCTAGTTCGTTTTTGGAGAATGGTGCGTTGTACTCTGCTGTATCCTCATTTCTTATTTCGAGAGGTGTTTGCTCGATCCTGTTCTTCAATGGTATAAAGTTTTGATTGTACTCTTTATCGCTTGATATTTTTCCAAAGTGGTCGGCTAGGCTGTTTGCTATTTCAATGTTTGTGTTCATGCGTTGGCCGTTAAAGTTGATTTCTCTGATAGCTGATGATTGGTATTTTCCTGAATTTTCCTAAATTGCTCCACATCTCTTTGGCCGGAGTATGAACGTTGAATTTGCTGACGAATTCTTTCCAAGAGCTAGTTTTTGCTTCTGTGATGATTTTTTGTGCTCTGTCATTGGCGTCTTGATATTCGTATATTAGTTGCGGGCTTGGAGGTTTGTTCTTGTTATTTTTAAGTTTACGTAGAGCTTTTCTTCTAGTTTTTACAGCTGTGGCTACTTCTTTGCTCCACCATGGCACACGTTTTCCAGAAGTTGTTGGTTTAGTTTTTGGAATTGATTGTTCTGCTGCTATTATTATTTGTTTAGTTATTTCTTCTACTTGATCGATGACATCATTTTTCGTCTCAATGTTAATGTTATTTTGGAATTTTTCCCAATCCGCATCTTCTATTTTCCATCTTGGAATACGATCACTTGCTGGCGATTTTGACGGTGTCGACATAATTAGTGGAATATGATCACTTCCGTGTGAATCCTCACAGACGGTAAGTTCCAGTATTCCCGCTAGTTGATTAGAGCAGAGGCAAATGTCGATGCAAGATCCGATTCCTGTGCCGCTGTTTATGTATGTTTTCTCACCGTTGTTCAGAACTATCAGGTTCTTCTCGTTTATTATTGATTCTATTGTTGTACCTCTAGTGCTGATATTTTCCGATCCCCATAAGGGATGATGGGCATTTATGTCACCTACCAGGATGAAAGGTTCAGGAATTTGTTCTATTAAAGCCATAATATCCTCTTTTGTGATCTGTTCCCCCGGAGGGAGGTATACGTTTAGTAAGTTTGCGTTTAGTGGTGCTCCGATGTTAACTGCAATTGCTTCTAGATCTGTATCAATATCTATGATTTGACTATCGATGTCGTTTTTTACTGCGATTATTACACCGCCTGCTGCTCTTGCTCCGTTTGTTCTTGGGCGGTGGTATGTTGAATATCCTCTGATTTCTGATTGGTTGTCATTTTGGCACATAGTTTCTTGAAGGCAAATAGCTATTGTATTGTAAGTGCTTGCAAGGATGTTGAGGTCAGGCCTTCTTCCTCTTAAGCCTCTTACATTCCATGAAATTATATGGTGTTCACTGCTGATTGTACTTGAGTGGTCTTGTGTTGTTTGTGCTATTTTGTAATGCTTTTTGGTTTTGCTATTATTTTCTAGGATTTCATTTTCTCGTTTCCGTCATCTGAGTTATTTTCTGGGTCTGTGGAAATATATCCTACTTCTTCGGTAACTGCTTTCATTTTGTTTCCTTTTTTCCTTGGAGGTGAACTTGGAGGTGTGCTTAGTTGGGTTCTTCTGTCCGCTATGGGAGGGTGCGTACAAATTTAATGTTGCTTGTAGTTTACTGTTGTCTTTTTTCAGACTTTCAAGTTCGTTCTCGGCTGCTTTTCTTCTTGTTTTCTCCTCTTTGTAGACTGATACCAGATGTTCGAATTTGTGGTTCAGTGCTTTGTATTTTTCCTCCATGGATTCCATCTTTTTCTCGTTTTCATTTGTGACTTTTTTGATTTCTTCTTTGTATTCCTTCAGCTTCACTTCGAACTGATTTTTGATGTCAGCTCTGATCTTTTCTTCAAGGGTTTTCTTTTCTTCGTTTAGTTGTTTCACTTGGTCGGCGTAAGTATTCGAGCTTTGATCTTCTATCATTTTTCTGGCTTCCCAGAAAGACAAGTTTTTATCCACTTTGATTTTTATTATATCCTTTTCTCTTTTTAAGACGGGGCATCCATTAAAGAACGCTCCGTGCTCGTTTCCACAATTTATACACTTTTCTCGGTTTTCACATTCTTCATGATAGTTATTTCCACATTTCCCGCACTTTTTCTCACTTGAACAGTTTCTTCCAATGTGGCCAAACTTTAGGCACTTGAAGCAACGCATCGGATTTGGATACCATGGTCTTGTTTCCAGCACAGTGTATCCAATTTTAACTTCTTTGGGGGGTGTTTTTCCTTTAAGCGTAAGTACAAAAACTCCCATCGGAGTTTTAACATTGTCGCGCATTTTCATCAACTGTTTGACTTCCGTAACTCTTTGGGAGGATAGGTTTTCCAGAAGCTCGTCGTCACTCACTTCCTTCAAGTCTCGGCAGACTATCACTACTTTGCTCGAATTTAAAGTTTTGTGCTCGTACACTTTGACGGTAATTTCGTCACACAGTTTTTCAATTTTAGCCAGGTTTTTTGCCTGATGTTCGTTCCTCACCGTCACTAGAATTTTTCCATCCTTCGTTTTCTTTGCGCTGGTTCCGCTTCCACAGTAACTTTGGATTGTTTTTTCCACAAGTATCGGGGACACTCCGTGGAAATTTTTATCCTCTTCCATCCTTTCCATCACCATTATCATTTCTCTGGGGTTTCCCCCAGAGGTTTCCCCCAGTCGGGGGAAATTGGATGCACTCATCCGGCAAGTTGGTGTCGCCGGTGGCGCAGGGTTTATTCAAGTTCAGAGCCCTATGTATGTTGTTTACGCTTCGGTCGACCACTAGTAATTGGTGATTCGACACTTTCACGGTCTCGGTCGGGGGTAATATGATACTTTCGCGATCGCGGTAGTTGGTTTAATTAATTGCCAGTAAGCGTCTATACTCGACCGGGGCAGAACTCGGACTGAAGATAGGAAATTGTAAATAAGCAATAAATAAATAAAGTAAAAAAAATCCCATAATTCAAAATTTTTGGAAACATAAATAATTAAAAAAAAAAATCATGAAAAGGCATTAGTCATTTTGAACTGAAAATAACAATTATGCAAGAATAATTTTCCACAAAGAAATCGAAATTCTTATTTGGAAAAAATATAATTTTCTTAATTAAAACAATAAACAATTGCAAAATTTTCCATAACATTTTTCTTTCTATATACATGGTAAACATTCCACAAAAAAAAAATTATATACAGAAGAAAATAGGAAAACTACATAAAAGATAAAAATCAATTAAATAAAATCAAATTTTCCTTGAACAATAAACACTCCCAAAGCAGGGGTCATTCATGCAAATTATGCTCCGTTTTATTGTTTTCTGTATTTTTCAATGAAAATTTTTATTTAATTTTATTGTTCTTCATTGATTTCAGTAATTTTTTTAAAAATTTTATGGAATATACAATCATTTTGTGGAAATTTTAGCAGTTTTTATTTCTATTCTGGTTTATTTATGGAAGTTTTGTTTTTTTTTTTCTGGAAATTACATAAACAATAAACACTCCCAAAGAATGGGTCATTCATGGAAATTATGCTCAGTTTTATTATTGTACATTTTTTCTACAACCGCAATTTTTATATTCAAAATTGCTAATATACCTTTGGATCTTGGAAAATAGATAGAGATTGATAATTTTGTGAGGAATGGTGGTTTGGTGCAACTTGGTCACCAGACTAAACAGATATTTCACTTTTACTCGATGTGTGCCAGAAGGTCAAGTATAAATACCAGAAAGGTGAATGCAATTTTTTTGCCATACTTACAAACATACAATTACATCAACTTAACTCGTCGAGCTTAGTTGATTGGTTTATAACACTAAGGATCTCTGGTGCTCTATTATAAAATCGTCTTTGGAGTATTTTCGTCACACCTTGAAGTACGAGAAAGGCAAAAATTAACAAATTTAAACCGATGTCACTTTAGATACAAGAAAAACACCTCCCTGATTTTTTGATATGATATACTCTAGGGCTTACTCTTTGAAATGGTGTTAAAAGATTGAAATTATGGCTGCGCCATCCAGAGATATTGCCATTTAAAAAACCCATTTTGTTGGCAAAATGCGAATAACTTTTCATCTGCAAAAGATATCAACAAGCTACTATCACGAAAAGTTGCGTCTCGAAAAGCTCTAAAAGTCGTCCAAAGACGACTAAACTGAGAAATTTGAAGAAAAAAAGTTAGAACAGAAAAACTGTTTTTTGTGGGACCACCCTAAGTCTAAATGAGAAAAATGCTCTAAATTCGTCAATTTAAGAGCTACAGAAATTTTTTTTTTAGCAAAATGATTGGAATTAGCTAGCCTACAACTTTACAGAATAATGTTCACCCCTATTCTTGCAATTAAAAAAGTTGATTTTTACATTTCATGAAAATGAGGACCACCCTAATTTTCATCAACATCCTGATAAAGTTCTTACTATTTGGAACAACTTTGTGGAACAAAGGTTTTTTCTAACTCTGCTATTTCAGGCTCAAAATACTAATTTCCACTTAATTTCGCTCTGTGGACCATTGTGGATTGGTTCGACGAAGAGTGCAGACAGATTCTGGAGGAGAAGGACGCAGCGCGGGCGGTCGCGCTGCAGCAAGGTACCCGGCAGAACGTGGAACGTTATAGACGGAAGCGGAGACAGCAGACCCGCCTTTTTCAGAAGAAGAAACGCCGCCTGGAAGAAGCGGAGTGCGAGGAGATGGAACAGCTGTGCCGTTCTCAAGATACACACAAGTTCTATCAGAAGCTCAACGCATCCCGCAAAGGCTTCGTGCCGCGAGCCGAAATGTGCCGGGATAAGGATGGGAGCATCTTGACGGACGAACGTGTGGTGATCGAAAGGTGGAAGCAGCACTACGAGGAACATCTGAATGGCGCTGAGAGTACAGGCAGTGAAAGTCAAGGCAGCGGAGGAGATGACTACGTCAGTTCAGCGGACGATGGAAGCCAACCAGCCCCACCTTGAGGGAAGTTAAGGATGCCATTCAACAGCTAAAGACCAATAAAGCAGCTGGTAAGGATGGTATCGGAGCTGAGCTCATCAAGATGGGCTCGGAAAAGCTGGCCACTTGCCTGCACAAACTGATAGTCAGAATCTGGGAAACCGAACAGCTACCGGAGGAGTGGAAGGAAGGGGTTATATGCCCCATCTACAAGAAAGGCGACAAACTGGAGTGTGAGAACTTTCGAGCGATCACCATCCTTAATGCCGCCTACAAAGTGATATCCCAGATCATCTTCCGTCGTCTGTCACCATTAGTGAACGAGTTCGTGGGAAGTTATCAAGCCGGCTTCGTTGACGGCCGCTCGACAACGGACCAGATCTTTACTGTACGGCAAATCCTTCAAAAATGCCGTGAATATCAGGTCCCAACGCACCATCTGTTCGTTGATTTCAAGGCGGCATACGACAGTATAGACCGCGTAGAGCTATGGAAAATTATGGACGAGAACAGCTTCCCTGGGAAGCTTACCAGGCTGATCAAAGCAACGGTGGATGGTGTGCAAAACTGTGTGAAGATTTCGGGTGAACACTCCAGTTCGTTCGAATCGCGCCGGGGACTAAGACAAGGTGATGGACTTTCGTGCCTGTTGTTCAACATTGCGCTAGAAGGTGTCATGCGGAGAGCCGGGTGTAACAGCCGAGGTACGATTTTCAACAGATCCAGTCAATTTATTTGCTTCGCGGATGACATGGACATTGTCGGCCGAACATTTGCAAAGGTGGCAGAACTGTACACCCGCCTGAAACGTGAAGCAACAAAATTTGGACTAGTGGTGAATGCGTCAAAGACAAAGTACATGCTTGTGGGCGGAACCGAGCGCGACAGGGCCCACCTGGGAAGCAGTGTTACGATAGACGGGGATACCTTCGAGGTGGTCGAGGAATTCGTTTACCTCGGATCCTTGCTAACGGCTGATAACAATGTCAGTCGTGAAATACGAAGGCGCATCATCTGTGGAAGTCGGGCCTACTACGGGCTCCAGAAGAAACTGCGGTCGAAAAAGATTCGCCACCGCACCAAATGTGTCATGTACAAGACGTTAATAAGACCGGTTGTCCTCTACGGACATGAAACATGGACAATGCTCGAGGAGGACTTGCAAGCACTCGGAGTATTCGAGAGACGGGTGCTTAGGACCATCTTTGGCGGTATGCAAGAAGACGGTGTGTGGCGGCGAAGAATGAACCATGAGCCCGCCCAACTCTACGGCGAACCCAGTATCCACAAGGTAGCTAAAGCCGGAAGGGTACGATGGGCAGGACATGTTGCAAGAATGCCGGAAAGCAACCCTGCAAAGATGGTGTTCGCTTCCGATCCGGCAGGTACGAGATAGCGCGGAGCGCAGCGAGCGAGATGGGCAGACCAGGTGCAAAATGACTTGGCGAGCGTGGGGCGTATCCGAGGATGGAGAGATGCGGCCTCGAACCGTGCATTGTGGCGTCAAATTGTTGATTCAGTGTTATCTGTTTAGATGTTAACTAAATAAATGAATGAACAAGAGAGAAACGGAACCCTCCTTAGCCGTGCGGTAAGACGCGCTGCTACAAAGCAAGACCATGCTGAGGGTGGCTGGGTTCGATTCCCGGTGCCGGTCTAGACAATTTTCGGATTGGAAATTGTCTCGACTTCCCTGGGCATAAAAGTATCATCGTGTTAGCCTCATGATATACGTATGCAAAAATGGTAACTTGGCTTAGAAACCTCGCAGTTAATAATTGTGGAACTGCTTAATGAACACTAAGTTGCGAGGCGGCTCTGTCCCAGTGTGGGGATGTAATGCCAGTAAGAAGAAGAAGAAGAAGAAGAACAAGAGAGAAAACAGAATCGGATAGGCAGAAGCCACAGAGAAGTGATGATTTTAGCTTTGTTCTCACCTATTTTGTGTTGGGACCGCACAGCTGTGTAGACCAAGTTGAAATGCATCATCAGAACCAGTGCTCCCCGCGTTTGAAGCTTTTTAAAAGAAATTTATCTTGAGGTATAGCCTTCCGAATCAGTTCTTTATCATAACAGAATCCGAAAAAAAGTCTCTCGGGGTATGCTACAAATCGTACACGCTTAAAATGACTTACATATTTTTGTGTTCCGTTCACACAAAACGGGCCTCTCCTGGAACAACTCATATTATGAGTAACTACGATGTTACTCATTTTTGTGTAACCGATGGCCGATGATTTTCGGTGAGTTCATTTTACACAGCGAGAGAGCAGTTGGAAATCGAACCTAACCTCAATTGTTAATGTTAAAGTAAGCCAACTTTTCCATACTTATTCGGAGGCTTCTCCAATCGTTTCGATCAACAAAACAAAGTGCGATGATTGTATTCGCACTTTTTTTTGTTTCGCCATCAAAACAAAATGAAAAACCTCCGAAAAAGTACGATTTCTTGCAGCACATTCTGCACACGTTCGCCATCATAGCGACCCGAAGGGACTTTGACAGTTCGAGGCAAACTCACTTACACATATCATGCACATTTGAGACAGTACACAGCGACTGCTTATGTTTCACACAAAATTTTCACTCATAGTGAGAGTTGGTCAAGGCGTCGCCGTGATGTGTGAAAGCTATTCATGTGATGTGTACTTGATTTTAAGCGTGTATATGTATACAGAGATGATAAGTGAGAGACTTTTTCATTCTCTTTTGGATTCAATCCCTGAAGAAATCGAAGTTCATTCAAAGTTTGTTAAAAAAAAGGACCTTCACTAGCCATGGGGTAAGATGCAAGCAAGGCCAGTAAGGGATGTAATGCCAATTAGAAGAAGAAGTAAAATTTAGCCAGGTAAGCACTTGCTATCAGATATTTGATGGGGTGTCAGTTTCACTTGGGGGGCCTCCTTAGCCATGCGGAAAGATGCGCGGCTACAAAGCAAGACCATTCTGAGGGTGGCTGGGTTCGATCTCAGTGCCGGTCTAGGCAATTTTCGGCTCGGAAATTGTCTCGACCTCCCTGGGCATAAAAGTATCATCGTGTTAGCCTCATGATATACGAATGCAGAAATGGTAATTTGGCTTAGAAACATCGCAGTTAATACATAACTGTGGAAGTGCTTAATGAACACTAAGCTGCGATGCGGCAATGTCCCAGTGGGGGATGTAATGTTAATGAAGAAGAGAAGAAGAGTCAGTTTCACTCACAATTCCCTTTCCAGGAATACGAATCATGTTCAGAAGTCATAATAAGACCTATACTATTGATGTAGATTTAATAAACATTTTTTTCACAGAAAATAAGTTCATAGAAAAGTGTAGTGAATATAATGGAAACAAGTAAGTAAAAGAATCGCATTGCCCCTTCTCAAATGGAACTTGAAACCGCACTGGGTGTAATGCACAAGTTGTTACATTTGCGATTGGAGGAGTTGTAGCACAGCCTAGCTGTTGGGTAACAGTGGATTCGCCTTCTAGCCGCATGGTTTCTACGTGACTTTTGAAACTAAATTTAGCCACACTCGCATGTTTGAGGGTGTTACGAAACGACAACAGCCCTCCAGTCAGGAACATGCAGTAAACCGATGTTGCAACGAGCGAAAACTCGATTACGCACACGTCAGTAGCCATCTCATACAACTTATGATAGCAACCGTGTACCCAATATTGATTTTTGATTCCTGAGGGAAAAAAGTTTGTCAAAGCTTGTACACCCCCTGCCGGGTATGATATTTGCTTGCGTGATATACAAAATGAATATAAACTCTTAATCAAATGTTTGAAATAATTCCTTTAACAATTTTTGCCTAGATCAAAAACGTATTGGCCTGAGATTCTGTGCATTTTGCATTTGTAAAATTGGGTGGAATTAGAAAAGCGAGGACAACACTACCCTCCTGCAATAACCATTAATAGTAAGCTTAATGACTTGCTGTCGTATCTTCAAATATTCCTACCTCTCTTTCTGGGACCGTCATCATCAGTTATATCAGAGTAGGTGTCCCTACGCAACCTAACCAAATCGTCCAACGCCACAAATAATCCATATAACCCTTCCCACGGGGCCACGGAATAGAATAATAACAGGTCACATGTGAAGGCATTTTCTCGCGGGATGAAACACTGAACCGGGGATCATGAATTATCCAACTCAATTTGAAAACTAATTGTCACTCATGTCCATTCGGCGATAGTAAGCCGTCAAGCCACCAATGGACTTATGGCGGTCGGGTATCGAGTGTTCATAATTGCACCTGTGGGACATCACACAAGATTGATTAATTCCGATAATTGCATTATTATTCATTTCCACTACCACTGATGACTGACTTGTCGTCCACTCTCCGATCTGATTTCAGGCTCCCAAACGGGCACATAAATATGACGGCGTTCGATCGGATGGCAGCCATCGCCGGTGCATTCACGAAACACATGTGCCAAGTCAATCAAACACTGCCGGACGTCGGAGAGTTTGCGAATCTCTGTCGACACATGCAATCGTGCAAACTCCAGAACGAATCAGGTGAGCATTTGGTGTTGGTGTGCTGAACGAACGTTTCGGGGGGAACACGAACGAGTAATTGCGAATTATATTAAAAATGCATTGATTCAGTGGTCACAAACATTTCTGCAGAATAAATAATGATCGAAACATAATAACACGAAAGTACTATGCTGAACTGAAGGTGTTGTTGGAAATTGAGTGTGAATTTGATGACAATTGATGAAAAAATTGTGCGCCCGAGTTTTAAAATCTATTATTCAGTTGTATACCACATCAAAATAATTGTGGTAAATTTCAAAGCATGTTCTATCCAGCGATGGCTAAATCACAAAACAACAGTTTTGGCGTACACTTTTTGCGAAAAAATCAGTTCTTTGATCCATTCAAACGATAATACAATTTTAATTCAGTAAATGCAACTAATGAAAGTATTTTTATATTTTCCAAATATCATTCTAATCAAAGCTACAAGCCAACACTAATTAACACTAATTATATTCTTATAATACACGGCAGACGGCAATATGCGCGGCTACAAAGCAAGACCATGCTGAGGGTGGCTGGGTTCGATTCCCGGTGCCGGTCTAGGCAATTTTCGGGTTGGAAATTGTCTCGACTTCCCTGGGCATAAAAGTATCATCGTGCTAGCCTCATGATATACGAATGCAAAAATGGTAACCTGGCTTAGAAATCTTGCAGTTAATAACTGTGGAAGTACTCAATGAACACTAAGCTGCGAGGCGGCTCTGTCCCAGTGTGATGATGTAATGCCAATAAGAAGAAGAAGAAGAATACACGGCAGACTACGATGGGCTCCCAAAACTGTCCATCATCCACAATGTTTGTTACCGACGACAGCCTCGATACGACCTAGAATATTTGATGCAAACTGATGCCGCCAAAGCATGCGCGCAGCATTTCAAGGCAGCGTTGTCGGGAGAGGGTAAGCAAAGTCGGGCCCTTAATTTGCTATAATTCATTTTGTTTCTCTGCTTTGAAAATAGTAAACAGATTATGTGTCAGCAAGTAGTACTCTCCCCGGTATTCATCAAGGATTTCAGAGTGAATATTTGATCCATCGTTAAACGGCCCTCACAACTCCATGCTGCTTGTCGGGAAGGGGTTATATGGAATGCGGTGAACACAGCGTCTCAACAGATTATGTCGAAACTACAGCGCTAGTGGCGTATTGAACAAAACCTGCAACTGCAGTATTACGCGCGGCGTTTGTTGTCGAGAAGCTCACAGCCTCACAGCAAACACAAGATCGTATATCATTGTTGCTGTTGCCGTGGTTGGAGAGTTTGGTATACGCAAAAGATATTTTAGTTACTAGATAAAGATTGTCGCTGTCGTCGCTGTCCGGAACATCTTTTGCTGGCGAGCATAGGGGAGCTAAATGTCAAAGAAAGAAAATCTATACGATTTGACAGCTTGGTACCCAACATGTTCCGGACAGCAGAACAAAGGGAACCGAAGCGACAATCTTTATCTAGTAACTAAAATATCTTTTGTGTACGCCGACTCTTTCGGCAGATATGAAAGACAAGCACATTGTCTTAAATCAGCTACAAAGCTAAAAAAAAGTTTATCAAATGAAGTCAGTTACAAACATTTAAAACTTACAAATTCAGTAGCAGATTATATATATATATATTTTTTTTTAATCTTTCGTTTATTTGGAAGGCTCATTTGCCGTGAAGCGTTACGGAGCCGAAATCAAGTTTAACAATACATTTCTTGACTCTTATACATAGTGTTAGTTTTGGGGAACCGAAAGACTCGCGGTTTAGTCGAGGTTAGGGAATACAATCATACAGTAGGAAAGGAAAGGATTTCAGGGTGCTTAAGTAATTACGATGCTGATGTTCACAAAGTTGACATTCCTCGCATTTTTACATCTGTAACGGGACAAACAAACTTTTTTTGGGAGACAACGACGAGAAGTCATTCATCGAAAAGGGGCGATCCATGTCATCCGTGTCAGCAAAAGCATCACGTAGCTCTTGTTTCACCGGCACCGAATCCGGACAAACTTTCTTTGCGAAGTCAAGTATCCACCGCGACGAGCTTTCACGATCTTCATTTACGGACGACGCGTTGCGCATTCTTCTCCCGACGGTCCACAGAGTTTTCATTGAGGTCTCGCGCGATAAACCTTCAACAAAAGTGCGCCAATATCCACGTTTCTTCACTTTGACCAGTTTCTTGAACTGGATCTCGAGCGCGATGTACCGTTTGTGAAGAACGATCGAACCGTGTTTCCGAAATTCTTTGAACGCGGCGGATTTCTTGCGATAAAGTTGTGTACACTCGACATCCCACCACGGATTGGGTGGTTGCCTACGAACCGAAGCTCCTGGCACTGGCCGGCTTTGTGCCTGAAGAGCACTGTCAAGGATCAAGTGGGATAGAAACTCGTACTCTTCTCGCGGTGGAAGTGCTTCTATCGACATTACGCCATCAATGATGGCCTCCGCATATGTGCCCCAATCGATGTGCTTCGTGAGGTCATATGAGAGGTCGATAGAAACAGATTGATTACGTCCATTGGAAATCGAGACTTCGATCGGCAAATGATCACTACCATGGGGATCTTGGATCACCTTCCAAGTACAGTCCAACGATAATGAGCTCGAACAAATGGAAAGATCTAGACGGCTATCTCTTGCTGAAGGAGCCACTCGTGTAACTTCTCCTGTATTCAAAATTGACATATTAAAGTCGTCGCAGAGGTCGTATATCATTGTTGAACGGTTGACGTCGTACAGTTCCCCCCAGCATGTTCCGTGGGAGTTAAAATCTCCCAAGAGCAACCGTGGCTCGGGCATAACCGAGCAGATGTGCGAGAGATCTCTACGAGATGTCGCGGTGTTTGGAGGAAGATATATCGAGGCGATACTGAGGTCTTTTCCTCGAATAGTCACCTGACATGCGACAGCTTCGGTGCCAGACATCGGCGCAAGATCGACTCTATAGAAGGAGTGCTGTTTTTCGATCCCTAAAAGCATCCCTCCATATCGATTTGCCCGATCGCGGTGGATTATGTTGAAATCAGGAAAATGCAGGTTCACATCTGGTGTTAGCCATGTTTCACATAAAGCAAAAGCATCGCATTGTAATTTGTGAACTAAAAATTCAAAATATCTAATTTTGGAAGAATACTTCGACAGTACCACTGTAGAATCGAAATCGTGTTATCCTTATTGACTAAGTTAGCCATCGAAGGATACAAATAACTCGAGGAGGGGCATTTTTGAAGCCAACTGCTTCAGGAGAGGAGTCAGAATAGGAAGAACAGTTTTGACCATGTTCTTCACGGGGTCTGAAGCATCAAAGAAGTTGAGGATGAGCTCCACGATGCCAGAAAGAGTGAACATTGGACCGCTCGGGGGCTCTTCTGCTCGCTCTCTATGCTCTCTTTCTGGCTGAGAAATCGCAAAAATTGGGGCATCTGGGATTTTAGATGTTCCCGGAAGCGGTGGAAACTCTCGATCATCCCGATGTGAATCCACAAAAATCGAACGTTTTTGAGTATTTCCACCCGCTTTGAATTTGACCATGTTGGATTGGGGCTCACTTTGAGGCTGTTTTCTAAGCTTTTTCGAGGGTCGCTGGCTCTGTTTTATTCTCTTCCTCGTTGAGCCATTGAAAACAAAGGGAACCCCATTTCCAACCTCGTAGTCGGAGCTACCTTGATCGTCAAAAGGAAGAGACGAGTAGATGGTGTCAGAAACGACTGGAGAAGCGGCCTTCCTCAACATTTCGGCGTAACTTCGCCGAGAACGCTGCTGAAGAGACCGTTTCTGGTGGATTCGCTGCTGTATGTACGTTGGGCAAGCTTCAAGAGCATGTGGAGGGCTTTCGTTACAATGGACACATTTCGGTGCCGTCTTGCACGCCCCCTCCACATGCTTCTCTCCGCATGATGCACAGCGAGGTTTATTGCAGCAGTACTGAGCGGTGTGATCCAGCTGCTTACAATTAACACAGTTCATCACCTTCGGTACATACAGCCGAAGAGGTAGACGAAGTTTGCCAATCACTACGTAGTCAGGCAGTGCGGACCCGGAAAAGGTGACGCAGAAAGAGTCGGACGGGGAATAAATCCGCTTCTCTCCCTCCTGCGACATCGAATACATTTGTTTGCAATCCAGTATCGCAACAGGAGGCAAAGAAACGTTCTTGAAACGACCGAAACCTTGTTTCAAATCGTCGCATGTCATACTTCCCTCCGTCACCACCCCCGCGATCTCACACTCTGCTGACGGTAAATACACCTTATATTCGAGAGTGAAAAGCTCGCAGGTGGCAATCTCGTTGGCCTGTTTGCGATCACTGACCGTGACGCGAAGCTTACTGGACCCAACCATGTCAATGGTCGTGACAGACGAAAATCGCTTTTCCAGATCTTTGCTGATCTGGCTGATATTCAAACGTTTGCCTTTGGGTCGAAAGAAAACAACATACGGCCCACTAGAGTCGTGAGGGTAGACCTTGGGACGGGGGCTCGTAGAGAAAAGGAGTGGCAGATTATAGGAACCAATAAATTGACCTTTCCCGTCAAAATTGTATCTCGTTTTATTGCCTTAGTCGATTCTTTGGCTTATTTAAGGTCAACTTTCCCAAATAACCGATATACCCTCAAACTATTTTTAAAACCTCTCCTCTCCTTCAGGAGATTTGTTAATAATGTTTCATTTCAATGAGTTTTTTCTACTTATTCCGGAGGCATTAAATTTCATCAGTGGATTTAACGGAACTGGTCACTTGGCAGGCATGTATTTTATGAAAAACATGTTATGTCACACCTCAATATCAATAAAATGAATCGCAGGGGCAGACATTCTATTTCTCAAATTAGATAGATTGAATCATTTGATTATTTTAGAAATATTAGAAATTATTCAAAGTTTTTCTGAATAATCCTGAATATTTCGAAATCATTTCCTGATATGAAAAAAAAATAAAAATAACCACCCCTATTCTTGTTTAAGGTCGACCGATACTTTTGAACGTATGCGATTCGTTCGGCCCGTCTCCCCATTTGATTTTGCTGGCGTAATCAAGAATGCGCATCAACTTCCTTTCGGAAGAGCATTCGTACGTAAACAAGAATATGGGTGAATATAAAAATTCACAAATCAACCAATAATAATCAAGATGAAGGCAGTTTCAAACCTCAGGAATATTTGGTCAGATTTAGGTCCTCACGTACTTTAATGAATCTATTCAATTTATTGACATTTGTGGAGTGAAAACGCGAGGCAAGGGCTAGGACGGCCATTGCGCAGCCATTTTTAGACTATGTCGTGATTATCCTTAATCAAGTCTAGTTTTAGTGTGTTTTATTGTTTTTCTATGGTTTCTATTTATGGAGTTTGAATATGGAGAAATAATGCAACTTTCGAAGAATAATTTGAATCTTGTCTATATACATAAAAATGAATTTCTGTCTGTCTGAACCTTATAGACTCCGAAACTACTTAACCAATCCGCGTGAAAATTTGTAAGGTTCTTGAGATGGTGCGAGACCCTTCCCCTTTTTGGAAAAGGGGGCTCCCATACAAATGAAACAGAAAATTCAGCATAAGGTGAGAACTAATCAGAGAATAAATCAATTTTAGGCGAAACAAAGTTCGTCGGGTCTTCTAGTCTTAAATAGAAGTGAAGTTATAAAGAAAAATTTGATGAAACTCCAAGGCATCGTATGTTTTCTATGGCTTATGATAATACTTTTAGTTGTTACAGAGTTTTATGAAACAGGATTAAGAAGCATTTCTAGACAGTTGTTGAGAACTCCCACAGATATTGCTAATCTGGTTGGCAAGGCAGCGGGAACTGAAAGATCGCCGAAGTCCATTAAATTATCGGCCGTATTGGTAACCATGATTCGCAAACAATTAAGACTAATTGACTTTTTGTTGTTCCAGGCAGCATTGTTCTTCCAGGCGTGTAGCAGACTGATTCAATATCGACACAGGTTTTGGGCAACCAAGACAAATATTTGTCATTATTACAAAGAGTGTACTGATAGCTTAGTTCTGAAACAATCCTAGACAGTAGTTGGATCTGTGTCTTGATGTGATGAGCCAGTGGTCCCCAGCATGCCGAGCTGTTGAACCGGGCCGCAGTATGTTTGCAACATTTGTCTTTCAGTTCATAATGAATATTACAGAATATTTTATATTTGAACTAAATTTTATATTCCTGTGAATACATTTTCAAACGAAACATGTAGGTACTTGTAATGACATTTCATTTTACAGGTTTTTACGCCGCTGGCAGAAAATATTATAAGCTGTTCTTCCATATGATAATATGTCGACCGATTCTGTAGTTTCGATCTTACGGGCTGTCCATAAGCCACGTAGACTCTCGGGAAGGGGTTTCATTAAAGTCTACGTTAGTCTATGAAGGGAGACGTGGAGGGTATACCAAAAGTCTACGTAGACTTTTATTTATATTTTATTTATTTATTTTTTGTTAACAATTTTGTGAAAAGTTCACTTGTTTAATCTATTTTAGGATTCTCCCGTTTTTTTTTGTAGACTTTACCGAACTATTTCTCCAGAAATATCTAATGAATTTCACTCAAGTAAAAGTCCAAACTACAGTCTAAAACCATCATCGATTTCACCAGGAAATTCTACTATGCTGATCAGGAAAATTCTCTGAAGTATTCTGTAAAAAGTTGAATTTTATTGCAGATTGTTTTAGAGTATCTTTTGATTTTCAGCAGGAACCTCTTTGAAAACTACTTGTGAATCTTTAGAATCGTCACGGGACATTATGTTGTACTTTAACGGATAATGCCGCGGAATTTACAATGGAAGCATTTTGGAATATCCAAGAAAAAGTCTTTGGAATTTCTAAAAGATATTCTTTGGAACTTGTAAAGGGAATTCTTTTAAAATTTCCACGAGAAACCCTTCTGAATTTCCACTGTATATTTTCTGGGAAGTCCCTGGGAAATTTTTCTTAATTACGGAATTACGGAAATATAAGCGAAATTATTCGAATTTCCCATGGGAAATTTGGCAATTTGTTCGGGGGTTCTAGTCTAGTCTAGTCTACACATACACAGCCAGTTCAGCAATTTCTTTGGGAGTCCTAATGCAAATACTTTGGAATTATCAATGAAAAATCTTCGTAATTTTTTTATTTGAATTTTCCACCACAAAACAAAATATTTGCAAATTTTTGTAACAAAACTTTTGAAATTTTCATGAAAATTCATTCGCAATTTTTACGAAAAATTGACCAAATTTCAACTGAATATTCTCTCTAATTTCCACCGAAAATTATTCGGATAACTCATGGCAATGTCCATGGGATTTTTTCAAACTTTTTCAGGAAATTGCTCCAAATTTGCAAAAGAAATTGCAAATATCGTAGAATACCACTCTAATTCCATGGGAAGTATTTCGAAATGTCTGTTAAAATTTAATATTACCTCGGGAAAAGACTCTAATTTTTTTATTCTGAATTTTAACAGGAAAACTTTTGAAATTTATAAACTTTTATATAATAATTTATAATTCTTGGGATTTCAACGGATGATTATTCAACGGGATATTGCACGGAATTTTCAGGCAAAGCATCGAAATTTTCACCAAGAGTACTTTGGAGTATTACCGGGAAACTTTAAAGGTTATCAATCGGAAAACTCTACGAAATTTCCACGAAAAACTTTTTGGAAGGTAAACTTGACATTCTCGAAATTTCAAAACGAAATTTTTCGAAATCCCGAAAATTCTTCGGTTTTCTACTAATTTGAACCGGCGTGAAGAATTACAGGTCAGATGCGTGACAGATTTTAAGCAGTGCACTATGGGGAAAAGGGTGGCCATTAATAGAAAAATTTACTATCTACAATTTGTCTAATTTATGTTGAATATGAAAGAATATACCCTAGATGAGGGAATCGGAAAACATTGAAGCGCTATGTTTATTCAGTCAAAAGATATGGACTGGCGAAGTGAAAAAAGCTGATAAAAATTTAAAATCGTTACTTACTTTGATTTGTATGTTATGAAGTCAAATTTTCTCCAAATATAAAGTTTTATACACCACTTGAAAGCTATGGTTTTAATAAGCTTTTCGATAGTTTGGTTTGTTTTACACGCAATAATTTTAGAAGAAAATCTTACATTATAATAATTTATAGCTATAAACTGGTCCCGCAAACCTAATGTCCCCAAATGTCCCCTCATTTGTAAATGGGGGCCCTCCTTAGCCATGCGGTAAGACGCGCAGCTACAAAGCAAGACCATGCTGAAGGTGGCTGGGTTCGATTCCCGGTGCCGGTCTAGGCAATTTTCGGTTTGGAAATTGTATCGACTTTCCTGGGCATAAAAGTATCATCGTGTTAGCCTCATGATATATGAATGCAAAAATGGTAACCTGGCTAAGAAACCTCGCAGCTAATACCTGTGGCGGTGCTTAATGAACACTAAGCTGCGAGGCGGCTCTGTCCCAGTATGGGCATATAATGCCAATAAGAAGAAGAAGAAGGATTGAAATATAACCCTAATACCACCTTTTAGTGAGTGACTTGCTTGCGCATATTTGCGCTTTTACGAGAACGCTGCAATCAAAGTTTTCTTGAAAATTGTAGTTTTTATCCTCTATACCTCGTAATGATTAGAAAATGAACAACTTCATTACAACAAATATGGTTGTTTGATATTTTATGCATGCTGTGTTGGAAACAAAAAACTGGCCAAAAAAATTTTTTTTCGCTTGACATTTTTGAAGAGTTAACGATGGCCCTTAAAGAGCAAAAAAAATGTCTTAAATATTCCTTCACATAATATATAATTATAAGTCTACCGACTCAGGTTGTTAAAAAAAACTAATTTATTTACCGATAACTCTTAAGGCTATGCACTCACTGTTACTATCTAGAATGAACTCTAACTACTTGAAACAAAGACTGACTGTTCGATTGAAGATCGAACCCTATTTAATACCTAAACTTGTCCACTCTGCATTATTCGGCCGGCGTGGCCTGGTTCCTCGGGAAATGCTGACGGTGGCTGGGTGGCAACGGTGGCGTGATCGATGTCGCTGATGGTGGCGTGGTTACTGTGCGTACTTTGGACCTTCGTACTCAGCATAAGTGTGGCGTTCTATCGTATAACTCCTCCGGGGTAGAATGAAGTTCGTCCTCGAACTTTCGATTAAGCTGTCTTGGGATGACTTGTTCTCTCGAATTCCAATCCTGATGACTACTCTCTTTCTAAAAATACAGGTGATTGTTAGGATGATTATAATTACCAGTGTCGTTGACAATCCTCCAAAGGTGGCTAGTAGCAGGTTCTTATGCTCGAACTGTTTCAGCTTGACGTGCTCCAACTGCATCCTATTATTCATGGTTTGATCGTGGATACGAGGAATATCATGATGTTGTGCGATGTTCCAGTTTATCGCAAGGTTTGGGAATGCTCCTTGAATCTCCGTCGCATTGCTTACTAATTCTTCCGTTGTGAAAATTTTATCGTCGACCTGTACGCTGCAGTTGTAGAAAGTAATGATGAAGTTACCTTGAAGGGTGCGATTATGAGGCCCACAGTTTGATTTCATTTGTGCCTCCTTTGCGTTGTTAATCAAAATCTTGTTGTTTGCAATAAGCATAATCCTAGTAGTGTCGTCAAAAGTTGCATTGCAGTGGCTCTCTCTTCCCAGAATTACATGGAGGGAGCAGTTATTTTTCAATGGTTCCAGAAACGAATCGTTTTGGATGATACTATTTGGGTTTGTAGTACTGAAGAGATCGTTTCCACTCGAATGACGTACGGGGAAGATCTGATATTATGGATTGTTGAACCGTTAGGGTATGGTTCGAATGATCTCACAATTACCTTTGACTTTTGGAATTTGTAAGATGTATAGCAAAAGGTCGCCTCGAGTTGCTATTTTGGCTTAGCATAATTTAAGGCTTCATCTGGAAATTCTGTCTGAATGCCTTGTTCATTCAGTAATGTTTCTATGGTGAGTATTTCCTTAAGTGTGAGCAACTTACTGTTGGCCAGTTCTATTCGGGTTCTCAAGATGGTATCCTCCAGTTCTTCTAAAATGTTGTTTGTTGTATCCATAAAGAGGAGGAGAGTTATAGCGTCCATTTCCTCGAGTAGAATTTTGTTTTCGGTTGATTGTTGTTCGATAATTTTGTTGACGGTTGTCATCATCCCGTCGATCCTGGTGTTAAGTACGTTGTTGATCCTTGTTTGTTGGTTATTTTGGAATACAAGGTCCTCGAGAGTCGTGTTTATTATCCGCAGATCCTCGGCGTCAGGGGATCCGGCCATCCATTTCCATGCGGCTCCAAGCGTATCCCACCGTTTGGTCCTCCTGGGTTTCATCGGTTTGAGTTGATGCAAGTTGTTGACAAGTTCCCTACTTTTCTGTAAAATAAGATTTGAGATTGGAATGTCCCTGTCTATCTGCCTAGCTAGCTTGGTAAAAAGGTATACATTATTTTCTAAGTTGGTTAAATTGATCGGGTGAATAATTTTTATTACTCCAGTTTGTAATTTACAGTCATTCAATTTAAATAAAAGAATAGGATCGTTTGAAAGGTTTCTGATTTCTAAAATTCAAGTCTTGTGAGCGCTATTGTTATTGAAAGAATAAATGCTAACGTTAGTGAGTGCATCTGAAATAGAAATAAAGCAGAAAAATAGAAAAATATTATTAGTTTGATATTATTGTTTTCGTAATCTCTTGATTTTGCTCTTATGGCGTTTGATTCTTCTATTGTTGTTGAATGTTTTGTCCGTTATTTGATTTGCTTTAGTAGGCCTAGCCCTAGGGTCAAGTTTTTTCGAATATTGGGTATCACAAATACCTCTTGATCTTCATTTAAGTTAGGTGGATTTTCTCGGTTTTTGTTTCTCTTCTCTTGATTGAGTTTTGCTTTTCGATATTAATTTTGACTTTCTTGTATAAATTTTGAGAAGTTTCCTCTATAAGATCAGGGTCAACCAAATTGTTGTTGTTAAAAATAATTTCGTTTGGTGTAAATTTAGTGGCTGAATGTACCGAAGTATTATAAAGAGCTACCGCTAAACTGACCAAAGTTTTTGTATCGAGGTTGGCGAATTTATGCTTGTTGGAATTTAAAATTTCAATTATTGTTGAATGGGTTTTTTCTACTTGACCGTTCGATTCAGAACAAGATGCGTAGTCTAGTTCTACATTTAAAGCGTCCAGGAAATTTTTAAGTTGAACAGACGTAAACGTTGTCTCATGGTCCGTGATGATTTTTCGTGGAGTACCATACATGCCGAAATAGGATGACAATGCTGTTTTCACATCCGTTAAATTTTTGGTCTCCATGGAAATCATTTGGGAGTGCTTCGAAAAAGGATAGAAAGTTATGTCTGTCAATTTGAAAGATGTCCATGTGAACTCTGTCAAATGGTTTGTCCGTCGTTGGTCGTGGCGAAAGTTTTATATTGTAGGGTTTTCTCTCGTATTTGTGCAGATTGCACATTTTACAAGTCTGGTTAACAATTTTGATTTTGGAAATCATTTTGGGAAAGAAGTAACACCGCTTGATTTGATTTTCAACCTCAGTCACACCACGGTGTGCCTGGTTATGCTCTTTGGAGATAATGACATCTTGTCGTTCCTCGCTAGTCACATCTTCGACTTGAAGCTGAGTTATGACGAAATGTCCTTTCTCACTGAAATGTAACTTGTAAACTTCTTGTATTATAGGAATTACTTCTTCCGGTGCCATGATTGCAGTTTGTTTATTGTTGTGGTATTTTATAAGTATGTCTTTAATAATGTCTTGGTCATATGTGTTCCTGCAAATGATTGTCCTATGGAATTTTGGAAAAGGTGTCTCTGTTATGTCCGTGTTTATGCGAGATATCCTGAAAATAATTTGATTCCTGTAGTAATTAATTGGTCTCTCCACACAGTGGATGTAGTAGTCAGCAGAAGACTCTGCTGAGTGTATCGTGTCGTCATCCGATTCATCTCCTGTTGGCTCGTCTCTTGGTTCATCTTCCGGAATCTCCACTTCGTCAGGTTCACTGGCCTCGTTTGATGGTTCATCATCTGAAGGGTCCGCCGGGTTATTTCCTAAAATTGGAGAAACTATGTCATTAATGTGCACTTCAACAATATCTTCAGTTTTCCTGCTCAACGCGTCTGCAACGACGTTGGTTTTACCTTCTTTGTACACAATTTCGTAATCGTAGTTCTCAAGTTCCGTTCTCCAATTCAACAGTTTTTGATTCTTATTGCAATTTTGATGTATTGTAAAGGTTTGTGGTCGGTGAATAGGTAAATTTGTTTCCATGTACGTAAGCCTTGAATTTATTCACACCCCACATTATAGCAAGTGCTTCTTTTCTATTGTGCTGTAATTTGTTTCGCATTTAGTCAACGTCCTGCTAGCAAAAGCTATGGGTCGTTCAACTTTCTCTTGAATTTGGGAAAGGACGGCGCCAATCGCGTAATTGCTGGCATCAGTTGTGAGTATAAAGGGTAGGTCAAAGTCGGGATATGTGAGGACTTGATCAGAGGATATAATTAGTTTTAATTTGGAAAACGCAGCTTTGTAACTTTCATCGGTTACATCCACGGATTGATCTTTCTTTAGAAATTTTGTCATTGGTTTAACATTTTTGAATAATCCTTGATAAACCTCCTATAATATCCAGAAAGTCCAAGAAACTGTTTGATTTGTGTCTGATTTTCCGGGAGTTTCCAATCAAGAATTTTTTTAATTTTTTCGGGGTCAGGTTTGATTCCGTCTTGTGTAATGACATGGCCAAGAAACTCTGTTTCACGGCGCATGAACTCGCATTTATCCAATTGTATTTTTAAATTAAACTCTGCAAGTCTTTTGAGGATTGTACCTAAATTTGAAATATGAGTTCGTAAATCTTTCCCGATAATGATTATGTCATCGAGATATACAAAACAGATCTTTCCAATGAATTCGCCAAGAATGTTGTTCATTGCACGCTGGAAGGTAGCAGGTGCATTTTTAAACCGAACGGCATCCTGGTAAACTGAAAGTGACCCATGGCCGTAGAGAAAGCTGTTTTAAATTGATGGTCTGGATCCATCTCGATTTGATGGAACCCGGATTTGAGGTCGAGGGTGGTGAAGTAGGTCGATTTGCCTAAACTATCTAAAATTTCTTCTATTTGTGGTATGGGAAATTTGTCACTTACTGTTTTATCGTTAACCTTTCTGTAATCTATCACAACTCTCGCCTTACGTTTACCTGAAGCATCGAGCTTCTTTGGTACTACCCAGATGGGGATGAGTATGGGCTGGTTGAGTGCCGAATGATACCTTGGTCCAAGAGTTCTCGAATTTGTTGTTCGACATCATTTTTAAATGCGTGGGGTAGCGGTATGATTTTGTGTATACTGGTTGATCGTCTGTTGTAATAATCTGGTGTTTGATGGCAGATGTTGCTGTCAACTTTTCATTAGGTTTAAGCAACACTGATTGATTTTCTAAAATGGTTTCGTAAAGAATTTCTTTTTCTAATTTCGATAAATGGCCTACGCGTAAAATTTTTTTAAGTGTTTCAGAGGTAATTTTGCCTTTAGGTTCTATCGGAATAGGCGTGATAGTTTCAAAGTTATTAACTTTGAGCTTGAGTTTTTTACTTATTTTTGGAGCGTCTTTCAGATTTGTAAGAATTTTGATGGTTGATTTGTTATTGCAAGATCTGTAGAGACCTGGTTCTACTATTGCTGAGGAGCAAAGTTTTTGAAAGGTCGGTACTAACCAATCCCCGTCTTTGTCAGTGTCAATTTGAATGTTGTGAAAATACAGCTTCTTTGCCGGAAAGTATTTTTCGTAGGGTATTCTAATACCCGCTATTTCAACTGATTCACTCTCATAGTCAACTTTTCCTTTATGCTTCGCGAGGTATTCCGAACCTAAAATGCCGTCAAAAAAATCATGAAAATGAAGTTCATAGAATGTTTGCGTAGGAATGTCATAGCCAATTAGGTTCGCCTTTCCTTTTTGTTAATAGTGTGATTGCCAGATATGTTGTTTACTGATGTATTTTTGCTCGTATCAGGGTTTGTTAAAATGCCGGGTCTAACGATGTTTTGTTGGCGCCGGTGTCTATTAAAATTCGTATGGTTTGTTTTGTTATACTGTTAGTGCTAGAAATAAATGGAAGGTAGTTTAAGTTCCCTTTTGTTTGTTTGCCCCCAACAAAAATTTAGATCGATGTTCTCTTCTTCCTTTTCAGATTCTGACGATTCCTCATCATCCGCTATCTCTCTGTTATGAATCTGGCGTTTATTTAGTGTTAATCGGCTTCTCACCGAACCTACTTCCATTGGTGTGGCCGCCTTTTCGTCATCTCTGTTTTCCGGTTTGGTGTAATAGCTCTTTTTATGATCTTGATGTTCTCCTGTTTCGCCTTGTTTTGTGTAGGTCCTGAATTTATGGTTTTTTACGTACGATTTTTGCTCTGCTGCCATATGAGAGGATGTGCTCTCCCTGCTTTTGAATTTGCATACAAAAGCGTATGCTGCTTCCATATCCTCGGGTTTGGCTGCTTGGGCATATCCGAAATAAGGTTCCTTGAGACCTGCTAAGAATGCTGCCAATGCATCCTCGTCGATGAAGGCGTTAATCGCGTCCCAATTCCGTTTGTATTTGTCGTTTTGTTTTGCTAGCGTTTTTATGCTTTGTACTATCTCTTTGCATCGGTTATAGTGCTTGTGCACTGATGTGTTTTCTCCCATTTTTGTTTGCCATAACTGGCTTTTGTAATATGTTAATTCTTGCCTGTCACCTAGAGCATTTGTTAGTATGTCCCTCACCTCTTCGAAACTTTGAGGGTTCCCAGCAAGACAAATGATATCTTTTGCCTTGCCTTCTATTTTGTTAGTAACCGCGGTTACGAAAATTTCATATTGATCCTGGCTGACCAGGTTTCTAAACCTAGCCAGTGTATTCTCAGCTGTGGTTAACCATGCGGAAAGCTGTTTTCTGTTACCGTCAAACTTGGGGATCGACTTTATCGGGTCCGGTATTTTGAAAAGAGACTCAACGTTAAATGCTGAGTTAGCATTTCGTTGCACTTGCACATTATTTTGTGCTGCCGCGGCGGCGTTCGCTTGCCCTTGCGACAGAGCGTCAATGAGCTGTTGTTGTTGTTGTTGTTGGTTTCGCATAGCTTCCAGCACTTGCGAGAGGTTGTTAATCTGAGCAATCAGCTGATCTGCGTCCATATCGGTTTTTTCGCTGTCACTCAGGAATAAATTCTGTAGATTTGGGGCGTTATCTACAGGAACGTGCGAAAATTCTGCACTACTTTCACTCGACGCTTCCGATTCGGAGCTGCTATTAGTGATATTAATTTGCACTGAGTTTAGCAGGCGTCTTGTTCGTTTAATGGCGTTTAATGACCTTTTAATTTTTGGCATCTAAAAATAGCCTAAATGTCGATCATTTAAGTTAAAAAAACGGGGAAATGAAAATCGTCTATCTGGTAGTGCGATTTTCTGTTTGAAGCACACTAAGAGTGTTGAATCGCTTCTGGAAGCACACAAAAATTGTGTTGATTCACTTCCCTACCTTAGATTTCACTAATTAAATTCGATCACACGCTCTTCGCCGCGTCTATCTGGTAGTGCACTACGGTTCGCGTTGATTCGCAAAAGAATTTTGGTGAGATTATAAGGGACGTAAGTGGTTTCGATCACTTCACTACAATTACCCGCACTTCGTCGCGTCTATCTGGTAGTGTGCGGACGATTCACGTTAATTCACAAATGCAGAAAAGTAAAAGAAAATTACTTACGGTTTTGCTGTCGTGGTGTCACGTAGGTCGGTTGACGCTGCTGGTGCTCCAGGTGGAATTCACGGGGGGATCCTCGACTCCTTGACGACGGAGGTGTCTGCTTGTCTCAGATGCGTTGATAACTTAATCTTCGCGGGATCACTTTAATTACGTTGGTTGTTCGTAATTTTTCCACTGTTTTCGCGAATTTTCTCACTCAACCGACTCCGGACGGCTGCGCCAATTATAAGTCTACCGACTCAGGTTGTTAAAAAAAAACTAATTTATTTACCGATAACTCTTAAGGCTATGCACTCACTGTTACTATCTAGAATGAACTCTAACTACTTGAAACAAAGACTGACTGTTCGATTGAAGATCGAACCCTATTTAATACCTAAACTTGTCCACTCTGCATTATTCGGCCGGCGTGGCCTGGTTCCTCGGGAAATGCTGACGGTGGCTGGGTGGCAACGGTGGCGTGATCGATGTCGCTGATGGTGGCGTGGTTACTGTGCGTACTTTGGACCTTCGTACTCAGCATAAGTGTGGCGTTCTATCGTATAACTATATGTTGCATAGAAACAGTTTTCATTGAAAAAATATGTTTGACCCCCCATTTGTATGAGAATTCCCCATAGTGCAGTGGCGATGCAAATTGTTTGTACGTTAATTCGCCGGAAGCAATTTTTGAAAATTCAATCAAATGGTTTGGTTAGGTTTGATAAAAGCCAAGTGAAAATCGATTACCCACTTTCACATTTGAGCTTAACGGTAAATATAAAAAAAAACTAGGGGGTACCTCAAGCTGTGCCAAGGTCTGAAGGGGTACCACTCAAGAAAAAGGTTGAGAACCGCTGCTCTAGGAGAAATCGAGTTCAGCAGAAATTAAATTTTTTTTTTGAGATTTGGTTTCAAAAACTGTGGACAGAGGATTAAATTTGATTTCGTTTTAAATTGACTTTTGTTTTGTTGGATTTTGTTCAGCTTGATTTTGTTATGTTTAAAAAATGGATTCGAATAGCTAAGTTGCTTAAAACGTGATTGGTTTCCATATTTTTCCAATCGCATATGATATTTTGTGAAAATTGGAAAAGTCTACGTAGACTTCAAAAGGGGGGGAGGAGATTTCGGAAAAGTCTACGAAAGACTACTAAGCAGGAAGGGGGTTTGAACATGTGAAATTTACGTGGTTTGTAGACAGAACCTTATTTGTTTATGCTTGAGGATTATTGTTCACTATAACTTATCGTAGCAAAAAACGAAGGAGTTCTGATAAAAATCTCACTGGGATTCTGAGCAAAATTCGTTCGAGATTATGATCCACTTGGGATTCTAAACGTCATCTGTTTGCGATTCTGAAAGAAAAGAATCCGTTCGGTACTCTGATAAGAATTTTAAAAAGTATGTGCTCGTGAATTTTCAAAAAAAACAATGATGTAGACAAATACATTATTGTTATGCTACCATTGTTATGGCCAATAGAGGCCAAATGTTGAACGGCTAATTTTTTCGCCTATTGCTAAACTCCCATCAGAAATACACGAGCGTTCAACAATAGGCAAGGAAATTAGCCATTCAACATTTGGCGAATTACCCTAAAACAAAATTGAAAAAAAAAAACAATATTACAACACAGTTAAAATATCAAAAAAAAAATGTACTCGTAAGGGGTATACGAAAACAACGGTAATGATACGTATTGTTTGCATATAATGCTCAGCGAGTTTTATCCACTCGGAAACCATGGTTCAACTAAGCTTTTGTTAAAAAATCTTAAATGTTACGCCGTTGTCAAAATGGCCATTTTTTTAGTTAAGAACGTATGCTAGTATCAAATTACTCGGTGATAAAGATTGAAAAAATGGCCGATTTGCAGCTTTATTGTATGTATATTTACATTAACAAGCTCATAATCATGAAATTCCATTCTCCACTTCACTTCGTAGGGGAGAATGGTCCAAAATGCACCCCTGGGGCAAAATGGCCTCATTCATAAAATCACTCATGTAATCTGTTGTAGTACATTTATGAACGAATATTACCATTACAATTCATAATTAGTTATCCATCATTGAGCTCCATTGGAAAAATCAAGCAAAATCCCTTCATATTCACTCAAATTTAACGATTTGCTATTCTTCCACCACATCCGTAAGATTTTCGTTCAATGCATTAAGAAAAAACAAACAACCATGCGTTCACCATCATTTTACATGCAATTGAGTCATTTTAAGCCACCATTCGGGCGTTTTGCCCCAGGCCTATTTTTAAAACATTTTTTAAATGCGTTAGAAAGTTATGAAAACCTTATTGTTTTGAATGGGAGATCGTTGTGAAATGTAGCTGGGTTTGTAAATTTTGCACCTATGCGTTGAAATCGTTGGGTATTTTTGTTTATATGGGCGAAAACATCGAAAAAGCTTAAGGGGTGCATTTTGGACCGTTCTCCCCTATATATATAGACACAATGATGGAAAAGTTTCTGAAAAAAGTAGAGCTTCGCGAATAAAGCATGCGTCGTTCCAGCGAACGTAAAATTTATAAACCCCTTTGGTTCAATATTATTTTTCCACTCCATAATTCCCAGTCATAAATTATGCCTTCGGTGGTGCCGCGTTCGCTCCCTGCTGGAATGCACCGAGCTCGCAGGCGACCAAGGATTTTTAATGAAATTTTAATTGCAATTTAAAGTTGAATAAATGAAGCACAGTGAATAGCGCTGCGGAGTTTTACAGCGCTAGGGAGTCGTGAGCAATGGGAAGCTTATTGCTTGTGTTCTAGTTTTCCAAGAGATTCGATTTTTCATTTTTCCTGTTAATGAGTGGTGGTAGCATCAACTAACCATTCTCAAAATTTGATGATGAATGGTACCGAATACATGCAAACATGAAGTAGATAAATGGACGGTTGCATCGTTCCCGCTAAAATAGGTTTTTGTAGCGCCTTGATACAAACGCATTCATATTTTATTTAGTGAACAATAACGTCATAAATAACGCCGAATGAAACATTTTGTGCTTTATGATCACTCTGGTAAAAAGCATTGAAAAAGCTTTTTGTATACATAAGTTTGAATCAATACATTTTTTGTATAATATCCAGAGTAATCAGCTATGCGAAGACACCATCTGTTTACCGATCACATATTTGAAATACTTTTATATTCAAAATGGAAATCAAATTGTATAGATCGAATTCGGATAAATAAAAAAGAGGGTGTTAAGAAAAATAGAATAAAAGCATAATTATTTCTATTGTATTGAATTAAAATAGAAATAAATAATATCTTAGATTTTCTGAAGAATTGAAGTAACAATGGAACAATTTTCTGTGAATACCCTTAGTTACCGAATTTTACAGTCACTGATCGTAAATAATCCCGTTTAACGTCACATCTTTTTTCAAAGAGTTGCTCACCCAATGAGCAAATGTTGACCGATTTGAATTAAAATTTGTACTCCGACTACAATAGAGTAAGATGATGGCGCTTTAAAAACCCAAAGACAAAATGTTAGAGGTGACTAGAGCTCTATAAGATGCCGTGCAACGGATGGCTTTCCATTTCACTTACAGTTGCATCATTACGTATACGTGTTCTTCCCCTGCCGGGAATATCGATTCAGTGAAATCGTCCAAACTCATATCAATGCTTTCTTCCCCCTACGTGCATTTTATAGAATTCGCACAGACTTGTAGCTTATGTGACAATTTCCACTCCATCATCATCACGGCCATTAGACACGTCCGCAAAGGCTATCGAATGTCGCGCTGCACAACTGTCATTCCGCTCAGGTATCGGTTTGTTTGCTATTGTTCTTAAACCATTTCATTTGCATTGTTTGTCTTTGAATGCGTAGGTTCCCGGGCGGTATAATGCACGGACTGGCTGAGTACCAAAATGGCCAGATGCCACCTAACCGAATAACCGAGTCGCCAGTCTGGTCACAGGATCCAGGTGAACGGTTAGCATCGTTCAGTCGAAAATGTTTACATAGTCCCGTTTAAGTAAACAACAAATACGGACAGCATAAAGCACTATTCTCCCTATCTGGACTCGAATCAGACTCGAATGGTTCCGTCGTACTCCATTTGCAGCACTTGAACCACAGACAAACGGAAAGAGGCATGACTGCCAACCGCATTTATTATATCCATGTTGGCCGCAAACACGTTGCATATAATTTAGTCCAACTCCCTTGTCTATGCAGATAATCGGAGTTAAAGGATTAGGGCCGGTGTTGGGTGACATCGGGTGTATGAATAAGGCATCAGAAAATTATTGTGCTTCCGAGCATATGCGGCAGCATGAATACTCGATGAAGCTTTAACTATGGATGCTACTAGAAAGCTTATAAACAATGTAGTCTAATCAAGCAAACAAAATGTGGAATATCGAAACTACGATACGTCTACGATTGTTAATTAAGGACAAACTTTTCAATCCAATATTTTTCACCTTGCGTTTTCAAGGACACCATTATCAATACTAAAGCAACGAGCAGCTGTCATATTTTTATTCTTTGCTTACTGCAACGCAGTAAAGCCAAAATAAAAAGATAACAATTATTCGTTACTTCTTTGTTGGGATTGGTGCCTGTGAAAACGTGGGGTACTTCATATTTTTCTGGATTCTAGACAGTTTCACCTTAAATATCCTTCAATTTTACATCGAACTATTTCCTGTATATAATGGTAAATGCAACCTCCATGAAGGATCTCGCGCCAACTCGAACAAATATTGGCAGCAACCTCTCAGATTTCAATGAAACTTTCTGGACATGCAAACTTTGTTACAAAAAGCCACTTTGCATACTTACATAGTTTTTCCAAAATTGATCTATACTATTTGATGTGGGGTAGCCATCGAGCAAGCAAGTGCAGTGCGTGTTTTAGTCGTCATAAAATGATAAATTATCTAGGTATCTGGTATTCGGTGGCTCCGGTCGAAACAAGCGCGATCTTCAATAGTTTGCAGTAGCCATCGAGCAAGCGAGTGCAGTGCGTGTTTTAGTCGTAGCGAAGTAGTTAAGATATCGAATCAGTCTACGAGGAAATACGTTAGACAAGCGTTTTTTTTTGTATCATTATGAATGTGGCGTCGTTCAAAAGAAATAATTAGTCGCTTACCATGGCGATTTCCAATATATTTCCTTCCCAACAAACATACTATTCCTTTCCAGTGCGCTCATGGAGATGCATAGGATTCCTCGGGCTCTTATAGCAATGAGTGTCGAACTTTCCTCTCCTTATCCTAATTGACTGTAAGAACGTGGCCGGCATCGTTATTGGTCTTGAATTAAAGAAACTCCGAAGCATGAATAGTGAAAATAGTTTTCTAGTGCCGAGAAAACTTCTCAATTGATGAGCTGTGCATTACACTATAACTTTCACCTACTCAGTGACTGAGTAAAATTGTATTACCGTCTTTTTTCTTCCCACAGAGAGAGCAATACAATTTTACTCAGTCACTGAGTAGGTGAAAGTTAGCGTGTATTTGTCGTTCCTCGGCCAATCACGACTAGTAACTACGATGGATACAGTCAATCAAGCTAAGCTAATTGATCTAGACTATTTGATTTGTGCAAACCTATGGTATCGACCACTGCACTGTACAGTGGGACGGATACGGTCAAAAGTACAACCATGGTTTGAAATCAAAACAAATGGGTTTATTCCATATAATATTATGAAATACTAGCAGACCCGACGAACTTCGTTTCGCCTAAAATTGATTTATTCTCTGATTAGATCTCGAGTTATGAAGAAATTGGTGTTTCATTTGTATGGGAGCCCCCCTTTCCAAAGCGGGGAGGGGTATCGAACCATCTTAAGAACCTTCCCCGGCCCCAAAAACCTCTGCATACAAATTTTCACGCTGATCGGTTCAGTAGTTTCCGAGTCTATAAGGTTCAGACAGACAGAAATTCATTTTTATGTATATAGAAGAAGAAGAAGAAGAAGAAGAAGATTATCATTTTCATTTAAATTTATAACGATTGTCGTGATTTAACATTCAGTACGTAAGTAAACATACTTTGAGGCGCCATTTTCATGTATTTCACTTCCGTTTTAAATGCCTCATAAAAAATATGCCTTAAATTTGGTTCGATTTGAAAATATATAATGAAAACAAGTAGCCATGCGATTCTCAGCGTAAATTTCGAAATAAGCCCAAATTCAACTCCACAAGCAAAGAGTAAAATTTTCATAAAATTGCGATACCATGTATGCATTTGATAGCTGATTATGCTATCTTTGAAGATGTATTGAGTTTGAAATGATTCAATAACAAATTTAAGGGATAATGCAATGATAACATTAAAATAGTAGGCGAGTTGTCGCCTCAAACGATAATAAACACAGAATTTTCATTCAAACATTTATCTTTACTAATATTAGCTAATTGTCAATAGTTCCCGTTTTTATCACTTAATAATTAAAAAGTAAGATAGCGGGTGAGTTTTGATCACGCTCGATTTTTTGAAAATTTGATTTTTCCCATCCCTGGTACCATTATTTATTATACGCTCCTATATCAATAACATTCGCATAACGGACAATTTTGGCTCAATTTTTGTAATTTCTTAATGTAATATCTGTTCTGCTTACTACTGAAAAACATCACAAAAATAAGAACAAAACAAATTACTGTCGTATCCCATCTAGGGTGACCATATGGTATCCTAAAGAAGTACATATCCTCCTTTTGCCCTGAAATGTCCTTCTTTTTGTAATTTTTGAGAAAACAATAGGCATATTTAACAAGCATCCATCCCAGAGTTCGCTGCGTTCGATTGAGTGAAACCAGCTTGCATTTTCAGCATCTAAATTATCTCAAAATGTACTCAACATGGTTTTTGCTATCGCCTATCATTTTATTCTGACCGATCCAGTCTGATTTCTACCGGCAATGAGTTCATAACCATTGGCGTAACTTATGAAACATTCTAGGGGGGGGGGGAGGTGCTAACTATTTTTAGTTTTTTTTTTATATTTACAGTTATAACTTACGACGGTGTTTTTCGGCTCTTTCAGTCTTTATGACATGCTAAAACGGGTTTTGTGTCTACTATTCTGACGTTTCGGTGTGTATTACACCTTCTTCAAGCAGCCTCTAAATCCCTGAAAAAGGTGCAATAAACACCGAAACGTTGGAAAGGTAGACGCAAACCCCGTTTTAGCTTATCATTAAGACAATAAAGAATTCAGTATTTTATTTGAATTCACTTTGTTCAATCAAAATTTTAGAAATTTCAAACTCATTAAAATGATATGACATTGATGCAATATCCTTCGTGTTTAGCATTATTATCGCAAAATATAACAATTGCACGAATTAAAAAACTTGATCGAGTAGATTCAACTAGCTGTAGCGTTTCGAAGAAAGGGATAATGAATACAATTTATTCTCTGCAATCACCCCCTATTTAGAATCAGAGGGCTAGATACGTGTAATGCCTACTTAATATGTAAAGTAGCATATTTTCTAGGGGGGGCTAACGAGATCCTAGGTGGAGCTAAATCCGCCACCCAAATGGGACAAAATTGGATTTCTAAAAGCTCGTCCTCAATAGAATCTCACTATGATTATGGTGAGTTCGATATTTCATTCATTTCATTTCATTTATTTAGTTAACATCTAAACAGATAACACTGAATCAACAATTTGACGCCACAATACACGGTTCGAGGCCGCATCTCTCCATCATCGAATACGCCCCACGCTCGCCAAGTCGTTCTGCACCTGGTCTGCCCATCTCGCTCGCTGCGCTCCACGCCGTCTCGTACCTGCCGGATCGGAAGCGAACACCATCTTTGCAGGGTTGCTGTCCGGCATTCTTGCAACATGTCCTGCCCATCGTACCCTTCCGGCTTTAACTGTCTCCTGGATGCTGGGTTCGCCGTAGAGCTGGGCGAGCTCGTGGTTCATTCTTCGCCGTCACACACCGTCTTCTTGCACACCGCCAAAGATGGTCCTAAGCACCCGTCTCTCGAATACTCCGAGTGCTTGCAAGTCCTCCTCGAGCATTGTCCATGTTTCATGTCCGTAGAGGACAACCGGTCTTATAAGCGTCTTGTACATGACACATTTGGTGCGGTGGCGAATCTTTTTCGACCGCAGTTTCTTCTGGAGCCCGTAGTAGGCCCGACTTCCACAGATGATGCGCCTTCGTATTTCACGACTAACGTTGTTGTCAGCCGTTAGCAAGGATCCGAGGTAGACGAATTCCTCGACCACCTCGAAGGTATCCCCGTCTATCGTAACACTGCTGGCGGGCCTGTCGCGCTCGGTTCCGCCCACAAGCATGTACTTTGTCTTTGACGCATTCACCACCAGTCCAACTTTTGTTGCTTCACGTTTCGGGCGGGTGTACAGTTCTGCCACCTTTGCAAATGTGCGGCCGACAATGTCCATGTCATCCGCGAATCAAATAAATTGACTGGATCTGTTGAAAATCGTATCCCGACTTTTACACCCGGCTCTCCGCATGACACCTTCTAGCGCAATGTTGAACAACAGGCACGAAAGTCCATCACCTTGTCTTAGTCCCCGGCGCGATTCGAACGAACTGGAGTGTTCGCCCGAAATCTTCACACAGTTTTGCACACCATCCACCGTTGCTTTGACCAGTCTGGTAAGCTTCCCAGGGAAGCTGTTCTCGTCCATAATTTTCCATAGCTCTACGCGGTCTATACTGTCGTATGCCGCCTTGAAATCAACGAACAGATGGTGCGTTGGGACCTGGTATTCACGGCATTTTTGAAGGATTTGCCGTACAGTAAAGATCTGGTCCGTTGTCGAGCGGCCGTCAACGAAGCCGGCTTGATAACTTCCCACGAACTCGTTCACTAATGGTGACAGACGACGGAAGATGATCTGGGATATCACTTTGTAGGCGGCATTAAGGATGGTGATCGCTCGAAAGTTCTCACACTCCAGTTTGTCGCCTTTCTTGTAGATGGGGCATATAACCCTTCCTTCCACTCCTCCGGTAGCTGTTCGGTTTCCCAGATTCTGACTATCAGTTTGTGCAGGCAAGTGGCCAGCTTTTCCGGGCCCATCTTGATGAGCTCAGCTCCGATACCATCCTTACCAGCTGCTTTATTGGTCTTTAGCTGTTGAATGGCATCCTTAACTTCCCTCAAGGTGGGGGCTGGTTGGCTTCCATCGTCCGCTGAACTGACGTAGTCATCTCCTCCGCTGCATTGACTTTCACTGCCAGTACTCTCAGCGCCATTCAGATGTTCCTCGTAGTTCTGCTTCCACCTTTCGATCACCACACGTTCGTCCGTCAAGATGCTCCCATCCTTATCCCGGCACATTTCGGCTCGCGGCACAAAGCCTTTGCGGGATGCGTTGAGCTTCTGATAGAACTTGCGTGTTTCTTGAGAACGGCACAGCTGTTCCATCTCCTCGCACTCCGCTTCTTCCAGGCGGCGTTTCTTCTCCTGAAAAAGGCGGGTCTGCTGTCTCCGCTTCCGTCTATAACGTTCCACGTTCTGCCGGGTACCTTGCTGCAGCGCGACCGCCCGCGCTGCGTCCTTCTCCTCCAGAATCTGTTTGCACTCTTCGTCGAACCAATCGTTCCGTCGACTTCGACCCATATACCCGACGTTGTTCTCCGCTGCGTCGTTAATGGCTGCTTTGACTGTATTCCAGCAGTCCTCAAGAGGGGCCCCATCGAGCTCACCCTCTTCCGGCAACGCTGCCTCGAGATGCTGCGCGTATGCAGTGGCGACATCAGGTTGCTTCAGTCGCTCTAGGTCATACCGCGGCGGTCGTCGGTACCGAACATTGTTGATGACGGATAGTTTTGGGCGCAGTTTAACCATCACCAGATAGTGGTCAGAGTCGATGTTAGCGCCACGATATGTCCTGACGTCGATAATGTCGGAGAAGTGCCGTCCATCAATCAGAAAGTGGTCGATTTGTGATTCTGTCTGCAGTGGTGATCTCCAGGTGTACCGATACGGGAGGCTGGGTTGGAAGTAGGTGCTGCGAATGGCCATATTCTTGGAGGCGGCGAAATCAATTAGTCGTATGTCGTTTTCGTTCGTCAGCCGGTGAGCGCTGAACTTTCCAATAGTCGGTCTAAACTCCTCCTCTTGGCCAACCTGGGCGTTCAAATCTCCTATGATGATTTTGACGTCGTGGCTTGGGCAGCTGTCGTACTCACGTTCCAGCTGCGCGTAGAATGCGTCCTTATCATCATCAGTGCTTCCGGAGTGTGGGCTATGGACGTTGATTATGCTGAAGTTGAAGAACCGGCCTTTGATCCTCAACCTGCACATTCTTTCATTGATCGGCCACCACCCGATCACGCGCCTTTGCATATCGCCCATCACTATGAAAGCTGTTCCCAGCTCGTGTGTGTTGCCGCAGCTCTGGTAGATGGTATGATTACCTCTAAACGTTCGCACCATTGATCCCTTCCAACAAACCTCCTGCAGCGCTACGATGCCGAATCCACGGTCCTTGAGCACATCGGCGAGTATGCGTGTGCTCCCGATGAAGTTGAGAGATTTGCAGTTCCACGAACCGAGTTTCCAATCGCTAGTCCCTTTTCGTCGCAGTGGTCTTCGCCGATGGTTCCGGTCCGTACTCTCTTGTTGATTGTTCGTTGCTTATGATTTTTAAAGGTTGGCTTGCAGGGCCTGACACCAAACCCCCTCAATTTCCGGAGGACCATTCCTCCTTATTTCCGGTGGACCATGGTGCACAGTTTCACTTAGAGTCCCTCGCTGGCACTCGGACGATGATCAGCCGCCCCTAACATGGAGAACAGACGCTGTTGTGAGCCGATCCTGACATGGAGAACAGACGCTCAATAAGATTTGCACCTCTGGAGAGGAGCAAACCCCCCCTTCCCTGTCAGCATACGACCATAGTTCCCACCGGGGTTGGTTACCCGATCTTCCCTAAGGTTGCTCGTATCCCGGCCAGCACCAGTTCGATATTTATTTTTATTTAATAAATTTGTGTGTCGTTTTTGACTCGACATCCCGAAAAGTCAGTCAATTGAATATCAAATACAGGAAGTTCTGTGTTTCGTATTTTCTTTCTCATGTCCTCCTTTTTCAACCGAATGTCCTCCTTTTCGGCAAGTTTTGAAGGAACTATCCTCCTTTGGAAAAAGATCATATGGTCACCCTAATCCGATCCCAAACGTATTGGTATAACACGTACATATTATGAATTCAAGGAGCAGTAGTGTAAGTACTACTTATATGGGAATGGTTCGGCACTTCATCCCATAGCTTCCAAACCATAGCTCCAAACGGAACAGTTCCCCTACATAATAATTTATTTTTTCAGCATATCAATGGACGACTAGTTTGAGCGCCAGATCAACGACATCGTAATCACATCATTCGAATTGAATTCGCGAAAAATCCATAAAAATGCAGGGCAAAAATCAAACACCTGACTTACTTCGATCATTCTCCAATCAAATTTATAAAAATGTTTGCCTTTAAAATTGCTAGGTGGAGAAAAAACGGAATCAGTATTAAGGAAGTGTCTCCGGTTGTGGACCTAGTTGCGTGTTTTTCTCTCACATTTCTTTCATGTACTTATTTGACCATAAATGGGAAGCAACAAACCTTAGTTAACTTTTCTTTGAAGTAACTATATTGTTTTACACCAGAGGATCTCAACCTGGAGTACATGTACCACTAAGGTGCCTTCGCTGGCCCCAAGGGGTACCTTGGACAAAAATGCTTAATGGCGGGTGTATTACAATTATCTTTCAATCTTATTGATAAAATTGTGATAATTGTGTACCGTGGACCACCGATAATTTGAACGGTACTTCATTCATATTAACGGGGTTCACTTTCTGGTTACTCTATGAGCATCAAACAAACCGGTTCCTGGCTGTTTGGTTTTGCGTTCCATTCCACGATTTTTTTTATTCCTTTCTTTATTTGGTAGGCGACTCTGTGTTTCTTAACCGCTACTGTGCCGAGATCTATTGTGGTGTTTTTTTTTCCAAGTTCGTTTACTTGGTAGGCTCAGGCGTGTATAACATTTTACGGAGCCACGTTTCTTTGTGATATGAGCATCTTCCGGACGGCCAGAACTACGGTGCTCTACGGGACAGAAATAAAAATAAAAATAAAATATTCATTATTGTTTGCTGTTTTGTTTTGGTTCTGCGTTCCGTTTCACGATGTTCCATTATTCTTTCCTTGATCCCACGTGCTAAATGACGTCTGAACACTTTTTAATTTGAAAGATGTTCAAACCAACGGGGTTTACGGTATATTTTTTATTTCAATGCATTGTCTTGTACATAATATGCATGACGACCAGCAAATTAAAGCCAATTGAATCCTGCCCTTAACCTCCAGCAGTATATGAAGGACTGCGGGGCAAAAGATCAAACGAGACGAGCCAGCCTTGGGCTGAAAGTCTCGATAATAAAGACAAAAAAAAAGATCAAAAGGATAAAACATCGAATGAACAAATTTAAAAAAAAATGTTGAATAATATGTCAAAAATATGCTTCTGAACTAAAATCTAGAGTCTAAAAGTTCGAAAGCCTCCGTGTGAGAGGCATGAAAGCCTTTCTATGAAAAGGTATTTATTCTTTGATTGAAGATTATTTTAATATCCATTTACTCGTATTTATAAAACTAATCAAAGCTAAGTTTGTGGCAACACCATCGAACAGGAAACCTCCATTATAGTGCTGGGCATGATGCATGAGAGCGTCTTTGAAACTCAAACTACGCACATAACCCGATCTATCGTCGCCTTGAGGAATCAAATAAGTTTATCCGGGAATCCGTATTCATGCGTTAATTGCCATTAGCTGATCTTAATTTATTGTATTTTAAAGTCGATAGATGGATGATGCTCGCTTTAATTTATTTAAACCAGTGCGAATATCAAATCTAGAAAGGTGTACGATGTTGTATGAATAAAAGCATACGAACAAATTCTCCGGAGCAATATATTCATTTTACTAGATTTCTAACAAATCCCTGGTAAAATACATGCACATTTATCAATTTCCTAATGGCCCTACTGAGTAGGTACTAATGCACGACAAAAACGAACAATATCTGGCGAGTTTCTCGGTCTGCTCCATCTTTGAATCTTTTGTAGATGTTGCAATCACTGCAATAAGCATAGCTTCATCTGGCCCTGTCCGTGCACAAATCATTGAATGCAAAACCGGAGACTGGTCCTCCGTCGCTGCAGCAAGCAATGCAAGTCAATGCACAACTTGAAACTCTCTGTGGAGGCAGTTAATAAAATACTATTCGGTACCATATCTTTGCCGCTGCGAAGGATAGGAACATTGGGTGCACAAACTGGACTGGTTGATTTATGCAGCGTCGTAGTAAGAGTATGAAGACTGACATGTGCTAGTTTGTTTTTTTACTGTTATGGATTTTATGTATCTATTTTTGTCCGGAAAAACGCCTAGTAATGTTATAGCTATCATCGTTCAAGTTTTGATTAAAAAATAGAACTTAAGAAAGGCTTTGCCTATCTTTCGAGGTGAAAAAACAAAGACTTATGCAAACTTGGGAGTTATTGCTGTACAACATGTAGCTGTCTGATTATTTGTGAAGAATCCAAAAAATCTACTGGGTATACCCCGTTAGGCATAAGTATGTTAGGCATAGAGACGTTAGTCATAAGTACGTTAGGCATAATGGACGATAGGCATAACGGCCGTTAGGCATAATGTATGTTAGGCATAATAGATGTTAGGCATAAAATGAACCAAAGAAGAACCTATGCCATAAAGAAGGCAGAATTACGCCAAACGTCCGTTATGCCTAACGTCCGGTGTGCCTAACGTCCATTATGCCTAACGTACTTATGCCTAACGTCGCGGACCCAAAGCTACTACACTGATGTACACTGCTCATTGTTCGGTAATTATTCCACACGGTCATTTGTGAATACTTTTTAAAATTCAACTGTAAAATTCTCGAAAATCTGGAAAATTCCCAAACAGTTCTGCTGTTGAGAAATCTTTTAAATTTCGCATAAGTATATACGATATTTTGTAAGTCTATAGTGTTGAACGGATGCGGATCATGTATATGTAAAACTGAGTTTACACTTCCTTTGAGGCAATATAGCTCACAAACGGGCTGACCGATTTACATAATTTTCTCACCAATCCATCTTAAGCTCGTATGTGTTTTTATGCAGAAAAAGTCAAGAACTTCCCCGACAAAAATCAGAAAAATGTCAAAAGTTGGTAAAAAGTGAAAAAATTCAAAAGAGTGAACACAAATCAATCTAGGGTGCTGCACTATTTCACATTTGAATGTGAAATGCAAAAGTGTTGATGCCGAGCAACGCAGGGTCCAAGGGGCTCTGTGTCAAAAGGTCGAAGGTCAAAAGAAAAAAGAAAAAAAAGGACAAAATTAAAGACAGGAACATCGTCTTCGACCGGAGGTCGTACAGACTGCACACTGAACACCTAGCTTGAGACAACGGACAGGACACACAACACCCAGTGGACCAGTGAAGAATTTTTCGATCACGAAATTTTCCTCCTTACCGGGGCGGAAATCGAACCCATACTCCATAGCACATGCGTCTAGTCGATTGATGTCGCTAACCGCACGGCCGCGAAGCCCACAAAAGGTCGAGCAGACAAATGTTCGAAAGGACAAAAAGTCGAAAGCACAGAAGGTCGAAAGCACATAAGGTCGAAAGGACAAAATATCGAACGGACAAAAGGTTGAAAGGATATGAGGTCGAAGACAAAAGGTCGAAACGACAAAAGTTCACAAGGATAAAATGTCGAAAGGACGAAAGGTTGAAGGTCAAAAGGTCGAAAGTCAAAAGTTTGAAAGGACAAAATGCCGAAGCAAAATAGAGTCGAAAAAAAATTACAGAAAGTTGAAGAAAAAACAGGTTGAAAAAATAATTGGGTCAAAAGGTCGAAGAGACAAAAGGTGGAAAGAAACAAAAGTCGAATAGACAGTCATTGGAGGTTTCATTTTATTAATCATAGACTGTTCTTACGTATGCCTTATATTTTAAACAGGCGCTATTCTTTAGAGTTTACTTACCCCATAACACAAAATTTTGTTTTTGCTCACTATTTTTCACTATTTTTCTTTCTAAAACCGATCTGAACACATTTTAGGCAATACATTTAAATTGGCGATTTCATCTCTTTCACCTTTTTAAAATTTTGTTTTTTTTTTCTAATTTAGAATTAATGTATAACCAGATTTGAACAAGCATTGAATTTTATTTTATTGATTACCTTCAAACACTTTTTTTAAAATCTGAACAATTAATAATTACGAAAAAAGATTAAAGTATCCCGTCTAAAGACGATCTTGGACATTAGAGTGTTACTTCAAAATGAAACACACACATTTACAAATCACGTAACAAATTTGGGCAATTCCATACCCCTCGCTACTTCACAGCGTAACCAAATATATTATATTAACAATATGGTTCACTTCGAGTTTTTTCATACAACGAAATGGCGAACAATTTGCCGGTGATAACAACATCATCTAGCGAGCAAAGAGGAATCTAAACATGTTTTTTTCTAGCTTGTGCTGGAAAACCCTCCTGCCATCTTCCGGTGAGTAGTCATACAGTTGTTCGATGACATTTTACAGTGTGAGGATGTCCATACATTTTTCAATAAATCGATTACCGGAATATCGACTTTGTTAAATGCAAACACTACTGTAAATATTTCGATGAAGCAGTGCAAAGCAGACAAACTACACCTTTGCTTCAATCGTTCAAACTGTGAAAGCCGTTCCGCAAACATTAAAATGATTGTTCCACTGTAAACATTTCTATCATTTTCTTCAGCAAGAAATTTGATTAATTCTTTCTGAATATTATCAATATTATTCCAATGCATCATTCTTCTTCCTCTTCGGTGTCCTAAATTCCTACTGGAACTTAACACCTGCGTTGCAACTTATTATGAATTGAAAACTTTTTGCTGCCCACCATTGATTGAATGAATATATATCTTGAGTGGAAAGCCATGAAGATGACACTCATCCGATTGCGTTTTGTTATGTTACGCTTATCATAATGGGTATGATTATTTGGTTACATTTAGACATGGAAAGTGAATTGAACAAGTAGCTTGGATTAAACGCGGCCAAACACCTTCGCTAAACTCACTTGAACGGACAGTAAGTTGAACATGTTCAACTCTTGGCAAGTAAATTGCATTAAACTATGCTGTTCAATTCACTTGCCCTTTCAAAACGTAGCATTACGGTGAGATATTTCGGCTAAACTTAATTACGCCTATTTTATTGTGCTTTCTCGATTTCGTATCCAATATCAGATATTTTTTGGGATTTAATAGATTATTTTTCGATACTTTCGCAAGAAAAACTAGTTGAACGTACCCGACCTTGCTCGGGATTATACTACAGTCGCTCTCCACATCTCGATATTGAAGGGACCATCGAGATAGGGAGAGATCGAGGAATGGAAGGAAAATTTAAATGGGTACTAGATCCAAAACAGCTTGTTGCTATGAAAAACGACAACAAAACAAATATCATTGCTTATTGTTGATCTGTATTGTTATCGTCCCAATATGGTCTAGTAGCCTAAAAATTTGAACATATCGACATAAGGAGAGTGAATCCAGAACAAAATACGATTACAACACATCGGGATAGAAGTTATCGAGATGTAGAAAGCCAAAATGTATGTAGATTGAAGGGACCGAGGAAACCATCGACATAGGGAGAGATATCGAGATATAGAACATCGAGATTTACAGAGTCAACTATATTTTGCATTCTTACTGTCAATTGTTGAGTTCATTCAGCACCGCACTCTAGATCATTTTTAGCGCGATCGTATTGGGTTTCCTTACAACTCGCATCAAAATTGTATTTTCACAATTTCTCAACTTTCTCCTCAAAATTTAGTGATATTTTATAACACAGCAGTCCTCAAGACGAATCGATTAATGAGAAACCCGTACAAATCGGTCAACCCGTTCGTGAGTTATATTGCCTCAAAGGAAATGCAAACTCATTTTTATATAGAGAGGTTGTACCACAAACGTAATTATGTTTGAATTGTATTTATATCAGACTCTCATATCGGGCAGTTTGTTCACAAAAGTACGTTTCTCTCTGTCAAATCATATTCACAAATTGATAACAATTTGGGAATTCTAAAAAATGGGATTATGCATGCGAGTTAATTTGAAAAGAAATCATCATTGATTTTATAAAATCAAGATAATTCAACGCGGCGTGTGACAAAAAAAATGAGCATCGCTAATACTTTCACTACGTGAAAATATAGCTCTTATGGGCCAAACATATGGGAAAACTGTCAAAACGCACGCAAACGTGTCCATTGTGTTTGACCCTTTAAGCTTTCATTTCGTGACTATTTGAAAACAATCTACCGAGGGTCCCAAACAACTTTTTTTTCTCCCTTAAACGGAACCTTTTAGTTGTAAAACAGTCAATTATTTACCACGTTACTACTAAATGAGTTTCCTCGATAAAAAATTAAGGAGGAATCGATTATTACCAAGTTATAGTCTAAATAACTTGTTTATTGAAGCTCAAGCGTCAAAAAGCATAACGAAGCCAAACTCGATAAATGTATGAAATCCTCTGAAAATAGCTGAGAAACGCTTGGATGGAGATTATGCACTGGTTCGATATATTTTTTACATATATACCCAATTCTTTCTCAACACCTGCCAAAATTGACACTTGTTATGCGAATAAATAAGTTCAACTGGTGTCATAAAATTATTCAAATCGATTGATCATGCTAAACAATAATCTACCATAGTAATATAAAAGCCTTCTTTAGCCATGCGGTGATATCCCAAGCAACATAACAAGTTTTATTCCGCTCTAGGGATGGTTTTCAAATATCAATTTAAAATAATTGTAACAGCAATATCCCTGATCTCCCTTGAATATATTGATATTTCTCCCTAATATATTTATAATGCAAATCAACTACCAAAAAAGTGTTTTACAATGTTTTCATTGTCTAATCATGAATTATTGGAACGATTAATTGAGATGCGGTTTAAACTGAGTGAAAGCTGTTGAGTATTCCTTTTAGCTATGTAGGTTTTCTTTTAACCTGCGCTTGATGGGGAAACTTCATTAACAGTACAACGAAAAAATAATTTTCTCCATACTAATTTGCATGCAAACTTGAAACGGCTTGTGCTAAATCAGTTTTAATCCAAATGAGCTCAAATTTTCAGGGGAAACTCAGAACATGGTAAAGAATCAGATGAGCACTGTGGATCAATATCAATTTTTTGAACCACCCTAATGCTCATCTCACAAGTAGGTAAAATATTTTGATCATATCATCCTTGAAAATGTGATAAAAATCGTTACGTTTTCAAAAATGCTTAAGTCTTGAATGTCGGAATTCCATCGTTTTTTCGAGCTCAAACAATCATTTTGTAAACTCTTATGCATCTATATATCTATAAATCATAAATCTATAAATCTCTACGAATTTTGTTAATTTACATTTAAATTCAAAAAGTGTAACAAAACATAAATAAATTGATCAGGGTCACTTCCTTGCTGTTAAAAAATACCAGTGAGTTTAACCATTGCCTAGCGGTAATGTTTGCTAGCCAAATGTTGAATTCAATAAATTCGGCTCCGTAAGTGTGTGTGTGTGTATAACGATCGTCATATGTTGGATAGTTTAATTATAACGTGTATTGTGTATCGTGGCGCTACATGTGGGGTCACCAGAATTTCGTGAGAGTGAATCATATTGTTAATATATTATGAATCTCGAGATAAAATAGAATACTGCGGCTTCCTGCTGGTTGCTTCTCAGGTAATCGCAACGGTCACTAAACACAACAGTGTCAATGAAAATCTCACCCACTGTATGCACTTGCCATGATAAACACTCTCCATGTACTCAGTGACTCCGGTTGCCTCTCACTAATACAATCGAACACTGTTGTCATTTCGCGAAAAGCACTTGTTTTTGTTTTGAGCGGGGAAATTCTGGCTATCTTTTAACACGGCGGCTATCTTGACGTTTACCTTCACAGTCGAGCCTGCGAGTGTAAGACCGCCGCAGCATTCTAGGAAAAGATTAGCGCGACAATAGTACATTTGATAAAAGTGTTGCAGTCAAATGAGCAAACAGCAACATGGTGTGCGAAACAGAGAGCGAGTAGGTGCACCGGCATGGTCCCGCCGGATACAGTTCAACGAGCTATATCAAATTTATTATACATTTCCACAAAAATATGCCTACCACACTTCTGCTACAACATTTGATTTTCCATTTGCATTCGATTAAACATAATCGATTAAGTTTGCAAAAAAAACATCAAGCATCCCTATTTTTTTCATGATGACATTTTGAAGTGTGTAAAACGATCGTCATATTTTGGGTAGTTCGATTTACGTGTGTATCGATCCTTTCGGACGCGAGTTGGCGCCACATGTGGTGTCGCCAAAATTTCGTGAGAGTGAATCATATTGTTAATATAGTATATTTGGCGTAACGTAACGGTTTCTAGTAATAAAAATGAATTTATTATATTCGTTTATAGTTACTAAATGATCATTTTGAAGAACATGAGTGAAGAACTATTTCCAGCAATTACAATTAAAGTTAATATAGGCTAGCAACACTTTGATAGAAATATTGATTTGACAATATATGTACCTCTGAAGAATACCCCAAGAGGAAAATTCTAGAATGAAATGTTATCAAGTTTTATTGGTATTTCATATGTGGTATAAAAATGCGAAACTCGAAAGAAAAGGTTATGAATAAAAGAAGAAATATAATCAATAATAAAAATAAGGTTAAACCCAAATAAATATAATTGTGCGAAACTCAAAAGAGGAGCCTATGATTAAAAGAAGGAAAAATTCAACAATGAAATATCATCAGGTGAAACATAAATAAACATAAATGTGAAAAGAATGATGATGCCGCGTGCACCCCAAATTGACCTTTCTGCGATAGGGCCAGCACACAGAGGGACTTGCCGACGCGGTGCCTACGCCTGCCCCAGCCTTGACGAGGACCCCTTTCCGTCCTCGGGCTCGGAACCCGCCCGGTTGACCGACGCCGCGAAAGCGACGATACCATGTTGTTCTTCGCGCGGCCACTTGTTCGATAAAAGGATAGAGTTCGACCACAGAGCATGACCACCGGTATGACCCATGAAGCCGACTCCGATCCCCTGGACCACCTCTTATTTGCGCCTGAACTAGCGATCCTTGAGTCCACGCGCCACCTTCTGTGTAGCTCCGAGACGATTTGGGCGATAGCCGATAAAACGGCGTTCCAGCCAACTTCTTCTTTACACATCCTCCGAACTAGGTTGTCCGGGGTAGTCTCCAGACCACATGTCGGAAGCATGTGGTCACGCATTGCGCGAAAACGTGAGCACACGAACAACACGTGTTCCGCCGTTTCCTCTAAACCTGCGCACACCAAACACTCGGGCGAGGCCGAGCAAGCCAGCTGCGTTACCTGCAATGTGATTTTGCAGCATGCTTAAACGCCGGGCACATCGAACCCCCCATGGGGTGCTTGCTGTTCACAGCTTTGCTGGAACAAATCAAACAATTGGGAGGGTTCGTGCAGCATTGTGCCTTATGTCCCACCAATCCGCAGCGTCGGCAGAGATTGCTTCTGTCAGGGCCTTTGCAGTCCCATTGCTTGTGCCCCGGTTCCAGGCACTTGAAGCAAACTTCGGGTTGCTCGTATATGCCCACAGGGCATACCGACCATCCCACCTTGACGCTCCCTAACTTGACTACCTTGGAGGCGTCCGCTGCAGATAGCCGAACCAATGCTACCTGCGTCCCTGCCGAACCTTTCCGTAGCCAAACGGCTGCGGTGGGCGTCTCCATTTCACACTGTCACCGCAGTGCCGTGACGAGCTCTTTGACTTCGGTGATCTCGTCCAGGTCTTTAACCCTTAGATTCACCTCCGTAGTGAGTGCCCTCACCTTGACCGTCTCGCCTAGGATTTCCTCCGCCAACTTCTTGTAGGCGGCGCTTTTTTGCGAGACGCCCCGCTTCAGCTCGAGGATCATCTCGCCCATCCGGGTACGTCTTATTCGACGTACGTCGGCGCCGAGTTCACCGAGCTTGACGTCACTCCTCATCGCCTTCAAGACGTCCGAGTACTTAGCCTCGTTCGCCGTGATGACTAGGGCATCGCCCCTGGAGCGATTGGCGCCTACCCTAGACTTCTTCACAGAAAGAAAAATCATTGATAGAATTAAAAAAACCATTGGTAAATTTGAAAAGTTGCGTTGGTTCTTTTTCGTAGAGAGTTCCGTATGGTCAAAATAAAAGTACGCCAATTGTTGCAACAATCATGGTTCAAAAGTTGTAGGACGCTCTAAAATTAAAAGTTTGAACATTCAAAACTAAATTGTAGAACTGTCAGATGAAAATGTACACACTGTAGAAAATATAGTAAAATATTTTTATTCAGAAAAGACTCATTTTCCTATTAACGGTTTACTTCTAGCCCCCCTCTCGTACCCTTTATCTTTCAATTTTTCAATTAAAATAAACAAATCGCAATGAACAGCTTATAATTTTTATTCCATGATCGCATGTATTTTTTCACTAGTTGTAAACTGCAACATTTCTCACAACACGGTGGCTCTTTGTACATTCCAGCATAGGATCCGGTCCGTAGCCAGGATAAGGGTGCGCATCGTATCCATCTGTGGGTTTTGTGCCATGAATTCCCTGTCGGTTATCTAAAAAAAGAAAGAAAAATGTCTTAAATATTGTCAACCGACTCCGGTGCTTCAATTCCTAAATTTTGCTCACTAAAGTAACGAAGCGTGAGCTCCAGTATCTACAACACTTCATATTCTTGTTTAAAAAATGTCACCTACCTTTGTATTTCGTGATGATCAGTGCCGATTTCCACTGCCACTTTCATGCTATCTTTGTTTCCGGTCGCGGGCATTCGACCACCCGGTGGATTTTCAACTTCTGCCGCAGCGGCCCTCAAATTGGTGTTTTTTTTTCTCACCTGTATTGTGGGTCATTCAGGGCCGAGTCATCTGTCACGGTGATTATTTTTTTCACATTGATTGTTTTGAAAATAAAAGTTCAAACACTTTTGTGCTCATAAGATGAATTTCAAAATTGATACTCAGACCCGACGAAAAATATGATTGAATTAAATACATAACTTTCGATTATAAAGTTTTCACTTTTATTTTAAAGAAAAAATATCACTTCTTAGAAGGAAAGTACAATATATTTGATAACATAATATTTGTTCTTTCTGTGTTGCTACCCTCATTCGCCTGGGCCTTCTTTTCGGCCCTTGACGTCTTCGGTTTCCTCTTGTTCTTGACCAGGGTCCAGGAGGCGTCATCCCCCTCTATTTCCCTGGTCTGGTGCGGCTGAGAGCTCTCAGCCTGCCGTAACCCCTTGCCACCGTCTTTCCTGAGTGGACGGACCTTTCCATGTCCTTCCTCCCCCGGTTTTGGAGGTACCTGGCCGGGGTTCAGCTTCCCAGCCCCACTACCCTTGTTCGGGGTAGTAACCCTCCGCGAACACACCTAATCTACTCACTAATCGGGATATTATTGTTAACTGTCTATCGGCCTAAATCAAAATTGATTTTAATTCATGTAACATTTCGGAACTCTCATTATTTTTGTAACAGAAGGATTCACCCATTGTAAACAGTACCGTAGCCTGAAGCTCGTGTACACTGATTGAAGTGCTTTGGAAAAACTCTTGTACAAAATTGTTGTACAAAAACATTAATCGTGGGGAGAGAAAATAGAAAAAGCATGTGCTGACTGTCATCTGCTTGGCGTGGCTGCTGCGGCTGCCGTGGTTTTGTTTTTATTTTTGTGCATGGAAGAATGGATGGTAAAAAGAAATGTCAACCATTCCCGTCCCTGGGTGTATGTGAGAAAATTGCATTCTGATGCGTTCATTTACTTTAACAAATCTGAGTACCATTTTGCCTCAAATCTCGAACATGACTCATATTCCGAACACTGGCGTTTTAGCGACCTGAAACAAAAACTTTCATCGGTTTTTCTTACTGAGGGTCAAGATTACAATCGAATTCAACCTCCTATAGCGAAAATTGCACGAATAAAGCCAAAATGACCATTTAAAAGTGAGTGTTCGGAATATGAGTCATGTTCGGAATTTGAGTCAAAACGATAGTTACTAACGAGGTGTCTTAGACTGCCGTTGTTTTCAGCTATTAACTTAACTGGCTGACATACGTTTGTTCTTATTGACTTGATGGGGACGCATGGTAATTTCTTTTTCTGAAGAAAAGTAGGTAAAGTAAAACACATAGAAACTTATGAACCAACATAATTTACATTATCAAATATTCTTACTACATACTCATCAGGCTTCGGAATTCTCACTCATATGAATAAAAACCTGCAATTAATCCATTTAGCGGAGTGTGATTTTTCATGGGCCCCCTGTGAGGAAGTATTCTCACACAACATTTTTATCCGGATAGAATGGCGGGTGATAAATTCGTGAGCGCCGGATCGCCGGATAATTTAATTTTAATCCACAAATTTTCCATCTCGTCGCCTCATCAGATAAATTTTACAAGCATATTTATAAAAATTTAGGACCGCAACGGGATTCGAACCCAAAACAATTTTAAAATGTTCAGAGCGCCCACTAAAACCACGTCACCACATGAATTGATTGGAAGCGATGGAAAAAACTGTTGTATTGAACCTTCTGCTTATCGTGGCGCATCGTCAGATTCAATCAGCTTGGAGAGGCAAAGCAAGCGGCATTTGATTTTCGCGAAACATGGGAAGAAGGATAACAATTTTTCGCACCATCGCTTGTGCCGGAGTTTATCGCACTGTAATTTATCCGGATAAAATGCATGGTGGAGTGATCAGTTGTCGCGTGAGTGAGTGAGAAATCCGAACCCTGATACTCATACATAAAGTAGACCGTATAAAAAACTCCAGTTGACGCTAATCGATAAAGTATGACATCTAAAAAGTTTATATATATAATTTATATATATAATACTTTGGCAGGAGTTTCGTTCAACGTGGTTCAACACCAATTGCTTAAAGAAAATTATAATCCGCAACTTCAATTCATAAAAGGCACAGCATTCCATGGATAATACACAACTAAACTATGCACCTCCTTATGCAAATGATTACCTTCTCAGTACGCCATTGTACTCCCTACCCACCGGTTCGACACAAATCTCGAGTGGCACAAACCGGAGAGTCGAGTCCGGCAATCTTTCTTGATAACATTTTTCATATTTCCGCTTCCTTTTCCGTTTTCTTCCGCAGAACTTATGCTGGCTTCATTTAGCTGCGAGGAGCCAACAATTGCCGAGAAAGAATTGTACGACGTTGCATAGCACCACCAATGCTGGCACCGTCATCCCCACTTCCTCCGTCGGATTAGCTGGATAACGATCGGACTCATCGTAATGAACAATTATTTGCATACGCAAAGGAGGCGGACCCTCCCAATTTTGATAACGCTGGTATCCGAAGAATGTGGCCTCTGCTGACGACGACGGCAGCCTTTGTTCTGGACTCGTTGACCCTTGTACCAATTCCACTCACCATTCAGCTGAATTCTCCGGATGCCTCCGGCGCAGAATTGATTGGAGGAACAATTTTAATCGTTCGATATTATAATGTCGGCAGTTGGCAGAAGGCACATTCCGAAATACAACGACACAATGCTAAGTAGATTTATGGAAAAACGATGGAATATGAATCAATGGTAGAACGTTTTATGCTGTAATAAATTCAATAAAATGAATGTGATTAGATTATGTACTACAGTAATGCAAAATATGAAAGTCCTGAAATGGTGATTTAGTTTCCTCGACAAAGTGATTGCCAGAAATGCAATAATATTGAAATTCCTATCCTCACAGGACATAAGTTGATTAGTTTATGATATGTTGAAAGCTCTACTCTTACGTTGTAGAAGAAATCTTAAACGACCAGTGTAAATAATGCATACTAGTAGTAAATTATTTAATAATGCAATCAGTTTGATTGAGACAAATGAAATGAACAGCGAATACAAAATGGATAAATATAACTTGAAATTACCTAATTTTAATGTTTGTTTTAATCAAATATGACAATGTCCCAAATTTCCAATATTGTTCCTGAATTAGACATTTTGCTTATCTTTTGGAACACGTTTCTTCGTTCTTTCATAGCAAGCAGTGCTGAGTGGTGACTGGTGATAATAGTAGCTTGTGCAACTAGTACGATAAGCAAGAAACGCCAGTTTCCCTTCCAGCACAAAATGCAGCCTCTCCCGTCATGGCTCCTGCAATCTCTTCAGCTCCATCTGTAATAGCTCAGTTTCATAAGTCCATTTGCCTATTGCCAAAATATCGCCATCTCATCATCTTACTTACTTATGGATCCTGTACACCTCCGGTGGTGCAAAGGGCCGACTTGAAAGATCTCCATCCTGAGCGTTGCCCGGCTATCGCTTTAACCTGTTGCCAGGTGCGATTTCGGTCGACTTCTTTTATTTCATTATTGAGGCTTCGCCGCCATGAGCCTCTGGGTCTGCCTCTGCTGCGATGTCCAGCTGCTTGTTTACAGATTTCGTTTCCTCCCCTACGTAGAGTGTGGCCGACCCAGCCCCATTTCCGATCCCGAATTTCTGTTGCTATCGGCCTCTGGTGACAACGACGATGAAGCTTGTTGTTTGAGATGCAGTTGTGAGACCACCAGGCCCAAATTATATACCGCAGGCATCTGTTGATGAACACCTGCAGTCGTTGAATGTTCTCCACTGATACACACCATGTTTCGTTAGCGTATAACAGCACAGATTTCACGTTAGAGTTGAAAATTCGTATTTTTGTGCGTTCACTTATCTGCCTGTTTTTCCAGATATTTCTTAAACTCGCAAAGGCAGTGATGTGTATCTAAATTTAACTAAACTGCACTTTCAGTGCAGCTGCTATAAACTAATGTTTATAGCAGAAGGATGCTACCGATACCCTACCTAATAAACGGTCCGGCGTTTGTCGGCCTCTTTTGATCGCAACCCTCCAAGCGTTAACACGCATTTCAACAACTCTCCGAAAACCCTTATTCTACTGTCCTCCGCGGGTGATTAATACTTATCAGTATATAATATTTGGCGACGAGGAAAAAGTAAGTGAAAACTTAGATAAAGTGCGCGTGCATAAAATCGAGTGCCTTTTGCCCGTGTTGAACAACTTTGCCTTCGTTTGGAGTGAGCAGTTTTGCCCCGGCGGTGGCGCGATACCTGCAGGAGCAGCAAAGAATAAAATTGCCTCGGGCGGAGGTGCGGATTCTGCTGTAGTGGCAGTGAAAGGCCTGTGAAAAGAAATCGGAATTTTCCCCGACGGGGACTGTCCGGAGTAGCGGTACAGGTAAGAGAAGGTTGAAAAGAAATGTGTTAGCACGATTGTGCCCAATAAAAGCCATTTTGTGGCAGTGATCGATTCATTGATCGAAACGAGGATCGAAAAACAAAATAATTACACGGAAAAAAAATTGAGGAAGATATTTTTTCTTATATTAAATTGATTTTATTTTCCAATTTTATTAACTAGTGATTTTGATAACGAGCTTCGGCGGCTGAGACGGTGTGTTTTGTTCGCTGTACCGTAACGCCATTTTGTGTTCAGTGGAGTAAAACAAAAGTGATTTTACGGGAAGAAAAGTGTTTCAAGTTTTATTAACGAGACTTTTTCTTTATATTTAACGAAGGTTTAGAGATCCGTCGGTACGGTGAAGGAAAATTTTAGCAGCTGTTTGGCCATTTTGTGCGGTTTCGCTGGCGGATATTGAAATCTGTTTTCAGTAGACAACTGTGTTTCCGTCTCGAGATCCGTGAGAATTCGCTTCTATTGGTGCCGGATTGTTGCTGACTGACCGTAACGATTACGACGAATACGACGACGATATCGGCGACGAGCAGCCGGTTGGCCAGACAATTCCTTTTCATTTTTGGAGTACAACCGTCGAAGTGTCTGGTAGCGTTGCCACGCTTCGGTAACAAGTTCATTCATAATTGGTAAGTCATTATTTTTTCCTTCATTGATTGATCATTGTTTCAAATTACTTTATGATATTTTATTGTGTGAATTGTTTGGTTCATGAAAAGGTACATTATGTGTTAATACTGAACAATAGATCGTTTACCGCATAATTGGTGGATGTGCATTGTGTAAATTTGAATAGTTTTTTGACGATTTTTATTTTTTTTGTGATTTTTTTTCGCCTTTTTTGGTGAAGTTGCATGAATGTATTTGACTTTCAATCTATATTGTGAAAAGTGTGTATAACAATAGGAGAATTTAGATCATTTTTTTGGAGAAAGCCATTTTGTTTTGATATTTTGCAATTTATTTAGATTTTTATTTTTTGGGTTTAATATTTGCCTCAACTGAAATTAGTTTTATTTATTTTAAAATTAAAGAAACGATGTGTTACGTAGTTCCGAATATTGATCCGTACCGCAAAGGACAAACGTTTGCGTCCTGGTTCAAGCGATTAGGATATCATTTTCGCGTTAATAAAGTAGCGGAAGCGGACAGGAAAGATCAAATGTTTCTCCTAGGAGGTGATTTTCTATTCGAAGTAGCTCAGAACTTGTATTTTAATGATCAATTGCTTGATGCAGCACCTTTTGACGAGTTGATCGAAAAGCTGAAGCAAAAGCTGGACAAATGGATTCAGCTTTAATCCAACGTTTCAAATTTGGGTCCCGAGTACAGCAGTCTGGTGAAACAGCCAGTGAATTTCTTTTTTCGCTTAAAATTCAAGCTGAGTATTGTAACTTTAAACGTGATAAACAGGATCGCATACTTGATCGAATTCTCATTGGCTTGTCGGATGACGCATTGAGACAAAAGTTATTATCGGAATATGGGGACAAATTGAATCTAGCTCAAGTTGAGAAAATGATATCTACATGGGAGTTAGCTGCTTCTAATGCAAAAACATTAACACAAGACAATTCTTTTGAACAAATCGCTTCTATTTTTGGAAGTTGTGGTAACCTTTTTCAACGTATGACAGATTCAAATCGAAGGCATGGTCCAGTGAAGAGCCGAGCAGGCTATAGACATTTTTCAGGTGATGACGAGCGCAACACAAAACCCTACAATAGGTACAGCAATCGTGTGAATCATCGTTCACAGACCGGACGGGTTAGACAAGTGCGGCTCCAGGAACAGCGAAGAAGGTATCTGGATGCAGTGGTTCACCCGGTGGAACTGAAGAGCGATGAACAACCAGCAATTGATCAGCGAGTGTGCTACTATTGTGGAGTTCGAGGACATGTTCGCAGGAGGTGCCCGAAGCTGGAACAATTCAAGAGGAGTCCGATCAACAACATCAACTTTGAAAAAACCTGTGCGAAAAATGACGATAATTTGTCGAATATGATGAGTTGTTGGAAAGACAAGAGTGATTATTCGGATCCAGGTGAATTACAGTGCATGCATGTTTCCTCCATTGGCAAAAGTCATCCATATTTGCTAGAACTGGATATTCAAGGCATCAATGTGCAGATGGAGATTGATAGTGGCTCCGACGTTTCCGTGATTGGTAAGAAGCTATTTTTGGCTAAATTCAATGTTCCACTGAAAAAAAGTTCCAATAGTTTGATAGTGGTAAACGGTTTTCGATTGAAAATTGCTAGAGAAGTTAAAGTTTCGGTTATTTTTCGGAATATAAAGGCAAAATTAAAACTTCTGGTATTGGATAGTGATCATGATATTGTTCCTTTATTTGGGAGAGCCTGGTTGGAAGTTTTCTTTCCCAACTGGCGTAATAGTTTTGAAAAACAAGTAACTGAAAACAGAATAATTGAACAACACAACGACTTAATGAATTATGTCAAGATTAAATTGTCTGATGTTTTCATTAAAGATTTTTTGACTCCTATTAAGGACATAGTTGGAAGAGTACCACGATGGCAGTCAAGATGGCACCGGACCTTCCACGGGTCAACCCCACACCTCCCGCACCCCTCTCCCACCAACATTCGAATGCTTCGAACAGCATCGAACAAAAGTTTAATATTCAAATTACTAACCTGTTCACAACATATTTATTCACTTCCCGTGATAATGAACATGTTTATCCAAAGAGTCCTATGTATTTCGGCTCGAATAATATCATAAATCAGCAGTTTCGTGCCAATTTATTAGCCGATCGCGATTTGGTGGGTTTATCACTGCACTTCACTTCTTCTCAAAGGGCACTGAAAATATCATGTTTTTACTCACTTCTCCGCACACGAACACCCCGAAATGTTGATGGAATGCAAATTAAACATCAATTTTCGAAATCAGTCACTTATTTAAACCGAAAACTTAATATAAACTGCAATTTTTGCCCGAAAAAAAAACGATTAAAAATTGATCGCGGAGCGAATGTAAACAACGGCACCGGCAGCAGCAAACTAATAAACAGGGTGGTTAAAAAAATAATTTTGCTCCGCCACGCTCAGTCGATTATGATTTATAATTTGGGTGTTATCCGATGGTTTGGGCTGGTTTGATTAGAGGGTTACCGTGTACAGGTCGATTCAGGTTTGTATGACAGTTGATATGGCGAGGTTGAATTTAACATTATTCTGGATTCTGGCCCTCCGTCATTGGGTGATGGCGAGAGGGAGACTATATGACTGGATGAAATATTCAAGACCTTCAGCTCCATAGACAATCCATATAGAATGGTCGTTCCAATAGTTGGGAGTCGATTTTAAGCGAGGTTGCGAGTCTTTAGCATGGTCATTAGGCTTCTCAGAAGGATTTGCAATTCAACAAAATACCCAGAATTTGTCTGTGATATCTATCGTACCAGGGACAGATACTTCTAGTCTAGTCTAGTCTACGCAATCCCGCAAGGGGCAAATGCTTCATACAAAAAGTGTGACGTGGGGGTGAGTGGGGTATAAAATGCTAATTTTGCGTTATGTAATCAATGGATCTTTCCTGCGGTGCGGATTTCGTTCAGTGAAGTCTCAGGAATGTTGCTTTCAGCTATGTGGGTTCTCTTTTCGCCAGCGTTTGGAGGGGAGACATTGCATTGTAGCCAGTGTAATGAAAGGTTTAGTTTCCCATACTAGTTTTCATACAAACTTGAACCGGCTTGCGCTCAACCAGTTCTTGTTCAAATCGGTTTTTGGAGTACACTCGGAGCATGGGTCGGAATCGAGTGAGCGTGGTGGTGCTGGGTCGTTTTTTGAACCACCCTATTAATATTCTTTGTTTTTTAATAAATACGATACCAATACTACTACAGTATATGATAGTTTTTATTGAACCAATACTTTCAAAGCTTTGTTTTGGTACTCAACCCACCTTCACCTTAAAGGTAATGAAGCCGAATTGGTTTTAAAATTTGACACACCTATTTATAGGAAAACTTTTGACGTTCCCAATGCATTAAGGGATAATAATGCTGATATTTGTTTGCGATTCCCTTTGGAGCAGTCAGTTGCTGATTTGAAAAAGACTGTTAGTGCTTGTGATGCTCCTGCTGTTATGGCAGAGCAACCAAAACAGTTGATTAATACGAAATGGATTCCTTCCACAAAACTTTTTGGTAGAATACACCAAGGATTTTTCTACTACAAACATCACGTTCATTTATTGAACGTTGATGGCTTTTCAAATAGGATGGAAGTTGAATGGATGAAAAATAGAAAGGAATGTGAAAAATTGATAAAACTACTGTTAGCATATTTGGCTAAATTTGGGTTTCCAGACAGAATGTCAGGTAATGGTCCTCTATTAAATCCTCATGACTTCAAGAATTTTTTTGAGAGGCAAGGAATATGGGTTTCGGACAGTCCTCCATATAATCCCGCTATGAATGGCAAGGGGAAGAGACTAGTTCGTATAGTTAAAGATTTAGTGAGAATGTTTCTACTTGACCCAACATACTTAAAGGCAGAACTGGAGGATTTAATTGGACTATTTTCAATAAATTTTGAAAACAATATGACGATGGAAGGATCAGGCCTGGTAGCGAGTCACTTTTTAGTGACTTGGTCACTATTTTGGGTCTAGTCACTAAAAAGTCACTATTTGCATCCAAAAGTCACTAAAGTCACTATTTTTCGGAAAATGGTCACTAAAGTCACTATTTTTGCTTTGCCTGTTGTAAAAAAGTTCAAAATAAAAATCATTTGTACCTAGGTATTATGATCAACCAAATCAAATGTGTTAACTGGCTTGGTGGTCATAGTATGGCTACCACTTCTGCCTCTTACGCAAAGGGTCGTGACTTCAATCCCAGGTCCTTCCTACTTCTATCTTCTACGTTACATTTTGACTAATTCTGGCGGTTCGATATCTGAGCGACAAAGCTCGTTTCTGGCGTCCAATTTACATATCTAGACCAACATTTGAAAAGGGCGTAACAGCCAAAATTTAATCCTTCTGATTCTTTGTCTACATATATAGCTATATATGTAGACTAGGAATCAAAAGGAATAAATTTTGGCTGTTACGCCCTTTTCAAATGTTGGTCTAGATATACCACCTTTTCATCACTACCACATTAGCAACAACCCGTTAACCAAGACGAACCTATGCCATGATAACCCCTAGATTTCAAGAAAATTCCGCATAAACTCGTGGCGAGTCCAGAGGCGTTCTCGGTTTACAGTGGGCGAGTGACTGCATCATCAATTCCTTCCCATCCTCGGTAGACCGTGAGGACGTGACCAGCGCCGTTATTATTTATTTAATCAGACTAAGGCCTGTGCGGTATATAAGAGTCTTCTTCTTCTATATTCGGCTCGGTCCATGGCTACACGTCGCCAACCACGCAGTCTACGGAGGGTCCGCAAGTCATCTTCCACCTGATCGATCCACCTTGCCCGCTGCGCACCTCGCCTTCTTGTGCCCGTCGGATCGTTTTCGAGAACCATTTTCACCGGGTTACTGTCCGACATTCTGGCTACGTGCCCGGCCCATCGCAGTCGTCCGATTTTCGCGGTGTGAACGATGGATGGTTCTCCCAACAGCTGATGCAATTCGTGGTTCATTCGCCTCCTCCACGTACCGTCCGCCATCTGCACCCCACCATAGATGGTACGCAGCACTTTCCTTTCGAAAACTCCAAGTGCGCGTTGGTCCTCCACGAGCATCGTCCAGGTCTCGTGTCCGTAGAGGACTACCGGTCTAATTAGCGTTTTGTAGATTGCCAGTTTGGTACGGCGGCGAACTCTATTCGATCGGAGCGTCTTGCGGAGTCCAAAGTACGTACGATTTCCAGCCACTATGCGTCTCCGAATTTCTCTGCTGGTGTCATTTTCGCAGTCACCAGTGAGCCCAAGTACACAAATTCTTCTACCACCTCGATTTCGTCACCACCGATGCAAACTCGCGGTGGGTGGCTCACATTGTCTTCTCTTGAACCTCTTCCTATCATGTACTTCGTCTTCGACGTGTTGATGACTAGTCCGATCCGCTTAGCTTCCCTCTTCAGTCTGATGTAGGCTTCCTCCATCTTCTCAAAGTTACGTGCCATAATATCTATGTCGTCGGCGAAACCAAATAGCTGGACGGACTTATTGAAAATTGTACCACTCGTGTTAATCCCTGCTCTTCGTTTCCCCTTCCAAAGCGATGTTGAATAGCAAACAGGAAAGACCATCACCTTGCCGTAACCCTCTGCGGGTTTCGAAGGACTCGAGAATGCCCCTGAAACTCGAACTACGCACATCACCCGATCCATCGTCGCTTTGATCAACCGTGTCAGTTTATCCGGAAAACCGTGTTCGTGCATTAGCTGCCATAGCTGGTCCCGATCGATTGTATCATATGCGGCTTTGAAGTCGATGAATAGATGATGTGTGGGCACGTTGTATTCGCGGCATTTCTGCAGTACTTGGCGAATGGCGAACACCTGGTCCGTGGTGGAGCGTTCGCCCATAAAACCCGCCTGGTACTGCCCCACGAACTCCCTTGCAGTTGGTGCTAGTCGACGGCATAAAATTTGGGAGAGTACCTTGTAGGCGGCGTTCAGCAATGTGATTGCGCGGTAGTTGCTACAATCCAGCTTATCGCCCTTTTGTAGATGGGACACACGACACCTTCCATCCACTCCTGCGGCAAAACTTCCTCCTCCCAAATCTTGGTAATGACCCAGTGCAGCGCTCTAGCCAGTGCCACACCACCGTGTTTAAATAGCTCTCCTGGTAGTTGGTCAACCCCAGGGGCTTTGTTGTTCTTCAGCCGGCCAATCTCCTCCTGGATTTCCTGGAGACCCGGAGCCGGTAGAATTATGTCCTGCGCGCGTTCTCCCAGGTCCATCACCATACCGCCATCTTCGTCTGCCACATCGCCATTCAGGTGTGCTTCGTAGTGCTGCCGCCACCTTCGGATCACCTCACGCTCGTTCCTAAGAAGTTTCCCGTTTATGTCCTTACACATATCAGGCTGTGGCACGTGGCCCTTACGTGAACGGTTTAACTTCTCATAGAACTTTCGTGTGTTATTAGCGCGGTACAGTTGCTCCGTTTCTTCACGGTCTCGATCTTCCTGCTGGCGCTTTTTCCTCCGGAAAATCGAGTTTTGTCTGTTCCGCGCCTGTTTATATCGTGCCTCATTCGCCCTCGTGCGGTGTTGCAGCAATCTCGCCCATGCTGCATTCTTCTCTTCCACTAACTGCTCACATTCGCCGTCATACCAGTCGTTTCTCTGATCCGGGGGCACCGTGCCAAGTGCAGCGGTTGCGGTGCTACCAATGGCGGATCGAATATCTCTCCAGCCATCTTCAAGAGACGCTGCGCCTAGCTGCTCTTCCGTTGGAAGTGCCACTTCCAGCTGTTGCGCGTATTCTTGGGCTAGTCTACCATCTTGTAGCCGCCCAATGTTAAGCCGCGGCGTCCGACTTCGACGCGTGTTGTACACCGTCGAGAGTTTTGAGCGCAGGCATACTGCAACGAGGTAGTGGTCGGATTCAATATTCGCACTGCGGTAAGTGCGGACGTTCGTGATGTCGGAGAAGAATTTACCGTCGATTAGAACGTGGTCGATTTGGTTTTCCGTTTCTTGGTTAGGTGATCTCCATGTGGCCTTGTGGATATTTTTGCGGGGAAAGAAGGTGCTTCGGACTACCATTCCGCGGGAGGCTGCGAAGTTTATGCATCGTTGGCCGTTGTCATTCGATACGGTGTGCAGACTATCCGGTCCGATGACCGGTCTATACATTTCCTCCTTTCCTACCTGTGCGTTCATGTCACCGATGACGATTTTAACGTCCCGCAGTGGGCATCCATCGTATGTCTGCTCCAGCTGTGCGTAGAACGCTTCTTTCTCGTCGTCGGGTCTCCCTTCGTGGGGCAGTGCACGTTGATGATGCTATAGTTGAAGAAACGGCCTTTAATCCTCAGCTTGCACATCCTTGCGTTGATTGGCTGCCACCCAATCACGCGTTGGCGCATCTTACCCAGCACTATGAAGCCGGTTCCCAGCTTGTTGGTGGTGCCACAGCTTTGGTAGAAGGTAGCCGCTCGATGCCCGCTTTTCCACACTTTCTGTCCTGTCCAGCAAATCTCCTGCAGCGCCACGACGTCGAAGTTGCGGGGATGTAATTCATCGTAGATCATCCTGTCGCAACCTGCGAAACCTAGCGACTTGCAATTCCATGTTCCAAGCTTCCAATCGTGATCCTGTATTCGTCGCCTAGGTCTTTGCCGATTATATCGAGTCGCATTATCTCTTATATTGTTCGTAATGATTGGTTTTCTAGGCGGCTTATTGGGCCAGCGCAAACCTCCTGTCTCGTCGGAGGGCCGTCGTGTCAGGGCTGTTTAGCGTCCCACCTAACACCAGGACTTGGGCTTGTGCGCTTTGAGCGGCACACGGTCGCTTTGGTGGGGCCTACTTGCGGATACATGCAGCTTTTTATAGAGGTTTAACAGGGCCCACTGTCAAACCCCACCACATCCTAGGCAAGCCCCACAACTCGCAGATGGCCTGGGGAGGGATCGTCAAGCCCTTGGACATAGTCCCTGCTGCCCTCCTGCTGCGCCGTTATCGCCGGTTAAAATACAAGAGCTCTCGGACTGCGTACATTGAGGTTGGAGAGCAAATCCCATGATTCCATGCATTGGTTCCCTGTGCAATTACGATTGTTCTGGTCAATCACGGAGCTACAAAGTGCACGGTTATCTCACCCATGATCAATCAAATCAAATGTGGATCTGGTAGCAATATATTAAATTAGGGAAATATGCACCCAAAAAGTTCCAAGTGTGTTGTGGAAATCGTGAGGTTATTTCCGATTCATGTCAACTATAATCTTTTTTTCACGAATTTTGTTAAAGTGCGAAATGCGACCCTCAAGTAAAGAGTACAGAATTTAGGAGTTTCGATACCAGAACCATGTAGTCTGCGTATAATAATGAGCAATAAGGGCGTCGATGTTGAATGGTTGTTAAATCCGTTTATGATTGTTAAATCCACCTTGCGACCCTTCGAGATAAGTCTCGAAAAAAAAATTGTGGAAGTGATTCTATTTATTAACAATTAAGGAAAGATACCCAAAAAACTAGTGTGAAGGAGAATGAATTGGTCGGAGTTTTTAAATCTAAAACAAAACCAAAAAACTAATTAGATTTAAAAGATTTTTCAACTCGAGATTTTTTTGGCCACATATTTTTAATTAACTTTAATACTAAAGTCTGCCATTTAGAAATTAAAGTTTATTAGAATTTTTGGTAAGAAAATTATTTTGAGCTTTTTAGTGGAATGTCTTCACTTGCCATAAGACGAGTTTGTACAATCCCATTGAATCACTTAATTGTATCTTGACAGATACGTATTTCGACCTCAACAGTAAGGCCGTCTTCAGTGTCTCGTACTTGACTCGACTCGACTCGAAGTCGAGTCAAGTACGAGACACTGAAGACGGCCTTACTGTTGAGGTCGAAATACGTATCTGTCAAGATACAATTAAGTGGTGGAATTCAATGGGATTGTACAAACTCGTCTTATGACAAGAGAATTTTTGGATTGGTTTTATTGGATTTTCAAAATTTTCCTCGGAATGCTGCGGTAAAAACTTTTTTAAAATTCAAAACCATAGTTCAATAACAGGTAAAATCGTATTTTAAAAGTTTCTTCATTATTTTAATTACTTTGTATTTTCTCAAACAAATGATCATACCAATTATTTATAAACTTTGTGAGTCCAAATAGTCGCGAAATCTATAAGATAATTTTATATAATTTATTCTTTAGCTGTAACTTCGAGCTCATACTAAACAACAAATGTTGTAATCATCCACATAATTTTGTTATACTCATGAAAGTGTCGCAGACGCTGGCCTCCTGCTTTCATCCTCTCCCTTCTTACGATGAAGATGGGCATGGCCAGTAGCAGTAATCATCATGCTTTTGTAGTTTTTGCCTTTTCTTGATTTCTGATAGCATTCTACATAAGGATTTCAAAAATAACACACTAGTTTGCAATCTACGAATTATACCGTAACAATGCTAATGCAACTTGTTGTTCTATGCCCGGTTCAAAACAACATACAAAAGTCACTATTTGGTCACTTTTTCTGCAATAGAAAAGTCACTATTTGGTCACTTTTTTGTCATCGTTGGTCACTAAAGTCACTATTTTAAACGGCATTCATCGCTACCAGCCCTGAAGGATTTATTTCTTCTCAGATAGTTTTAGTCCATACTTTTAAACTGTTAATCAGTATGATTAATGTAAAGAAATACAAAGACAATAAAATCGTACCATTAATTTATTGTGATAATCGTAGTGATGAAATAATCACTGGATCTAATACCAATATTAGTAAAATACCTAGTGAAAATCCTTTGGACAGTCTGATGGCTGATGATGCCTTAAGGTGTAAGAATATAAACCGTCAGGCTAATTGGTTAAAAACATATTTTCCTTTTTGTAAAAATATTTTACAGATTACGATTGAAAACGGTAAGATTACCACGGCGCACCGAAGTCAAGTTAAGATCACCAATGATGCGGGCGGCCGTGTGCGGCGAAGGATGGTGGTGCATGTCGATCGTACTGTCGATAACCCTGGTCCATCTCCACCACCACTGCAAGAAACGATCCAACCAGGTACGAAGAATCTTTCTGGGGTTTCCTGGAGTGCGAATTACCCGGTATCGAATCACGATTGGTCAAGCCGCATCGAACATGGAGGAACGTAATTAGTTTGGCGCTCGATGGCCTGCCATGGCGTTCGAGAACAATGTACAAGAACTATTACAGAAGTAATTTCGAATATTTTCAATAGCAAAGGTGATTAAACAAGTTTTGTAAATATGAGAAAATAATTCCTTCAAATTCACATTGTAAACAATAACTTTAAAGAAGGAAGGATTGATGTGTATCTAAATTTAACTAAACTGCACTATCAGTGCAGCTGCTATAAACTAATGTTTGTAGCAGAAGGATGCTACCGATACCCTACCTAATAAACGGTCCGGCGTTTGTCGGCCTCTTTTGATCGCAACCCTCCAAGCGTTAACACGCATTTCAACAACTCTCCGAAAACCCTTATTCTACTGTCCTCCGCGGGTGATTAATACTCATCAGTATATAATAGGCAGTTCTTGATTTCTTGATCCGTGAGCCCACGTCGATCTTGGTGCCGCCGTCTGACGCCATTTGGCAACCAAGATATTGGAAGCTTTCAACATTCTCTACTGGTTGCCCGGCTACCGTGGGGCATCGAAATCCGTACACTTAAGCACCTTAGTATATGAAAAAGTCATTAGAAAATATAAATCAAATGTAAATATAACGTTTGTCATTGACACAGGCGCATGAAGGCTTCTACTTTTGAAGTGTTTCGCATTTACGCATTAAAAACTACGAAAAATATGATAAAATAATGAATTAAATCAACTACTCCTGACTCGAAATCCGCCCACCGTGGACGGATTTCGAATCAAAGAATCAAAATCCGTACAGCTATTTCTTCACTAAATATTTAAATTGGAACAGTCTGATTGACTAAACTACCACTGTAAATAGTTCGACACGCACCTTGAGAAGCGATCCCTTCGATTTGTATTCCGCTTATCTTATGTAATGTTTTGCAATTGAAACACTGTTACTTTTGGAGCAATTATGCTCTACCCAAAAACAAAATGGCGGCACAAACTCCGCGTTTGGTGGGTGGAGATTTGTTTTTGATTTTTGTTGTTTTAATTTCAAAGGCTTCTTTCCAATTCTATGCCCTAAAAGCTTACTGCCAAGTATCTGAACAGGATAAGATTAATTATTCCTACATTAATTACCTTTAACCTCCTTTAATTTATTGATATCTCATGAGGTGGACGGATTTCGGTGCTGTACGGATTTCGGTCCCGCACGGTACTGTGAAACTGGAGGGGGTCACCGTGTTTACATCCGACTAAGCCTGCCGAAGAGGAGCGCTCGGCAAGGTCGTTGAGCTTACTCTGCATATCAGAGCGCCGATGAGCGAGGAGTGCAACGTCATCAGCCAAATTGAAGTCGTTTAGGTGCTCCATGGTTATAGGCTGCCATAACAGCCCGCGGATTGGTTCACGATTAATCGCACCTACCAGAATCTCGTCGATTACGATGAGGAACAGTAACGGTGATATAATACATCCTTGCCTCACACCAGCTACAACCCGGATTGCGTCTCAGGGCGCTCCACAAATTCTCGTGATTGAGAAGGTCGAAAGCTTTTTAGTAGTCAATGAATATCAAGTAAAGGGACTCTTGGAATTCGTTGACCTGCTCCAGAATGATAAGGAGCGTGACAATATGGTCCACACAGGATCTTCCGGCACGGAATCCGGCCTGCTGCCGCCAGAGAGTCGCATCGATCTTCTCTTGAAGTACGGGCTAGTATAACTTTGCATAGAGCTTTGAGAACGGTACACAGCAACATAATGCCTCGCCAGTTATCGCATACAGTCAGGTCACCCTTTTTGGGTACCTTCACTAAGATACCTTGCATCCAGTCGACCGGGAAAGTTGCGGTGAACCAGACATTACGAAATAAACGATGCAGTAGTTGAGCGGATGTCTTGGGGTCAGCTTTGAGCATCTCGGCTGATATTCTTTAGATGGCTGAATCTCTAGCAGTGATGGAGCTTCGGTATTGACGCGTGTTATATGTCGGATCCTAGGCAGGTCATGCCGAGGTGGTGGTGGCCTGGCTGGCACTTGAAAAAGTTGTTCGAAGTGCTCGAACTAGCGTTTCAGCTGGTCAGTTGGGTCGGTCAATAACTGATCATTCGCGTCTTTCACAGGCATCGTTGCATTCATCTTCGTCGTGAGTTGCTAAAACGTCGTGAGATATCGTAGAGGAAGCGAATGTCCCCGGTTGCTGCGGCTCCATCTCCCTCGTCAGCCAGAGAAATGTTCGATATTTCCAACTCCCATATGTCTATTAGCATCATTTTGATAATATAGGAGTCCTGGCAAAATTTCAGGCGATTCGGGGTGGCGCGAAGTCAATTTATGTTTATATGGAAATTTGTATGGGAAAAACTTAAAATTTATTCAAGTCTCCCTACAACTGTCAAATCGTGATGAATTCAAATAAACATCCCCAACCTCCATTTTTGAAATCGATATGAATGAGACCTCCGGATAACACATTAGTTATGAGTAGATTTAACAGTTCTATTGACAGTGTGAATATGAGATAAATATCTAAAATAGTGTAATTAGCATCAACGTAGCAGTTGAAATATAAATCAAAATTAATTAGTTACCCACTGGTTGAGCTCAAATAGATTCCAACAATGGAAGTTGGGGATGTTTACTTGAAATCATCACGATTTAAGAGTTGTAGGGGGATTTGAAGTAATTTTAAGTTTTTCCCATACAAATTTCCATATAAACATAAATTGACTTCGCGCCACCCCTAAATGGCCACCGAATTGCCTGAAATTTTGCCAGGACTCCTAGGGGAACGGTTCGCCACTTAATCTTATAGCTCCTATTTCCATCCCATTAAAAACAAACCAATGGAAAGGAATTTGGTTTGAATAGGGGAAAATACCTATTCTTGGCAGTCTAAGACATTCGCCAAATTGAATGATAAAAATAATGAATAATTACACTAAATCACAGGTACAGTTTAACTGGTATACATTTGTATGCTGCCTAGGAGGCCAGAGGCAATAGTCGGCAGCTCAGTGCGCAGCGCCAGCGTGGGTCACTTAACCTTCCTCTCGGCTAAAAAAACGCCGGTAGAGGTTATTGACGGCCCATGGCTTGTGGATGCGATGAACCGCAAACGCGATGGGCTTTCGGCCTTCGAGGTGGCGACGGAACAGCTGGACGCCATCATCGACTTTGCGTCATCGAAGCATAATATCAGTAAGGACCTCAAGAGGAGCTTGCAGAAACTTCGGAAGTCGATGTTGGACGCCAAGCTGGAAAGGCGGTCGGGACGGCCAAGTGCGAACCCGTGAAATCCATGGAGTCAAGGTCTACCCAGACTGAGGCCCAAGAATTCGCGGATTTGGGCAAGGTCGAATCGACCGAGAACGTGCCAGCGAAGACGGTGGTGCCAAAGTCTGCCCAGACCGAGGCTCAAGTATTCGCGGGCACGTCGGGGGTGGCTGCTCCAACGGAGCAGACACAAAAACGGGGGAGACAGGCTCCAGGGGATGAGCTCCCTGGGGGCCGCCCCAAAACGCGGAGGTTACTACCCCGAACAAGGGTAGTGGGGCTGGGAAGCCGAACCCCGGCCAGGTACCTCCAAAACCAGGGAGGAAGGACCTGGAAAGGTCCGTCCACCCAGGAAAGACGGTGGTAAGGGGTTACGGCAGGCTGAGAGCTCTCAGCCGCCCCAGACCAGGGAAATAGAGGGGGATGACGCCTCCTGGACCCTGGTCAAGAATAAGGCGAATGAGGGTAGCAGAAAGTCTAGGGTAGGCGCCAATCGCTCCAGGGGCGATGCCCTAGTCATCAAAACGGACGAGGCTAAGTACTCGGACGTCTTGAAGGCGATGAGGAGTGACGTCAAGCTCGGTGAACTCGGCGCCGACGTACGTCGAATAAGACGTACCCGGACGGGCGAGATGATCCTCGAGCTAAAGCGGGGCGTCTCGCAAAAGGGTGCCGCCTACAAGAAGTTGGCGGAGGAAGTCCTAGGCGAGACGGTCAAGGTGAGGGCACTCACGACGGAGGTGAATCTAAGGGTTAAAGACCTGGACGAGATCACCGAAGTCGAAGAGCTCGTCACGGCACTGCGGCGACAGTGTGAAGTGGAGGCGTCCACCGCAGCCGTTCGGCTACGGAAAGGTCCAGCAGGGACACAGGTAGCATTGGTTCGGCTACCTGTAGCTGACGCCTCCAAGGTAGTCAAGTTAGGGAGCGTCAAGGTGGGTGGTCGGTATGCCCTGTGGGCATATACGAGCAACCCGAAGTTTGCTTCAAGTGCCTGGAACCGGGGCACAAGCAATGGGACTGCAAAGGCCCTGACAGAAGCAAGCTCTGTCGACGCTGCGGATTGAGGGACATAAGGCACAATGCTGCACGAACCCTCCCAACTGTTTGATCTGTTCCAGCAAAGCTGCGAACAGCAAGCACCCCATGGGGGTTCGAAGTGCCGGCGTTTAAGCGTGTTGCAAAATCACAGTGCAGGTAACGCAGCTAAACCTGAACCACTGTGATGCAGCCCAGCAACTGCTGTGTCAGACAGTTGCTGAATGGGGGACGGATATCGCCATCATAGCAGATCCTTACCGGGTACCCGCCAGGAACGGTAATTGGGTCACCGATGGGTCTCAAATGGCAGCGATATGGACAACGGGGAAATACCCAGTTCAAGAGTTGGTGTCTTCGACACACGAGGGCTTCGTCATTGCCAAAATAAACGGGGTCTTCTTCTGCAGCTGCTATGCGCCTCCTCGATGGTCGATCGAGCAGTTCGGTCGAATGCTAGATTGTTTGACGGCTAACTTGATGGGGCGTAGGCCGGTGGTGATAGCGGGGACTTCAACGCTTGGGCCGTGGAATGGGAAGCCGATCCACGAATCAACGGGGCAGATCCTGCTGGAATCACTGGCCATGTTGGATGTGGACTTGGCTAATGTCGGTACCAAAGTACCTACAGCTGGAACGGCGCCGAGTCGATTATCGACGTTACGTTCTGGAGCCCTGGCCAAACGAGTAGTTCGAACTGGAGGGTAGATGATGGCTACACTCACAGCGACCACCTGGCGGTTCGCTACAGTATCGACTATACGACCAGCATTCAGCGGACGGAAGAAGGGGCGAGGCCTAGTCCTCGTATGTGGAAGACATCATACTTCGACGACGAGGTGTTTAAGGAAGCGCTCCGCCGCGAGCACAATACTCTCGGTCTGAGTGGCGAGCAGCTGGTAACAGTACTCTCGCGTGCATGCGATGCCACCATGCCTAGGAAAGTCCACCCTAGGAATGGGGGACCACCGGCTTACTGGTGGACTCAAGCAATTGCGAACCTGCGCCGCGCCTGCCTACGGGCAAGGAGGCGGATGCAGCGAGCACGCACAGAAGAGGAGCGTGTTGAACGACGGGTGGCGTTCGTGGCTGCTAGAGCCGCTCTGAAGACTGAGATTAGATCAAGCAAAAAAGCCTGCTTCGAGGGCCTGTGTCAAAGTGCCAACGCAAATCCATGGGGTGACGCCTATAGGGTCGTAATGGCCAAGACACGTGGGGCGATGGCCCCTACAGAGCGGTCTCCAGAGATGCTGGAGAGGATCATCGCGGGGCTCTTCCCACGTCACGACCCAAGCCCCTGGCCTCCCTTCGTGGAGCTGCCAGGAGCCAGGGTGGCCGATGAGGAAGAGTAACTGTGGCGGAACTTGCGGGGATTGCACAGTCCCTTAGTGTAGGTAAGGCGCCAGGACCGGATGGTATTCCGAACCTGGCCATTAAAGCGGCCATTGCCGAGGCTCCCGAGATGTTCAGATCTGTCATGCAGAGATGCCTGGACGAGGGAGTCTTCCCTGAAGCATGGAAAAGGCAGAGCTTGGTCCTATTGCCAAAGGCGGGAAAACCACCGGGGGATCCGTCGGCATAGAGACCAATATGCCTGCTTGATACGGCGGAGAAGGTGCTCGAGAAGATCATCCTCAACATGTTGTTGATACGCACGGAGGGTGCGGGTGGTCTATCGAATAACCAGTTTGGCTTCCGAAGGGGTAAGTCGACCGTAGACGCTATCTTGTCGGTTACCAAATCCGCGGAGATATAGCCATCCAGCGTAAGAGGAGGGGAGTTCGCTATTGTGCAGTAGTGACTCTCGACATGAGGAATGCATTCAATAGTGCCAGTTGGGCAGCTATTGCAGATGCGCTCCTGCGTCTTGGAATTCCCGAGTACCTGTACAAGCTATTTTCAGAATCGAGTACTGTTATACGACACGGAGGCAGGTCGGAAGTGTGTTGACATAACCTCAGGGGTTCCGCAAGGTTCCATACTGGGTCCGGTGTTATGGAACGTCATGTACGACGGTGTCTTGAGGTTGAAGTTCCCGGTGGGCGTGGTAATCGTTGGCTTCGCTGACGATATTACGCTGGAGGTCTACGGCGAATCGATCGAAGAGGTGGAGTTGACTGCAGCCCACTCGATCGCAATTGTGGAGGAGTGGATGAGTTCCAGGAAGTTAGAACTGGCTCACCTCAAGACTGAGGTGGTTGTAGTTAACAACCGAAAGTCGGAGCAGCAAGCGGTGATAAGGGCAGGCAACTGCACGATCACCTCTGAATGCTCAATCAAACTCTTGGGGGTAATAATCGACGATAAGCTCACCTTTGGTAGCCACGTCAATTACGCCTGCAAGCGTGCCTCCACAGCTATAGTGGCATTGTCCCGGATGATGTCCAATAGCTCTGCGGTTTATGCCAGCAAGCGCAAGCTTCTGGCTAGCGTTACTCTGTCCATACTGAGGTATGGGGGCCAGCTTGGGGCACGGCCCTGCGTATTAACTGCTACAGAACGAAGTTAGAAAGTACGTATAGGCTCATGTGCCTAAGAGTTGCGAGCGCGTACCGTACCGTGTCGCACGATGCACTCTGCGTCATCACCGGTATGATGCCTATTGACATCGTTATCGGTGAAGACATAGAGTGCTTTGAAATGCGCGGCACGAGAGGCATCCGCAGGACTGTCAGGTTGGCCTCAATGGTCAAATGGCAGCGTGCGTGGGACAGTTCCACTAAGGGTAGATGGACACATAGGTTGATACCGGAGATAGGTACGTGGGTCAAGAGGCGCCATGGGAAATCACTTTCCACCTGACCCAGGTCCTTACAGGCCATGGTTGCTTCAGACAGTACCTACACCGGTTCGGACACTCGGCCTCGCCCGAGTGTCCGGTGTGCGTTGGTTTAGAGGAAACGGCGGAACACGTGTTGTTCGTGTGCCCGCGTTTTCGCACAATGCGTGACCACATGCTTGCCACATGTGGTCTGGACACTACCCCGGACAACCTAGTTCGGAGGATGTGTAAAGATGAAGTTGGTTGTAACGCCGTTTTATCGGCTATCGTCCAAATCGTCTCGGAGCTACACAGAAGGTGGCGCGTGGACTCGAGGGATGGCTAGTTCAGGCGCAAATAAGAGGTGGTTCAAGGGTTCGGAGTCGGCTTCATGGGTCATACCGGTGCCCTGTGGTCGAACTCGATCCTTTTATCGAAAAAGTGGCCGCGTGAAAAACAACATGGTATCGTCGCTTTCGCGGCGTCGGTCAACCGGGCGGGTTCCGAGCCCGAGGACGGAAAGGGGTCCTCGTCAAGGCTGGGGCAGGCGTAGGCACCGCGTCCCTCTGTGTGCTGGCGAATAGGCCCTATCGCAGAAAGGTCAATTTGGGGTGCACGCGGCATCATCATTCTTGATACCAGTCGTGCAGAGGGAAGCAGGCGCGAAGTCGACCCTGCCCACCTTCCGAGGACATAGGGCGTGGTAAGGCCACCTGGAAAGCCGGCAATGCGCTGGCACGATACCATGGTGTTCTTCTAAAAAAGCGAGTCACGATGTTCGATGCTGCAAGGACACGCAGCTAACCTCGAGGGTGCGTTATGCACTGGCCCCCTTTGAAGCATTACTTTCTGGTTGTACCGAAGGGACGATGGGCTTGGCGGCAATGGAAACGGTTTATCTGGTCGAGGTTGCATTCCTGCCTCCCTCATTGGAGGTGGCCCCTAACCCAGCACTTCCTGGTCAACCCAGGATGTCTGTTGAGCAGATTCCCCCTCCATTGTTTAGGAAGAAAAAAAAACATTTGTATGCTCTTTCTTTTATGATTGGTATTCACTAAATATAGCAGCTTTTACCACAAACTCGGTAAATTTAATATAAAGTAACAGGTCAACGTTTCTTCTATTGGCATAGCAATTTCTATTATCAGCAATGAGTTTGCTCTCTTTAGCAACTAGACATGGAAGTAGAAAACTGGTAATGTATTGGTGCCAAATGCTGATTGTTTATATCCTCCAGTAGTAAAATTTATAGATAGTAGAATCTATAGATGAGCGAAAGCATGGCTGAGTCGATTTTTTTGCCCGTGCACACGCGCATATGACGTCACAGCCCTTAACGTTTCCATTGAAATCGTGACGTCATGCTCGTTTGGAGACACGTTTGACAGTTCGTTTGGAGACAGAGGATTTATCTTCGCTCATCTATATATTCCACTATCTATAGTAAAATTCATTCATATTAATCGGCCGCACGCTTATCTCGCTTCACTCAATTTTAGAACAAACTTTATTATTTATCAAAACTGGCTTAAAACAAAACATGAATTTCTAGCCTTGGCATCAATTTTATGTCATGTAGACATAAAGGCAAAAGCATTTAAATCAGGCCTATGCTAAGAGCTCATGTTTAGCGTAGCCAACACCAACACCAACGCCGAGCAACGTACGTCAAATCTAAAAAAGCCTAACATCATAGAACATCCAAATTCACCTTTCTTCAATATGGAACTTAAATCGGGAATATTCATTAAATATGACTAATGAGTTTAATTGATTCAAAACGTATTCTACGAGGGGGGTCCCGTAGCGTAGTTGGCTACACGTTCGCCTTTCACGCGAATGGTCATGGGTTCGATTCCCAGCCCCTCCACCAAAACCCTCGTCAGTCGCCGGATGCGCAGCCTATGCGGTGGCGTATTGGGGTGCACGCCTCACCGTCACGGCTGCCTGATGACGACTGACAACTTGTTCTTCTCGGAGGCATTCCTCCAACGTGACCCGGATAAATGGCAACCTGACAATGCAACGATCATTGGATACACGACATGGACAAAACGAACACACAATGGACTCACGACGAGATGGACCAGCAACGACAACAACAATGAATAATGGAAAAATCTAAAAATAGATTTTAGGTGGATTCTGGCTGCAGAATACCACAGTAGATATCGGCACAGTAGCGGTTAAGTAAACAGAGTGCCTATCAAATAAATAAAGGAATAAAAAAAAAAAAAAAAACGTATTCTACATGATCAATTTTAATTTTACTTACATGGAGATCAACAATTTGTCTTAGTTAGATAGGGATGTCTATAGCCTGATTTAAACACATTGTAAAACAAATTTAACCCTTATGCGGCCAACAAAAAACAGACGTGAATGGCAGATAGGGTACTAGTGTATTCAGATATTGACATTTTCATAACTTTTACCATTTTCAACCTATTTGAATAATGTTGGCCATTTTGGAGAAGGGAACTTATATGCTTTTTGTCCGCTGTCAAGATTTACATCTTTTGTCTTTTGTAATGCCTTAGAGTCGTAAGCAAAAGTCTATCAACCAGTTTCAAATATAAAACTTGCTCTTTGCGGTCCTTACGTGATATGTTTGTTTCATAAAAAAAAATCATGATGGTTGTGTACAAGACACGACCGCTCGACGTAAACTACGTAAAACCAAATCTATACACATAAGAATTAATTTTTGTCTGTCTGCCCTTATAGATTAGGAAACGGCATGAACATTTGTATGTAGAGGTTTTTGGGAACGATAAAGATTCTTATGATGGTATTAGCAGGAACTAATAACCGGGACGTGATTGTCCAAAAGATATTTTAGTTACATTTAGCTCCCCTATCCTCGCCAGCAAAAGATGTTTCGGACAGCGACGACAGCGACAATCTTTATCTAGTAACTAAAATATCTTTTCATTGAAGGTTTTCACCGTTAAGTAGCTGGAAGCGGACCAAACCCATTCTTTGGAAAAACTTCGATGTATTCCAACTTGCGGGCGGTTTGTTTCCGAGAACCGAAGCGCGTCACGCCGTACACAGTGGTCATGACAGTTTTTTTTTTTATAACTTTCCGTTGTATGCGACCTTCAAGGATCTGTGCAACTTTCACGCCATTCTCAGAATCTTTGGCACGATTTTTTTCTACTAAGGCAGCTACCGCACTGTATACATCCTGGGGTACATGAGAAGGGGCGAGATTAACGCTCTTTGCTCTAACCGTAGCGTGGAGCCCTCCTTAGCCGTGTGGTAAGACGCGCGGCTACAAAGCAAGACCATGCTGAGGGTGGCTGGGTTCGATTCCCGGTGCCGGTCTAGGCAATTTTCGGATTGGAAATTGTCTCGATTTCCCTGGGCATAAAGTATCATCGTGTTAGCCTCGTGATATACGAATGCAAAAATGGTTAATAACTGTGGAAGTGCTTAATGAATACTAAGCTGCGAGGCGGCTCTGTCCCAGTGTGGGGATGTAATGCCAATAGAAGCTCCAACCGTATCTCGACCCAACGCTGCATAGTGCTGTAGACCATTGCACGAACCATCTTGATGGATAGGGAAGCCACTCATGAATTTTGCTGGATCAGGGCATCGAAGCACCTTTGCAACTTCTATGAAGCATCCCAAAGTTTGCCACGGTTCGTCAGATGTACTTCCCCACATTCGACCGGTCAAGGGTCGATCAGCAGAATCTAAAATATCGTCCATTATTCCGTCTGCGTACTTCAAACGATCCTCAACTGACACTCGCTTCTTCAATCCGGTTAGGTTGATGCAATGCAACTTCAACAATTTAAAGTTTAAATGGTTTAAAGCCATCTTGACCCAAGGGATTCTTTTGGTGAAAGATCATTAAACTGCGAGCCAGATCGTGTCCCAAATGGTTCAAATGGGGTGGAATCGGGTATACTCTTCCACGAAAATCTATGTTTTGCGGAAGCCAAAATACTTTGTCCCGGAAATGGTTGGCCAATGATAGCCGGTACAGTGCATCGCACCACAAGCTGTACATGTCTCCTTCCTTCCGCCGATGCGTCAGCTTTTGGCGCATCATTTTAAAACGATCGTAGCCGGTCATTTCATTTCGCGGTATGGTTTCAACAATTCCAGGAAGCGCACTCGGTGGCTCCGGAATATCGAGTTTAGCATTGCCTCCATTGTTGAACACCTCCAGAATTATATTCAAAACTTCCTCGTGGATTTTTCAAGGAATAGCAGCTAGTTAATTGAGTGCATCGAGCGTAGGGTACATATCTTGGGGATTTGCCTGGTTGATGCGTTCGGACTGTTGATGGGCTTGTTGAGGTAGCCGCAGCTCTGGACCACGACGCTAACTGGATATCCAAACTGAGTCCATCGTTCCTATTATCATGGACAAGTCTTTGCCACAGTTGTCTCGAGTTATCGCTACTGTTTTCTTCCGACAACACATCGCAATACAAACTGTAGATTTCACACGTCTTGTCCAACACTCAGCTTTTTCGTTTTTGCTCCACGTTATATCGAGACTCAACCTTGTAGCCAAGTTCTTTTTGCAGTTGCGATTGGACATAACTGAATGAATCTGATCCCTCGAGCAACATCTGGGCTTCATCCAAGATAATTTCGGTGAACTGTGCCACGCTCAGAACCTTGAGGTACGGAAACAGGTTGATGGCACGGTTAGATTTTGATTCTGTTACTGCTTTCAATGTGTTAAGATCCCGTTGGAATGTCAAAGTGATTTGTTTAGCCCAAACTTTCCAAAGCTCTTCAAGTTCTTTGCGCTAGAATTAAAAAACAAGTGTTTTAGAAATTGTTGGTTGGTAAAATAACCAATTTTAATGGTATGGGAGGTAATCTACAAACAATCCTCTATGAGGAAAGCTCGAGGCTCTGTATTGTTGAAAGTCACCTTCAATAGGTGTCACTACTTACGTATTGCTTAACTGTATCATTTGGGGTTTTGGATGCTCTTCACCGTTAGGTGCCCCTTCAATTCCAATTCCACTTGAGCTTTGCTAAATTCTTCCAGTTGGTCCCGCGTAAATCCTGCCTTCGGTTCCATTATTTCAGAACCAGCCACTTTAACATCTCCTCCACTGATGTGCCTTTCGTTGGGAGGCCTGACATTCTCGTTGAGTGAGTTCAATAGGTGATTGTCATACAGCAACGGTGGAGCAGTATAGTTAGGTTTGTACTCCGGCTTCAACTCACAGAACAAATTCAGCACAGTTTCCCGCTAATCGCGCACAAATTTGCTTTGGTTCAACACAGCGTCCATTGTGAATCCTTTGGCCTCCGCTTCCTTGAGATACGTTATCGAATCTGTCATAACGTCATCAGTGGTTTCCAATCTACCAAGACACTCGACAATGGCAGCATATGTTTGAGGCGTTGGTTCAATATTATCCTCTTTCAGAATCATCAAAATATGTTTTATTTTTAAAACATTGCCATTCTCAGCGTAACCATGTAACAGAAGGTTATATATTCCAATATCTGGAACTTTGCGTTTTCGTTTATGCCTGTCAGGCCTTGGAAAATTCGTTCAAAAACGAACGAATGCTTCGTTTTTAGCCCACAGCGAGGCTTTAATTTCGGTGCACCGATTGAAGGTCGCTCGATGACGTGCTGCTTTCGGCACGAACAAGGGAAGAGGCAAATACAAGGCATCTTCACAAGCCGGCTAGTGCCAAGGATGCATCGTTCGCAGGGCGGCGTGAATTGAGGATGCTTCCTTCGTTCATCGGCAGTGTTTCAGATGCGAGTGAGTGTTGTGTAAATACAAGACCATATTAGCGAGAAAGAGAGAGCCTACATTATATACCTCTCTTTCACACATTCATTCCAACAGCAATGCGCAACTCAGTTTAAATGAGGCAAGAGAGTTAAATATTCTCTACACTAGCGGGTGCTTGATTTCACTCTCCAACTGTTTCATACAACAGTGTCATAGGGAGCGAGGAAGCATTCTTCACTAAGCACTTTGAAACTGTTCTCTCATGAAGCTACCTTCTTCGGGAGTATGTCTAGTGCTGAAGCATCGGTCATCATCTTCATTGCTTCATTCATCCAAGCCCTGATGCCTGTAATTGAGCACGGTTGCGTAGGCACGATTGATCATCCCATTGGCGAGACAAATGTCCAAATAGGCAGACAATGTTACGTGGAAGCTTTTGTCTCGAGCCAACAGTTCCATTTCTAGATTCTTGTAATACTTTGATGAGAATTTTTTTCTTTGTTCTGAGATTGTTTGCCTTTCTTTGATTTTCGTTTTGGTTTTTGAGCGCTGGACAGTTCAAGCATCTCTTCTTCGATTAAAGTCTCGTTAGCGTCTAAAAATTCTTCCTCTACCATATCCTCTGCAACGGCAGCATCTCGGAGGTAATAAATCAACAGTTGTTCAGTCAGCAGTCGTTTTTACTTATTCGTCGCCCGGAGAATCACCGTTAAAAAACATCACAACGTAGGGTCGTCCCACCCTGGAATAGTATATGATGTAAAACAGTACTCGAAAATTTGTGAATTGAATTTTTATGGTGATTTTCTTTCAGGAAGTTAATTGTTTCATTTTATTGTAAATAAATATATATTTATAAAAACAATTTAATAAACCGAAGTTAATTAATTAAATTTTCTTTAGATCGCGTAGTAACGCTTGACGGTTTTGCTACATCAACGGTCTTCTTTTCACACAGAGAGGGGTATATTCGTGGCAGCATTATATGTTTCATTCAACCTAATGTCGGAGTGGCCTCTGCAGTATATAACAGTCGTATCCATTCACCGGTCCATGGCGTCCAACGGACGCTTCACGGAAACGGACACGCCTGTTAAGTCAGTAGATTTTGGTTTGACGTTCGGTGTCCTATAAGAGAAAAAAAATTGAATTAAACCCTTCTAACATTCAGAATAGAATGCTTCTGAGATTACGAAGGGATGCCTTCTGGAACTCCGAAGAGAATCTTTCTGGAATCGTAAAGAAAATTCTTCTCAGATTCCAAACCGAATTCTTCTGTCATTCGGAACGCAATCCTTGTGGGATTCCGAAGAGAAACCTAATTACAATGAAATTGATCTGAGATTCCGAACGGAATCCTGCGATTCCAAAAAGAATCCTTCTGAAATTCCAAAGCGAATCATTGTGAAATTGCAAAGGGAATTCTACGGCATTTTCAAGAAAATTTTTGAAAGGAAGAGTCCTTCTTGGATTCTGATGGTTTTTTTTTCTTATATTTAGAACGGAATCCTTCTGGGGTTCCAAAGAAAATCCTTCTAAGATTCCGAAGGAAATTCTTTCTGGTATTCCGAAGGGAATCCTTGTGGGATTCAAAGGAATCTGTTTGGGATTCAGAAGTTTTTTTTTTCTATGATTCCAATGGAAATCGATCTGGAACAACGAGGAAATTTTTTGTCAGAGTTCGAATGGAATCTTTATGGGATTCCGAAGGTATCCAGTTTTCCGCGAGCGGTGATGGCCGCCAGCTTGCTTACGGTTCAGTCTCTGATTTGACGTGTCTGGAGGTCAACTGCACCCACCGCTCGAGGATTCTGACCAATGTTGCATATAAGAAGGTGCTGATTCAGTGAATTCAAGCCTTCTTATATACATCATTGATCAAAATGCTCGAATGGTGGGTGCAGTTGACCTCAAGAAACGTCAAATCAGAGACTAACCCGCGAGCAAGCTGGCGGCCATTGCCGCTCGCGGAAAACTGGATTGCTTCTGCGATTCCCAAGGTAAACCTTCTGGGATTCCGAAGGAAATCGTTTTTGGATTCCTCTGAAAAATATTCTTAGATTCCGAAAGGAATACATCACAGATTTCAAAGAGAATCCATCTGGAGTTAAAAACAGAATTCATCTGTGATTTTTTTTGGAATTCTAAAAGGAATCCTTCTGGTATTCCGAAGAGATCCTTCTTGAGTTTCGATAAACATTCTTCTGAGGTTCCGAACAGAATCCTTCTGCGATTCAAATGAGAATCTTTCTTACTTACTTACGTATACCGTGATCTCAAAGGAATGCATAAGGGAATTGTTCTTAGATTCCAAAAGGAATCCATTGAGATTCCAAAGAAAATCCTTCTGGGATTGCAAATGGAATCCGTCAGTGTTTTCTTCTGAGATGGTAAAGGGAATCTTTCTGGAATCGTAAAGAAAATTCTTCTCAGATTCCAAACCTAATCCTTCTGTCATTCGGAACGCAATCCTTGTGGGATTCCGAAGACAAACCATCAAAGATTTCGAAGGGATTCTTTCTTGGATTACAATGAAATTGATCTGAAATTCCGAACAGAATCCTTCTAGGATTCCAAAGAAAATCCCGCTGGGACTCCAGAAGGAATCCATCTGGAATTTTGAAAGGAATCCATGTAGGTATTCCAAAGAAAATCCTTTCCAAAAGGAATTTCAAGGGGAATCCTTTATAGATTGTAGAGGGAATCCTTTAGGGATTCCAGAAGGAAACCTTTAGGGGTTCCAGAAGGAAACCTTTAGGGATTCCAGAGGGAATCCTTTAGGGATTCTAAAGGTAATCCTTTAGGGATTCCAATGATAATCCTTTAAGGAATCCTTTAGGGATTTCAAGGGAAAATCTATTAGGGATTCCATTCCACTAAAAAGCTCAAAATAATTTTCTTAACCCTTAGGGATTCCAGTGGGAATCCTTTAGGGATTCCAAGGGGAATCTTTTAGGGATTCCAAGAGGAATCCCTTAGGGATTCCAAGAGGAATCCTTTAGGGATTCCAAGGGGAATCCTTTAGAGATTCCAAGAGGAATCCTTTAGGGATTCCAGTTGAAATCCTTTAGGGATTTCAGTGGGAATCCTTTAGGGATTCCAGTGGGAATCCTTTAGGGATTCCAGTGGGAATCCTTTAGGGATTCCAGTGGGAATCCTTTAGGGATTCCAGTGGGAATCCTTTAGGGATTCCAGTGGGAATCCTTTAGGGATTCCAGTGGGAATCCTTTAGGGATTCCAGTGGGAATCCTTTAGGGATTCCAGTGGGAATCCTTTAGGGATTCCAGTGGGAATCCTTTAGGGATTCCAGTGGGAATCCTTTAGGGATTCCAGTGGGAATCCTTTAGGGATTCCTGTGGGAATCCTTTAGGGATTTCAGTGGAAATCCTTTAGGGATTTCAGTGGAAATCCTTTAGGGATTCCAGGGCAAATCTATTAGGGATTGCATAGGGGAATCCTTTAGCGATTCCTTGAGGAATCCTTTTATGAATCCATGAAAAATCCTTTGTTGATTCCATGGGGAATCCTTCAGAGTTTTCATGGGGTGTATTTTAGGGATGCAAATTAGAATGGATGTCTTTAGGGCTTCCATGGGGAATCTTTAATGAATGTTAACGATTCCATGTGGATTTCTTTAGGAATTCCATGGGAAAACATTTAGAGACTCCATGGAAAATCCTTTAGTTAATCAATAGAGACTGCTTCAAAAGGATTCCTCATAATACCCCTAGGTATTCCCCAAGAAATCTCTAAGGGATTCTCTACGAAATCCCTAAAGAATTTCGCATGGAATACCAAAAGGAATTGCCATAGAATTCCAAAAGTATTCTTTATGAAATCGCTAAAAGATCCCCATGGAATCCTTGAAGCGAGCCCTCAAGGATTTTCCATGGAACTCCTAAAGGATTCCTCATGGAATCCTCGAAGGATTGCTAATCGAATCCCTAAAGCAATCTGAATCCCTAGTAGATTCCTCATCTAATGGATTCCAAATGGGATCCCTAAAAGATCGCTAAAAGAAAAAATCCCTGAAATATTCCTTAAGGAATCCCAAAAGAGTCTCCAAGGAATCCCTGAAGGATTTTCAATTGAATCCCCAAAGGATTTCCCGTAGAATACCTGAAGTATTTCTAATGAATCGCTTAAACATGTCCATGGAATCCCTTAAAGAATTGCATAGAATATAGAATCCCTAAAGGATTCCCCATGGAATCCGTAAACAATTCCTTATGAAATCCCTAAAAGATTTTCATGGAATCCCCAAAAAAAAATCCCATTAGGATCCCTAAACGTTTCTTCGTAAAATCCGTTAAGGATTTCCTAAGGAATCCGTAAAGAATTCTTCATGGAATCCCTAAAAGGCTTCCTCCTGGAATCCCTAAAAGATCTTTCACGAAATCCCTAAAGGAATCGTAATGGAATCCCTAAAGGATTTCCCATGGAATCCCTGAAGCGAGCTCTCAAGGTTTTCTAATGGAATCCCTAAAGCATTCTCCATTGAAAGTATTTCTAATGGAATCCCTGAAGGAGTCCACATGGAATCCCTAAAATATTTCCATGGAATCCCTAAAAGAATTCCCTGTGGAATACTTAAACGATTTTTATGCAATATCTAAAATATTACCATGGAATCCCTTAAATTTTTTTATTAGGATCACTAAAGGTTTCTCTGTATAATCTCTTTTTCACGGTGGGAATAATATCAACAATAACAGAGTACCCATTGATGGGTAAAGTGATCTAACCGTGTAAGGATTTCCTATGGAATCCTTAAAGAATTCTTTATGAAATCCCTAAATGATTCCTCATAGAATCCCTAAAAGAATCCCCATGAAATACCTAAAGGAATCTCTAAAGGATTCCTCATAATATCTCTAAAGAATTCCTCACGGAATCCATTACTGATTATCCATGAAATCTTCAAAGAATTCCTCATAGTTCGCCTTAAAAATCCTACTGAGATTCCTGAAGGATTCTCCACAAAATCTGTAAAGAATTCTCCATGAAATTTCTTAAAGGTCCCGGAAAGGGTTCGGAATTCTAAAAGGATTCTGTTCGTATTGCCTAAAGTATTCGGTTCGGAGCCCCGAATGGATTCGGTTCGAGATACGGTTCGGATTCCCAGAAGCATTCCAGAAACATTCCATTTGCAATCCCAACAATTTTTTATCGGAAAAGCAGAAGGATTTCCAGAACTATTTTCTTTGCAATTCCAAAAAGATTTGGTTTGTAATCCTAGAAAAAATTCGTGCAAGATCGTATTCATTCAAAATACCAGAAGAATTCCGTTCAAAACCCCAGAAAACCATTAAAAAAAAGTCCAATCATTCCGTTCTGAATATGATCCGAACATTAACATAATTTATCGCATTCAAAGGATTTCATACGATATCTCAGAAAGATTCTCTTCACAATCAGACTGATTCACTCTACAGAATCGCAGAACGATTCTATTCAAATTTCTAGAAGGGTTCCGTTCAAACTTCTAAAAACATTTTCTTTTGAATGTTATTGTAAACCCAGAACTATTACGTTCGAAATTCCGGGACACCTTCTGTAATCCCAGAGGGATGCCGTTTCGAAATCATTCAAATGTTTGTAAAATCATAGACATCTGATTTAAAAGATGTCGTTTGGTATCCCAGGAGAAAATTTAAAAAAAACATAAGAAATTCCATTCGATACCTAGGAAAGATTCTGTTTAGAACACTAGAAATATTTCGTTTAGAATCGAATATGTTTAAAAAATCATTCAAAGATCTAGCTAAGTTCTGACTTACGTTACATCCGGTACATCCTCTAGGAATTTCAAGACATCAATGCAACCGATCCTTTTCAATTGTGATTGCTTTAACCGGCTCATTCATCCCGGTATATTGCTCGGTAGAACATGTCGTGACTGTATTCAGGAAACCCATTCAGATTTTTCAATAGTTGTTTCAAAGTTACCGTGCATGTTGTTGTTGACTCTGAATAGAAATATGGGATAAAAATTAAACTCTTTCATAATTTTCTATATATATGTATATAAAACTTACCAGAATAGATTATTACAAACTTTTATCAGCATTAAAAGTTGTAACTCGGCGAAAATGGTGTTTGATTTGAGGGGAATGGAAAGGTGAGATGCGCAGCAGGAAAAGTGAACGACCAGGAACACGACTTACAGTTCCTTTGTAGTTGGCATCGTAGTTATGAACCATTCGAAATGAAGACACTGTAGAGGCCACTATAGTCTGAAGAAGTGAATAAAAATAAATATAACTATTTCAAATTAAATAGGGTAAAAGGATCAATAGTAGATCTTCTAGTAGCGGTATTTTGCACTTTATGTCTTAGGCGAGGAAATTTCCAACATATTAAATGGAATGATGAATGACCATCATCATTATCATAAAAATATCTAGGGGTAATGAGGGCTTTGGCAGGTTTTGTTATATTATTGTCAGGGGGGTTTTTTATGACTGGTTTTTTTATGCTCAAATTTGGCCCGAACATTCTTTGCATATCAAAGAATATTGTGGCCAAATTTCATAAAAATCGGTCGACACAAAACCCCCTGCCAATAATAGAAAAAAACCTGCCAAAGCCGTCTGTTCCCCTAATAAAAAGTTTTACAAATACACGACGTTATTCTTCGAAATTGACATTTGAAAATCTGATTGAACTCACCCTGGGGGTCTATAATAGTTAATTGCTTTCCTATAATTGACTTTAAATTTGATTTCCATATTCCGTTTCGGGTTCTCTACTCACTAGAGAAATCGATGCAACGTGACGCTGCGCCCGGCAAAAAAATTTTGGTCGTTCTTCGGAATCGCGGAGCAAATGATTGGTATGTCGTTCGACTGACCTACAGTAAACAAATTTTAAACCCAACGCAACCGGATCAGTGCGGGATCACTCAACTAGCTTTCGCAATATCGACCCTCAGCTTCGGCAGCGTTGCACAGGACTATTTGTTCGCCGAAATCCGTCTCGAAAAGACGGTCCTGTTTGTCAACACATAGTATTGCTTGTACCGCTGGCAGTTTCGAACTGGCGTGGCAACGATCACTTCCGGTAGCATGTAAATGGCTGCAATTCATCGAAGCCTGTCCAAGGGTTAGCACCGGACTTGATCTCTCGTTGTTTAGTTTCTCGACCAGCGGAAACGTAAACAAACCGGTTTCAAGTTCGGTTTTACCCGAGTCAGCGTCATTGCTGCTTTAGTTTTGCGTCGAATTTGAATTGGCACTTTTGTATCCCGTAAGGATTTCCTTCGTGGCATGCTGTCCCATGGCCTGCAACGACTGCAAACTAAGTTGGGCACAGCAGGTGAATGACGTAAGCGGAAACGTAAACAAACCGGTTTCAAGTTCGGTTTTACCCGAGTCAGCGTTATTGCTGCTTTAGTTTTGCGTCGAATTTGAATTGGCACTTTTGTATCCCGTAAGGATTTCCTTCGTGGCATGCTGTCCCATGGCCTGCAACGACTGCAAACTAAGTTGGGCACAGCAGGTGAATGACGTGGTGAAGAAGGTGTATAACACTCTGAGGACATTCATGCGATTTGTCTCTGTGCTTTCAAAACAAACAAAACGAAGGCTAGTGCAAGCCGTAATAGTGCCATTCTTCACCTGCTGCTATGTAATGTATACTACCCGGGTCTGTCTGCTGCGCTCAAAGAGCACCTCCATCGTTGCTTTAAGTCAGCTATCCGTTTCATCCACCGCCTTCGTCATCGAGACACGACTGCAGCATAACGGAAAGAAATTCTTGGGCACGATATACCGCCCAACTATAGTATATATAGTATATATACCGATTCCAGATTAGTGGCTTTATGAAAACGGCTATCGACGGAACGCTACCCGGATACGATCACAGCTGGAATGCATAAGAGGTGTCAACATCTCTCGACATAGTACATCTAGCAGGAAAAGTGTGCTAGTGTATGGACCATCGTGTTGGAATAAGCTGCCAATGGTGAAGCGGGAAAGTCGGACATACGCCGTGAGGAGATGGCTGTAAATCAAGTGATCCAGATATATACAATTTATTTTTCCATCCTATTTTTTTGTTAATCCTACCTGTAAATTTCCAACACTTTTTCCTTGACCTGATGCACATTGTAAATAAACAGATTTTCGTAGATACTCAATAAAATTACAAAGCAAACCAAAATAATTTAATTATTGAAAACCGGAAAAGAAAAACAAAACTTTTGACAAACGTCGAGAAAAACAAAAACAAATTCATTTGTCAGGTATGCACGGTGAAAAGGATATGCTCAAAAGTTGACAGATTATAGCGTGTGACTTAGTGTCTTTTCAACTGTATACCTAGAACTCTACACACCGATGGAGACTTCAAGCGCAACACGCAAAAAAATCCGAGTGTCTCGTCCCGGTTATTAGTTCCTGGTATTAGCCCTCCTCTTCTGGAGGGTAGGCTCCCATACAAATAAAGTACAAATTTCTGCTTTAATCGAAAATAATCTAAAAAATGGAATCTAAATTTGCAAATTTCGAATACTTCTTTTAAATAATGTAAAAAATATATAATTAATCAATTTTAGATGAAACGAAGCTCGTCGGTTCTGGTAGTATAGTATATTAACAATATATTCCACCTCGTAAGACTTCATATGTTGAATAATGGGCAGCACTGTCCTATCCAGCCGCTAGAGCCACCCCATTCTTACACTACGTTTCACAGTTGAATAATAGATAATAACCTAAAAGTAGACAATTATTTATGATTGAAATGCGCAATGTAAGAACAGGAATGGTTATGATTTTTTTGTTGAGCTTGGAAAGTATTGAAGTTGCAAAAGGAATACGGTCCTGTCAGCCACATAAGGGTTAAAATACTTACGGTGTTACTATCACCTTTGATATAATGCATGGTCTGCGTAAAAAATATGAAGCATTTGTATTTTAACACTTTTTTTTTTAAATAAATGCCATCGCCGGATATTTCGTTCGTATTTTTGCTAAAATCAAATCACATAAAATTGTGCGTGGTATCTTTTTAGCGTGTGTTTGATATGCTCACAAACACATTCTCTCGCTCTATTCCGAAGTGTGCTGCTGTCAAAGAAAACGAACAGTCCCGATTTTATTTAGTGAAATATAGAGCAAATATTGCATAAATTTGCTCTTTGTGGTAATAATCAAGTGGTAATAAAGTGTAAAAAGTAGTGTATGTACCTAATTTATCGTGTCAAACGCAATAAAGAGGAGAAACAGGCGATCCAAAAAAGTAAGTAACAGTTTGCTATTCGTGCGCTGCTTTCTTTGGCAATGCAATAATGGCAAGGATTTCGTAGGTGCAAATTTGTTTCGGTGATTAACACATCAAATCTTGCTACTTTTACACAAACAACTTATTCAAATGAAAGCTTAGACTTGAAATTGTGTGATTGAATCAAAATTATGTTCATAAATAGTGTATGTTTGCTGGAAAACGCAAATATTGTTGAGGGTGCCAACAACTGTCGCACCCTGCCAATGCCGTATTCTACCCTATTATTTTTGTGATTTTTTCAGCAGTTGACAGATGTTGGCAAAAAGAAGCAACGAATTTGGTGCCGTATTTCTTTGTTGAGCGATGAAATGGATATATGTACAGTGAGATTGAGATCGGAACATTTCCCCTATATTATCAAAATGATGCTAATAGACATATGGGAGTAGGAATTTTTGAACATTTTTGAAATGTGAACTTCCCTAGCCTGCCCACATCTCATCATCATTTGTCAATATTAATGTTTCATTGAATATGTTTATATGTATAGTGAATAATTCTGATTTTCTATATTTGTTAGAAGCAGGGATTGAACTTATCATATCATTATCATTTTGTATTCAGCCAATAACTAATTCCAGAGACGGAATTCCGAAAAAGTGTTGTATGACGGACTTCTAGCGCTATTTTCCTTCTACAATTTTGTCTAAGGGTACTTTGCTCTATGTCTAAAATTTACAGTGTGAAACTTGTGTGAAACGCTATAGCTCCTCGAAAAACAGTTCCCAGAAATAATGAAAAAACTTTAATATATAATTAATTTTAAAAATATATAAATTTAATAATATATAAATAATGAATAGGCATAGTTATCTGAACTTCGAGAGTTAGCAAAATATGACATAAAATAGACAAAATTCTTATAAATCCAATTTTTATAATTTTCATGATATTTACTCCATTATGAATTAATCAATCATCTTTTATGGTGAAACCTTGAAATTAATCTTGAAAACAGCTTACATTGCTTTATCATATGAATAGACACCCTGGGATAATATTTCTACAAAGCGATTGCAGTTTCATTTTAAAATTGGCATAGGCCTCCTCCATTAAGCTACATGAAATGAATAAGTCGGATTCGACTCAATTTTGAGTAGGAATGGGTTAGCGTGCATGTAAATCAAATATTGCATTCGGACTTGTCGGACAACTTTCATCCATGTGTAGGTACCGGGTTGCGCCTACTGGTCTGCAACATAATAACAAACCAATGTAAGCAGCGAAGACTCCAACCAGTCCGACGATGATAACGCATCACACTCCTGAAATGAACTACTCAAAATTGAGTAATCTTTACTCACTTTCATTTAAATTGGAACAACCCAAAATTTTAAGCGTGAAAATCAAATTTCCACATCATACTATGGAATCTTTGTTTGGAAAAATCCAAAAAGGGTCACCTAAAGCACTCCATATGGATCCGCCATTTGAGTTGATTAAAAGGACAAGATGTTAGGTTGCAGGTTGCCATTGCCAGGAGTTCACACGATGGATCTTGGCGTAAACAGTATCTCCTTGCTGGAATCCTCTTTTGACTGCGCCGTGCTTTTTGTTGAATATATTGTTCTGCTTCCTGTCTCTTGATGTGGAGCCTTTGTTACGTTATAGGTTAATATGACCAGCAAGCGTTCTGCGAAACGCGGTACCCCTATCTGGATTGAGTCACTGGCTTGAAAATTGATCCTCCAAAAGTGCATTTTCGCAAAAATTGTAAAAATATTTGCAAGGCTGTATGAATTGTAATAAATTTGTAAAACGAAGTTGAAAAATGCAGTGTCCCACGAAACGCGAGACGTCTGGTCACATTCCGTTAGGTAGGTTTGAGCAATGACGATACGGCACGAAGCAATTTCCCAAACATCAGTTCAGCGGGATTTTAGCCATTCAAGTCGCTGGATGGAGTCGAACGGTATACGTGCAAAAAGGTGCTGATGCTGAGCAGGGCTGACAATCGTCATCGTCATAGCACGAAATGCCACAGTAGCGACGAGTTGCATTGTCTTCATTACTACTCTTAACATCGTCAATTACGCGCACGACGTTAGCTTTCGTCGTGTAACCAAATCGTCCTGACGAAATCGAAGAACGAAGACTTCATACCGTTATTCTTCAAGCGGCAGCTGCCATGCGAAGATTTTTACTAATTCTTTGTAATAATGAATTAGAAGCAACGTATGAAAGCGTTATGAATGTTATCGATACATTTATGTTTCCTAATTTCCTACTATTTGTTTATTTGAGACGCTATTATGTTTTTAACCAGTCCGTCTATAACGACGTGCAATCAATTGTGTGAAGAAGTGACGATGAAAATCGTCATACCTTTTGGCTGCGCGACTATCGTCATAACACGCATGCGGCGCGAAGAAAACGAAAAGGTGTTGCATCGTGCAATGTTATGACGAAGACTAATTTTTTTTCGCTTCCTTCATACGACGAAAATGACTATTGTCAGCCCTGATGCTGAGTGCTTCTTCCAATGCTTCTCCTCCCGACCGAATTTTGCCAAGACTTCTCTTCAGGGTATCCACGAATTTTTCGGCTAACCCGTTCGATTGTGGGTGGTACGGTGCGTTGCGGATATGACGAATGCCTTGATTTGTACAGAATGCTTGAAATTCATGGCTCGAAAATTGGTTAAGTATTTTGATGGTGGTTTTGGTTGTCGTTGATCTCGTTGAGTGTACTTCAGGCACCTGAAGGTCTTAAACGACTAAACTAAACCGTGTAAAAAAAACCTGGGTGTATACCATACAAACTATTGAAATAGAAACTTTTATACGTTCTATCAATTCAATTCAGAAAGCGTTTAAAATCAATCGGGCGTAATTTAGTTTATTGTTTTATAGTAGCAACTCATCGTATGACAAGTGTACATTCCAGTCGATACAACTTTGTTGTTGACACATACCTAATGGAAGATTTCGGATTGTTTGAGTAGATTTCTACAATAGGGGAATAAATTATGTTACGGGATATTACATCTATTTATAACTAACTTGGGTGGTAATTCATAGTAAACTATTTCAATACAACAGTTATTTGGTGCAGCAGATTCTTCTGACAACAGAAATGCTTACTCACTTGGTTTTAATTCTTTTTTCGGACAACTTCGTCATCACTGCTGCTACTGCTACCGCTGCTGCTGCTTGATGTGTCGTGTGCCTTATTGACATTTCGGTCCGGAATTTTGTAGGGGAAATCTTGTCCAGCTGCCAGTAGACCATCCTTAAGTCTTCTCAAAGCGGATCGATTGAAGTGCTCTAAGCAGATAACTTTAAGACCCTCTTTGACTGCATCCAAACCCTGGGCGAATTGGCCCTTGTTAACATGTGCATCGATCAAACAACTGTAGAGAATCCCTAAGCCGTTTTCGGAAATTTTCGAATTCTTTAGCTGCTCAATCAGCCGGCAAACCAAAACATCGTCATTCGTATCTCTGGCCTGTTGGATGATTTTCTGGAACATGACTCGTGGGGTGTTGACTAAGTACTGATCCCAGATCTGCTGGGCTTCTGTTTGATTATTCATCATGAAGTGGTACGACCAAAGTGCGTTCATTGGAGCAATAAGACCGAATTGGTTGTACTTTTCAGCAACAGACTTGTAGCGGTCTAGCAACTCCGGATGTTCCGTCAGAATTCCTGAAGCTCCACCGATTGGGAAGCTTTTAACTGCGACTTCAGCTTCCTCCTTGGTCTTTAGTGCTTCTGCTGTAGCTTCTAACTTCTTCATGTATTGCTCAATGTTGCCGCTAGCAATTTGGGCGTGGCAATAGCGATTGTCAAAAGAGATCAGTCGTTTCACATTGTCTGAGATCATACCGCCAATGCGTTCGAAGGTGTCCAAATCACCAGATATGGCCAGCTTATTGAGGAAGTATTTGAAAATTCTTGGAATTGGATGAACATTTTGTTCAAGCATAGCAATCACACACTTAGAAGCTTCGTTCAATCGGGCCCGATTAATCAGTGCTTCGATAACTATGGACTGTTCAGTAATATTAAGTTTGTCATTTACAGCCAGAGTGTCCCAGGTTGCCAGTATCCGATCCGCATCACCGCCTTTGACTGCTGCTTTGAATGGTTTCAGAGTTGATGAGAGCTTGTTTGCATCATCCGTTTTTCTAGTTGCCTGTCTGGTCTTTTCCAAAACTTTGGGTGGCGGCGCAACTGTTGGCGTCACAAACGGAATTTCATACCCATTAGCTTTGAGAAAGTCGGAAAGTTCAATCAAAAATTCATCGCTCGGTGTTTGATCTTCTTCTTGCATTTTTGTCCACAAACCAAGTGCCTTCTCCGGTTGCTTTTCGGTGATGTAGCTTTTCAACAACTTCTGATAAATGGTAGACCGGTCGATATGGTTCAGATCCTTGGTAGCCTCCATCAAGCCTTCCAAGCTGTGAGTCTTACCTTCAACGTGGTACCGTTCGCATGCACTCTCAATGCGCTGGCCGCGAGTGCGCAGCCCGGGAGTTTCGAGAATTTTCCGAGCTTGGCGAATTCTTCCGCAATCAACGAAGGCAAACACCAAATCGTACAAGCTGTTTACTTCTCCGTGGACGTCGGTGCTGAGATCGGTCACGCGCTGCAAATTGGTAGCATCCTCCGCTTGGATCAGCCGACAGGTCAGTTCTGTTTTCCATGGGGTTGTGCGATACTTTTGGCAAATTTCTTCAAAGACCGCAATGGCCGTGCTCAGATCACCTTTCACGATGTGAACCTGGAAGACAACAAGAGAAAGTTTGTAGCAGTATTAAATTGCATGACGATTTGTCTTACGAGCAGCTATTCAACTCGTTATGCCAAATTGCATTAGGCCAAACGGATTTATGCCAAATGGTATTATGCCATTTGATAATATGAGCAGCGAGAGCAGTAACAAGTAAAAATGTTAAAATTTATTACACGGCGTGTGTATGGGGGACCTTTATGACAAAAAAAATGAGCATCGCCAAAACTTTCACTACGTGAAAATATAGCTCTTAAGCTTTCATTTCGTGACTATTTGAAAAAAATCTTTTTTTCTCCCTGAAACGGATCTTTGTAGACCAACGATTATTATTTATCGCGTCCCATTTAAAATGAGATTCCTGGATTTTTTTATTCCAATAATCGTATATAAACTCAGGAGTACCAAAATTACCAAGTTATAGTCTAAATTAATAGTTTGTTGGAGCTCAAGCGTCAAAGTGCATGACGAAGCCGAACTCGATATATTTATGTTATTCCCTGCAAACAGCTAAGAAGTATTTAAATAGTAATAGCTTGTTAATACCGGAACAATCGGGATACCGGGAGGGTCACTCCTGCGAAACCGCTTTGAACTTGGTATTAGCTAAATGGAAAGAAAGTATAGAGCGTAAAGATACGATTGTTGCTGTGTTTTTGGATCTAAAACGCGCTTTTGAGACAATTTCTAGGCCCTTATTGTTGAGAACTAGAGGCCTGAATAAGAGAAACGCGGATAGAAAATATGATACTGCCAACACTGCATTCAATCTTCTTCATCAAAGAACAACACATGAAAAGGAAGAAATGGTTTATGTAGATAAAATCTCACAATCCGCTATTTTATGTGTCCACATCACATAACAATAGAATCCAATAAACTATGGAATTTCATTTGACTTGCATATATTATGCCAAACTAATGTAAAATACATTCAATTTAGTTTATTGCAAAATGGCATAAAATCGAATTTGGCCGTTTTCAGTATTTGAGCCAACATTTTGGCTGCTTGACAGGTCTCCTGCTCGATTGGCTGCTGTTTTTTGACGGTTCGATTGGCGGCACATACCTATCCGCGTTTCTCTTATTCAGGCCTCTATTGAGAACTATAGAGCGCTTTGGAATTTCGGGTTCTGCATACAATTGGTTCAAAAGCTATTTGTCTGACAGAACTCAACGGACTGCTTTTAATGATTCTGTATCTAATCCCGTGGAGAACACCCTCGGAGTGCCACAGGGAAGTGTATTGGGGCCCCTTCTGTTTATTATGTATATAAATGACATGCGACGGGTTTTACGTTTTTGTGATATAAACTTATTCGCAGACGATACTGTGTTATTCATTGCAGCTAGAGACTTAGAAGATGCGATTGAACGCTTGAATGAAGACTTGCATTCTTTAAGTAGATGGTTGAAGTACAAACAGTTGAAATTGAATATTAGTAAAACAAAGTATATGATTATTTCGCGAAATCGTTCAATAGATAATGTCTCTGTGAAAATTGATGACGAGACACTTGATCGCGTACGGGAAATTAAATATCTTGGCGTGATTATTGATGATAAATTGAAATTTGACCAACATATTGACAATGTCATCAAGAAAATAGCCAAGAAGTATGGAATCCTCTGTCGACTGAAAAACGAATTAAATATTGCTAGCAAAATACAGTTGTACAAATCAATCATCTCTCCTCACATGGACTTTTGTCCTTCTATTTTGTTTTTAGCAAATCAGACACAAATATCGAGATTGCAGCGTTTGCAGAATAAGATTATGCGTTTGATTTTGAGATGTAGCAGATTCACTTCTTCAACTTTTTTGTTGGATGCTTTGCAGTGGCTCTCGGTGAAGCAAAGAATTGTGTATTTGACAATGGTGTTCATTTTTAAAGTAATTAACGGATTGCTGCCTCGATTCTTGTGTGATCAAATTGAAAGAGGAAGTGACATTCATAGATATAACACTAGAAACGCGGAAGATATAAGAACACCATACTTTTTGCATGGAGCTTCACAAAATTCTTTGTTTTTTAAAGGTATCAATTATTTCAATTCGATGCCTACACAGGGTAACCGGCGGTAATGTTGGCCCTGGATGTAACATTGGCTCATCACGCAAATTAATCAATATTTCAGCGATAATACTTCGATTTGTAGGGATATATTACCCACTGCTTCTTGAGAAAAGTGTATCAAACATATATCTGCTTCATAACTCTAGGTTTATACACTTCTTAAACTATTAAAAGCAATTATCTTGCGTGAAAAATCACTTTGACTCGGTTTTTTAGCAGCCATGTTTCGTTGACTTATGCAGGCTGGCTGTGTTAGAGTTTTTCTTTTGCCCCATAAAAGAGTTTTCTGGATGAACATACCTGCTTTCGCACATCAGATGAATGGATAACAACCACACTATGTCAGCTATCATTTTTATTTCACAATTTCCATTAGTATAGCGACATAATTAACCAAAACTTTTTTGGACAATACTGGGGACACCCGTAGCCAAATGGTGGCATGTGCTTTCGATTTGTAGCACTACGTTAGTATAGGTAAAACTCTGAAATCAAACATTCTCACCAATAACCCGTACTGGAGAAAATAACCGAATGCTGCAGATAGAATATCCGATGCTTGCGATTAGGTTGCCAAGATTTTTTGTAAAAACAGGTTATGTTTCATTCGTTAATTACATAATTACATAACGCTAAACTCAACCCACACCAAGCCTCTAGTAATGCTTCATGTATGGCAGGGTCCTAAAATTTATTAAGTCCTTAACGCTCAGACAAGAACCTTCCCACAACCTAAAACGTCATGTAGTAAATGGGCCCTCATGATGCTTTTCTCGAATCACGATATAATCGCTTTCATTCGCAGAACATACCAAAAATAATTGCCTACCTTACGGCTTCCATTCAAGCAAAAGCGATTCAAGCGTCAACCTTTCGTGGTTCGATACACCATTTTCTTCATAATTTCGCAAATAAATGATTCAATTAGGGTAAGAATATTTAGTTTTATCATCTTTCGCACGAATCCTACAAACATTTTCTCATTTAATAATGGTAAGATACAATGGATTGTATGTTTCATTAGATAAACTTTCAACGTCATTTCATGGGAATAATTTCAAGTCAAATTACTTGACAAATACCTTCATCATAATTTAGATTTATGATTGCTTGCAAAAAGTATTTTGATCTGTAAAATGATACCGAAAAAGTATTCTCTCAACTCGGGAAGTTGAAACACGTGAAAGTTTTGAGAGGATTCACAACAGCTGATCGATATAGAGAGGTGGAATCAAACGCACGTACCAATCATGAAATTTCAATGCAGGCAGAGTTGAAAACAAGCATCCAATAATTGTATTTATGAATAATTGTGTAATAATATCAGGTAGTTGGCACAGTTATAACTGTTTATGCACAGTGCAAAGCAAGGAATTGCCTAGAATAAGTTTTACAATTGGCTTTCTTCAATAGTGCGTTATGCACCATCCCCACCTAAAGCATTGTTTACGTTTTGAAAAAAAGTTTCTTTGAGAGTATCGCGAGAGCGAGAGCAACACAACTGCCATGATTTCAACTAGCAGTAAATCTCAAAATTATGCGGCAGCCAATAATTAACGTATGCAATTTGCTTGAACTCACAAAATGAGGGCTAGAATATGTACCCTTTTTGCAATTGCAGTTTTTAATATAGTTTTCATTTTTCTAAACTTCTTCACTTGCAAATATGGTAAAAATTTGGGAAATAAATGATTCATATAATAGTATTTTCGTTAGCATGTCCTTGGTAAGTGTGCTATTGGGGGAATCTGAAACACACTCTCGCAATCAGTGTGGTAGTATTTTACATGCAACCAATTAGAATTCACGCTCAATAAGATGATTTGATTTTCTCTATTTGTTTTCATGCTGCCTTTATTCAACGCAAGCAAAATGACTGGTACTATAAACAGCAACCCATCTTTATCTCTCCTATGTTCGAAATCAACAATCACTCGTCCCAAGTGGGCTGAAAAATTATCCACCTGATAGGGACAAGGATGCCGACATTTTGTCCATTTCTCTCGAGACTTTCGCTGGTTTTAATGAGATATTGCGGACATTCATCGTCGTTTTTTGCTATTTGGCGTCAAAACCAAATGTAAGCAAGCCGGCTGGTGGAATAATTCTGGTTGGAAATGCAATATATAAAGATTTATAACGATAAATGTGCTCAACTGTAGCATAATGGGCCAAGGTTTGAGCCGTTACCCCCATATCAAACGTGCAACTACACTATCACAGTTCAAGAGACTTTGTGTTTCACACGTAAAAGCTGCCTTTTAAGCAGCTACTTAGTTGACTTTTTATAATTCATTAATTTTGTATCTTGACGAAGTTTGACCTACGGATTTTTTGTTTGGACAATTGTATTTTTTATTTATTGAGGCACTGATAAACTATTTTGTTCGCCTCGATGATGATGATGGATTTTATATATATTGACGTAATTGTAATTTGACCTTTTTTTGTGTAGTCTACAAAAGTTTGAGTCTCGCGCGCGTAAAGCAGATATGAATGATATTTTTAAATTATGTATAGACTTGCGCATTTCCGACTGTTCGAATGATTCTTAGGATTAGTAATTGGCTATCTGGTAGAGTTTTGTTCCCGCGGTTGATACCGAAACTTTTGATATCGACGGAGCGGTAACACAAGTTTTAGTTTTGTTGACGACTTAGAATATTAATTTTATTGATGCTTACGAGTGATAAACGTTAAATGGTCTTGTAAAAACATAAAAACATGAAACGCGATACTTGGTGGAACTTTTGAAATCTGTGCGAGAGGTATCACAAGTTTTGCATTTTAGTATAAACTCGAAGTATCACTACCGATGCTTATGAGAATCTGTAGATGAAAACGACAGTTTTTTTTAATTTACCTTTTTGCTGGATAGTAATGGAAAGTTATGTATTCATATCTGTGATGGTAATCAGATCGTTTTTGTTTTTTTTTTTTGCAAATCTGATTAAATTGTTACTATATCAACTTCAATTAATTATCTTAAAGATAAATCGTCTAGCTCAAACCTTTGTAGGGGTATGTGGCGGGACCATCATCATCATCATCATCACCAAGAAAGGCTTGGATGGAGATTATGCTCTGCATCGTCATCTTATGCACATATACACCCAATTCTTTCCCAAATATATACCAAAATTGAAACTTTGGTGGTAAATTTGATGGTAAAAAAATGGTAACTTGGCTTAGAAACCTCGCAGTTAATAACTGTGGAAGTGCTGATTGAACACTCAACTGTGAGGCGGCAATGTCTTAGTGGGGAATGTAATGCCAAAACGAAGAAGGAGAAGTAATGTAGATTAGACCTCTTCATGTTTTCAAAAAGTATCAAAAATTCAACCGGTCAGCCTAGAATCACAATTCTTATGCTAAAATAAGTCTCCTGTCAAATTTTCAGCTAATTCCGATAAAATTTCGAGGTGGCTCAGGTCAATTTAGTGTTTTTGGGCTATTTTCATTTTGGAAAAAATCTTACAAGAGATATAAAAATCGAAAACTATTACAACAACCTCTATACGGAAGCTTTGGGTGTGCTCTACAAGCCTTGTGAACATTGCGATTCGTTCCGTTCACGTTTTGTCCATGTTAAAGTGATTTTTAAGCTTTTAAGTGCATAAAAATACTGTTTCCCCCAAAAGTCGTTGTTCTAAAAAATTCTTGAGTTTATGACAAATGATTGCTAATTTATTTTATTATTATTCCTCTTTTTTCCCTGGAAATTTCAGTAATATAATTGTCCATGTGCGATTTATCGTTAAATTCTTAAAAATCAGAAGCTGAACATTTGTAATAAATTTGCACGCTGAGATTTCTTTAAACAAGTTGTTCAAACAAAGAAGCTTCGATTTTACTTGTTACTATGATGCACTCAATGTTAAAAGCATGCAGACATATGGTGAAATTAACAAAATTTGGAAATTGTTTGTTGTAAGCATCAAATATCATATGATTTGATTTATGTTTTGTTCGAACAACTTGTTTGAAGAAATCCTAACGTGCAAATTTATGACAAATGTTCAGCTTCTGATTTTTAAGAGTTTAACGATAAATCGCACAGTGACAATTATATTACTCAAATTTTCAGGGAAAAAAGAGGAATAATAATATAATAAATTAGCAATCATATGTCATAAACTCAAGAATTTTGTAGAACATCGACTTTTGGGGGAAACAGTTTTTTTTATGCACTTAAAAGCTTGGAAATCACTTTAACATGGACAAAACGTGAACGGAACGAATCGCAATGTTCACAATACTTGTAGAGCACACCCAAAGCTTCCATATAGAGGTTGTTGCGATAGTTTTCGACGTTTATATCTCTTGTTAGATTTTTTTCAAAATTGAAAATAGCCCAAAAACACTAAATTGACCTGAGCCACCTCGAAATTTTATCGGAATTAGCTGAAAATTTGACAGGAGACTTATTTTAGCATGTGAATTGTGATTCTGGGCTGACCGGTTGAATTTTTGATACTTTTTGAAAACATGAAGAGGTCTAATGTAGATACACATAATTCACTTTTTACACTTTTTTTTCTGTCGTATTTTTGATTCTGTAACTTCAATTTATCACTAAAAACTATCCAATATGCTCATAGAAATCCTTAATACCTCATTCAAATAGAAATCAGATTTCAATTGATATACGGTAAACAGATGAGCACAAAAATGAGTCATGCTAAGTGCACAATAAAGGCAAAAATGGAAGTAAATATCTAGCTTTTAGTTTAAAATAAAATCTCTTCTGATTTTAACAAAAAGTGACATGGGTATAAAAAAAACTTAAAAATATGTACTGTATTTTGTCCTAGAGATCATATCGCTGCGATGCATAGTTGATGAGAACGAGTGATTCATCCAGACAAGCAAATTCATTTTACTACAAATGTTGTGGCAAACATGCAACTTTCTATGATATTGCACTGCGTGAGCTTGGAGAAATACTCATTGGAAACGATTATTTTCACTCGAAATTCATTACCAATTTAAAAATTAGTCCACTTTTCATTGTGTTGTCGCATTATTGCTATTTTGCTTTGTCAATAACGTTCAATTATTTGGTCAAGCCGAATACCACCAACATAAAACGCGAACACAAAACCTGGACGATCAGAACCAGAGTAGTTTTAGAAGTTTTTGGAGAAGAGTTTGAATTTTTAGACACAAAAATCGTGCTGAAGAGATGACTCTAATAAAATCTAAATTGCCTAAGAGTTCAGAAAAGTTAACCAATAAACGAAAATCAATCTCCTGCCCTATGCATCAAATGCATCTTCTTCTAAAAAGACACTTATTTTCATGACTCTTGGTACAACCACCAGACTTTGAAGTAATCGATGAGCTTTACTTTTATTCATCTATCTAGTGGAAAAAATCTAGCTCAACAATGATCAGAAGCGTAATTTAGAAAAGCTTTACTAATTATTAAGCCCCGTTAATATTTATAAAAACTCCATAGAATAAAATGTATTCCTTACTTTCAAACCCAAAAATATCTTTATAAAACCATCCCACATAGAAATGCCGAGGAAATGTCCAACCTAAACATTTCCTAGACCGAACCGGGAATACAACTCAGCCACCTGCAGCATGGTCTTGGCATGCTTATCTCGGTAGGTTAAAATAGTTTTAAATTATCTTGGAAATGTTATAAAAAATCATTAGGTTTTCAGAAATCGTTATGTCTTGAATGTCGGAATCCTGTCGTTTTTTGAGCTCAAACAATCAATTTGAAATTTCTCAATTATCTGGAATAATCTCTACGAATTTCGCTAATTTTCATTTAAATCCAAAAAGTATAAAATTGAAACAAAACAAACACTGTTAAAAATATTAGTGGGTTCAACCCTTGCGAAGCAGTATGTTTGCTAGCCAAATGTTGAACTTAATAATTTTGGCTCCGTCATGCTTTTCCATATTTGAGCCTTTTAAATTAGGTTCAAAATAAAAGAACATGAAGAATATTCATTCCTTGCATTTAATTCATGAAAAATTGTTTAAAAAAATAAATGACGAGTCAACTCGTGAGGGACTCGTTACTGGCAGCTGGCATTAGATTAGAATGCAGGTTTCATTTGGAAAGGAAAAAAAAGTTGTTCGGGACCCCCCCGGTAGATTTTTTTAAAATACCCAGGAAATGAAAGATAAGAAGCTATATTTTCACGTAGTTGAAATTTTAGCCATGCTCATTTTTTTGTGATAATATTGTTCTACTGAGCACGCCGTGATTAAAGTTGTGCAGTTGACTGCACGCTCTAATGGACGGTGAATTCTTCTCCGACATCACGAACGACCGCATTCCTGCCGCAGTGCGAAGAATATTGAATCCTACTACAACTACTTCGTTGCGTCGAAGTCGAACGCAGCTGCTGAACATTGGGCGGCTACAAGACGATAGACTAACCCAAAACTACGCGCAGTAGCTGGAAGTGGCACTCCCGACGCAAGAGCAGCTAGGCGTAGTTTTTGTTTTGAAGATGTTTGGAGAGATATTCGATCCGCCGTTGGTAGCCGCTGTACTTGCTCTGGTATGACGGCGAATGTGAGCAGTTAGTGGAAGAAATTGCATGGACGAGATTGCTGCAACACCGCACGAGAACGAACGAGGTACAATACAAACCGACGCGGAACAGACAAAACTCGATTTTACGAAGTAAAAGGCTCCAGCACCAATATCGACACACGGAAGTTCTATTAGAAGTTGAACCGTTCACGTAAGGGCCACGTACCGCAGCCTGACATGTGTATGGACATAAACGGAAATCTTCTTACGGACGAGCGTGAGGTGATTCAAAGTAGGCGGCAGCAATACCAAAAGCACCTGAACCGATGTGGCAGTAAACGAGGGCGGTATGGTGACGACCCTGGGAGCACGCATGCAAGGCATACGTTTTCCAGCTCCGGATCTCTAGGAAATCCAGAAGCAGATTAGCTGGCTGAAAAACAACAAAGCCCCTGGGGTTGACCAACTACCAGGAGAGATACAGTGTTGACCCGATTTTGTCACTCCCCGATTTTATCAGGTTTTCGACCCGATTTTATCACGTCCCGATTTTGTCACGTTTTCGACCCGATTTTGTCACCCCAAAAAAATTGTCCTTTTTTTTATTTTCGTAAATAATACCGAAATCACATAAGGCCGAATCACAAAAGGCCGAAACCACGAAAGGCCGAATCACAAAAGGCCGAATGAAATCGCGCGCTCGCTCCGGTCCACTTTGTTGGTCTGCAGATTTAATTCAAACTTTTTTTTTTATTTAAATACTTAATATAATTTAGAATATTCGGATTATTTTGTGATTTCTCACTAAAGTCTTGTGAAGTCAGTTTCTCAAATACATTTAATAACACCGCGTTACCGTAAGTTATACAGCTTTTAGTGTAAAGCATAATAATTTGAAATTTTGATTTTGTTTAGCTTCTGATGTCGCAATTAGATCATGAGTAGTGCGCATCATTAGCACAACCATGCGTCATGAAGCGCACAACTCCTACATTAATGCAAATCGGCAATTCGATTCTGTGAGCCATGAATCCGGTGGAATTCAACTTGGGCTCTTGCATTAGATTTAGGAATTTAACTTTTCCCAATACTACTTGGAGCTCTTGGATTACACCGTTACTTTAAAGTGCTAATATTTATATGTATACAGTGTTCAGTTATTTTCATCCTTTCATTACTGCTATGAAGATTGATCTATTATGGAATATAAAAGGGATTCAAATTGACTCTGTAAACACCGTCATATAACTTCTTTCAATTGAAAGATTGAGCTTCGACGATGAACTGACGTTAAATACCTTAACTGAATAAGATTGATTAGATCGCTGCTAGTAGTTGCAAAACACGTGGACAAGTTTTTCTTAATGGGGCACCATAATAAAAGTAAACGTAAATTTGTGAGTAAGTTCTCTTGGTTGAAGAATTGTAACTTTTGTAATGATTCGGCCTTTTGTGTTATTCGGCCTTTTGAAATTCGACCTTTTGTATAATTCGGCCTTTCGTGGTTCGGCCTTTTGGGATTTCGGCCTTTTGTGGTATGCTAGAACATTTTCGGCCTTTTGTGATTCGGCCTTCTGTGGTTCGGCCTTTTGTGATTCGGCTTTTTGTACTAATCCCCCAAAAACAACATTAATTTTCATGAAATAACTTTCACCACCTGTAGTTTATTACGAATGACTTCTAAGTACCTGGAAAATATTCTGAAAGCAATTTCGACAAGAAATAATGGGTACCGTTCACGCATTTGGTCTTTCCAAGGCATAAAAGGATTCATATTTGTGGAATGAATTAAAAAAAAATGAAAATATTTTTTTCCAATTTTGTCACATACCCTGTTTTATCACCCCAAAATTGAAGACGAGCTCGGTGGTCTAATGGCTACCGCTTCTGCCTTATAAGTAGAAGGTCATGGGTTCAATTCCAGGCTCGTCCCTTTCCTACTTTGTATTTCTATCTTAGTTCTTTCTGTGTTTCACGTTCTGCCAAAACGATTCCTCCTACTGTTATAACCTTCCACACTAACAAATCCAAAACCTCCAGTGGCACCTATGAGAGGTCGTAGAGTTCTCTGCATCTTTCTTAAGTAGGTGTCCAACTAACCATCCCTCCCCTTCCATAGCATTCGCAAGGACGTGGCCAGGACAGATCTCGACTATTGGAGAGTGCATTGCTTCCATCTAAGAGATACTGGTTAGTCCCAAATCAATATCTGTGGTAACGGATGAAAGTAATGCTACTCTCATACAATAGTCTTGGTTTGTACCACCTACGAATTTGTGCGAACTGCTTAATGCTAATGCTAATGCTAATACCCTGTTTTATCACCCCAAAATTCATCAGGGGGGTGATAAAATCGGGATATTACTGTATTCAAATACGGTGGTGATGCACTGGGTGATTACCAAGATTTGGTAGAAGGAGGTGTTGCCTACAAAAAGCGCTATAAGCTGGATTGTAGCAACTACCGTGCAATCACATTGCTGGACGCCGCCTACAAGATATTCTTCCAAATGTTATGCCGTCGACTAAAATCAATTGCAAAAGGGGTCGTGGGGCGTGATTCATGGGCGAACGCTCTACCACAGACCAGGTGTTCGCCGTACGTCAGGTATTGCAGAAATGCGAATACAACGTGCCCACACATTATCTATTCATCAACTTCAAAGCCGCATATGATACAATCAATCGAAATCACTATGGTTGATCAAGCCAACTACTACAAAAGACCAAGTTGCAAAATACGGAATCGCAAGGCCGCAAAGGGCCGGCGGGCAGGTACACGTGCGCAAAATAAATTTAATCATCGAGCTCACCTTGATCAATGCTCCCAAAAAGATGTTCTGCGGCGTAATGTATCCATTGTCAATGAGCTGGTTGAACAACTTATTCAACTCTTCACTCTTTCCCTGGTCGGCCAACGTGTGGAGCAATCGCCAGCAAGCACTGTTGTAAGTAAAATCAATGTCCTTTTCGGACCGATCGGTCGTTGCCTTATTGGATCTGATGAATTGCAGCGCATCATCGAAACGGTCCTGGCTGAGCAGCGACTGAGCGAGTCGAATGATTTTCGTATCGTCCAGCTCAAAGTCCGGCAACTTCGTCTTAACCTTGTTCAGGAGAGCAAAGGCTTCTTCCGCCTTACCGCTACTGGCATACAGCTCGATTACCTGAGCATACACACCAGGTGGAATGACGTAGTTTTCCTCCTCCAAGCGCGCCAGAACTTCTTCAGTTTTTGCAACGTCATTCGAACGAATCACACTACGAATAAGTTGGTTCTTTAAGGAATTGACGTTTTCTCCACGAGCTTGTAGATCAGTTATTATGCGTTCCAAATGTGGGATTGAAAGGCTAGACACGGGTGTTTTCGACCTCACGTTCTCTAACTGGATAGGTTCCAAATCACCGGCAGCCAGCTTGCTCAGCAGTGTTGAAAGTTCGGTCGTCATTTCAGCACCCAATTTGTCCTGGATCTTTTCTGCTTGATAACTGCTAATGGAAAGACCTTGGTTTACGAAACCGGATAGAACCCTCTTTAACGCTTCTACTCGATCAGTTTTAAAGGCGACAGCCACATCGTAAATCATCGAGCCTAAAACGTCTGCCTGGGCAGTGGTTGTGTTGGATTCATTTTCTTCCGTTTGTTCATTAACTTCTTCCTTTGCATTTGTCCTCAGAAGGTTATCGTACATGTGACGTGAGAAGTGAATATATGAGCTGAAATCTTTCGAATGCAGCAATGCCATCACGAGCGGTTTGCGGTAAATTCCCGGAGAATAATAAGCCTTGTATCGAGAAGCGATGCTAGCAGCGTCTTTGATATTGTTGTTCTCCAATGCAGCATAAACGCATCCAGAACTTGCCACTGCTGGCGAAATGCCTACAGTTCGAAGCAACTGGATCACTTCTTCGTGGCTCTTCATCCCCATATGCGGAATAGCATATTCACGAACTGTTTCACTGCTTGGCTGCAAATGAAAATCGTTTATCATCATTTTCAGAATGTTCAAAATTCCTTCTGGACGTGGCTGATCGCTTGCACACAGCAATGGCCAAAAATAGTGCTGTCTAATTGGTTGGTTTTGTTCATTTATGGCCTTCAGCAGTGCATACGCAGAATCAACTATACCATTTTTCAACGCAGTCTCCAAGGCAATGAAATAAGCATTCACGTTCAAGCCAGAACTCTGAAGTTCCTCACAAATAGCCAGAATACTAGCCACAGGTCTTTTCGCTTTGACCAACTGCTTGACAAGAAATCCTCCGGTGTTAGCCAATTCGCCATCGTTTCTGGTAGCTCGTGGCATTTTCTTAAGAACTTTCATGGCAGTATTTTCCTGGCCCCGGTTAATCAATCTCAGAATAACATTGACCGCGTCTTGATTGAAGCCAGCTTGCTTCCGGATTTTTGCCATCAATGGATCAACGTTTTCCCCATAACCATTGGTGGCAAGCGAATAAACGATCTCCAGTAGGTCTTTGTCCAGCAAATAGATTTCCTTCTGTTCGCAGGTCTCCAAAGTTTTAATAATGTAGTCCACATCACCCTTTCGAGCGTAACCGCAAAGTAAGGTCGTGTAGCTATCTGCCGATGGTTGCAAACCGGCTTGGGCCATTACAGCAAGAATACCTGTAGCCGATTCAAGATCGCTATAAAGAAGAAATGAATTGTTTCAAAACGTACAATAACATGAACAGCAAAAATCTTTAATTCCAAATATACGTACTCTGCCTGCGAGTGACCCATGATCAGTGCATTGAACACGTACTCGTTGACCGGCAGTTGCTTCTCGCGCATGTATTCAAGAATTTTGGTGGCTCCTTCAATATCCCCTTCCTGACAGTAACGCGATATCAAGCGCTGATAGGTGACACGATTCGGTTCAATGCCTTTTGCCGCCAGATCGGCCAGAAACTCCGTCGGAGAAAACGGATGCTCATTGTCCAGATACACTCTGAGTAGGGCATTGAAATGGGACACATCCATTGCCACGTTCAAGTTGTTGAGCGTTTTCCAGATTTCCTGCACCAGGGCAGTTCTTACCTCTGGCAATTCCTCTGGTACAAGGTTACCTACGAGGGAAAACGTTTATCGTAAATTAAACAATCATCAAATTATCAGGAATTGGTACATATACATTCGATCAAATACTTTTAATCTCCACATTATTTTAAACAAATAATCCACAAACTTACCACAGCACCGAATGACCAGCAGAGATTGTGCACTGGTTGCCGAACGATTCATTCGGATCTCCTCCAGCACATCCTCCAAATCACGCCTCGAGATTCGGCCCGATCGGCGGACATCTTCGTCGATCCGCTTCAGGGACTTGTCAAGGCCCTGACTCGAGTTAGCCGCAGTCGAGGCGAATCCACTGAAACAGATACGAGCCTCGTTAATTTTCTGATGCCACAAGCATGGAGACCATTGCAATCCTTCGGTCTTGTTGCGTAACTAGATTCAGCCGGCTGATGCACTTTTCATTCATCTCATAAATGGTCACTTACCTTACTGAATTACCACACAAACATTGCGAATGCTGCAGTAGGCTTCCCTCCGTCTCTCGGACCGTGCCAAATACAACATTCCGAGCGAAACCCGCGAAATATCGCACAAATTTGCTGGATCGTAAAATCGAGGCCATGTTTTGTGTTACGCAGAGGAAAACGCGAGAAAGATTTTTGGCTGTTTGACAGCTCGCGTTTGTCAAATCTTTTCGAGCAAGCAAAAACACGTGGCGCAAGGTCTTTAAAAAGCAGGTGATGCAGCAGCATGCAGCCACTTAATTCCCTACACGCAAAAAAATCTGCATGTTGTTTCCACCTGAAAATCCAGGTACACTCAGAAATAGAACAAATTTAAAATAGATTTAAACTATACATTTTCGGCATTTTTCAAAGTTATACGAAGCATATATGCTATAGTTTAAATAGTATACTAGCAATAATAAAAATGTATACTATGAAAGAATAACGTGAATTTATTAACTTCATGTATTGATTTCGTTGATCAAGATGGCACCGTTTTTTCGCATAACCAACTCGGTTAAAGAGCGAAGAATTTTCATTTCAAGTTAAGAATATCCGCATAGAAAAATATCAAACATCAATTTTTCCACTAATCATTTTTCGATTATACATTTTATGATAAGATTATTTATGGTATCGTAGTAAATTATACACCAATTGTACCATGAATAATTTTGACGATAGCCTCTACAATTTTTGGAATTTGGATGATACACTGAACGGGTCGTTAAGTATCGTTACCATTCAAAAGTTACCTTTTTTGCGAACAAAAAATTTTCTGTATCATTGAGGTTACAATCACTTTATCATGCATTCAATGATTCTATGAATAATAATCGTTTGGTGTATGATCGAAATTTAATTATGAATAGTTTGACATTTTTCATCTGTATCATAGAATCATAAAAGCACTATTACTTGAAGAATTATCATTCCATGAATAGAAACTGAATAATATTACCGATTTGATGAATGGTTCATTTCTATTCGGGTAGTTTGCAACCAAGTTTGTAACAAAACCATAATGTTGAAGATAAAACGTAAGTATTATATTATATACTATATACTTGAGTGAAAATCAAGCCGTTTCAATTGTTTTAAAACATGTCTACTTTTTGCAGCATAACTATGATGATCATCAGAGCGCTCATAATTCGGTCGGCCAAAACCGTAACATCGGATCTGGATGAGCGCCAGACCGCAGCGTTTGAAACAAGTCTTCCAAAATATCAGTTTGCCGTCGGAAGACAAACCGGCGATGGATGCCTTGGCGGAATTACAAAAAACACTTTTCTATCTGGTGCTAGGAAGGCATTCTCGGTGGAGAAAACCAAGCACTGAATTCAGCCGCACGTATTTACAGTTCAGCGAGTTAGTGAGGTTCCGGCTCCCCATCCACAAGTGGTCCCAACCCAATGCATCACAAACATCTACCACCAACACCACCCCGGAAAGGGAGAATGTTGAAAATGTACCTCAGGCCCTGGTCGTGTATATGACGCCTCCATCACGAATGATGGTGGTTCCAAATTCCAATTTCATCGATCGTAAATTATGGATTTTAATAAAGATAATAATAAATATACTTCGATTGTGATTTATGTGTCATTTATTAAGGATCAAGAATTCTATTTTTCAATTTTTGGACTCTACCTAATTTATGGGCAATCAAAATATTGACTGCTGAGAACGCACTGGAACTTCTGCTGAGCTGAACCAGTTTGACTTCAGCAGCCATGACATGGACAATTTGGTGAGAACGTTCTAATTCTTCACTTTTCTTTCATTCATTGTTTCACCAATATATAAATGCATTACCACTAAATACGCACAGGGCATCGTTTGCTACTATTGCCGCGGATATTGTGGGAGTCCCAGGTATCCGGTTCAAGCTTTAGTTAGCTACGGTGGCTCTTCTCGACCTTCTACTCCCTGAGTAGTTAATACGAATAAGGGCGTCCTTGTGATGTTTTGCTGAACCTGTTATGAACAACTAATACATCCCATTCCCTGCACTTCTGAAGAACCCTTTCTTGCTTCAAAAGTGATTCCTTTTTGTGGTACTAGTCTTCATAACAAAAGGGGCACCATTACAGAGCATGAGATCTGATCAAATTATTCGTACTACTACTTGACCAACACCCCCAGCTGGGTGAGGGATAGAGGATGACGCACACACACACACTTTGATTGTGATTTTTGTTTTAATGATTGTATTTTGAATGTAAACCTATGAAAACAAACGAACATAACCTACAATTCATAGCCAATTCCAGAATAAACTAGAGTCATATATCTAACTTATACTACAGGACGATTTTCTCAAATTTATACTATCCTGGTATTGCTGTATCAAATACGAGTTTGGGGTCAACCAGGCGAATCGCCATTTAGAATGAATTTTAAACTATTTAGTATTAATTTATTCCAGAGTGTAGTATTAATTTATTCCAGAGTGTACATTTTACGTGAACACGTATAGTTGCAACTTCTTCAGAAAATACTGAAAATACAGGTGAAACTTACACTGACAAAAATCCAATCATATTCATTATGTGTGGCCCACATACGTTTTAACTATAGCATTTTCCGCATAACGGCTATGTAAATTCGCATAGCATATATGTGGAAACACACATAACCCTTATTAACCTCCAGCATAATTATTAACAGGCTACAGTGCGGTTGATATGTTACATGTGAATTAAGAAGTAATGTCACAATCCATGTAATCATCAATTCGTAATTTGACTACATAATTTTATTGAATTTATATTATAAACAATTACAGTATACCCCCGCTGATCCGACAAATGTATGGCCGGACTATCGGGGTTTCTCTCGTTAATCCGACTGTCAAATCCATACAAACGAACCAAAACAAAATAACAGCACAAATTTGAAAACTGACAGCATAATGTGTTTAAATGGGTGTTGATACTTTTTAATCCGGAAAATTCCGAATTAATGAGATCCGGACTAACGAGTCGTCGGAATAGCGAGGTCCGGATAAGCGAGGGGATACTGTATATATTTAAGCTTCCACATGTAATTACTATACAACAGATCGTTTCTGTACAATATTTATTACTTCCCGCATAATAAAAAACAACATGTTATATGGTCAGAATCATTATTACGATGTAAGCGCAGATAACAGATATTTAGGCTAGAACAAATTTTATTGAAAATCCTGTGTAAACTTTTGAATTGATATATATATAGTGGGCCAACGTATACGTTGGCCCACTACTCCCCGCTTGGAACAGTCTTCTAGAAATCTCCCGTGATATCTCTGAGACAAAAAAAATGAGTCTCCTAGATATTTTTGGTCGATTTCTAGAACCTGTCAGACCTCAAATCCGCCTCAAATGCAACAACCGTTTAAACCGGTGTCTACCTCAAATTTTAGACGAGTAGACCGTTTGAACCGATAGGTATATGACAGGTGTGGTTTCTTAGATATTACCTCGATATCTTCTAGACTCGAATACCACGGGTCTTCTAGACTTCTCCTAGATGTGGGTACCATATTGCTTCTTCTTTTTCTTTTCTCTGTTATTATTTTTTTGTTTTTTTTTTCGGCTTGTTTACATTAAATCTAAAAAGAACTTTCTGAAATTTAAAAACACATACACTGAGGAAAAAATCCATATCAGGTTTATGTGTGAGCGATATAGATTTTTGCAATAGCTTCATTCTAATGCACTTTATGTGTGGGGCTTATAGAAAATGTATAAGTGACGACACATATAATTTATTTTTTACCACCGATTAACTTTATCGTGTTTTGTTAATAAAATCAAATGGATGTTTAACATAAAATTCATTTCTTGATTCGTTTGAAATTGTCTATACGAGCATATTGATATTCAACGCATGGAAAAATAATTAAGCAACTCAGAAAGAACTATTGGATTAATTGTATTCCTTTATCATGTTAAAACTTCCGCTTCAGCATCCACTTATTTTCTGCGATCATCTACGATTCTCGCGTCATCGTATTTTTGGGCCCCAGCAGCATATACCTACGTACTCCACGCAGAGGTCAATGTGATAATCTGCTCAGGATGCCAACCTTTATTTATCACCGGCTTTCTCGTTGTCAATTACCATCAAAGTTGAACTTCCGCATTACCTACAGCAACATCCTACGTCGTTGCAACATCCATGAATACTGCCGGATCAACAACCGTCTCCGCCGCAGCTGCCGGCATTATCTAAGGGAGGGTAAAAACATCCCTCCGGGAGTGCGAACTGTGCACTAGTCTCATGATCCTCATGTTACGAGCTCCAACATTCCGCCTTCATTCCGCCTCCAAGCATACCGCATTCATTCCGAGTTTAATCAGTGCCCTATTGACTTGTATCCACTCGAATAAAATCTGGAATGAAGAAATGCAAAAATAGTATGCATTAAACATAAAATTATAACGAACAATATGTCCTACCTGCAAGAAAACCCAAATTCTCGATGCGCAGTTTTTCTTACATGCGTTCACTCGCCATTTTTTTCTTTCCTTTCGACCGGGCTTTCGACACTTCTCATGGTTTCTCGCGTGATTCGTATCGGTATCAATGACATGTTTCAACATAATCAGATTTATGTGTGAGATGTTATGGTTTTTAACCATTAGTCTCCACATATACTTTTGAAAAGGGATGCAATTGTTCGCGATAACTAATGCATATATAAGATATCTGTATTAGCTTGTAAATTATAAAGCCCACATAAAATATATAGCGGCTACATTCTGATCGTTTTATGTGTCGTTGCACATATAGAAAATGATTGATTTTTTTGTAGTGTATTTTTATGTTTTATATTCGTAAGTTATAATACATAAACATTTTATGAATTATTGTCCGCTTCAATGACAAGGCTATTTCGAGAAATATATGATCTGCTGGGATCAAGTGGCCGCAGATCCGACTGCTTTGTGAGCATGGTGATCGATCGTTATCCCCGAAGAAATCAGGCCAACCTAACGATACAGATACCGTATATCACATTCTGCGGCAAGAATATGACACTGTTCCAGAGCCAAAACCGTTCGCAGCGGCTGGAATGTTCGTGGGTCCCACAGTTCCGTGTTCGACACAACTTTTGATCCTGGTTGATGTGATGGTTATGATGGTTTCGAGCGTGACGGAGTTCCCGAGAGGTTCTATGGTTTTAAAAGACGTCAAAGCTGGAACAAGGAGCGAGGCCGGAAGCTGAATGGAAATTGATGTAATTTTCGACAGTCGACAGCGGCTTGGTTCTGCAAGAGGGTACACACAAAAAAAAATCGTTGGTGAAAATAAAAGAAACGTTGGTAGAATTAAGAAAATTCGTTAGTGATTTTCAGTAGAAAGTATAAGACTGTTAAATCTACCAAAATAAAAATGTCACTTTGGTAAGAACTTTTACAAGAGCCGACTTTTCAGAATCACATTTTTCTCTCAAAACTATATGTGTATTTTACATTTGAATCAACTAGTGATGCTTTCAAAACAACAGTGAGCTACATTTCAATTTGAATCCAGTACCTATATATATTTAAAATTAATTAATAAATTTCCATTTCGTTAATTATTATCAGTTTATTTAATTCAACTTCCATTGATATGAATATGCCGTCATTATCACCCCGTCCATCCTCACAGCCGCCGCAAACACCGTAGTGCTGCTGCCGACATCACCACCAAAAAGCAAAATAATTGTGCTGGTGGTGTAGGTCCGCCTCCGTTAAGGTTGTTATGCATGTCCCTACGTCCATTTTCATCGTTGTTCCAGTGGTGACGGCTTCCGTCATTCGATGATACGCGCCGCAGGTCAAAACTTTCGCTAAAGCTCAGTAGGTTCAGCGCTCAGCTTCCGGCTTCCGTCATTCGATGAATATCAGATCGGGCTCGATACGCGCCGCGGGTCAAAACTTTCGCAAAAGCTCAGTAAGTTCAGCGTTCAACTTACTGATCCAGTCGTCCGGTCGCCCTGGTTGCGATACAGAAGGTGTAGTAACCTTTCAATAAAGAAAAAGATAAATATTACATAAGCAACAAGACAACAAAAAGCAAAATAATTCCGACAGTTATAAATGATTGATAATGATTGAATGAAAAATGTATGAAAATTGTGAACTCACCGGTTAAAACACATTTCCATTAATGGCCTCCGTTGGTGGATTCCTATTGTCTCCTTTTTGTCCTTTCTGCGATTCTGATTTGTTTGGTTGGTTGATGCTGGAACTCTCGATGGAAATGCACCGCTCAGGATCATCATCGTCGCAGGGAGTGTGCATCAATAAATAGTTTCGGCACGGTGTGGATGATCAATTTTCCATCGTTGTCAAAGTACGTGCTTGTGGTGTTTCATTTTCAAATCCCGATTGCGCAGCAGGATGTATTTCTTCCGGTAGACAATCTCGCCAGTTGTGGTGAAACTGGCCGATTCACTATAGACGAATCCAGGTAAAAATAAGAAGAAGACACACGACGGTGTTAACTTTGACAGATCCTACAGCGCAGCATAGGAAGATCATTTTAAAATGCTTATAATAAATTCTAGACAAATTGTAATTAAAATCTGATTGATGTACGATACGGAAAAAGTTCTCAGGTACTTATTTGGAAGCTTATCTCATTTTTTTTGTATATTTTCTAAAAATGTATCTATCATAAACTTCGGAACTTTTTCCATATCATACTTCAATCAGATTTTAATTACAATTTGTCTAGAATTTATTATAAGCATTTTAAAATGATCTTCCTATGCTGCGCTGTAGGATCTGTCAAAGTTAACACCGTCGTTTGTCTTCTTCTTGTTTTTACTTGGATTTGTCTATTGTTGACCGGGTCAGAAAAAGCACAACAAGTTATCTATCTAGCACAACAAGAACACCAAGACTCCTTTAGTGTCCCTTTAGAGGTTTTGTATCAGGTTGTTTGGGCATTGGGTCGTCGTCGCCTTACCGCGATTGGCGAAGGATCTCAGCAAGTCGTTTTTTCCAGGTCGAAATGTCCTCAATCCGTGTGCTCCTGTGGTTACGCATTTTGCGGATCACAATTCTTTCCCATCGGGGCTTGAGATGGGTCTTTATGGCATATGCCTCTCCCTTCTTTTCACAAAGAAAAACGGAAAACTTTTGCTGATTTCTGGTTCTGGTAAATATTTCTTTTTAAATTTCGCTTCTGACAGTTCATCGTGGGCTGCCAGTTACATTGTTTTCTGTTGTCAGAGTTGCCAGAAATATGAAATATGAAAGTTGGTTTGATTCTGGGTACTGCGGATAGAGCCGCTTTTCTACGCTCAAGCGAGCAGAGGGATATTTTGAAATCACTCCCATAAACAAAATTATTCTGCAGTTACTTGGCTGTCAAACATTTCCCGCTCTTCGAATTTCTCTTTCCACGCTGCATGAGAGCGCACAAATGCGCTAGACTCTACATGACTTCACTATTATTTACATACATTCATGCTCCTATCAGCTACTGAATCTCGTGAAATTTCGTAACGAGTGCTTTTTAGTTGCATTCCCACTAATTTTCCACTCGAAATATAATGTGAGAATATTTGTTACAAAGAATACAAAACTCAAACAAAGTTTATTTTTATTTTTTTCCAAAATAATAACAATACTTCTCAATATTTCATCAGAAACGAACATAACCACAATCTTCAATGTTTGGCTCCGGCACAATAGAAAATTTTGGCTTCAGTTTGACAACCAAATCGATTCTATCCGCACCACCCAGGTTTGATTAAAAGATATTTTAGTTACTAGATAAAGATTGTCGCTACTGTTCCCTTTGTTCTGCTGTCCGAAACATGTGTGGTACATACCTGTCAAATCGTATGCATTTTCCTTCTTTGACATTTAGCTCCCCTATCCTCGCCAGCAAAAGATGTTCCGGACAGCGACGACAGCGACAATCTTTATCTAGTAACTAAAATATCTTTTGTTTGATTATTTTACTTTTTTTGTTTTGATTGACCTCACTGTAAAAATCACAATTTTACACTGAGAAAAAAACTTTCAAATTAAATATTTTACATTTAATTTAATGATTTTAGCACTCAAAAATACCAAACTTTCCTTACTTTTGAAGTAACATTAGAAAAATATTAAAAACACAACTTTTTTTCGTTCTGTGTAGGATTTGGAACACGGGTGTCCAACATTGGTTCGTAGCCATCAGATGCAGCTGCACGTTGAAATAATTTTTTGTCTACCCATTCTTGTGAATGTCGCCCAGGGAAGTGTCCGGTTTCGCTTACCCGATCAGGTATTTCTGTAAGAAACATTTACGTTTTGGTCATATGGGTATGATAAAGGTGAACATTCGCGGATTGAAAGCTAGAGCATAATACTCACCAGAAATTTCCAGATAATCTGTATCATTTTTGAAACATGCCATCGCCCATATGAAATCCGCATCGGTGACCGTCGACTTTAAGCCTTGGAGCTCATTAGAAATATTTAGCAGCACTATATGATTCCGTTGTTTGATCCCGCTTTCTCACACTTTTTGCTGTTGCTCCTCGGGGGTTCTTGTTCGACATTAGTGTTTCGTCCGATCTGATCGATTGATAATTAGTTGAGAAAGGTTGAGAAGTGCCTTTGCCCACCTTCCGATAATTAAAACGGCGAGTTCCGACTGGAAGTTAAAAATTATCTTTGATTGAATAAAAAGACCGATCAAGAACATGCGCGCGCGAACTATATTATGGAAAATTTTTGACAGCAGAACCGCTTCGATTCTCAGCACTCAGCAGTGTGAGTGTACACACACAAATGATAAAACTTAAAAAGGAGTTGGTTCGTGCCCAAGATGAAAATGAATCTTGACTAAGACGGTTTGCATCTTATCCAGGTAGATTCCTTTTCTCTGTTAGATTTCTTTCCATGCGGGGATCCCATCTACTCAACTGACTGCGGCAGTACACACGGACGCAGCTGATTAAGAACCGTCGAACGCAGCCAATGCATTTGACAGCCGCATTTGGGCTGCGTTTTCAATAACAATGATCCTTGCGCCATCTCCAATCGATTGCCAAACGCGGTCCCAATTTAAAATACATTTGAATTAAGGGTTGCGGATGTTTACACACGTATCGGATGCCAGCCTCAATATCTGTTATCTGTGGTGTAAACAAGAACGCTCAAATCTTTTCAGCCATTTACCATTTACCCATATATGAGTAAAGCCACTTTATTAATAATATGAGTGAAATTTACTGATAAACTTAGTACATTTCACCCATAATATATGTAGAGTTTGCATTACCCAAATATGGGTGAATAAAGTACCCATAAATAGGTAAATTGATCTAAGCGTGTAGGGCATCTTTCATTCATTTCATTTATTTAGTTAACATCTAAACAGATAACACTGAATCAACAATTTGACGCCACAATACACGGTTCGAGGCCGCATCTCTCCATCCTCGGATACGCCCCACGCTCGCCAAGTCGTTCTGCACCTGGTCTGCCCATCTCGCTCGTTGTGCTCCACGCCGTCTCGTACCTGCCGGATCGGAAGCGAACACCATCTTTGCAGGGTTGCTGTCCGGCTTTCTTGCAACATGTCCTGCCCATCGTACCCTTCCGGCTTTAGCTACCTTCTGGATACTGGGTTCGCCGTAGAGTTGGGCGAGCTCATGGTTCATTCTTCGCCGCCACACACCGTCTTCTTGCACACCGCCAAAGATGGTCCTAAGCACCCGTCTCTCGAATACTCCGAGTGCTCGCAAGTCCTCCTCGAGCATTGTCCATGTTTCATGTCCGTAGAGGACAACCGGTCTTATCAGCGTCTTGTACATGACACATTTGGTGCGGTGGCGAATCTTTTTCGACCGCAGTTTCTTCTGGAGCCCGTAGTAGGCCCAACTTCCACAGATGATGCGCCTTCGTATTTCACGACTAACGTTGTTGTCAGCCGTTAGCAAGGATCCGAGGTAGACGAATTCCTCGACCACCTCGCAGGTATCCCCGTCTATCGTAACACCACAGACAAACAGATGTAACACTGAGCAAATTCCTATTGACCATGAGCTCAACGGTCGTTTTAAATTCAACTGCTTGCTAGTTTCATATCCAGAGGCGCGCGCATCGTATACCTTTGAATTTGACATCTCACACTACCGCCTTCTGTTGACATTGTCGTACTAAACTTTGTTTCGTACAACATGCACGTCAGGTGGTGGTAAAATAGGTGGGCGATGGATTTTAAAACAAATTGTTCTAGCTGTTACGTCTGTTTGTCTGTGGTAACACTATTTCCCAGGCGGGCCCTGTCGCGCTCGGTTCCGCCCACAAGCATGTACTTTGTCTTTGACGCATTCACCACCAGTCCAACTTTTGTTGCTTCACGTTTCAGGCGGGTGTACAGTTCTGCCACCTTTGCAAATGTTCGGCCGACAATGTCCATGTCATCCGCGAAGCAAATAAATTGACTGGATCTGTTGAAAATCGTACCCCGGCTGTTACACCCGGCTCTCCGCATGACACCTTCTAGCGCAATGTTGAACAACAGGCACGAAAGTCCATCACTCTGTCTTATATAGTCCCCGGCGCGATTCGAACGAACTGGAGTGTTCGCCCGAAATCTTCACACAGTTTTGCACACCATCCACCGTTGCTTTGATTAGTCTGGTAAAGCTTCCCAGGGAAGCTGTCCATAATTTTCCATAGCTCTACGCGGTCTATACTGTCGTATGCCGCCTTGAAATCAACGAACAGATGGTGCGTTGGGACCTGGTATTCACGGCATTTTTGAAGGATTTGCCGTACAGTAAAGATCTGGTCCGTTGTCGAGAGGCCGTCAACGAAGCCGGCTTGATAACTTCCCACGAACTCGTTCACTAATGGTGACAGACGACGGAAGATGATCTGGGATATCACTTTGTAGGCGGCATTAAGGATGGTGATCGCTCGAAAGTTCTCACACTCCAGTTTGTCGCCTTTCTTGTAGATGGGGCATATACCCAAGCAACCAGAAGTTCGGATAAGAAGGGCTATTTTGGCTTAATCAGCTCTCATTTTAAGTAATTTTTTGTATGTAACGGAACTTTAAGTGAACTTTAAAGTTCCGTTAAGGATGCTTGGAACTTGATGTGAACCATAGTGAACCAATTAGTTCGATTAAGAGTAAATTTAAGTAAAATCTGAACTTCTGGTTGCTTGGGTAACCCCTTCCTTCCACTCCTCCGATAGCTGTTCGGTTTCCCAGATTCTGACTATCAGTTTGTGCAGGCAAGTGGCCAGCTTTTCCGGGCCCATCTTGATGAGCTCAGCTCCGATACCATCCTTACCAGCTGCTTTATTGGTCTTTAGCTGTTGAATGGCATCCTTAACTTCCCTCAAGGTGGGGGCTGGTTGGCTTCCATCGTCCGCTGAACTGACATAGTCATCTCCTCCGCTGCCTTGACTTTCACTGCCTGTACTCTTAGCGCCATTCAGATGTTCCTCGTAGTGCTGCTTCCACCTTTCGATCACCACACGTTCGTCCGTCAAGATGCTCCCATCCTTATCCCGGCACATTTCGGCTCGCGGCATGAAGCCTTTGCGGGATGCGTTGAGCTTCTGATAGAACTTGCGTGTATCTTGAGAACGGTACAGCTGTTCCATCTCCTCGCACTCCGATTCTTCCAGGCGGCGTTTCTTCTCCTGAAAAAGGCGGGTCTGCTGTCTCCGCTTCCGTCTATAACGTTCCACGTTCTGCCGGGTACCTTGCTGCAGCGCGACCGCCCGCGCTGCGTCCTTCTCCTCCAGAATCTATCTGCACTCTTCGTCGAACCAATCGTTCCGTCGACTTCGACCCATATACCCGACGTTGTTCTCCGCTGCGTCGTTAATGGCTGCTTTAACTGTACTCCAGCAGTCCTCAAGAGGGGCCCCATCGAGCTCACCCTCTTCCGGCAACGCTGCCTCGAGATGCTGCGCGTATGCAGTGGCGACATCAGGTTGCTTCAGTCGCTCTAGGTCGTACCACGGCGGTCGTCGGTACCGAACATTGTTGATGACGGATAGTTTTGGGCGCAGTTTAACCATCACCAGATAGTGGTCAGAGTCGATGTTAGCGCCACGATATGTCCTGACGTCGATAATGTCAGAGAAGTGCCGTCCATCAATCAGAACGAGTACCTTTATTCTAGTATTTCTAGTAATTATACTTAACCGCCCATTACCCAATTAATTATTTGGTCGATTACATTATACCGCGCACTGTTGAAACAGTTTATAAAATGGGTAGCTTATCATTTCAGCATACAGTATACAGAAGAGTGGTGATACCGTTATTTATCATCATGAATGATCTGATTTGTCCGACCCGGTGACAAGCGCGGTGTCATCATCATCAATAGGCATAGACCGCTGTCATCATTGAAACGCAGTATGAAAAAATATTATAGCCCAGGACATCCTGGCTACGATCTGGCGATGGGCTAAACAATAGGATGTCAGTAGCCTGGATTTGTCTTCCGGATATAGTTCAGGATTATGCGGGCTTTAACTAATAACCTATGTTGATTCTTCAGTAGCGGGTGGTTATATTAACTATGTGCGTTAACTTGCGTAAACTTTATTTGGAAATTTCTATAAATTTTTGCCAATAAAAATGTGTGAAATTTTATTAGTGTACGTGATCAGTGAATGTCACCTGAACACTCACGTAAGGTTTACGTGATTTTCACTTAGAATGTGAATCTGTGAGAGAATCAGGTAGACTCTACGTGAATTTCAGGTAATATGATTACGCAATATTATATGCAAATTAACGGCAATATTTTTTACCGTGCATAAATTATATAATTTTTCGAAACAAGCTGCGTACTGTTGAGGCGAAAAACGAGCGGAGCGGAGCTCGATTTTTTCGGTGAACTTCGTGCCGAAAAGTTGAAGACCTGACCTGACTGCCACTGTTTACAAAATAAATAACACCGCGCGAGCACGTGAAAGTTTGGTCGTGTATAGTTTTTTTTTTAGAAAATGCCAGAAGCAATGGAAAATCGGTCGGAAAAACCAAGAATTTATCTTGAAGAGTATAAGCTGAAACAGGACGCCAACGATTACGGACTATCGGATGAGTTATGGGACTTCGAACGGTTCAGACAGCAGCTGCAAATTGTAATTGTCCGGTACGAGGAAAATGAGCTGGAATTCGACATGATCGGGGTCAGTCCGGCCATCGCAAACGCCTTCCGGAGGTTGATGCTCAGCGAAGTTCCCAGCATGGCTATTGAAAAGGTACACATCTACAACAACACTTCCATTATTCAGGATGAGGTTTTGGCTCACCGGCTGGGTCTGATTCCACTGAGGGCCGATCCAAGGCTTTTCGAGTACAAGACAAATGAAAATGATGCGCCTAATGCGTTAGACACTCTAGAATTTGAATTAAAGGTAAAATGTACCAGGAAGAACAAGGAATCTACCGAAATTACCAACAACGATAATATGTACAAGAATCACAGCATCTACTCGGAGCAGATCAAGTGGGTCCCGTTGGGAAATCAAGCCTCGATCTATAAAGAGGAGGATGTTGGAACGATTGATAAAGACATTTTGATAAGCAAGATGCGACCTGGCCATGAGTTTGATATCAAATTATTTGCTGTGAAAGGCATCGGAAAGGATCATGCCAAATTTTCGCCGGTCGCTACTGCCTCGTACCGGCTGCTGCCCGAAATTCAATTGAAGCGACCGGTGGTGGGAAGGGACGCCCTGTTGCTGCAGAAGTGCTTCTCACCGGGTGTCATCGCGATCGATAAGGACGATCAGGCGTATGTGAAGGATGCTCGATACGACAGCTGCAGCCGGAATGTTTATCGTTATCCGCAGATTGCCGATGCAGTCACATTGAGCCGGGTCAGGAACCATTTCATCTACAACGTCGAATCGTTGGGAGCTCTCAAGCCGGATGTTATTTTTGTGGAGGCGGCCAAAGTGTTGAAGAAGAAGTGCAAGATGTTTCTGGATGAGATTAAAGGTAATTAATGTGTATTAGTTTTTATTGAAAAAAGGTTTTTTTTCCTGATGACCATTCCTGGATTCCTAACGAGTTATTATTTTATCAAGTTAGTATTAAACATGAGAAGTGGGATGTGCTAAGCTTCCTCTCGTTGTTCACGCTTCGAGTTGTGATTGCTGAATCAAAATTAAATTGTATTAATCAAAATTAATTTAAAGTTTGTTGGCCTAGGATGCCAAAGTTCCACCACAAAAAAACATTTCGAACATTATTTTCTATTAGTCTATTCAAAAGATATTTTGTTTGTCCGGAACATCTTTTGCTGGGGCCTAAATGACAATTATGAACAAATACATACGATTTGACAGTTAGGTACCACACGTTTCGGACAGCAGAACAAAGGGAACCGAAGCGACAATCTTTATCTGGTAACTAAAATATGTTTTGTCTATTCTGAGCCATGTTCGTGATTTTGATTATATAAATTTCTCTATTAAGTTAAGTTCTACATAATTTTTAATTCTTAATTTTATTCTAACATAGTTAAAGCATGTGGAAGCTTGACTACCGATTCGATGACGAATTCTTCAACTTGGTTAAGTTGTTCATGTTTATTCATATGAGCTACAAGTGTTTTCTTGTGGCGGAACGACATCTGGCAAAAGTCACATTTCAAAGATCGTTCCGCCGTGTGTGTGAGCCGGTGCTGCTTGAGAATCTTGCTATGGGCAAACTTTTGAGGACAGAGTTCGCACGCATACGGTCGCTCGGTTGTGTGAGCCGCTCGGAAGTGCACAGCGAGGTGGCTTTGAGTTTTGTAACACTTGTCACACGAGCTGCAGTTGAAAGGCTTCTGGTTCGTATGACTCCGCTGATGTATTCTCAGCTCTGCTCCTGTATTAAAAGCTTTTCCGCAATCCGCACAGGCAAAGTTTTTGGCTCCTTCATGCACTCGGAGCACATGATTACGAAGCATAATTGCATTTTTAAATCGCTTCTGGCATTTATCGCACTCAAAGGGGGTCTCATTACTGTGCGACAGGAGATGGCTTCTTAGTCCATGAGCTCTGAAGAACGATTTGCCACACGTCTCACAAACGTGCTGTGGGTTATTGCGATGCTTCTTTCTATGCAGAGTCAAGGATGTCGCAAATTTGTAGCTTTTCCCACAATCAGCACAAGTATACTGCTTGGTATCGACATGCTTTTGCTTGTGGCGCCAAAGAGCTCTTCTGGAGTTGAACTCGATTTTACATATCTTACAAACTTCCGGCTTTAAACCTTGGTGTAGTCTCTGGTGTGCCTCATACCGCTCGATATTGCGAAAATTTTTATTACATTCGTCGCAACTGAAATATGAGTTCATTACAATCATGACTAGAACGCAAAACACAAGAGTAATCGATCAAAATAGATCTGTCTAAAAAAATCGGGGGCACGACCGCGTAATTCCAAAAACTAAATTTGTTATTTATTACTCGTACGTAAGCCGTAAATCGCAAAACTTGTGTGAGCCGCGTAAAAAATGGCATGAGAAGTGAGAAATCGATTGCTCTTTTTTTATTAATCTTGTTTTGAAATTTTATTTAAAAAAATTACCTAATTTTTTCCTTCAGACCATTATGCTGCCCTTCCGTCCGTTGGTCCACAGCTTCCTCTTCTATGATTACTTCCTGGTTGCGCTTTTCTTCGGTTTCGTGCAATATTTCGGCGTCTTCCTCTGATAAACAAAACTCTTCCTCATTTTCGACAATAGTCTCCCCGAGTTCGTACTCTTCAGTTACTTCTATTTCGACTTCGTGGCCCAATTCTTGTTCAATTTTCTCCTGAATCTCACTAACACAGTCTTCAAATGCTTCTGACTCAACTATTTCATATTCTTCCTGCTCTGTTGCTGGCAGTTGCGCTAATGATTTTGAATCGTCTCTAAGCTCCTCGGGTTCCTTCAAGATATTTTCTGTACCATCATTTGCCTGTATCAGGTGTCCAAATTTGAAGTTCAACAAAGCATTCGTTTCCAGGCACTGCTGCTTGAAATTACTCCAGGATTTACATTTTCCATAGCATGTTCCGCAAATATTTCTTGGCAAACCAGGCCCAATGGTTATCTGAAATAAATGAGCCAGCTTGAAAATGGGGAATCTTCTGTAAATATGACCAACATACCTTCAATCCGATGCATTCTTCAAACATCTTCACAGTGAGCAGATCTTCCAAAAGCCGCAATGTTTCGCTATCGTTTGAAAGGCAACCACGACACCGATTCGACAAATCCATCGTCGGAATTATGTTGGAATTCGGGAATCTCAGCAGAAACTATAATCAAAATAAAATTTCTCAAAATGTCAAGGTGTCATCATAATCATCATCATCATCATTACAAACTTCATTTTGTTTTCTTTTTTTTTATTACGTTTTTGAAGGATACGCCCTTGTTGACAAACGAGTATTTAGAGATGTCGTAAAATCCCGATTAATCGATTAGTTACTAATCGATTACTCTTGATTCTTGTCGATTATTGAATCGATTAATCATTGTATAATCGATTCAAAATTAATCGGTTATCACAACGATGAATCGATTAATCGAAATAATCAATTAGTTTTCGACATCCTTATGATGTCGTAAAATTCTGATTAATCGATTAGTAACTAATCGATTACTCACGATTCCTCTCGATTATTGAATCGATTAATCGTTGGGTAATAATCGATTCAACATTAATCGATTATCACAACGATGAATCGATTAATCGAAGTAATCGATTAATTTGCGACATCTCTAAGTATAATATCTATAATATAGGGATCCTATAATGAGAGATATGCAATAATACTTTTCCAGACGATTTAGCAATGCGTTACTTTTGTTAGGGGCCTGTTCAAATATTACGTAACGCGAAATATCAGAAGGGTTATATACAAGATACGACCGCCCGACGTAAACTACGTAAAACAGATCATAATATAATTATTTTGGTTAGAGCCTAGAGTGATTGAAATTTTGACTTTTGCGCTCCCTTATGCTTGAACGATAACATTTGCTGTTTTGGTGAACCTCCTAAATTTTCAACTGAATTGGTTATAATATAACTGAGTACGAGCAGTTTGAAGTTTGTATGAAAATTACTATAGAAATCGCCCCGTATGTGAGAGATCGTTTCGTGAGGCGGATGTGAGGGGGAGATCTCCCAACGCCGGACACCTCCCAATACCAGACACTACTTGCAGAGGTCCCTCCTTCATCTTATTAAGTACATAAGGAAGCTATTGAAAAGGCTTCTAACGGCAAGGAATATCAGATCTTCATGTGATAAACTTTGTACAAAATTTGAAGTTCAATAAAAAGTCTTCACACCTGTTTTGTTACACTTACTTCAATTCAATTGTTTTTTCTTGCTGAGAAAGCCACAGAAATTAGCAGAAACAAAAATTGAAGAGGATATTGAAAAAGGTGGGAATTTGGATTAGGATGTAAAAAATTTAGCTGAAGAGTCAAATTAGCTCCACTAACAATTTTTAATATTTACAACTTAAAGCACCCGAATAATTTACTATTCTGAATGTAATAGGAACTTAGTCACATTTGAACATGATGCAATAGTGTCCGGTACTAGGAGACAAATTTCTGAATCGTAAAATTTTTCACCAAAATTCATCGTTGAAAAACGTGTTCAAATGATCAAATATAGTTTGTATGAATCATCAATGGTCAATAGTCATATTTTGTGTTTCTTTCTTCTATCTATTCTTCCTTTGAAGCAATATAACTCACGAAGATGATCGATTTGCGAGATTTCCTCACTAATCGATTCGTATTGGGATCAGCTGTGTTTCTATATGCAAAAGGTTAGTAAATTTTAAAGGAAAATTTGGGAAAATTGTCAAAATACAATATTAGGGCGAGTTTGGAGAAACCTAATGCAATCGCTCGAAAAATGATCTAGAGTGCGGCGTCGCAATCAACGCAGAAAATGACATTTGGAACGTTAAACGTAAAAACCCGAGCAACGCAGGGTAAGTTCTGCTAGTATGGTATAAATGGAAACATAATCCGGATAGTTAAAGTTTTTTTTGACGTAGGACTTACGTCTCTCTTTACTATACCGGGTGTCATTTCAAAATATTCAGATCGACCGCGTTACGCTGTGTTGAAAGATTTTAAACGTTAATAGCGTTCGTCTCAGTGGACGAATTTCTGCGGTAAGCCCCTCAATCGACAGATTTCAAGTATGCCTTTCATGTCCATGCTTGATAAGACCCGAAAAACTTGTTTCAATAGGCATGAAACTGTTTTCAATGAAAAACATTGAGATCAAGGGAACCTATAAATATGGGTACCGCATAATTCTTGCATCATTCCATTACCACGTTCTCATTGGTGCAGACACCAGCGAATGAGCAGCCGTTGGGCCTGCCGAGAAGCCATAAAATAGCTCAACGCGATTTTTTCCTTTCATTCTGACCGGGACAAGCGAAGCAACCGCATCATCGATTGAACAGCACTCACAGCTTTTAGCAGGGAATGAAGTTTGCACCGACCGACTCGGCTCGACACCATCGAAGCGACCATCATCAGCCGAAACCTAGCCAGTACATCAGCAGTCCACCCTACAGACCCGACAAAGCAGCAATGCTGAGCAGATACCGGCAGCAGCAGCAGCAGAGTCGAGCCGAGACCGGCCGGCATCGGTGCTGAGCCGAGACAGGCTGAAAAAAGCCACATGATGCAGCATGTATGTCCAAAAAACAAACGGTTCTTCAGAGAGCCAATAATAGAGATCAATATCAATGCTTTCAATACCCTTTGGGATAGAAATTGTACTTGGGTGCCAAATCCAATATTCTAGAGATAAAATTTTATGGGTGATTTTCATAAATAGTGTCAAAACTAACAGTGGATAATTTTTCTGATTTAACCGCGAAGTGGACGAAGGACTTCGCTTGACCATGCCTTTAAAGATTCATAAGATGTCCAAATCTCTCACATAATCTTATTTGGATAAAAAAACACCTATAACAGCTCAAACATTAATAAACTATCAATCAATTTTTCATCAAATGTTGGATTTTTTGGCATTGATAAAAAAATATGTAGATAAACATTGTTTGATACTGACCGCACACAAAGCGAACGTGACTGAATGATCGTCCCATGTTACCAATTCTAAATCTTATCACCCGAAATCCCATGTCCGGGTGTTTCCTTCCTTCTACTACTAACAATGTTCAGTGGAAGGGCTGAGATACAGTCTACATCCCCTGCTGAGCCAACTTGTGGTTTATTTCAGGCAGTCCTTCAGTGGGAAGGTTGCCATTGTTGAGACTAATATTTCGTGACCGGACAGATACTTCCTGAATTTTTTTTTGATGATTCTTGTTCGAGGTAGATTTGATTTCTGTGTCGGTTTGATGAGAAGATTTTGTTAAGGAATGGTATGCAACGCCGAATATTTATCCAAAATAGTTGATGTGAGAAATTTGGACATATTATGTATCTTCAAGGCATGGTCAAGTCAAGTCCTACGTCCACTTAGCGGTTATGTCACAGACATTACCCACTGTTCGTTTTTTATACAAATTAGGTGACGTGAGAGATTTGGATATATTATACATCTTCAAAGGCATGGTCAAGTCAAGTCCTACGTCCACTTCGCGGTTATGTCACAGACATTACCCACTGTTCGTTTTGTTAAATGGCTTATGTGTCCGGCACTGGATGGTCTCCCCCTAAATATAATCAACCCGAAGACTTCGTAGAATATTTCTAAATCTGTAAGACGATTGTTGTTGCGAACCGATCGGATTTTCGTAAGCAAAGTATAAAGAAAATAAAAATGCTCATTATTGGTTATGTTATTCTTTTACGTGCTCAATTTTTACGATTTTTCATTTTTCACACGATTTAGTATTTCCTTAATAATTTTTCTTGCAAGCAGCGAATTGTTTGGCAATAAAGACGATTTATTCACTTCTAAGTTTCCTATGTTGCCAATGGACTCATATATTTTTAGATATTAATGACCAACGTTGCAAAACGGTTTTCCGAAAAATCTAATGTTCTCATAGTAATTCTCATACAAACCTCAAATCGCACGGGCGTGCTTAGTCAAATTACAACCATTGTGATGTTGGATATATGGAGTCGGGAGGTAGCGAGGCTTGTTTTGGTAAACGTTTCGCCGCGTGTAATGTGTAGGGGAACTGGGGGTAGGACGCCCACGTTAAGGAAAATGCCATTTTTATCAATGAAAACCACCATTTCAGCCAGTTTTCATCAGCGCATACTGAAGAACAGCATATCTGCGACTGACTACCGATAACAGATATCTAATTGTCCATTTTATTGCACAGAAATTTGATTTTTAAAAAGCACCCGAAAAAAAATGATTTTGAAACCATGCGGGGTGAGATGAGCCAGTGGATGGGTTAAAACGCGCATGTGCTTATCGTACTGATTTTCATTTTAATTGCCTACATTAAGGCAATTAACCGAATGTTTCAGCTATTTCGGTCATACGAAATGAGCATGGGCGTAATGCCCCACACCGACCTCAGAAGTTTGAAGGCCCATAAAATTGTTTTCAAAACCATTTTTGACGACGATTTCGTGTGGAACATAAAGAACACGAGTAAGCAGCATGGCTCATGGCTCAATTATTAATTTATCAATGTATAACAGCGACAGAAAGACTAAATTCCACCGAGCTAGAATTGCATCAAAACACGCAAAAATCGTTTTTTCGAGTTTTTCATGTATAACTAGAGAAAAATCATGAAATATATGTATCCAATGGCAATATTTTTCATTGCTTTATCGTATAGACTATTGAAAATAATCAAAATATGGATATTTAACCTTATTCAGGGGTGGCGCGTTTTAACCCCTATGGGCGTGCTACCCCCACTTCCCCTAGTTTTTTTCGGAAATCATGTTCGATCGCAGACCAATCCATTACCAATGTTTCGAACAAAATTGGCGTAACTCACTATTGGCCCGTTTACATATGAGCTAGTTCTAGCGGACAATGCACTGTCCGACAATACTAGCTCGATATTAGCATAATGTAAACACTATTAGCACATGACAATTCCTGTTTACATTATGCTAATTTCGCGCTAGTATTGTCGGACAGTGCATTGTCCGCTAGAACTAGCTCATATGTAAACGGGCCATATATATGTTGGTTGGATACGACAATTAAAAATTTTCATTTAAAAACCCCGAATTTATTATTCCACAGTGGTGATGATGCTCTTCTCCGATTGTTATTCGACTTAGAGTGATTAATGCATTTAATAGTTAATTGCCTATTAAATGGCGATTAATGCTTTTGAAGTGTTATTTTAAAGGGATGCTGCAGAAATAGTAGGAAACACGCTAACTTTCACCTACTCAGTGACTGAGTAAAATAACATTGCTCTCTCTTTCTATCCCACAGAAATTTTACACAATTCCCGTCAAAACAGAGTGTAACCTTGTTTAAAGTTGATAATCAATTTTAATATTCACCTCTTGCTAACATGAACATGTCCAGCATCTGTAGCACTTTTTCATAAACACTACTTTTTTGCTCCGACCGCGGTCATTGCTCTGGTTCTGTTTTGTACTTTTTGTGCGAATCACCGCACAAAAGTAGAGCGCAAGAACCAACCGCAGACGGCGGTCGTAACGAAACTGTGAAATTTTACTAGGTTGGAAAAGATTTGGAAATTTTAATGTTTTTACTTTGTAATTAATAGTTCCAATAGGCTTCAAAAATTGCTGGAGAGTTGCCGATTCGATTGATAATAAAATCTCGAAAATCCATTGAAAGATAAAGGAGCTGTTAGCGTTTGAAATCTATCCTAATTTCGTGACGGTCTCGAATTTGGAAATTTCCGTTTTACACCCTGTATCAGAGTCTTCCCTTTAGACGTAGTTTACGTCAAAATGTTGTTTTTAAGAACCCCCCACCCCCTCGTAACAATTCGTAACAATTTTCAAAACCACCCCCACCCCTATGCGTAACACGTAACAAATGCGATTTTTGTAAATAGATCTTAATTTTAGTAGAATTTGAAGGACGGTGCCATAAATCATTACCTTTGTATATTTCATGCTTTTTCAAAGATAATGAATATTTTTTTAATTTTAAAAAATATGTTTCCTTTTGGAAATAACTTGTTACGCGTAACAATATTTCGAAGGACCCCCACCCCCTATATTTTGTGTAACAAAGCGTAACAAAAATCAAACAACCCCCCACCCCCTATTGCGTTACGTAATATTTGAACAGACCCTAGCAAACGCTTCCAGCACTTGCCGCAGCGAAAAATGTTGAAGCTTGTATAAGGCAATCTAACCCCAGTGTTAAATATAGTTGCCATATATTGCCGATTTCACCAATTTGAAGAGTTATGTGTAGATTGTGATTTGCCCGCTTCTTTTTCTCACACTCACTCTCATTTCGGGTTGATCGATTTTTGTTACTGAAATTTACCCAATTATAACCCATTACTCGTTAGTCACATGTAAGCGTGTACACTAAATCGATTCCCGCCATGATTTGACGTCTATTTGTTTTCAGATTGCCCGCATAGTAAAAAACTTTCTACTGTATTGTTGCAACATCACATTTAACTTAACATACATTGTCAATTTTTGTCTTATGATTAGTTTACGCTGAAATTATAAATATCTCTCTGACGTGTACTTTCCATAAATGTACGCTAAGGTTACCATATGCAGTTAATGTACACTAATAAAAATCCACACATTTTTATTGGCAAAAATCTAAAGAAATTTACAAATAAATTTTATGTGTGCGTTAATAACCACCCGCTATGGGAGAATCCACATAAAGGTTATTAGTTAATAACGGTTATGTGTGTTTCCACATATATGCTATGCGAATTCACATAGCCGTTATGTGGGAAATGCTATAGTCAAAATTTATGTGTGCCACACATAATGGATATGATTGGATTTTTGTCAGTGTATAACATTTAGTTATAGAACATTTTTATACGTTCCGTATTCGAACGTTTTTCATTTTAAAATCATAATAGAATATAATTGGAAAATATCTCTCAGTGTTAATGTTTTGTCTTATGATCCACACATGCTCCCATATCATATTGAGCAAAAGCGGGTTTTTCGTGATGTCACGCATACACATACATATGGCTATGGTTCAATATTGAAGCTACATTAACAGTTACAGTTGTAGTTCGGTAGTATTTGTGCAGGCAAATCTAGCAGAAAGTTCGCTTTCTTCTGTCAGCTCAACAAAGAGAAAAAATGGAAGTGCGCAAAACATCGATTGCGAGTGAATATTTCTCTTCCACTTAAAGGTAATTGACATAAATAAAATAAAAATAAATGTATGTTGTTCTTATTTAATGTTTCTGTTGTTTTCAGATGAAAAATGTATCGTTCACTATTCGAACGGATCCAGAGACCGGTGCCAAGAGATGTACCTTTACACAGTGTTCTATATGTTCTTTTGTTTCAATACGAGGTAAGCAAACACATAATGTTTTCTGTTCGAAATAAGTGTTAAACTTAATTCAATGCGTTCTTTCCCAGGTTTACATGCAGCAACAACCGATGGTTATGTTTCTTCCGCAAGTCCTGTTCTTCAAAGTTCTCTATTCTCCAGTACAAACCAAGGTACAAATTAGGCTCTGAAGGTTATAAACGCCAACTATGTTTGTGTTATAAATGTATATATAAAATGTATGTTAATTATTAATTATTAATAATAAATGCGATTACTGAACTAAAACTCTGTTCAATTCATTTCTTTTTAACTTTTTCATATTATTTGATCTAATGAAAAGAAGCGCATTATGCTGAGCCTCGCATATCCTCCAATTATGTTTAACTTATAAGTCAAATGGTTCTAGTTGAAAAATATGGATTGAATCTCAACCTTATGATATAGAATGAGACGAAGATTTTGTTCGCGAAAATTGCCATTTTTTTATGGTAACCTAACTTAACAACCCATTCGCCATATTGTTGATTGGCCAATAACCGTTTCATATACTGTCAAAACCATTCATAATAAAGTGAGCTTATTGTTATGTAGGACGGTTTATGGAAATTTTCAGACATAATTACAAATGGTTATGAAGAATATAGGATAACGTCCATGCATGGTTTATATTTATGCGGGTGAGCACTCACACACAAATATTATACACGGAAAATCAAACTTTTTTGAGTGTATTGAGTGTGAGAAAAAGATGACTGTGAGAAAAAAAATCTCGCAGAACTCTTATAAAGTGCAAAAAGCGCAATATTTTACCACAAAATTTTCTTGTTTCGCTATGAAAACAAAGAGCTGTCAAAGTAAAATCATATCGCAATGTAGTCCGGAAGCCGTTCACAAAAAAATGGTAAGTTTTCACATAAAACTTGATGAAACTTCAATCACGATTCTACAAAAATACCTAATTTTGTGGGATGCCCCTGAAGCGAAGAGACGATATGCAGATAAAGTAAAAGCATGTGGCAAAGATCCTTATTCGATTAGCACAATGGAGGCCAATCTCTGGGTAAAACATGTGTCGGGCAGAAAGTTGGAAAATGTTTATGTGGTTCGTGGTAAAGTTCTGCATTATCATTTAGCCTTCGAGAGAGTCCATTGAATCCATGCATTTTAATGGATCACGACGCACGCATGCTATCGGCGCATTGTGATTGTGCTATTGGGTTATTAGAGACGTGTTCCCATGTTGGTGCCACCCTTTTTGCCCTTGACGACATTCGACAGAAGTTCCTGGCCAAGAAGGTAATCTGGTCAACGTTCACAAAATCGCATCCAAAAGTTTTTTATTTGTTCTAGATATCGGTTACTGATTTGCCAGCATATTGGAATAAACCACCAGCAAACGTACAAAGCAATTTGTACAAAAAAATTTCATTTGGAAGAAAAATTAGACGCACTTGGGAACCAGTTTTGGCACCAATGCAGGACAGGTATGCAAATCTGTTAACAAACCTCCAGGAGAAAGGTGTGCAAGTTGCAGCCATGCATTCGTTTTGTGGAGTCGATTGTTTCTTGTGTACTTCATGCAAGGAAGCAAATCAGCTCCAAAACGAATTCAGAGAGTACGATTTAAGAAATCTGTTCGATATAAATTATCGTACGATGACGAAACCAGAGCTTCATGCATTGACACAATCGGCGTACAATGCGATGGCGAGAGATGCTGATAAGCTGCTTCGAATAACTGAAATGACTATGTCACAAAATCAAAGTGTTCATTGGACGGTTTTTCGTACTGGACGTATCACAGCTTCGGTGCTACGTGCTAGTTGCCATACAAAAATCAGCAATCCTTCGATTTCACTCATTCGAAAGATTTGCTATAACAAGGAATCCTCATTCCAGACGGCACCGATTCGGTATGGAAAACAAAACGAATCTCGAGCATATGACCAATTGTATAACTCTGTAGCACATTGTCACAGCAATTCTGTTAAACTGCAAAGCGGTCTGATAATCTGCCCCGAATATCCTTTCCTGGGTGCTTCGCCAGATGGAATAATCCAATGTGATTGTCACGGTAAGATAACCATTGAGATCAAATGTCCATATGCTGGTAAAAACAATGCAGATTTTACAGACGCTCTTTTAAAAATGACCGATCCGTATATAATAAGAACAGCAGATGGTTATATTGTACTTAATCCAAACCACAAATATTTTTATCAAGCCCTAATGCAGGTACATTTAGCGAATGCTTGTTTTGGGTATTTCTTTATATGGTCGCCTCAGAAACAATATCTGTTCCAAATTAAACGAAATGATGATTTTTGGGTGACATGTCGTAAAAAAGCATCACTTTTCTTCCAACAAGTCCTACTTCCAGAGCTATTGTACAAAGCATACACTGAACCAATGTAAGGCAATATAAATATCAGAAACAGTATGAATAAAAAATAATAATTATTATTATTATTTAATCAGACTAAGGCCGAAGTGGCCTGTGCAGTATATAAGAGTCTTCTCCATTCGGCTCGGTCCATGGCTACACGTCGCCAACCACGCAGTCTACGGAGGGTCCGCAAGTCATCTTCCACCTGATCGATCCACCTTGCCCGCTGCGCACCTCGCCTTCTTGTGCCCGTCGGATCGTTGTCGAGAACCATTTTCACCGGGTTACTGTCCGACATTCTGGCTACGTGCCCGGCCCATCGCAGTCATCCGATTTTCGCGGTGTGAACGATGGATGGTTCTCCCAACAGCTGATGCAATTCGTGGTTCATTCGCCTCCTCCACGTACCGTCCGCCATCTGCACCCCACCATAGATAGTACGCAGCACTTTCCTTTCGAAAACTCCAAGTGCGCGTTGGTCCTCCACGAGCATCGTCCAGGTCTCGTGTCCGTAGAGGACTACCGGTCTAATTAGCGTTTTGTAGATTGTCAGTTTGGTACGGCGGCGAACTCTATTCGATCGGAGCGTCTTGCGGAGTCCAAAGTACGTACGATTTCCAGCCACTATGCGTCTCCGAATTTCTCTGCTGGTGTCATTTTCGGCAGTCACCAGTGAGCCCAAACACAAATTCTTCTACCACCTCGATTTCGTCACCACCGATGCAAACTCGCGGTGGGTGGCTCACATTGTCTTCTCTTGAACCTCTGCCTATCATGTACTTCGTCTTCGACGTGTTGATGACTAGTCCGATCCGCTTAGCTTCCCTCTTCAGTCTGATGTAGGCTTCCTCCATCTTCTCAAAGTTACGTGCCATAATATCTATGTCGTCGGCGAAACCAAATAGCTGGACGGACTTATTGAAAATTGTACCACTCGTGTTAATCCCTGCTCTTCGTATTACCCTTCCAAAGCGATGTTGAATAGCAAACACGAAAGACCATCACCTTGCCGTAACCCTCTGCGGGTTTCGAAGGGACTCGAGAATGCCCTGAAACTCGAGCTACACACATCACCCGATCCATCGTCGCTTTGATCAACCGTGTCAGTTTATCCGGAAAACCGTGTTCGTGCATTAGCTGCCATAGCTGGTCCCGATCGATTGTATCATATGCGGCTTTGAAGTCGATGAATAGATAATGTGTGGGCACGTTGTATTCGCGGCATTTCTGCAGTACTTGGCGAATGGCGAACACCTGGTCCGTGGTGGAGCGTTCGCCCATAAAACCCGCCTGGTACTGACCCACGAACTCCCTTGCAGTTGGTGCTAGTCGACGGCATAAAATTTGGGAGAGTACCTTGTAGGCGGCGTTCAGCAATGTGATTGCGCGGTAGTTGCTACAATCCAGCTTATCGCCCTTTTTGTAGATGGGACACACGACACCTTTCATCCACTCCTGCGGCAAAACTTCCTCCTCCCAAATCTTGGTAATGACCCAGTGCAGCGCTCTAGCCAGTGCCTCACCACCGTGTTTAAATAGCTCTCCTGGTAGTTGGTCAACCCCAGGGGCTTTGTTGTTCTTTAGCCGGCCAATCTCCTCCTGGATTTCCTGGAGATCCGGAGCCGGTAGAATTATGTCCTGCGCACGTTCTCCCAGGTCCATCACCATACCGCCATCTTCGTCTGCCACATCGCCATTCAGGTGTTCTTCGTAGTGCTGCCGCCACCTTTGGATCACCTCACGCTCGTTCGTAAGAAGGTTCCCGTTTATGTCCTTACACATGAATAAAAAATAAATAGTTATTGAAACGAAATCAAAAATCAGGCTGTTTTATTGGGGAACAATACTGGGGCACAAATTGACGATTCCTGCGGCAATTTTGATGATTTGGTCTAATGCTGGCGTGCCTGAATTCCAACGTTCCAATAAAGTTATAGGTATAATATCTGTTAAAATCAACATTTTTTGCCTCAAAGATCCGATCATGCGCTCAACGTGGATTCTCAGTGCAGAAATCTCTTTTGAATCACATGCGTCTAGAGGTTCAAGTTGTCGATTTGTCTTCTTAAACGCAGGAATACTAATTGATGCTTTTTTCTGCCTCAGGAGGTCCTCGATCAAGAATCCTCGATCTGCTAAAACAAAGTCGCCTTCCTCGATGAGATCGAGGAACCCGGACATCAAAGTGATCTGCTTGTCGGATGTTCTCCCACCAAACGCCTCCGGAATAAAGGAATAGCAACCATCTGGAGTGATACCCGCTAGTACTTTGATGGTTTTATGATGCTTATAAGAACTGTAAACGTTTGCGTTTGCCACCATCTCTTCGACTCGTGGTGTCCCGATGGGAACTTCAAAGCAATCCAAGATTACTGTCACTCGATCGTTGTACTTTTGTCGGAACGCATACGGCATGTGTTTTCGTAAAACTTCTCGTGGTGGCCACCGTACCAACCCTGCCAGAAAAGGATAGATGCAGTGGATAACATGAAATATCTTGTCCGACACCAAGCTCGGATGCATGCCATACATAAGCCCTAGGGTTTGAAACGGTTCGTTTAACCTGATTTTCCTGAGGGCTAAAACAAACACTTTCTCCTTATCTTTGTAACCGATGGTTTCAAAATTATCGCATTGGCTCCACCAAATGCGGGAATTTGGGCGACCTCCTTTATACGCCACTGGTCTAATGGGATAGGTGCTGCCATCTATGTCTGAGGTCGCGGGAGTTCATTTTCGAAACAAATTTAAGGTAAACCGTATATGGGAATTTCAGTTCATAAAATCAATATGGTTCTCGATATGGACACTAGAGGGGCTGTCAAAATCATTATTCAATACAAATGAATTACCAATACTTATTAAATATAGACTTCTTGCTAGCATGATTGAACTAATTCTTTCTTTCTGGCTCAAGACTTCAAGAAAGTTAGAAGTGCGCGGCGCGTGTTAAAAGTCGAGGTAGTGAAAATTGTACAAAAAGCATGTGTGATTTTGAGTAATTCTTGTTTCTAATTCTTTTAGTTATAATTGTTCCTTAAAAGCCAATTGTTAAAAAGCTTAAAATAAAGTGTGCAGTTAGTAATTTGTTAAAGGTAAAGAAATGTTAATAGCGTTAGAGAAATTTACCTTAAAAATAAATGTATTATATACAGGGTGATGTGTGGCTAATAAAAGCGATTCACATTCCAAGGGAACTGCGTGCAGCTGAACCTAGTGGAAAAAGGTAAATGGATCAAAATGATTGAGTCGTCGAATGAAATCTTATCAGGTCACTAATATCAACCTGAACAGGCCTAACGAGGCCTTTTTCCATTTGTTTAGGCCAGTCGTCTGGATTTTCGGGAGAAACTGGTCCCAAACGCCCAACTTGCATCTATTTTGGAATTTTCCAGAACAAATCAAATCCCTGAGCCAGAAATCTTCCCTGCTGGTACTCCTTTGGGGTAAATAGCAGAAGAGGGATCCTCGACATCACCATTGTCCAACCACGTTTTTGGGACTTTTGTTAGACCATTCTGATCCGGAGTTCGACGCCATTGTTGGAGACGCCATCTTGAATCGACAGGCCGAATCGATCGCTGAAATATCTTGGAAGTGAACCGGCCCCGGCGATAATAGGCCCGATCCACCCCCACGCAGCGACAGAGAAAATAATTGTTGCGCTTCCAACCAGAGGTTCTCCACCATCGCTCCACCGTCAAGTCGGTTGATTGGCCAATCACTATTGGTTCATTCGGGCGACTTTTATGTGTAGCAGATCGATCCAGAGGTTCCCCACCATCACCGTAAGTGAGCCACCGATCCACAGCATCCAGATAAACCGTAAGTCGCGCTGGTATTATTAATTAAACCTAAATTTTGTGCAATAGGCAGTTACGTAAATCGTGATCACGAGGTTAGGCAAATCTAGCTAGGTACCCAAAAATAAGCTAAATAAATAGCATGATGTTTGTACAACAATTGTATTTACCTAAAACCACCTAGCTTTCTATTAGGAAAAAGAAATTTGATGATCTTAGAAATCACATTATTTAATTAATTTCGCCCTAAATTCGATGCAAACCTTTTAAAACAAAAGTTTCCCACCCCTCGTTTTCTGAAATCTTTCAGAGGGTAGAAAAGGTAAGATCGAGCTAGCAAGTTGGTTTCAACCCTGGTAAATGAACCTCGAGAGTTCATCTAAAATTATGTTGTGATTATGCTGACCCTTCCCTGTATCGAAATGTAAACAATTCGCATAAAACGACCCTGGGAGTTTCCGATTCACATTTGAATCCAGGAACGTTACAAAGGAGTTATATCTTCCGGTTCAAACATGGGTAGATCGTCTTTTAGAGCTTCGTACAACTGACGCAGTAGTATTCCTGATGCGATTCCCGTGATATATTTGCATTTTTTATCATCGACTTCCAACGACAAAACGGTGTACCTCGTCGCCAGCTCAGCTTCCGCCAGTTTCCGTCGAAGAACCTCGTTCTCCTTTCGCAACTTCGAAATATCCATTTCTAACTTCTGCAATTGCTTTTTGTCCTGGATAGCCTCCTGGATCCAACTAGTATCGGTTTGTACACACACGTTTTCCTTGAATGAACGGCTCACATTTGATGAGATATCGTGTTCAGAACCAGTTTGATGGATTGTGATACTGTCACTGCTATCGTCACTTTGTGGGATGAATTCCATACGATCGCTAGAAATAAAGCCAAAAATATTTTTTTTACTCACTGATTATGATGAAAGTACAACAGTAATTATTTACCATTCCGGTGAAATGGCAAAATCGTTCCAACAATCAGTCAAACGAACGAGCTCCTGAAATTTGTCCGAATCAGTCACCACAGCGGAGTTTTCGAAACTGTGGCCTGAAATGAATTCCTCCAGAATGGCACCAACATCAATACCAGTCTCTACTGTTGGAAAAGATACTTCCTTTTCATCGGTTTCGTCAGATTCACAGTAACTCTGAGAGTTCTGGTTCACTACTTTCAGCGGATGGTATTATTCGTTCACCAAGATCGAGATCGGGATCCGTTAGGAATAAAGACGGCACCCAATCTACATTGTCCACATCGTTTAGATGTGCTGGATGGCCGCTAACGAAGTGCTGGCTGCAAATCTTTGAACTGGTATGTACCACTTTGAGCCCACAAGCAATTTGCCACTTCGCTACCCGTCGCGAAATCAGTAATTTGTTTATTCCCGTGCTGTTTTTCCGTACAGCTGGGAAAGAAAAGAAACGCTCATCGTTGCTAATGCTGTTTTTCTTGCAAAAACGTACCGCGCACGTTACAGGCATTTTAAAAAGAAATTAGAACCGATTAAAATTTTGTTTCACGCACAACTTCTACATTTGTTTTTGTTTTGGTTCGTGGTTGAGGTTAAATTTTCCCTATGAAAACAAGGCGTGTACGATACATGTACTCACACACATGCGCTTTGTTAGTGGTAAATCAAGAACTATCAGATACCCTTATATGACTTTGCATTTGATAACAATTTGGATTATGTTTGCCTGTCCACTAACAGTGTTTAAATAAGCATTATCACTAAAATAAAAGTGCAATACAAACAGGCGAAACATGATACATAAACTATATTACTTCTACTCGCGAAAGTAAAACAAATTGTTTATTCGATGAAACTTTTCTTCTATCACAATACCTCTCAATCTCGTCTCAATCTGCAACAATAACAACGTTCATTTGGCTCACGTTTTGACAGTTCTCAATGCTCGATTGGCTTACAATGGCCGCTTTCGCATATCTCCAGCCCCGTGGCAAGAGATGCTTCTCAGCGTAGCGAACATCTTCATGAATATGTCTAGCATACATTTTGAAAAGTACTTCTCCCGAATCGTGCCTTTACAAGCAACTGGATTTTATCCAAAATATTGTTGGCTACACTTTTTCAGTTTGGTCAAAAATAATACCAGTTATTATGGGCATGTAGATATAATCCTAATAGCCTATTCAGATTACGCCATTAATGACATAATAATTGGCGTTTCAGGGTAAATACGCTTTATGATGTCATTATTTACGTAATATTCCATACATTTTGCGCTGTCAAAAGATACCCGCTAAAAAGAGTTATGAAGAATTTATTACGAACAATTATTACGAGAGAGCTTTCGTTCTAACTGGAATGCAGGGAGAAATTCAACAAAACAAAACTGACAAGCGTCACGCTCTCTTTGCCAGAGAGAAAATTCTCTCTGTTTTCATTTCGTTTCGTAGTTGACAGTCATGCTCTTTCTATCGCAGCAGGGTCGAATGCATGTTAGATGGAAATCTTCTGAGCGCTGACGAATAACTCGGATTGTGATGGTTTTGTGGAAAGCATTTTATATGATAAAAAATAATGATAATAATTATTTATTCTCCACTTATTCAACATGAATTGTTTAAAAAACAGATGCTCTCTAGAATTAACATGAAGTATTTAACTTAAACCTAGATTTAATAGAACAAATCGAATAAATTTTCAAAGTTCAAGGGCCAATGCGGAAGACAATTTAAAACGTAGGAATGGTTGTAAAACGAATATTTTTGATGAATAAACATGATTTCATAAATTGTTTCAATTCTGCTCCTTGAATGGCTTAATATACTTTGGATTTCAACATTTTTCACGTGGGACAACTGTACGATTTGAATGGGATGTATATATAAAGTGGAATAACCTTAAATAAAACATGGATTGGTAATGCATTAATTCATCCAAAATCCAGTTTAAATTATATCACATTCACACGATTCGATTTTGTTAGAAGCTGTATCATTGATTGTCGAGTAGAACGCAATGGTTCAGTTTCCATTTTTGAAAAAAATTAAACTGCTGAGTTGCCCTTCATACATGGAGATACTGGTGGAAATACATTTTAGTTCGATAATATTTCTTGAAAATTGGTCCAATCGCCCTTTTTTTATTTATTTGTGAGAATTCCCAAAAGTATCTAAATTTTTCTATCAAATCTCCGTTCGGTCATAGTACAGAATCAAAATACTTTTTAAACTTAAAAATAAATTGAGGAATAGTCTGATTCCCCGAAGAACGGCGCACGCAACTAATGAATGTAGCTTCGCTCATTATCCTTAATGAGAGCTTCAAATATTCTTCGAAAATCCCTTTTCATATTTTTTTTTTATATTTTTTTTTCGTAGAAACTTTGTTCAGAAAAAAGTGTTCGATTGTCGCCACACAAATGCTTGATTTCGCAAATTAAAGTTTAAAACTATCCTTGAATTCAGCCCTGTATTAGCGTGCAAATGAGGAAACATGGAAACGTCAAGATATATTATCTTGCTGCAGTCTGAACACCTCGTAATAATTGGATACCCTCTCACTTAACAAAGTCATAAATAGCCCAATCTGAATAGGCTATAAGACATCTTTCAGCAAACCATTTATTTCATTTCATTTTCACAAAAGATATTTTAGTTACTAGATAAAGATTGTCGCTGTCGTCGCTGTCCGGAACATCTTTTGCTGGCGAGGATAGGGGAGCTAAATGTCAAAGAAGGAAAATCCATACGATTTGACAGGTATGTACCACACATGTTTCGGACAGCAGAACAAAGGGAACAGTAGCGACAATCTTTATCTAGTAACTAAAATATCTTTTATTTTCACTAATGAATGTTGTTCGATTTGCATCCCCGGGCCATTTCAACTGTGATGCTCGTCACAGTATAAACAATAATAATATCTTTTGTTTGATTCGGAGCGGGAGAACAAGTTACGAAATATGATTTCATGTAGCGTTTAATTTCACCTGTAGAATCTCTCCAATTCGTAAGTTTATTATATTTTATCATCAAATAACATAATTCCCATGGTCAATGATGTAAATTTTGCAAATTATTTCAAAAACAATTTTCCGGTTTAACCAAAACAAATAGTAAACAAAACACATGATGTTTATTTTCGTACAATAACAACGGACGGTAATGAGCTACCGTCCGTGGACATGGTGGCTATTGTCAAACCCCTTGTGATAGTATAGGACGCCAGGGGGGTGCATATCTCATTATAGGATCCCTAATAAGCCATTTTATGAGACAGATCCGAACAGCTGATAGAAATTTTGAGTGAACGGCTCGGTCTTTGTTTTGGTAAATTTGCATGCGAACCATCATCATTTCGTCATCATCATCATCATTTCATTTCATTTTCGCAAATGTTCCTTGTAAAATGTAAATATTAGTGTTAGGTCTCCTGTCATTTGAGCTTTCTATAAAATGGCTTATAGGGTCCCAACTTTATCATTAGCTCACGAACTGTTGATAAACACGCCTCTACAAAATAATCAAAAGGAGCTGTTCCAAGCAGAACTATCTCGCTGCACGAGATGCTGAAACAGATATGCTGTTAATAAACAAGTGAAGGCATGAAAAGTGACACCGGCACTGTGTATTGATTGTTGACCAGTATGGCTCTGAAGTTGAAGAACTGGCTCTTCAGTATCTGATTAAATAGTTGCACCGACAACTCTAGCCCACATAAACGCTCTTGCTCAACGGCTACTACAGCTCGAATAATCGTTTTTTCTCGCCTTACAGCCATTGGGAGCACCGTTTAGTCAAGCCGTAAGCATACCTTTTATGTTTACTTTTGATCATATTCGTATTAATTAAAACAAACAAATGTATAATCTTGATTCATCAATTAAACTTAGATGACATATCATCTTCCTTACATTTAGGGATTCGTCAAATTATATTTCTATGAAATTGCCATCAAACCCAATATTGCGTACAAAAAATGTATAGAACCCAATGTTCACGTGTGGTAGGTGTTTTCCTGTCGTCAGTCCCCCCAAAGGATTCTTTATGGGTAAAAGGTTGTGATTACATCAAGGTAAAGTTAGCTATCGGATGAAATTCTTCATACCTAAATAAAAATTATTTTAAATTGGTTAATCACTTTTACTGAATTTTTGTCGTGGGCTGTTTTACATTGAGTACATACATACAAAAATGATCAAGAAATCAATCGCGAATGGCGAACTGCGTCGAGTGGAATAGTGAATCTTAGGCATAATAGACTTTAAAATAAATTAGACAAAAGTTATTTCTTTCCGGACTTTTTGATTCCTCCGGTAACCAGTGGGCCGCCCTTCGCCGCTTTTTGTTTCGCAGCCTCCATTGCCTTTTGCTTTGTTGGTTGTTGAATTTTTGGCGACTATGTCAGGTCAAGCTAGGCTAAGCAGCTTCGGATCGTCCATATAATTCCTGAAATTGATAAGAAATAATCTGTTTTTAACCTCACGGCATCAGTCATTGATTATGAGTATTACCACGTATTACGTATACACTGCAGTACAAAGCTCGGAGTTTATTACTGTACCAGAGCTTTCTTCTTAGTAACAAGTTACTGATGCAATTCCTCGTGGCCGTATCTGTCTTCCTGATCTGAAAAATGAAAAGGTTGTATGGAGCTATTTCTATACGCAATTCTAAACCTTGCGACAAGCCTTGCGACCAAATATTACCTTGATGGTTTTCACCGAAAACTGTCGCTTTCCGGCATCATTCGTCCGTTTGGCTATTAATGCTGGTGGCTGTTACTGATGTCAGTGACCGTATACCGCAGCCGGAAGAATCCGGATAATCTTCGCAGGGAAAGGATCATTGCACTATATTGGCGAGAAGCTGGATGTCTTGAGTCTTCAAACCGTGTACAAATTGTGCACAGAGGAGGACACCGTACATCGTTGAGAGAGACAAAACTGTAGGACTTGTGCAGTTGTTTCCGCTTTCGGAGAACTTCGGGAGAGTGCCTTGGTCGAATAACTGGTTCATGCATCGGCAGTTGTTTTAGATTATCGGTCATCCTTCTGACATTGCAGTTGTTGTAATGTTGCTGAAATAGATATTAGAAGGAAATACATTTATTGTAAATTTAGAATTCGTGAGTATTTCAGTCGAAAAAAACTCACATTGATGGCGTGGAAAAATGCGGCTAGAAGTGAGCAATTTTTTTGCTAACTGTCAAGATAGTCAGGATGAACGCTGTAATGAACAAGGTCTGTTCATAAGAATACCTTATGAAAAGTTTACATAACGTATGAATTTCATAAGGCAAACTTATGGTTCCCATTGGTACCTTATGAAATGAAAATAAAATGAATTCATAGGCTTTCATAAGGCAAGACTTATGAAAATCAAAATGTTTTTTCTACCAGTGTAGAGTATACGATATATGTGGTATCAAACTGTCAAATCGTATGTATTTTTCCTTCATTGACATTTAGATCCCCTATCCTCGCCAGCAAAAGATGTTCCGGACAGCGACGACAGCGACAATCTTTATCTAGTAACTAAAATATCTGTTTTTTGAAACAACCCAAGGCAAAAATTCGTTGGAATCTGGGTGCTGCGGATAGAGCCGCTTTTCTGCGCTCAAGCGAGTAGAGGGATATTTTGAAATCACTCCCATAAACAAAATTATTTTGCAGTTACTTGACTGTCAAACATTTCCCGCTCTTAGAATTTCTCTTTCCACGCTGCATGAGGGCGCACAAATGCGCTAGACTCTACATGACTTTACGATTGTTTACATACATTCATGCTCAAATCAGCTGCTGAATCTCGTGAAATTTCGTAACGAGTGCCTTTTAGTTGCATTCCAAGTTGCATTCCTACTAATTTTCCACTCGAAATATAATTTGAGAATATTAGTTACAAAGAATACAAAACTTCAACAAAGTTTAGTTTTATTTTTTCCCCAAATAATAACAATACTTCTCAATATTAGATCAGAAACAAACATAACCACAATCTTCAATGTTTGGCTCCGGCACAATAGAAAATTTTGGCTTCAGTTTGACAACCAAATCGATTCTATCCGCACCACCCAGGTTGGAATCAATAAAAGATATTTTAGTTACCAGATAAAGATTGTGACAATGTTTATCTGGTAACTAAAATATCTTTTGAATCCATCCTTCGACTCCACAATAATATAAAATTTCTAGAACACCCCTAGTTTGTTTTAAGAACTAAACTGTCAACTGAGTTGGCTGTCAAGCATCAGCCTTTAAAATGTAAATACGATATGATCATCGTCATCATCAATCGCTGCAGAAATTTCCTGAACCAAAGTGGTAGCAATTTTGTTTCAAATTGAGCCAGTATGGACGTTCTGGACACCTATTATAACAAGGAGGAATACGTGGAAACTGCCTCCGGCAACAAGGTCAGCAGGCAAACTATCCTTTGCGGTTCTCAAAATATCGTCCTCCATGGTAAAGTGATAGTGCAAAGTGGGGCTATCATTCGGGGCGACCTGGCTGCTGTGAGAACTGGCCGGTACTGTGTAATCTCGAAAGGATCCGTGGTGCGACCACCCTATAAGCAGTTCAGCAAAGGTGTGGCATTCTTTCCACTTCAGATCGGCGATCATGTGTTCATTGGGGAGGGGGCCATCGTGTCTGCGGCGTCCATCGGGTCCTATGTCTACATTGGAAAGAATGCGGTCGTTGTAAGTGTCCTAAAAGCTAAGCTAAGTAAGACTAAATGTATTATCAAATGGGGTTTGTTTTTCTAGGGTAGACGATGCGTACTGAAAGACAATTGTGTCATTGAAGACGGTGCGATTCTGCCTCCGGAGACGACAGTTGCAAGCTACATGAGATACACAGTTGACGGGAAAATAGAAGGCGGCCAGGGTAATCCGGATTTTGTCCCACACGCAATGCAAGACCTGATGGTGGAATACACTAAGTCTTATTATGAGCATTTCATCCCAGCAAGTGGAGCTTGAGTACATAAGATGTTATGCTATTTAACTAATAAGGTGTAGTGGGGCAAGTGATTTCGCGAAAGGGAAAATGTCTTAAGTCATTTATTCTTCAGTACTTCTCGTAAAAATATGCTTGTGATGACTTTGGGGAAATCATCCCATTTCAATTATCCACACTGTATCTTTCCTTATTTATTTTATTAACATATCTGTTGCATTCTCCATAGTTGTATATTTGGGAATATTTTCTATTTTTCACGACAAACAAAATTTTTTTTTTTTTGATTATATTCGTATTAAATCAAAACAAACAAAAAATATAATCTTGATTCATCAATTAAACTTAGATGACATATCATCTTCCTTACATTTAGGGATTCGTCAAATTATATTTCTATGAAATTGCCATCAAACCCAATATTGCGTACAAAAAATGTATAGAACCCAATGTTCACGTGTGGTAGGTGTTTTCCTGTCGTCAGTCCCCCCAAAGGATTCTTTATGGGTAAAAGGTTGTGATTATATCAAGGTAAAGTTAGCTATCGGATGAAATTCTTCATGCCTAAATAAAAATTCTTTTAAATTGATTAATCACTTTTACTGAATTTTTGTCGTGGGCTGTTTTACATTGAGTACATACATACAAAAATGATCAAGAAATCAATCGCGAATGGCGAACTGCGTCGAGTGGAATAGTGAATCTTAGGCATAATAGACTTTAAAATAAATTAGACAAAAGTTATTTCTTTCCGGACTTTTTGATTCCTCCGGTAACCAGTGGGCCGCCCTTCGCCGCTTTTTGTTTCGCAGCCTCCATTGCCTTTTGCTGTTCCTTCTGTTTCTGCTTGAAGGCCATGTCTTCGTCGTCCATCTCCTTGCCGTCCTTCTTCGGCTGCTTCAATGGCTTCTTTTGCCTCCTTCGCGACCGGTCATTCTGAAGCTGTGATCATAAAAACTACAATAAGACGTTCAATATATTTAAGCTTATCTTACCTTGAAATTAGCGAGTTAGAATATTATTAATGGAAAATGAAAGAAATAAATGCGATGCTGTTCTAAAGCCTGATTCAAAGTGTGACCGCCGTGACAGCGCCTACCGCCCATCTGATTTTTGACAGCTGCAGAGCAGGGTCGGACAGCCAAAATCTCCCTTTATTGAGCATTCAGCCATTGTTCAAGCTCGCAGCCATGTACACTAAAAAAATAATAATCGTCCCAACCATTCACACTGGGGAAATCCTATGTCAAAGGTGGAAAAATTGATAACTTCCGTTACGAACAACCTACAGAAGAGATCAAAGGTTTATTCGAAAAAAAAATTTCCAACGAATTCAGTGAGTGCTATTTCATCTACGTAGAGCAAATCCGCATGTAATTATTAAGCTCGTTTTGCCCCAATGTCCCACATATCACGAGTTTTTATATTTTTTGTCATTAAATCTCATTTTATCTTTAATGGCGGTATTAAGCTCCAACGAGGATAATACGCGAATCTCGTATTATCCTCGATTTCGGTAAGCTTCAAGCTGTATTATTCTCAAATTTAATATCGGATTTTCTTTTAATACTCCACTGCCAAAAATATTTATATAAGATATATGTGTCGCCGTTATATTTTTTGCAATAGCTCCATCCTAATATAATCGATATAGAACCACACATAGATTAAATAATTGCTAATTCGAGACCACACAAAAAGTTTATTTGGATATATATTTTATTAGTAGTTCGCGTGGAGAATGGTTATGTGTGCGCTGATATACATCATAAGTTAAATCTATGGATTTTTGCCAATAAATATGTGTGAATTTTTAGTAGTGTCCGATTTCGAAGTATTAAGTTAATCCACAGATAACAGATATTGAGGCTGGCATCCGATACGTGTGTATCAAATCTCGGGTACTTTTTCAAAACCGGCGTGTGTCGCAAATTGTAAACAAACCCGTTTTCAACAGCATATGGCATCAAATTCATCTAAAAATGTGTACATCTTCAAAGCTACTTGAAAATGTGTTATTAAAAATGTAAATCAATTTTTTACAAAACGGTGTAACATCATTGTTGAAAATATTGCACATACACCGCTTAGCAGAAAATGTACTTTAAAACGTTTTTTCGAATAACTAAATAGTTTAAAACGTGCGTCTGCTTGTACTTTTTCATCACTGATTTCAAAACTAAGCATGATGTTTGAATTTTCTGATTTTCGTTAAGAAAAACATTTTACGTTGTTTTTCTGCAGCAAATGTTGTTACGTCGTGTTGTAAGTGTTGCAATTTTTTGTCGCATGTGCGGTGAAACGTTTCAACTTGACGCAACATTTCGACGTATCAACAATGCAGCGTACGGAGCAGCGTAACATTTCGACGAAAGTAGCATGACCTCGGTCATGCTGACGTATCAAAACGACGTATGTGATTTATCTGTTGCAGAACGTTGTAACATATATTTTTATTAAAATAACTGAAATGTTCACACGCAGTGCAGATTTCAGAGTCAGTGACGATCAGAGCCGTAGCGTGGACTCCCAGCGCCCTTGGCGAAACCGTTATTGGGCGCCCCTTACTTTCATGCATGTTTAAAACAAATAGCATGATAAGAGCTGGGATATTTTCAAAATAGACCTTTTTTACGTGGTGGATTTAATCAATATTTGTTTTATGAATTCCTTAAGCCTCTATAACCTGCATATGTATTGGCACAGATAACAGATGTTGAGGCTGGCATCTCACACGTGTGTAAACATCCGCAACCGTTAATTCAAATGTATTTTAAATTGGGACCGCGTTTGGCAATCGATTGTAGATGGCGCAAGGATCATTGTTATAGAAAACGCAGCCCGATTGCAGCTGTCAAATGCATTGGCTGCGTTCGACGGTTGTAATTCAGCTGCATCCTTAGGTACTGCCGCAATCAGTTGAGTAGATGGCAGTAGTGGGCCAACGTATATCAATTCAAAAGCTTACACAGGATTTTCAATAAAATTTGTTCTAGCTTCAATGTCTGTTATCTGTGCCTATACGCAAATAAAAAAAACTAGATCCAGTAGTGAGTGTGTTACTGACTAAAACTCCAAACATCCTTGTTGTGAATTCACGCACTAGTGGATCTATCTAGGCCAATGAAGTCCATCTCTCAAGTGTGCCAGTCAGCAGTTAGATCATAGTTGTATCAAGAATAACCCTACTTTGGAGTGGATAGAATGACGTTCGGAATCGCCATCAGACCTTGGTCGGTGGTTTGAAAGAATACTGGACTTGGTAGGGTGTTTTTTGACTGGTAAGATGTAATACTCGGAAATTGGCTTCCTAAGTCTGAATAATCAGGACGATGATTATTTTTAGTTGCCCGACATTTCGGCCGATGGGTTGTTGTTCAAGGTTCCTATAGTTTATCGTCTATAGTAAATAATTGTTAACCATGTTCACTCAGTGGTGGAGAGGGTGCTTTTCATGCTTGCTTTTTGTAAAATTTTGGAAAATTTATTTAATGATTGGGTTTGTTTGCTAACATACAACAGCTGCAACGTGAGGCAAGTTTAAAACCCTTGTCCTGATTCTGCAGACTGAGAAAACCAACTTCCGAGTAAAACTACTGGTCTTTGAATGAAATTCAATTTTGGAGAGAATTGGTAGAAGGTAGGAATAGCGATTGGATCAAGTCGTATCAAGAAAAAAAAAACAAACTCCGGATCCATTCGGATCAAGAAATATTATTTCGTAGAGTGGGTCTATCGGTAGTTTGGTGGCATTGGTTGAATTGCTTTGGCCAATAAATGACAACTTTGAAGAAGATCAGTTTCCATCATCGTTCGATGCAGATTCTCGTATTCTTTAGATAAGTGCATCGTATAACGCTTTAATTATCAGATTTCATAAGAAAAAATATCAAATTCAAAATATCATCGAATATTCATCTATTATTGCTTGTTTTTTCACCCTCATACAATTGTCTGGTTTAAAGGAATCGAAAATGTCATTGGATAAAATACGATTGTTATGGTCCGAATTTTTCTCAAATTGAAACAAATTCCCTATCACGAGTTTTGCTTTGTGCGGAATTTCGTTCTGCATTGTGCGTAAGTAAATTAATCAGAAAGTGGAAATTTAGTTCGCATCCAGTTGTGTAGTGCGGTCGATAATTAAAATAATTAGCGTTAACGAGCTCTGCCACACTCCCTACCCAAAATATATCCAACATCCCAGTGATTTCTCGTGGAAGTTCAGATGACTCGTCGGCTTCTATCAAAGCGAGTATCACGTCAACAATTTCCTACCTATTCCTCAATTGACCTGCATTCGGACACTGCCGGCGCTGGTATTGCTTATTTTTGGGTCACCAGTTCTTACACATTGAAGATGATGTTAGACCCAAACAGCTGTTGGTTCTCTGTGAATTTACAGCTGACCTGGTAATAACGGAGTAGCAACCGTGGGTTGATCATGCTCATGCTCAATTAAAACAAACTCCATATCACTACTTCCGAGTATCTATTATTTGAAGACGGCTTAGAATTCTTAGTCACGAACAAAAATTATACGCGTTTCTTACAGTCTACTCTGTGTTTGACCCTTGGCGTACATATTGAAGTTCTTATCTAGGGCTTCTTTTCCAGAAACTTGTTCCATTTTTCTTTTCATTTTGAATACATTTTCCTTTCTATTATTCACTTCCTTTTTCATCAGACAAATGATAAGAAAAAAGTTATTGAAGGTGCTCCCTGAGCCGACGTTCTGATACCTGTATCAGTTATTCGACGGGAAAGAGCCTTTCGGAAATTGGTCAAACGGTTGATTACGGATGTAGTCCCCGAGAAAATCGTCCGTTAAAACCTGGGATCTTAAACACTTCGAGACGGTAAATTTGAGAATAGAATATACCAAGGATTTTTACACGGTTTGATTTCAACCGATTGAGACCCTCAGCATCAATAAAACAATCAGTTAACCTCAATAAAAAATTCACAAAAATCGAAGAAAATTCAAGTGGTAACGAACCAATTCTGGATTTCGGCGCCCCACTAAGGCCTGGCGCCCTTGGCGGGGGGCAACCTGGCCAACCACACGCTACGGCGCTGGTGACGATGAATCTTTCTATAATGTATCGTTGAGGTTGTGGGGAATAAAGTGAGTCTGAAAAATGCATTTGCATTTGTTGGTTACATTGATGGATAAAGTGGAACGTATTTCTTATTTCATGATAAAAATAATGAAATAAACTAAAATATTAAAAAAATGACATTAATAGAAAAAATGATAACGAATTTGAAATTCAATCGTAGTTGGCATTTGAAATGCCAGCATTCTAAGAAGTTAATGAGAAGAAATTTGAAATTCAATCTCAGTAGGCTGACAGAAATTCTAGATGATTCGAACGGTGAAAATAAACGATCATTCAGTGTTATGTTTTTGAGGCGTGAACATGCGAATTATTCTTCGGTGTTCCGCGCTTGTTTTCGTTGGTAAAAGGCAAATCGGAAGACGGATTTGCTTGGCTACGACAATGACGTAGTCGTTGCTCCCTACAAGGTAAGAAAGGTCAGCAGCAGAAGAAAAGCTGAATGAGGAAAAAAAAAATGTTAAGCCTCCGACGTGAAAAATATGGCAAAAAAAATGATAAGCTATGATTGGTGAAGGGTAAAAAAAGGTAAACCCCAGACGAGATATGGCAAAAAAAATAGTGGTAAGCCTCAGTCTGAACAAAATGGCAAAAAATAATGGTAAGCCATGCTATATAAAAGGCAAAAAAAATAATGGTAAGCCTAAGTTGGAAAAGAGAACGGCAAAAAAAAAGATAAGCCTTGATATGCTAAGGGCAAATAGAAAGAGAGAGAGAACGCGAGAAAATAATATGGCAAAAAAAAAATTAAGAAAAGCCATGAAAAAAAATTACACGCATATGAAAAAAAATAAGGAGTGTCAATAGGCGAGAGATATGGTCTACCATTTCAAGATCAGTTATCAGTTATGTTTGGAACTCATTTGCTATGCAGCGTGTTAGATTGACAGTTACATTGAAAGTTCGGTTGAATATCTTGACATCTGTGAGATTTGGAAAGTTGTCTTCTACAGAAACGTTGAGAAAACCAAAATCAATTAGATGAATATTTGTTAACTCTTAAATTTATCTCATTGACGGAGCTGTTGTTCAAGATAGTAAGTTGAGTTGAATATCTCTTTGTCTTTGAGATTTTGAAAGTTTTCGTAATCTAAAAAAGTTGTGGAATAAAAATAAAAATACTGAATTGAAGATGGTTTTGTTTGCAATTCATCTACTTGGTGGCATCAAATTGCATAAGTTTTCCAATTTGGTTAAGTATCTCAAAATCTTGGATTTGGATCGGATTTGCATTGGATATAGATTGGATTTGGATTGGATTGGATTTGAAATAGATTTGGATTGGGTTTGGATTGGATTTGGATTGGATTCGGATTGGATTTGGATTGGATTTGAATTAGATTTGGATTGGATTTGGATTGGATTTGAATAAGATTTGGATTGGATTTGGATTTCATTGGATTTGGATTGGATCTAGATTGGATTTGGATTGGATTTGGATTGGATTTGGATTGGATATGGATTGGATATGGATTGGATTTGGATTGGATTTGGATTGGATTTGGATTTGGATTGGATTTGGATTGGATTTGGATTGGATTTGGATTGGATTTGGATTGGATTTGGATTGGATTGGATTGGATTGGATTTGGATTGGATTGGATTTGGATTGGATTTGGATTGGATTTGGATTGGATTTGGATTGGATTTGGATTGGATTTGGATTGGATTTGGATTGGATTTGGATTGGATTGGATTTGGATTGGATTTGCATGGGATTTTGATTGGATTGGATTTGTGTAGAATGTGGATTGGATTTGGGTTAGATTGGTTTAGTTAATGGTTTAGTAAATCAATAGTTTAAACAGAATTATCTGAGCAGTTTAAGGACAGCGTCAATGCTTTAGAGCCACAGATAATAAATTCACAGCTGTTATTGATATATAAACAACTGCGCCGGTATGAAATAAAGAATACAATTAAATTCATGTTTTCGTATTAACAGCTCCAAAAAAAAATGTCCTAACCGAAAAAAAAGAAAGAGTAGAGACGGTGAATATTGTGGGGAATAAAGTGAGTCTGAAAAATGCATTTGCATTTGTTGGTTACATTGATGGATAAAGTGGAACGTATTTCTTATTTCATGATAAAAATAATGAAATAAACTAAAATATTTAAAAATGACATTAATAGAAAAATGATAACGAATTTGAAATTCAATCGTAGTTGGCATTTGAAATGCCAGCATACTAAGAAGCTAATGAGAAGAAATTTGAAATTCAATCTCAGTAGGCTGACAGGAATTCTAGATGATTCGAACGGTGGAAATAAACGATCATTCAGTGTTATGTTTTTGAGGCGTGAACATGCGAATTATTCTTCGGTGTTCCGCGCTTGTTTTCGTTGGTAAAAGCGCAGATAACAGACATTGAAGCTAGAACAAATTTTATTGAAAATCCTGTGTAAGCTTTTGAATTGATATACGTTGGCCCACTACTGCCATCTACTCAACTGATTGCGGCAGTACCTAAGGATGCAGCTGAATTTCAACCGTCGAACGCAGCCAATGCATTTGACAGCTGCAATCGGGCTGCGTTTTCTATAACAATGATCCTTGCACCATCTACAATCGATTGCCAAACGCGGTCCCATTTTAAAATACATTTGAATTAACGGTTGCGGATGTTTACACACGTGTGAGATGCCAGCCTCAACATCTGTTATCTGTGGTAAAAGGCAAATCGGAAGACGGATTTGCTTGGCTACGACAGAGGTGAATTCAATTGTGATAAATGTGTTTAATTTCTAAATAGGAATAAAAATAAAATCTGAAAACTTCCAAGTCCATTTTCTCAGTTTGATCAAAATGTTACATACGCCGATTTGAAAAAGTTCCCGAGAAATGTATTTTAAATTGGCACCGCGTTTGGCAATCGATTGGAGATGGCCAAGTATCATATTGCAAGGGCCTCATACGCCTGTCACTGGCGAACAAAGCTCGTGTACTCTGCATCGAAGCTTAGAACCGGTGTTAGGGCGCAATCGTTAATGCGAACATTTTTATATTCGGTTAGTTACTGCAAATAAATTCTTTTTCGAGTTCCTATAATCAAGCAGGTATCTCAAGCATACCATATCGTTATATTGCTGCATGATTGAGTGTTTAATTTTGATAAAATATCAAAAACAAAAGTGTGCATAAAAATTGCCTCGCCATAACAAAAAGGTGGTAGAGAATTAACACTGTTGTTTACAGTTTAGAACCAAATCCAGATGTCGCACATGTTGGGGTAGGGATTCAGTGCTCCGCCTTCTCCCCCTGTCATATTGTTATTGAAAACGCAGCCCGAATGCGACTGTCAAATTCATTGGCTGCGTTCGACGGTTGTTAATCAGCTGCGTCCGTATGTACTGCCGCAATCAGTTGCATAGATGGCAGAAGTGGGCCACTGTATGTATATCAATTCAAAAGTTTACACAGGATTTTCAATAAAATTGTTCTAGCCTAAATATCTGTTATCTGTGATAGAGCTGTGGTACTATGGTATTAACAACTGTTCGTATGTATTGGTGTGGATCCAATAGGTTCACCCTGATCTCTTGAGAGTCGTTGCAGGCTGAGACGAGACCTGCAAAGAGGAAAAAATGTAACTTCAACTGCTGCCAGTCAACTGCTGTCACGAACTGTCAGGTGCAACCAGCAGCGTTTTGAGTGAAAGTATTGGTATCCCAAATCAAATATTCCACATCATTTTTGTTTTACCAAGACTTTTTTACTTTAACGAGTATTCCAAACCTTCCGTTTAGCTTGTTAATAATCAGTACACAGAAAAAAATGTTGCGGTGGACACTACCATTCCGAGGGTTATTTTAAGAATACGCACCGACGATTTTCAGCAGATAACAATCCCGTTTGATTTTACCATGCGCGCAGTAAGAATCAACTGTGGTCCCTGTGGAATGTTGTCACATGAACTGAATCAGTGGTGAATTTCTCTAGAACCATGGTTAATTTAACTGAAATTTTATAATAGTTTCAAAAACAAGGCATAGTCTACGAAATAGTAACTCTTACCATGGATTTTTTTTCTGTGTAATAAAGCTGTGTTTTGTTCCCGGTATAAAAATCCTTATGAAAATGAATTAACTATTTCGTGAATTGGAAACACTTTTATTGTGCTCAGAAGGGTCCACCTGGGGCTTAGGTGAAACAGTCAAGTAAACAGTTGAAACTCGATGATCAACTGTGATGAGAAGAAGAACAAGTGTCAAAACAAGAGAAAAGAAGCAGCGTCTTTGCAGGTCTCGTCTCAGGTTGCAGGCAGTCATACTCGGTTCGTCGTCGTGTGTAGTTCACCTTGCGTGTTATGTTAGTGGGCCACCGTATATCAATTCAAAAGTTTACACAGGATTTTCAATAAAATTGTTCTAGCCTAAATATCTGTTATCTGTGCCATAACCATAGACAGATAGGAGGAGGCTTCGGCTACCTGTTGTTGGTTTGCGTGGGAGTGCCATCAGATCGGACTAATCGACATTTGAATCTTTGTTTACGAAATCACATACGTCATTTTGAATAAGTACCCGAGAATTTTTGTAACGATCGGTTACACCACAGATAACAGATATAGACGAATCCAAGTAAAAATAAGAAGAAGACACACGACGGTGTTAACTTTGACAGATCCTACAGCACAGCATAGGAAGATCATTTTAAAATGCTTATAATAAATTCTAGACAAAATGTAATTAAAATCTGATTGAAGTATGATACGGAAAAAGTTCCGAACTGTATGATAGATATATTTTTGGAAAATATTCGAAAAAATTAGAACTTTTTCCGTATCGTACATCAATCAGATTTTAATTACATTTTGTCTAGAATTTATTATAAGCATTCCGGACCCTCCGTAGACCTTTTTCAATATCTGTTCAACAATTATCTGTAAATATTATAATTTTTTACCGAATACACGAAAATTTCACATAAAATGCACTATGATGCTTATTTGACCCCAACATCCTTTAAAAAAATAACAAAATACAGTGCCCTTCTGAGGTTCCACATTGAAGAGATAAACACAATTTTAGAACAATGTCTTATAGCCTATTCAGATTGGGCTATTTATGACTTTGTTAAGTGAGAGGGTATCCAATCATTACGAGGTGTTCAGACTGCAGCAAGATAATATATCTTGACGTTTCCATGTTTCCTCATTTGCACGCTAATACAGGGTTGAATTCAAGGAGAGTTTTAAAATTTAATTTGCGAAATCAAGCATTTGTGTGGCGACAATCGAACATTTTTTTCTGAACAAAGTTTCTACGAAAAAAAAAATATTAAAAAAATATATGAAAAGGGATTTTTGAATAATATTTGAAGCTCTCATTAAGGATAATGAGCGAAGCTACATTCATTAGTTGGGTGCGCCGTTCTTCGGGGAATCAGCCTATTCCTCAATTTATTTTTAAGTTTAAAAAGTATTTTGATTCTATGATCGAACGGAGATTTGATAGAAAAATTTAGATACTTTTGGGAATTCTCACAAATAAATAAAAAAAGGACGATTGGACCAATTTTCAAGAAATATTATCGAACTAAAATGTATTTCCACCAGTATCTCCATGTATGAAGGGCAACTCAGCAATTAAATTTTTTTTTCCAAATTGGAAACTGAACTAATGCGTTCAGGTGGGTGTCATCCATATCTCGCACAATGGGTTTGTTTTGCAGCCAACATTGCGCGACTGGTCCCCACTGACATTTCTGGATCCCAATGGGAATCAAATCAGATGTTGGTAAACAACACAAATACTACCATAAGTTTTACTTTGAGATGTTGGCTGCAAAAACATGGCGTCGTGCCAGGTGGCTGATTGCGTTCTACTCGACAATCAATGATACAGCTTCGAACAAAATCGAATCGTGTGAATGTGATATAATTTAAACTGGATTTTGGATGAATTAATGCATTACCAATCCATGTTTTATTTAAGGTTATTCTACTATATATATACATCCCATTCAAATCGTACAATCCTCGCGTGAAACGTCGTAAGTCCAAAAGAGAGGCTCTCTTTGTTTACTTTCTCTTTCGATTATTACAAAGCCATACTAACATTTACATGGGATTTTCCAGTACTGACCTGAAGAAAATAGCTTTGTCTAGTATGCTGAGGTGAAAATATTGCAACAAATTTTAAACTAGCCTAGATATTAGGGAGCGTCCACAAATTACGTCACGCTCAGAGGGGGGAGGGGGGGTTGAGCGAAGTGTGACGATCCATACAAAATTTTTAGATGTTTCATACAAAAAGCGTGACATAGGGGGGAGGAGGGGTTAAAAATGACAATTTTTTGCGTTACGTAATTAATGGATCTTCCCTTAGCAAAAGAGAGCGTAATGAAAGAGAGTCTCTCATTTGGACTTACGACGTTTTCAAAAATCACGCGAGAGTTGTCCCACGTGAAAAATGTTGAAATCCAAAGTATATTAAGCCATTCAAGGAGCAGAATTGAAACAATTTATGAAATCATGTTTATTCATCAAATATATTCGTTTTACAACCATTCCTACGTTTTAAATTGTCTTCCGCATTGGCCCTTGAACTTTGAAAATTTATTCGATTTGTTCTATTAAATCTAGGTTTAAGTTAAATACTTCATGTTAATTCTATAGAGCATCTGCTTTTTAAACAATTCATGTTGGATTAATGGAAAATAAATAATTATCATCATTATTTTTCATCATATAAAATGCTTTCCACAAAACCATCACAATCCGAGTTATTCTTCAGCGCTCAGAAGATTTCCATCTAACATGCATTCGACCCTGCTGCGACAGAAAGAGCATGACTGTCAACTACGAGACGAAATGAAAACAGAGAGAATTTTCTCTCTGGCAAAGAGAGCATGACGCTTGTCAGTTTTGTTTTGTTGAATTTCTCCCTGCATTCCAGTTAGAACAAAAGCTCTCTCGTAATAATTGTTCGTAATAAATTCTTTATGACTCTTTTTAGCGGGTATCCTAGTGGAACTTCCGTAAGAATTCCTGGTGGAACTTCCGAAGGAATTCCTGGTGGAACTTCCGGAGGAATTCCTGGAGGAACTTCCGGAGGAATTCCTGGAGGAACTTCCGGAGGAATTCCTGGAGGAACTTCCGGAGGAATTCCTGGAGGAACTTCCGGAGGAATTCCTGGAGGAACTTCCGGAGGAATTCCTGGAGGAACTTCCGGAGGAATTCCTGGAGGAACTTCCGGAGGAATTCCTGCACAGAAAGAAAAATCATTAGTAATAATAAAAAAACCGTTGGTTAAAATAAAAAGTTGCATTGGTTCTTTTTCGTAGAGAGTTGCTTATTTTCGGAATAAAAGTTCGTCTACTTTTAATTCAATCAAGAGTATATTAGTTATCCGCTGCTCTAGAATTAAAAGTTTGAACTTTTAAAAACAAATTGTAAATATTTGTCAAATAAAAAAGGTACACTGTTGAAGTTAAGGTGTTATTTTTGTTCAAATGACGGTATATTTCGTATATTTTGATAGCATTTCTTTGAAGAATCATAAAAGAAAGAGAGCTTTGTAAACCGAGACACATTTTATTAAACAAACTTGATTAATAAAAATATTCTTTCACATGCATAGCGGGTTGCAATTATGTTTTTTCGGGAGCTGTTTCTTCGGACTGTTCTGGTAGATCCGACGATGACAGGTTTCGAACCGTGCTCCATATTTACTGATGGCCAGGAACACAAATAACAGTTGCGCTGGAACAAATCGTATGAATAAAAATTAATATGTTTATGCTTAAAAAAACTTATCGTCGGATGGAATAGGATAAAGCTTTGTATGATTAGACGGGAATAGAGAAAAATGAACTTACCTGTACTTACTATCCAACGCTGAGGACAACAAGAGGAGTAGGGTATATTAGTCAGTAATGCTATACCGCGGAACTTAAGCTGACGCAAAAACTCTCGCACGGGAGGTTGAAAGAAATCCTGACAATGTTTGGAAAAATCTATAATTGTACAAAAATGAAATCAAAATTACTGAATAAACACTTGTTATTGAAAATTTACCTCTTTTTGTCCCTGTTGTGTGTTACTTTGCGTGGATTTCAGTGGGCAATATACTAATTCTGTTCCCGGTCTGCCAGAGATCGTCATCGCCTCATAATAGAAATTACGAAATTTTTAACGTTTTTAAGCTCGCTCAGAAAATGTTTTGCTTTCGCTTTATGTTTTGGAAAATTTACACACACAAACTCAAATCAAATCTTTTTTTCGTTGGGTGTTTGACAGTTCTATATTTTTTGCACTGAAAGAAAATACTTTTAAATTTACATTTTAAACAGCACAAAAATACTTTTAATTTGAACAGATAACTTTTACAATAGGGAAAAAACCTTTTATTTTCAAGAAAACAAAGCGACTTTCAAACATAAAGTTCAAAACATTTAATAAAACCATTTTTGTTTTTTGTGTGTGGAGGAACTTCCGGAGGAATTCCTGGAGGAACTTCCGGAGGAATTCCTGGAGGAACTTCCGGAGGAATTCCTGGAGGAACTTCCGGAGGAATTCCTGGAGGAACTTCCGGAGGAATTCCTGGAGGAACTTCCGGAGGAATTCTTGGAGGAACTTCCGAAGGAATTCCTGGAGGAACTTCCGGAAGAATTCCTGGAGGAACTTCCGGAGGAATTCCTGGAGGAACTTCCGGAGGAACTTCCGGAGGAATTCCTGGAGGAACTTCCGGAGGAATTCCTGGAGGAACTTCCGGAGGAATTCCTGGAGGAATTCCCGGAGGAACTTCGGCAGAAATTTTGGGAGGATTTTCCGGATGATTCCCTGAAAGAACTTCCGGAGGAATTCCTGGAGGAACTTCCGGAGGAATTCCTGGAGGAACTTCCGGAGGAATTACTGGAGGAACTTCTGGAGGAATTACTGGAGGAACTTCCGGAGGAATTCCTGGAGGATCTCCCAGAGGAATTTATGGACGAACTTCCGGATGAACTTCCGGAGGAATTCCTGGAGGAACTTTTGGAGGAATTCTCGGAGGAACTTCTGGAGGAATTCCTGGAGGATTTTCCGGAGAAATTCCTGAAATTTATATAAGAGCAGTTTCATGTTCAAACAGAATACTTTGAGCTCCTGATGTGTTTTCATGAAGTTTGAGCAGTCGCATGCCCGGTTTCATTGCAATTGGTGATATGGCCCCTGCCCTCCCCATTTTCACTCCTAAATCCGGCCCTGGTTGAAATTTCAGAAGATCAATTTCCATTTGAAACAGATTTCTTTGAGCTCCTGATGTGTTTTCATGATGTTTGAGCAGTCGCATGCCCACTGCCCAGTCCCATTGCTATTGGTGATATGGCCCTTGCTCTCCCCATTTGGACCCCTGAATCCAGCTCTGGTCAAAATTTCGGAAAGACAATTTGAAGTTCGAGTAGAATTCTTTGAGCTCCTGATGTGTTTTCATGAAGTTTGAGCAGTTGCATGCCCTGTTTCATTGTAATTGGTGATATGGCCCCTGTCCTCCCCATTTTCGCTCCTAAATCCGGCCCTGGTCAAAATTCCAGAAGGTCAATTTCAAATTCAAACAGCGTTCTTTGAGATCCTGATGTGTTTTCATGAAGTTTGAGCAGTCGCATGCCCAGTTTCATTGCAATTGGTGATATGACCCCTGGTCACCCCCATTTTGACCCCTAAATCCGGCCCTGATAGAAATTTCAGAAGATCAACTTCAATTGAAAATTAAATATTTAAATCTCCTGATTTGTAAAAGTTGTGCAGCCGCATGCTTATTACCTCATGCAAATTTCATTGTAATTGAATTTTTAGCCCATACTCTACCATTGTAACCCCTGAATGCGGCCCTGAATTCAGTCAATCCTGCCCTACTCAAATGGTGAACACATCGGAATCGACTAAAATTTTTTACAAATATCTTTTTGGGTTGGTTTGATGGGTGATTTGATAAATTTTGGGCATGAACACGTCCAGAATATTGAAGAGATGTTTGAATTATAGGAAAAACACCCCCGCGCACACTTATTTTTAGCAATAACTCGGACCTGAACAAAAATTTTTATTTGAAAATGTATCAGAGCAAAAATATAGCTATTCCCATTGAGCACAAACGAAACCGCGAGGAATTCCGACGATCAGGTGCTGAATGCGAGTCATTTGAAAAAAATCCGTTCGTCCCAGCACTGAAAACAGCATTGCGGTCAAAAATACCATTTTGAAGGGTTAAATTAAATGCACAACGCCACTAGATTTGTGCAGACTAATTTCACATTTATAACAAATTCAATAAGGCGTTTATTTTTACCATTGCCTGAGAACCCATAATAGCAGTGAAAATTACCATGTTGTATATTTATTTTAACTACATTTTAATTTCAAAATGTACACTACGATGCGTTTAAAATAAAAATAACTTAAAGTGGATTCAACTAATTTGGAATAATCTTTTTTTGGTTTCGAATACAAAAGGTTAAACAAGCAGCCGTATTAGTTTATTCGTTTATTCATCTATTTTTATTTTGGGACATATTGATACTACATTTATATGCCTTGATTGAACGGTAGTTGGCATACGGCTATTCCTTTCTTTTCCTTATACGCGAATGCCAACTCCAGCGGCAAAACCTGCAGCGGTACCAGCAGCAAAACCTGCATCGTCACAAGAATTATCGCATAATCGGATGTTGGTGATCGGACCACGCAAGCCATTGTCGATAGACTTGGGAAGTAATGCTCGATGACATCGTTGTGGACACGTCCATACCAGAGACGATGATATTGTCATAAATAAACAGCAAAGTTTTGAGACGGCGATTTCAGCAGGGACAGATCCTGATTTCAGTCTGTAATCGAGCCCTATATGAGAATAACTATTATCGCTGATAATGTGAATATGAAAACAATACTTACTACTGATCCCGGATTTCGAGAGTATTGAATTTCGAGTTATTTAATTAATAAAAAGGAATGTTTTGCTAAATGTTTGCTTCTTCGACCACCTCAACCGAGAACTCAACACACAATATGGCGCAGCTTCGATGTTGATTATCGAGGAGATTTTCTTCACCATGGATCATACTTATTTTAAACATGCGCATGGTAATAATAAACAACAGTGTTGTTATTTCAATAGCTTATTTGTTTATTGCAACAACATAGGAAAATAGTAATTTTAAATTCTTTTCCATAGATAAAATCACTGCAACATTGATTTCAGTGAGGTCTTAGAGGGTTAAAGATAACATGACAAAAAATATAAAAACTCGTGATATGTGGGACATTGGGGCAAACGAGCTCAATAACGTCATACAGAATTTTTCCACGTCCATGAAATAGCACTCACTGAATTCGTTGGAAAATTCTCTTCCGAATAAGCCCTTGATCTCTTATAGGTTGTTCGTAATGGAAGTTATCAATTTTTTCCACCTTTGACATCGGATTTAGAGGTGCGCCGGTCCAAAAATCGACGGCGGCGGCGTTTGTCAGAATTTTGGTCGGCGGAGGCGGCATTTTCGGCGTCACGCCGAAAGCCATTTTAACCGGCGGCGGCGTGAATTGGCGTGGTGATTTTTGCCTTTCTCGTACAATAAGTTGTACTGAAAGGCTATCATTTCACTCCGAAAACGAACTTTTTATAGAAGCCTCTGAGACCCATAGTATTATATACCAATCGACTCAGCTTGACGAGCTGAGTACATGTCTGTCTGTCCGTGTGTATGTATGTGTTAATGTGTGTGTATGTGTGTGCACAAAAGCTATAAAAAACATTAGACAACTTTTCGTATAGTAATCCTTAAACGATTTTCTCGCAACAAGTTTCATTCGACAGGGGACAAAGCCTTGTTGATCACTATTGAATTTTATAACGATCGGGCATTGCTTTTAAAAGTTATGAAGAAAATGGTACATCGGACCATATAAACCCCATATTAGGTTGGTGTCCTAACTAAATGCGAGAAAGGCACCACCAACGCTAGGTGGATTAATCTGGGTTTTTTATAACGTCCTCGAAGATTTATTTTTATTTTTTCGGGATATTTTCAAGACATCAACGGGAGCATCTTTTCTAGAATTTTTTTTTTTCCAAAAAAATTATTGTAAGTTATATTCGAATTTTCCACAGGAACTACTTTGCAGCTGGGTGGTGCGAATAGAATCGATTTGGTTGTCAAACTGAAGCCAAACTTTTCTATTGTGCCGGAGCCAAACATTGAAGATTGTGGTTATGTTCGTTTCAGATCCTATATTGAGAAGTATTGTTATTATTTGGGAAAAAATAAAAATAAATTTAGATTGAGTTTTGTATTCTTTGTATCAAATATTTTTACACTATATTTCGAGTTGAATATTAGTAGGAATGCAATTAAATAGCACTAGTTACGAAATTTTCCGAAATTCAACAGCTGATTGGAGCAGGAATGTATGTAACCCATCGTAAAGTCATGTAGAGTCTCGCGCATTCGTGCGCCTTCATGCAGCATGGAAAGAGAAATTCGAAGAGCGGAAATGTTTGACAGCCAAGAAACTGCAAAATAATTTTGCTTATGGGATTGATTTCAATACATCCCTCTTCTCGCTTGAGAGCAGAAAAGCGGCTCTATCCGCAGCACCCAGCTTTGCAGCTCTTTGTAATTCCCAAGGAAAATTGTTTGGAATTTCGGGGGAAAATAATTCAAAATCAACATGAGAAACTTTTTAGAATTTTCATGAAAAATTTGTTCTAAATTTTGTACTCCAGAATACTTAACAAAATATTTTGTCAAATTTTCAGTGAACATTTTTCGGAACATCTGCGGGAGACTCTAAGGAGTTTTTACGGGAATTGGCACGAGATTTTTTAAAATTTCCATTCAAAGTTCTTCGGAATTTTCACGAAGAATTTCCCAGATTTTCCACAGTGACTACTACCTGGAAAACCTGGAAAAATGCTGGAATTATCAGAGAATTTCTGACACAATCAGGGAACTTTCAAACATGAAAAAAATAAACAATTTTAGAGAATTGCACACGTATGGATCGTTGTTCCGATCTATGGTCAAAAAAACGTTTATCCAGCTTCGAAGGAATTCCTAAATAATTCCCGAAGCAATGCCTAAAGAGAGCTAAGCATTTATTCGAGAAATCAATTAGGTTTTGCTTGTAAAATCTTCTGAAATTCGGAAATTCTTCATGAATGTATTACAGGGTGTCCATTCAAAATCAATTATCAGATTCCCGGTTTTCCCGGTTGAAGAACTGATATTAAAATATCATATTAGCGGATCTAAACAAGAAATCAACTAACTTTTATGTTTGTTTTATTAGAGGAAGGACGAGGAAGCTCTTAGGCCCTTTCAGTATAAATCAATCCCATTTTTGTCACATGCGGAATCGAAGCAATTAGAATCCACAATAATTTCTTGTGGATTCTAATTCTAAAACAGAGAATTTTAAAAGATGAGCCAGTCGAGGGCTGCAAGTAAAGAAACTTAAAAAAGACTTAAAAAAGACAATTAATTCAATAAGTTTCTGATAGAACAGAAAAATCAGAAGCACAATTTCTTCTTGGAGGAACTCAGGCTTAGATTTTCCTCTCAATTCCTCAAGACAGGATTCGGATTAATTTCATGTAATCTTCTAAAAATAACTCTAGTAGCCATTGGAATGGCTTCAGAATTTTATTGATGATGTTCTTCAACCCTCGAAGACCAAAATTTGTGTTTTCACCGCTCAAAAACACTTTCGTAAATCGAAAGTGCGTAAAAATTTCAAATTCTTAGAATTTTGATTATTCATGTCGATTTTCCAAAACATTTAAAGTCAAGTCGTTTTGCACCTGGTCTGCCCATCTCGCTCGCTGCGCTCCACGCCGTCTCGTACCTGCCGGATTGGAAGCGAACACCATCTTTGCAGGGTTACTGTCCGGCATTCTTGCAACATGTCCTGCCCATCGTACCCTTCCGGCTTTAGCTACCTTCTGGATACTGGGTTCGCCGTAGAGTTGGGCGAGCTCATGGTTCATTCTTCGCCGCCACACACCGTCTTCTTGTACACCGCCAAAGATGGTCCTAAGCACCCGTCTCTCGAATACTCCGAGTGCTTGCAAGTCCTCCTCGAGCATTGTCCATGTTTCATGTCCGTAGAGAACAACCGGTCTTATAAGCGTCTTGTACATGACACATTTGGTGAGCCCGTAGTAGGCCCGACTTCCACAGATGATGCGCCTTCGTATTTCACGACTAACGTTGTTGTCAGCCGTTAGCAAGGATCCGAGGTAGACGAATTCCTCGACCACCTCGAAGGTATCCCCGTCTATCGTAACACTGCTTCCCAGGCGGGCCCTGTCGCGCTCGGTTCCGCCCACAAGCATGTACTTTGTCTTTGACGCATTCACCACCAGTCCAACTTTTGTTGCTTCACGTTTCAGGCGGGTGTACAGTTCTGCCACCTTTGCAAATGTTCGGCCGACAATATCCATGTCATCCGCGAAGCAAATAAATTGACTGGATCTGTTGAAAATCGTACCCCGGCTGTTACACCCGGATCTCCGCATGACACCTTCTAGCGCAATGTTGAACAACAGGCACGAAAGTCCATCACCTTGTCTTAGTCCCCGGCGCGATTCGAACGAACTGGAGTGTTCGCCCGAAATCTTCACACAGTTTTGCAAACCATCCACCGTTGCTTTGATCAGTCTGCTAAGCTTCCCAGGGAAGCTGTTCTCGTCCATAATTTTCCAAAGCTCTACGCGGTCTATACTGTCGTATGCCGCCTTGAAATCAACGAACAGATGGTGCGTTGGGACCTGGTATTCCCGGCATTTTTGAAGGATTTCCGTACAGTAAAGATCTGGTCCGTTGTCGAGCGGCCGTCAACGAAGCCGGCTTGATAACTTCCCATGAACTCGTTCACTAATGGTGACAGACGACGGAAGATGATCTGGGATATCACTTTGTAGGCGGCATTAAGGATGGTGATCGCTCGAAAGTTCTCACACTCCAGTTTGTCGCCTTTCTTGTAGATGGGGCACTCCTCCGGTAGCTGTTCAGTTTCCCAGATTCTGACCATCAGTTTGTGCAGGCAAGTGGCCAGCTTTTCCGGACCCATCTTGATGAGCTCAGCTCCGATACCATCCTTACCAGCTGCTTTATTGGTCCTTAGCTGTTGAATGGCATCCTTAACTTACCTCAAGGTGGGGGCTGGTTGGCTCCCATCGTCCGCTGAACTGACGTAGTCATCTCCTCCGCTCCCTTGACTTTCACTGCCTGTACTCTCAGCGCCATTCAGATGTTCCTCGTAGTGCTGCTTCCACCTTTCGGTCACCACACGTCAAGATGCTCTCATCCTTATCCAGGTACATTTCGGCTCGCGGCACGAAGCCTTTGCGGGATGCGCTGAGCTTCTGATAGAACTTGCGTGTATCTTGAGAACGGCACAGCTGTTCCATCTCATCGCACTCCGCTTCTTCCAGGCGGCGTTTCTTCTCCTGAAAAAGGCGGGTCTGCTGTCTCCGCTTCCGTCTATAACGTTCCACGTTCTGCCGGGTATTTTGCTGCAGCGCGACCGCCCGCGCTGCGTCCTTCTCCTCCAGAATCTGTCTGCACTCTTCGTCGAACCAATCGTTCCGTCGACTTCGACCCATATACCCGACGTTGTTCTCCGCTGCGTCGTTAATGGCTGCTTTGACTGTATTCCAGCAGTCCTCAAGAGGGGCCCCATCGAGCTCACCCTCTTCCGGCAACGCTGCCTCGAGATGCTGCGCGTATGCAGTGGCGACATCAGGTTGCTTCAGTCGCTCTAGGTCGTACCGCGGCGGTCGTCGGTACCGAACATTGTTGATGACGAATAGTTTTGGGCGCAGTTTAACCATCACCAGATAGTGGTCAGAGTCGATGTTAGCGCCACGATATGTCCTGACGTCGATAATGTCGGAGAAGTGCCGTCCATCAATCAGAAAGTGGTCGATTTGTGATTCTGTCTGCAGTGATGATCTCCAGGTATAGTGATACGGGAGACTGGGTTGGAAGTAGGTGCTGCGAATGGCCATATTCTTGGAGGCGGCGAAATCAATTAGTCGTAGGCCGTTTTCGTTCGTCAGCCGGTGAGCGCTGAACTTTCCAATAGTCGGTCTAAACTCCTCCTCTTGGCCAACCTGAGCGTTCAAATCTCCTATGATGATTTTGACGTCGTGGCTTGGGCAGCTGTCGTACTCACGTTCCAGCTGCGCGTAGAATGCGTCCTTATCATCATCAATGCTTCCGAAGTGTGGGCTATGGACGTTGATTATGCTGAAGTTGAAGAACCGGCCTTTGATCCTCAACCTGCACATTCTTTCATTGATCGGCCACCACCCGATCACGCGCCTTTGCATATCGCGCATCACTATGAAAGCTGTTCCCAGCTCATGTGTGTTGCCGCAGCTCTGGTAGATGGTATGATTACCCCTAAACGTTCGCACCATTGATCCCTTCCAACAAACCTTCTGCAGCGCTACGATACCGAATCCACGGTCCTTGAGCACATCGGCGAGTATGCGTGTGCTCCCGATGAAGTTGAGAGATTTGCAGTTCCACGAACCGAGTTTCCAATCGCTAGTCCCTTTTCGTCGCAGTGGTCTTCGCCGATGGTTCCGGTCCGTACTCTCTTGTTGATTGTTCATTGCTTATGATTTTTTAAAGGCTGGCTTGCAGGGCCTGACACCAAACCCTCTAAATTTCCGGAGGACCATGGTGCACAGTTTCACTTAGAGTCCCTCGCTGGCACTCGGACGTAATCAGCCGCCCCTAACATGGAGAACAGTCGCTCAATAAGATTTGCACCTCCGGAGAGGAGCAAACCCCCCCTTCCCTGTCAGCATACGACCATAGTTCCCACCGGGGTTGGTTACCCGATCTTCCCTAAGGTTGCTCGTATCCCGGCCAGCACCGCGGGGAGGTAGGGATAGGAGTTGCTGGGTGTGATGGGGTTCTATTTTGGGGGTCTATTTTATTCCTTCAGGTACGCGAAGTACCAATGGTACGCTTTACCCAGCATTTGTCGTGCCGTACAAATAATACTTAGCTTAGAAAAAGACCAAGATTTAAATTTCGATTATTTGAAAAAAAAAGTTCTTGTTTTTAATGAATCGCCGTCGGATCCAATTCCCGGTTTTTCCCGGTTTTACCGACTGGATGGACACCCTGGTATTAAAAAAATATATAATAATTAAGGATTTCAAGGCAGTTCCTGGAAGAACTTTCGGAGAAATTTCTGGATCAATTTTCAAAAGAATTTTTGGATGGTTTTACAAAGGAATCACGTGTCCTAGGAATTATAAGCGTAGTTTTCTAAATTATTCCTGGGGGAATTTCCAAGATGAGTCCCCGAATGAATTCCTGGAAGAATTTTTTAAAGGTAATTCAGGAGGAAAGGACTTTTAAAGAATTCCCGCGGTAGAACATGAAGAGATTTTCAAGTGAAAAAATCTATAGGAAATTGTGAACGATTTCTGCTAAAGGAAATTTTGGATGGAATATCGAATGGAGTTTCCAAGGAATTCCCAGAAGAATTTTCAAAATTACTTCAAAAGGTATTCTCGAACTAATTCTCAAGAAAAAAAATCAAAGAATTCCTCAGAAGGATTCCAAAATGAATTTACGAAGAGATTCCCGAAGGAATTTCAAAATCAATTTCTATGGAAATTTCAAGAGTATTTCCGAATGCTGTCTATTATGTTGTAGTGTACAATTAGTTGCATCAACAACATCATCGGTGGTGGAATTCAATGGGATTGTTCAAACTCGTCTTATGACAGGTGTTGGGAATTGTTGTCGCCGGATCATTCAAACACTTTTTGAGAGCAGATTCATTTGATCAGCTTCAAAGCTATAACATAATTAATTTATTATTTATTCACATTATAAATTCATATTTTAATCTTACATTCTAGTATTATAATCTAGCGGACCTTTTTTCCCAACCGACGAGTCATTTTATATTTCTTCGACTGTTTCAGTGTTGCCAGTTTCACCAACAATAAGCTGAACTTTCTCAACAACAGGTGATCATCGGTTTGACACTTATATACTACCGGTTTTTTGGCTGCTATGTTTGAGTACAATACTGCCCCCACTCGCATAACAGTCCTATTTGACTTTTTGTTACTTTTGAGTTAACCCAATGAATAGGGTTCATTTCTTATGTACTTCCATAAATCATAATAAAAACTGCGATTTTGTATGCCTATGAGTGAAAAAAAAACAAGTCATAGTTCCATTTTGAAAGTACCCGCATAACAGACCCACTAAGAATTTACATGAACTAATTGCTCAAAACTAAACAATGTTTCGATCAAACTAAATCGCTTTACGGTAATCCAGCGAATGATGAACAACTTAGCAAAATTTGAGCAAGATACGATGATGTTTCAATTTATTAGATTTTTTAAAATTTTCATAGGGAAGATGCGATTCGGAACTTCAATAGTTATTATCTCAATATGCGAAAAAAAACGGTATGGGACTAATATGTGAGTGGGGGCAGAATAGATGTTGGTCACATGAACTGGAGCGACATTAGCAGTTTTATACTTTTTCATCATCTGTATTTCCGAACGAATTTCTAAAGGAATTCCTTAAAACATTTCCGAGGAATCTGAGATGAGCCAGCCGTGGGCTGAAAATCTCATTAATAAAGACATTAAAATTTCCGAGGAATGTGCTAAAGGAACTCGTAAAAGAATTTACAAAGGAATCGTCATACGTCGTACGAAGTTCTGAAGGAATTCCCGAAGAAAGTCCCAAACAAATTTATGGAACAATTCTTGAAGAAGTTTACTAAAGTTCCTCTATAGAAATTACTAATTAAAATTGATCAAATTTTCGAAAAAATTTTAAAAGAATATCTGTAAAAATCTCCAAAGTATTTAACGAAGGATACCCTAAAGAATTCTGGAGGAAGTTCCGAAGGAATTCGTAAGGGAAATTTTTTCGAAGTAATTCTTAGAATGTCTCTTTGAAGGAATTTCCAATTTCATTTCCTGGAGGAATTTTCGAATTAATACCTGACGGAATTTTTGATTGAATGATTGAAGCAATTTCTGGATGATTTAATTTACGAGTCAGGGCCATAAAGCAAAACCATGCAGAAGGTGGCTGGTGACCTCCCTGGGCATATAAATGTATCATCGTTTTGGCCTCACGATATATGAATGAAAAATGGTAACCCGGCTTAGATGAACCGCGCATTTCACAACAGTTGAAGTGTTTAATTAATACTAAACTGCGAGTCGGAAATGTGCTAGTGGGATATGCAACCTCTACTAATAAGAAGAAAAGATGACGAGAAAAAATGTTGTGAGGCCACCAATAATTTCTTTTGAAAAACGTGTTTCGTTTGACTTGTTTGAATTGATTATTTTGCTGCAAAAATTTGTATCCAAATGACATCGACATCGACGTCGACCAAATGACATTTTCAACCAAATAACTTTGGGCTAGATGGACTTCGGTCGAATGACGTACGGTCAAACTACATATTCGGCCTAACTACTTTCGGTCTTGTGGCTTTCGACAAAATTACTTTCTGCTATACGACAAAAAATCTATTTCAGCGAGAAATTCTTCGGAATTTCCACTCACAGTTTGATAAGTTTTTACAGAGAGGTTTTCGGAATTTCAACGGTAATTCTCAAGGAAATCATTGGTATTTTCACGAAAAATTGTCTGGGGTTCCAACGTGATGATGTGTGGATCATTCGGGGAATTCTACGGAAATTCGACTGAATCTTCGAAATTTCCACGGAAAATTCTTCAAATTTGAATCGGCGTGGAAAAATATAGATCAGCGGCGTGACAAAATTTGAAACGGCGGCGCGCCGATGCAAAAATGCCGGCGGCGGCGGCGTGGCGCGGCGGCGCACACCTCTAATCGAATTTCCCCAGCGGTGGATTCAATTTTTTGTAGGTGGTCGTTCGGCCACCAATGTCGCTTGCAACGGTTTTGCTTATGTTTACGTGTGTGCACTACCGCCACCTGGTTGCCGCATGTCCACCTTTAAGGTTCCCCCAAACACAGGCGACGCGACAGTCGTGACGCGATTCTATCGCCGTAGGTATGGAAGCGTAAATAGGCTATTGCCTACAGCGACCCAACGATAGAATCGCGGCGACTGGCTGTCGCCGTCGCGGCGATGGAATCGCTTAGGTCTGGGGGAGCCTTTACAGTGCATTTAGCATTGGGGGAGAATGTATGCTTCTCTGGACCTATATGAATCAAACATAATGGAGAAAATTTGTTTGTACTGCCCAGGTCATTCCGGTCTTAGTTTGAAAATACGTTTAAAAGCCTTCCAAGCGACATGAATTATTTTCAATCAAAAGGTGATTCAGGGATTTAGCTTTTTTTTTCCAAATCAAGCATGCTTTCTCTAAATAACTGACAACGATCTACTATGTCACAATAATGTTTATTCGTTTATCTACAGTAATCATTACAATCTTCTTTCTCCATGACACATGTGTAAGTAATACTTGGTTCTTCTCCACTAGTTTCTTTTAATAAAAATTCAACCTACATACTCGTAAAACTCCGTACACGAACGAATTAATAAATAAGTTAAAAGGGCATGAAACTTGTTCCTGATAGTCTTGTAAAGGTTCACTGATAACTGTTACGAATATGATACGCGCTTTACGCAAATTGGCCAGTCTTAATTCTAAGCAATCGTTGATTAATACCTAGAATACTACTATCGCTAAATTTTAATGTTAGACACGGTCAGTTAAAATTTGCTCCGTACGAAGCCATTTTCAATTCAGTCCTAATCTATAAAATTGTTTCGTCCTATACTTATGGTAAGTTGCACTCGGACAAGTCTTTCCATGATAACTTGGAATTTGTTTATCTCGATTAGTTATTTCGTTTTTGTCAGCTCGCTGTTTTACGATTTAATATCACAAGAGATTCATCACGTAAAAGTTGCACACGTGTGGTTTCTAGCTTTAAGTGAGGCTTCCGGTTTTGAACCGATTGTTGGTACATGGATGTCGATGGTTGCCTATCGTCTACCAGTTGGAGATTTCGCGAGTCCGCTCCAGAGGTGGTTTCCTAAAATTAAGGAGAGATAAATGGCTGCGTTTTGTCCTAACTATCCACGGGGTGAACGTCTTTTACGGAAGCATTCTGGAAAGTGCTACTTTATGTAACGATTGAGACATGGCAGCTGCGGATGCGATGCTGGAGTTAGAGTCTTGCGAAATTGTACGCTGGATTCCTTGCGGTGGGTTTTGCTGGGCCCGGCGGAACGGATAGCGCCAGGGCGACTTTGGGACGTCGTGCTGGAAACCGCGGTTTTCGATGCCCGCCTTGTCATTTGTTTGGTCCCGAGTTTTCGATGATAGCCGGCTGAAATAGGGGCATTGCTTTAGGTTTGTTCGGTTGTAAAACTAACATCATAGCGTTATACCGCAGGATACGCGATCCAAGACCAGGGGGTTCCTCCAAACCTTTGCTATTACGTTTGCGGTATCGAACATCGTGAGATTCTTCTAATATCACGTGTCTGTCATAGGGCGTGTCGTAATAAACCTGAAATACACAACTATGTGAAGCAATCACATGCGAACAAATTCGCAACTTATGTACCTCCAGGATGGTTGAGAATCGGTGTGGCCAAACCAAATCGATAATTGCTATTATCAGTCCAATCGATAAGCAGAGGATACCTACAAGGAAGAATTAAATTTGTTTTTTCTAGCCTAGGAAATGGTGCAAAGTTGTGGCTGATGTGGATTCAGTATTTCCATCCTATTCAAAGGTCATTTGGCCGAACGACCACAGGGAAATTTATCAGAGAATTTAATTTGTATAGCCCATGCTACTGACATTTGGAGTCTCCAAATAGCCTTTTGATAATAGAAGGTAATTTGCTGACAGACAAAACAAAGGTGGATTTCGAAACTTCGTTGAACGGTAAATGCGTATCATTGAACTGAATAGTCATGAGGAGCTGCGTACATTGAATAAGGTTAGAGAAGCAATTGAAACCTGAAAACAGACGAGCTCGGTGGTCTAGTGGCTACCGCTTCTGCCTTATAAGCAGGAGGTCGTGGGTTCAATTCCAGGCTCGTCCCTTTCCTACTTTGTATTTCTATCTTAGTTTTTTCTGTGTTTCACGTTATACCAAAACGATTCCTACTTGTTATAACCTTCCACACAATCCCAAAACCTCCCGTGGCACCTATGAGAGGTCGTAGAGTTCTCTGCATCTTTCTTAAGTAGGTGTCCAACAAACCATCCTTCCCCTTCCTCAGCATTCGCAAGGACGTGGCCAGGACAGATCTCGACTATTGGAGAGTACATTGCTTCCATCTAAGAGTTAGTGATTAGTCCCAAATCAATATCTTTGGTAACGGATGAAAGTAATGCTACTCTCATACAATAGTCTTGGCTTGTACCACCTACGAATTTGTGCGAACTGCTAAATGCTAATGCTAATGCTAATGCTAGAAGCAATTGAAACCTGAAAACAGAGATATGGGGAATTACCAGCTGAAAGGTCACACCCAGCCTGTACGCCAATTGCGCAGGAATAACGCTTTTTAATTTGGTGAAATATTCTATTTAACAGACTGAGACCGCGTGAAGAGTCCTTCGTCGGTGATTTCTGGTCTGGAACTTTGTTGAAGAATTTAACATTGGTAATTTGGCTTAGGGACATTCAGGGGGGGAGTAAGCCTGTCATCCACGAACAAATCAAGCCTACCTAAGATGTATTATCCGGGCCTCGCCGCTTGGGAGAGGCGGGCCACCCCGCTTGGCAAGTGTAACATTTTTCGAACTGGAATCTTGTAGGATATTGGTTAACCTACACTACTGCTGACTAACGAAAAAATTGTGGGATTGTTTATTTACATTTGCTTCATACTACATGCAGAGGAGGCGCGATGCACCGCATATTACCCCCCTGGGGACATTGCACTTATCAACTGTGGAAATGCTTAATGAACACCTGAGACGAGACCTGCAAAGACGCTGCTTCTTTTCTCTTGTTTTGACACTTGTTCTTCTTTTCATCACAGTTGACCATCGAGTTTCAACTGTTTACTTGACTGTTTCACCCTGAGACGAGACCTGCAAAGACGCTGCTTCTTTTCTCTTGTTTTGACACTTGTTCTTCTTTTCATCACAGTTGACCATCGAGTTTCAACTGTTTACTTGACTGTTTCACCTAAGCCCCAGGTGGACCCTTCTGAGCACAATAAAAGTGTATCCAATTCACGAAATAGTTAATTCATTTTCATAAGGATTTTTATACCGGGAACAAAACACAGGTTTATTACTGATTATTAACAAGCTAAACGGAAGGTTTGGAATACTCGTTAAAGTAAAAAGTCTTGGTAAAACAAAAATGATGTGGAATATTTTATTTGGGATACCAATACTTTCACTCAAAAAGCTGCTGGTTGCACCTGACAGTTCGTGACAGCAGTTAACTGGCAGCAGCTGAAGTTACATTTTTTCCTCTTTGCAGGTCTCGTCTCAGATGAACACCAAACAGTGAAACGGACATAATGCAATGCCAACAAAGAAAATAAATAGACACAATAACCTCCGGTGCGCTGATCACGTTGTTCGTAAGCTGGAAGATCACAGGCTTCGAGGTAAACTGACCCGAGAGAGGGACCTCAGGATCAAGTCCAATGGGGACGTCCCAAAATCAAGCTCATCAAGAAGAAAGCTGGAGCTTATCAGGTATCAGGAAAGTATCATCACAAGGTGAGGTGATCTTGAGTGCCCCGTGATTTAGTCAAGGACACGAATTAAGAAGGCATTTTAGTAAAGTTTAAAGTTCCATTCAAAAGTGAAGCCAGAACTGTTAAAATGCAATTTTCAACTAATTAAAGCAATAATAGAGCACTTCGTCAGTTTCCAAAAATGTCGTTTTATCAAGTAGTTTGATATTTTAAGGTCGACATTGCATGGGGCAGGATACAGACTTACGCATAAAGATGCATTTTACGCCAAAACTATATTTTTTAGAAAAAAAAGTTCTACAAACCGATGATTATGGTACAATTGAAGATTAGGGTGGCTCAAGGATTTTTCATAAATTGACTTTGTGTCAGGGGTTCACAGCACAAATCTCGCGTAACACTACCCTCCGTAACACTTCTTAATATGGCGTCGAAGTTTTACTCAGACTTTTTACACTGGTTCAGATTAATAATGGAGACGGAGTACAGGTAAAGTGTCTTGCCTTTCTGGACGACGGATCAGAACTGACACTTATGGACCAGTAACTTGTCGTGGATCGGGGCTTATCACAAAACTACCTTCAACTCTGCTTAAAATGAACGGGAGGCACACACCGTTACGAAGCGAACACTGACTCAGCTAAAGGCTGATCACGGGTACTTGCGCGGATTACCCGTGATTACCCATACTCAATAGTTCGATCATGGATACTGATCGCGTTGAAGGATGCCAATATTATTTTGGTGCGAAAAATACGTGAAGGCAAGATGGGGGAGCTGATTGTCGTGAAGACTAATCTCGGCTGGATAGTCTATAGCGGCTGGGTAACAGCGAGCTCCATGAGCACTAGTCATATCTGCACTTGTAAACAGCAAAGCGAGATGCATCTTGACCAGATGGTCAAAGATTACTTTTCCAATAATAATTTAGTGGTCAAATCGAATAAACTTGAGCGACTTTCGAAAGGTGATGAACATGCCCTATCGATTCTCGAATATCGCATACGATTCAATGGTGGGCGCTACAATACTGGTTCCTTCCAATATTTTCGGTGTATGTGTAATCCGAATAAGCCTGGAAAGTTGAGGATTGTATGGGATGCGTCAGCACCCGCGTATGGAACTTCGTTGAACTCTGTTCTCCTTACCGTCCCGGATCAATTAACCTCACTGTCACTGTCAGGCATTCTGTACCGGTTTCGTGAATATCGGATCGGCCTTTTTGCTGACATTCGGGAAATGTTCACCAGGGAGCAATAATTCCTGAAGACCAACAATCTCAGCGTTTTCTGTGGCGCGGTAGCGGAGGAACCGATGAACTTAAAACCTTTGTTTCGTGACGTGTTGTTCTCCCGCTACTGCTCAGTTCGTTGAAAACAAGAATGCTGACAGATTTGGAGAAGAGCATCCTGAAGCAGTAGCGGTCATCAAGAAACTCCACTACGTGGACGGTATGGTGAAAAGCGTAGAAACAGTGGAGGAAGGCATTTGCGCTAGCAGAATCTGTGCGTTTCATCCACGCATCAAATTAGGTTGGACGTCATTTCCTCTTCCATCTTATGAATCACGTTGCATGCTTATAAACATACAAACTTTGAAATAGCGTTGAGAGTTTGCAACGGTTTCATTTGTTAACGATATAGTATCTCAACGTGTTGACTCAACTGAAATTTTGTCGAAATTAAATTTTTACATACCTTCTCGGCTACTTCGACATAGGACATTATTTTTCACTAACCACCGCCGAACAAATTATGCCAAATTTGGACCTCTTAACCGAATGATGGCTGTTTATAATCAACACTGCGAAGCTATTGACTTAACAATGTCTCGGCATAACATTAAACAATATTTTCAAAAAACAAACATAAGAAATTCAACAATTTAAATTCACAATTACAAACTTTAGCAAAAAATATTTTTTTATTGTATTTCATAATCTACTATAGCATTACGAAAGACAAGGTGGATTTGAAATATGGAATTGGGTTTCAAACCCGCCACTAGTAGCCTTCAAAATGAACGACGAGAAGTCCACGGAGAAAGGTTTAAATATTGTTTCCGAGCTTGAGAAGCCAGAAAATCCTCGGAATGTGGTGGGATACACAAGAAGACGAATTCAAATATGTATAAGATTTGCTGAACAAGATTTGATGCAGCCTTGCTGAGGGGTCATCGCTGTCCTGCCAAAAGAGAGATCCTTCAAACGTTCCTCTGGGTCTTATCGACCATTTCTTGATCTTGTTGAAGATCCTACTTCAGGAAGTGTGGCATGCCAACGTTGACGGGGAGAAACGATTCCCGAGAATCTGTTCGATAGATGGCGTGATTGGATTGGTTAGTTACAGATTCCGAGATGTTTCAGACGCATCCTATCCTGAACTAAAGCTAATGCCATCAAAATTCACGTTTTTGTAGACGCCAGCGAAACTGCAATAGCGGCCGTTGTGTTCTTACGAATTGCGGCAGCTGAATAAGTGGAATGCATTTTAGTAATAGCCAAGACGCGAGTAGCACCATTCAAATATACTTCTATTCCACGGCTAAAACTACATCAGGGTGCGGTTCTTGGCTGCAGACTGGCAGCTAGCGCTACGCAAAACCTTACGATGAATATCTTGAAGCGAACGTTTTGAACCGATTCGAGAAGCATTCTTTGTTGGCTACGTGCTGGCCTCAAAAGGTACAGTGCTTTTGTTGGTTCTAGAATCGGCGAAATCCTGGAGTCGACGGATATTGACGAATGTCGTTGGGTTCCAACTATATCCAATGTGGCGGATGACGGAACTAGGTGGCGAAATAAACCCGATCTGTCTTCGGAAAGCAGGTGGTACAATGGACTGAGTTCCTGATGGGAGCGGAAGAGACGTGGCCGTCACTTCCACAAAAATCAATCTTCACCGAAGAAAAGATGAGATCCAGCATTCTACTCCTTTTTAGATAATGGAGTCAGCAATCGACAACATGCAACTAATTTCCTAAAAACTATTCTTATCTATTATACGTTAAAATCTCCCTACAGTACATGCGTTAAAACTCATTGTAATAAAATTGGTTAGGAGACATTTCTGAATGGTAAGGCACTGGAGGCACTAAACGTAAGAGAGTCTTCATAAATAATACATTCTGGTCGTGGCTAACGATTATCTTCACATATCAAATACAGGAAATTTTAACCAACCATAAAGCTTGTGGTGGCTTATTTTTAAGGAAGATGATCCCTCCAGTTGCCGTGCGTGTCTATTTTCGTTACCGAGTTACATCAATTTATTCGAAAAAATATGACTTAAGTCAAATGGATAAAACTCTAGATAAAAAACATATCTTCAATTTTATAATATAATAACTCCGTGTAAACATCATATGGTATATAGTCAAGTCGAACGCCATGCGGAACCGAAGCAAGTGATAAAAGCTCACGTAAAGATTTTACAATTTGGCTGTGAAGACGAGACGTCCATCGCATCATCCGGAAGTGTATGTCATGGACGTTGCCACATTTGGATCTACATGTTTTCCAGCATCAGCACAGTACATCAAGAACCTCAACGCAGAAAAATATTTCGATAAGTATCCTCGAGCTGCAAGTGCAATCAAGAACAAGCACTATGTGGATGATTACCTGGATAGCTTTCAGACAACCCAGGAAGCTATCGCAGTTTTGAAAAAAGTAAAATTAGTACACATGTTAGGTGGATTTACGCTACGGAACTTCCTGTCCAATGAGGCCGAAGTTTTGGGTGGAATAGGAGCATCATCTCTAGTGGAAACGAAAAGCATGGATCTGGAACGGGGAGAGATGTCGGAATCGATTCTAGGCATGAAATGGATTCCGGGAGAGGATGTGTTTGTATACACGCTTGGTCTAAGAGAAGATCTACAGTACATACTTGCAGAGGGCCACATTCCCACCAAACGATAGATAGCTAGAGTCGTGATGAGCTTGTTCGACCCTCTGGGGTTCATTGCCTGCTACAGGACATTTGAGCAAAAGTTACAGAATGGGATCAGCAGATACCGCCCGAAATTAATGAACGATGGCAGCAATGGTCTAATCACTTTGGGAAGTTGCAACAGCTTCGTATACCCCGATGCTATTTCCACGCGCTATTTCCAGAGAATATTAATGACATTCAAATTCACCTTTCATAGATGCAAGCGAGTCAGCATACGCCTGTGCGGTGTATTTCCGATTGCAGACCGACCGTGGCGTACGAGTAGCTTTGGTTGGAGCTAAAACCAAAGTAGCGCCACTGAAAATGCTCTCAATTCCTAGGCTGGAGCTCAAAGCAGCTATTCTCAGAGTACGTTTTATGGAAACCATCCAAACTTTCCATGAGTTTCCAATCTCTCGTCGCTACTGTTCCCGAGTAGACGAAAATAGCTCAATAATATCAAATGTTGATAAGATAGCAAAATGAGATATGGACATGATTGATATAAGAGATAAAAGATCAGACGATAATATCAAAATTTTGCACTAAAATATCATCAGAAGATCAAGTTATGCTATTTGTAATAAGTGATCAATATCATGTGCCATTAGTTTGTTCTTATCCATAGCATATATTGATATTTAAATGATATTTCGGTGCAAATTTTTGATATTGTTGCCTGTTCTTTTATCTCTTATATCAATCAAGTCCATATCATGTTTTGTTATTCTGTTCATGGCTTCTACCCGGGTTGGACCGATTCCGGAACAGTACTTGCATGGATACGGTCGCGTGATCACAGGCGGTTCCACAAGTTTGTAGTAGTGCGCGTCGGTGAAATTTTGACTTCCACGGAGGTGAACGAGTGGAAGTGGGTGCCGACCATACTCAATGTAGCAGATTTAGCCACCATATGGGACGCGAATCTACAGTTTACCAACAAAAGCACCTGGTTCCAGGGGCCAAACTTCATCCGTTGTCCAGAAGAAAGTTGGCCACAACAACAGCCAAACATCTCAACGGAGGTAGAAATCCGGCCAGTCAATTTTCACTGCGCTACTTTTGAACCGATGATGGATTATGCTAGATTCAGCCGTTGGAATCGACTTCATCGGTCTACGGCATACGTATTGTGTTTTATCGATAACATCCACCGGAAGAAGCAAGGTCAGGAAATAGAGCTCAGGGCACTCAACAGTGATGAACTATGCAGAGCTGAAGAAGTCCTGTGGAGGTCAGCCCAAATGGATGTCTACCCCGACGAAATTGCCGTTCTAGCCAAGTTGCAAGGACCACCTGAACGCCGTCACAATACAGTGGAGAAGTCCAGCAATATCTACATCAAGTGGCCTTTCCTTGACAACAGAGGAATCTTGCGGTCCCGTGGCCGCATCAAAGCAGCTCCATACACAGCAATGGAGGCTAAATTTCCTGTATTTTTTCCCAAATATCACGCAATAACTTCTCTTATCGTAGATGGTATCATCGTCACTTCCGCCACGCGAATCGTGAGACAGTCGTAAACGAAGTTCGTCAACGTTTTGACATCCCGATGTTAAGAAGATTAGTGGACAAAATTGCAAAAGAATGTATCCAGTGCCGCATTTTGAAAGCTGCTCCAAGACCACCGGTGATGGCTCCACTTCCGAAGCAGCGTTTGACGGCATTCGTGCAACCATTTACGTTCACAGGACTGGATTACTTCGGTCCAATACTTGTCAAGGTAGATAGAAGCAATGCCAAACGTTGGGTGGCTCTCTTCACCTACTTCACTACCAGAGCAATCCACATGCATAATGGCTGTACAACGCTTCGTATCTCGCCATGGACTTCCTAAGGAATTCTGGACTGACAATGCAACCTGTTTCCATGGCACGAATAACTAACTAAAGACACTCTCAGAAGCAAAGAAAAGGGCCATGGCGGAAAAGTTTACCACAGCACAGACATCCTGGAAGTTCCCACCAGCTACACCACACATGGGTGGAGTATGGGAGCGACTCGTCCGCTCGGTCAAGACAGCAATCGGAGCTATAACAGAAGGACCACGCCGACCGGATGACGAAACGTTGGAAACAATTCTGCTCGAGGCAGAGTGAATGATTAATTCAAGACCTCTCACCTATGTCCCAATAGAATCGGCAGATCAAGAAGCTCTGACGCCGAACCATTTTTTGTTGGGACACTCATCCGGTTCAAAATTTATGCCCAACGAGGTAGCTGGAAGATGGTCAGTTTCATATGAATTTTGGAAACGGTGGCTGAAGGAGTATCTTCCGATAATAACGCGCAGATGCAAATGGTTTCAGGATGTCGCCGATTTGGCAGTTGGAGATTTGGTCTTAGTGGTGGATGGAAAGGCTAGAAACCAGTGGCTTCGTAGAAGAATTGAGGAAGTGATCCCTGGTCGGGAAGGGAGAGTGAGACGGGCGTTAGTGCGAACGTCAACAAGGCTCATCCGAAGAGCAGCCGTTAAGTTAGATGTCTTGGACGTCTTGGAGAATAGTAAACCAACACACTGAACTCCGGACTCACCGGGGCTTAGTAAGGTTTACGGGTGGGGGTATGTGAAGACGAGATCCCTCGCTGCACAGCTCTAATCGTCGCAGCGCTGTATCAACCGATACGAGTGACAACCGTTGACATGACAGCGATGACATCGTAGGGAATGGAAGATGTGAATACGAAAAAAATCTTTGTCATATAGCAAGGGCGAATTAGTTTGTTTACTAGTCTAAAATCGAAATCTAAATTCAAAGTTCCTTAATCAGTATATACATATCATTATATTCATCTACACGATACAGAAGATATTTCTAGTAGCCGTAGAGCAGTGTAGATTGTAAGTTACCTACTTTATACGATACAGAATACCTAATATTGAATTGTTATACATCTAGGACAGTTGAACTCATTGATCGTTCTAACGTTGAAACCTATTTTGCCTTTGTTACTAACGGTCACCAAATTTGTGAGTATTCATACATACATCAAATCGTCGTAATTTGTATGGAACTAATAAACGTACATTACAGCTTAAAGCTAACATCCTACATAAACGGAGATTGCTATCCATAGTTGGTGTCCCTTAACACCACATTGGCAGTTGTGACAGTTCAATTACTTACGAATAACCCTAAAAAATCGTGAAGCATCGGCTATCGAACGAATACTACTGGAGGACAGGTAAGCGAAATGATGCCCACGGAGGGTGTGAAGACTGTTACATTGCATGTGAACATATCACTGGTAGGTAACAAAACAGAAAGGGTTAAATAAATAAACAATTTAACCCTAATGGTAGAAAACATGTTTTGTTGCTGAAAGAATTAGAAATATCTCGAATAAAAATGGTCATAATAAAGGCCAAGCGTTAAAAGCGCAGAATAGAGGCCGATGGATAGAAAAAGGCCACCGAGGATGCCGAGCACCGAAACACATCTGGATAAATTACTCATTGCTCTAACAGGAAAAAATGCCCGAGACGAAGAAGACCGGCAGCAGGGAGCCTGTTTTGGGCTGTAGCTGCTCCAGCAACCGGGAGTTCTTTAGCGAGATCGACCAGACCGTGAAGCACGATGTTACGTTGGCGGATAGCTCCGCCGTGAAATCCGGTGTTGGTGAAGTCTCGCTGAAATGTATGGCAGAGTGAACGAAGCGTTAATGCAAGATGTGTTGTATGACACGAAACTGAACAGCAGAGTTTTCTCTGTGCGGATGTCAGCACAGAATGGACTGACTGTGAACCTTGTGGAGTCGAAATGCCAAATTATACCAAAGTGAAAGTAGAAGCCGTTGCAGCACTTCCTTGAAACCTGTATGCAAGTAGCGAAGAGCTTGAAAACAAGTGCCGGGGGAGAATAAAAGCGGAAACAGAGTGTTGGACGGGAGTAGAAATGGATCGGGGTCGGGTAAGCGATCCACGCTGGAACTCCGAACGATAAGTACCCATGCAGAACGATGTGTTGATTTTGTGTTTGTGAGGAAGAGTGTGAGGAAGGAGAGTGCGAAAAGGAACTAGCGATTTAAAGATCGGTACGTGCAGCTGCAATTTACTTAACTTTATCGGAAAACATGGAAGTTCAAATGAAGAAATCAGCCGGGTGGCATCCCTATCTCACACAATATGTTTGTTTTGCAGCCAATAAATCAATAAAAGTGCACATCGATGAAAACAAAGAGCCATCTGTCAAACGCGTCAATTTTTCTGTGCTTTAACAAAAGTGCTATAAAGTAAAAGTGCAATTCAAAACACAGTTTTCCACGCAATTAAAGTTAATTTCGTTTCACTATTTCGAATAACAAATGGCGCGTAAGTATTATCAATGTGTGAATACGTTTTCAACAATATAATGTGACAATATAATGCTTGAAAAGCCATAGATATGGCTCGCAGGGGATGGTCCATTCGGAAATCTGCTGTTTCGTTTGAAGCCACGGTTCGTAGGAAGCCGAAACAACAGAAGAGTCGGGTAAACCGACGGTGTTGACCGCCGATGAAGAGAAGGTAATCATAGAATGGATTTGTTTTCGGCACAATCGGGGCTTCCCAGTTGATGCACAGCGTCTGAAAACTTCTGTGGCTCACTTCATCCTAAGTTCCGGCAAAAAGAACCCTTATACAAAAAGGATCCCCGGCTGTAAGTGGATGAAGCTATTTCTACAACGGCATCCTGAAATCTAACGTAGCGTGCAAAGTTTTCTGCCAAACAACGCACGTTTCGGAAAAACAAATTATAAAATGGTTCCGTGAAATCGACCTTTTTTCATAAACGAAAGTTGTATCACATTCTTCATCCTTCGTAGCTTAGTTGGTTAAAGCACCAGTCCAGCGTACTGTAGGGTCATGGGTTCGAGTCCCATCGAAGGGAAAGTGGTTACCTCCAATACATTTTCCAAATCAATATCTTCCACATAACGTACATATTCACATATGAGTTTTCATAACATTGTAAATTAACGTCCAAGTCGGGTGGTTTAATCCCCGGAAATAGGCAATTACCTTTGATTGAACATCACATTCTTGTTAAGCCTTAATGCATTTTCAATATGGACGAGTCTGCTATTCGGATGGTACCTAGAGATGTCGTAAAATCCCGATTAATCGATTAGTTACTAATCGATTACTCTTGATTCTTGTCGATTATTGAATCGATTAATCATGGTATAGTAATCGATTCAAAATTAATCGATTATCACAACGATGAATCAAAAAATTAATTTGCGACATCTCTAATGGTACCGACAAAAGAACAGGTTTTTGTGAAAACTGGTGAAAAGTATGTTCATACAAATAATGGAAATTCGGAAACTCTCGCTTCACCTATGATCTTATTCCCGTATAAACAAAGGCTATCCTCAAAAAATAGAAGAAGTGCACCACTGGGTTGGTCCATTGGACGCAATGAATCAGGATGGATGACACGCGAAACATTTTTGAATTATTTGAGACTATTAATTTTTGTCGTAACAATCAAATCACGTTGATTTCTTTGTTTCCAAGTGCAACGCACCTGCTTCAACCGTTGGATGTGCCCTTTTTCAAGCTTTTTAAATTTCAATGGAACAAACGTTTAATCGAACATCGAACTTTTCACGCCGAAGAATCATTGCCGAAACATGCAATTGCACTACTAATGATAGTAGGTAGATGATATGGGAAATCTGAAAAATGTAACTTATGCATGGATTCGGGAAATGTAGTAATGTGCCGTGGAATCCAGGTGCAGTTAATTGCCGAATGCTGTTGCAAACCTCAGTTGGTTCTGGCGACATTTCGGCTATCTGTGTAGAAATAGTGCACGACAGGCACAGTGAAGCTAATGAGGCGAAAATATGCTTGAGACATATTGAATTCAAATTCAAGGTTGGACAGCTGGAAATATTTGAGAAACATCAATTGGATTTAGTCTGGCCGGGTCTTCTTGGTGACACCAACTTGTGTTCTATGTTTGGCAGGTGACTAAACGAGAGGTGTTCGCGATGGCGAATATGACGCAACCCAGCCTAGCATCGCTCCGCATTTCAACCCTGTATAGCAATTAAGTTCTCTTTTATTTCCCTTTCCTTTCCCATCCCATCGTTAAGCAAAATCCACACACACCAAAGCCGAGTAGGCCGCGGGTGTACAGTCACCTATGACCACCAACTTTTTTTTGCTTGCGTCATGAAAGTACAGTACCGATAGAGCGAGGCCGCTGATTGGCGGACCAATCAGATTTTTCGAATACATTTTTTCACCTGCGGCAACTATAAAAGAGTGTGAAACAGAATTTCTTGTCATTAGTAAATCGTAATCTGCACAGTGAAATAAAGATTAAAACGAAACCTGGTCTGGATCATCATTTCAAGCTGAGCCCTGAGGATTGCGGCAGCTGCTGCACGTCTGGTCGCTGAAAGGATTTTGCCGCAATTTGGTTCTGTTGCTTCCCGTTCCCGCTTTGCCTGCAGCAACCGATTTCCTCCGAGGGATTTGGCCGCTGCTCAGTAAACCCTCTGCTGGTGTGATTATCGCGGATGTACCGCTGGAACTAACGAATGCCACAATTTCTCGCTGCCTTCCCCCTTGAAAGAGTTATCGGCCATAGTTCTTATCAGAATTGACCACTAGGAAGGCAGACGATCGAAGAGCTAGTTAGTCCTGTTTGAGTTTTAATAGCAGAAGGGTTTCTGAGTCCGGCATTGTTGATGCTGGGGATCAATCGGTTGGCTGCTCCGTTGCTGTGAAAAGCTTGCGTTGGCGTGTGTAGCCAACATAGTGGTCCGTCCGAACCGGATGAAGAGAAACGAACAGAACTACAGTCCAAGTGAAATCGCAGTACAGTTCGAAAAAGTGTTGTGATCTTTTCGATTATTTTCGACTGCAACTGCTTGTGAAAAGAAAGACAAGAGAACATGGAACAATTGTGAAGAATGTAGCACAAAAGTGAGTGATTTCCAAAAGAACACTGGTAGCGTTTCTGTGATCGAGCAGTGTTATCATCGTGTGCTTCGTGACTGTTGCTCTACCGTAGCAGCATTTCCCCCATCCGATGACACCAATACCACGCACACCAGAGACATCAAAGAAATCGAAAATGGAGGATGTCAAAACATTAGTCCATCAGCGTGGCCAAGCGAAGGCCAGTGTTACCACCATCGTCAAGGCACTGGAACAGGCGGAGGATGATCCGAGCCAGGTGAGTCTTCCGATCCTACGAGTATATTCTAAAAAACTTGAAACGTTTTATAATACGTATGTTGCCTTCCACAAGGAAATTCTGGCAAATACCCCATCCGGAAAGCTCGATGAGCAGGATGGGAAACTTTCCGAGTTTGAAAATCTCCACACTGATGCTATGATTCGTGTGGAGACACTTATCGAATGTTTGACCAAACCTTTTTCCGCTGCTACACCAGCTGCAGCACAATTGAATTCTCCTCAAGTGATTATTCAGCAACAGCCACTCAGGGCGCCAATCCCGTCCTTTGACGGGCGTTATGAGAATTGGCCCCGTTTTAAAACGATGTTCCAAGACATCATCAATAAGTGTTCCGACTCCGATGCAATAAAATTGCATCACCTTGATAAGGCGTTAGTTGGTGCAGCAGCAGGTATTATTGACGCAAAAACTTTGGCGGACAATAATTACTCTCATGCTTGGGACATTCTCATAGAACGGTTTGAAAATAAAAGGGTGATTATTGACACCCACATCGGGGGGCTTTTGTCATTGAAAAGAATGAGTGGGGAGTCTTATCGGGAGCTACGGGAACTGCTAGACACGTGCACTCGGCACGTAGAAGGGTTGAAGTATATGGGTCAACCAATCGATGACACATCTGGGTTAATCATAACAAAAATACTAACATCTTGCCTTGATCCCGTTACTCGGAAATACTGGGAACGTTCTCTCACTCACGGTGAATTGCCTAATTTCGATGATACATTGCAATTCCTCAAAGAGCAGTGTCGTGTTCTCGAAAGATGTGAAACTGATCAACCCGCTGTCGCAAAGTCCTCTGTTGGTAGGTCGATTCAACCTGCGTCAAAGTCAGTAAACGTCAAGGTTCATGCATCTACTTCCGCGGAAAATGGTGAACCGTGTGTGCAGTGTGGTGGTAATCATTTTAATTACCAATGTTCCGAATTTCGCAAATTGTCAGTATCAGCTCGAATTGCAAAGGTGAAAGAGTCTCGAATGTGTTTCAATTGTCTTCGACGTGGCCACCGGTCGTTGAACTGTCCATCTAAGGGTAGTTGCTCTAAGTGTCACAAGCGACATCACACTCTTCTGCATGAGGAGGGGCAGAAGCAGGATAGCCCCACACAATGTGTAGCAAAGCCACCAGAACAAAATGTTTCGGTTCAAGCGTCTTCTCCTAATGATCCACAACCATCTACTTCCGATAGTTCCGAATCCACGAATCTTTCTTCGACTTGTTGTTCAGCTGTTCTTCCAAATGTACTGCTTCTCACGGCCGTCGTGAATCTGTTAGACAAAACCGGTTGTGTTGTCCGTTGCCGAGCGTTTTTGGACTGTGGAGCACAAACAAATCTCCTTACTGCTTCAATGTACCAAAGGCTAGGAATTGAGGGTACAACAGTTAATGCGGAAATTGTCGGCGTGAGCGGTGCCCGCAGTAAGTCAACACGGATGGTCGAGGTGAACGTCCACTCATTGCATACCGATTACAACTCGTCGTTGAAATGTCTTGTCACACAGCGAATCACGAATCCTCTTCCATGTAAGTCCGTAAACATTTCTGGATGGAAAATCCCCTCAGGATTTCCATTGGCTGATCAAAGTTTGGTAGCCCGGCAGAAATAGATCTGTTGATTGGAGTGACAGAATTCTTCCGTCTATTAAGACCAGGACATCTTGTCATCGGCGAAGGCTTGCCGCAGCTACGCGAAACTGAATTGGGTTGGGTGGTCGCCGGTGAAATCCAAGACGAGTCGTTAGCTGTGGTGAATTCGCAACTAGTGAATTCGGTTACTATCGAGACTCTGAATGAAGCAATAAAGAAGTTCTGGGAGATTGAGGAAGTGGACAGTCTAACGGCTCATTCGACGGAGGAACAGGAATGTGAGGAATCGTTCCGCCAGTCGTACCAGAGAGATTCTACTGGCAGATTTGTAGTGAAACTCCCGTTTCGAAGCAACTTATCCCAGCTTGAAGATAATAGATCTTTGGCTCTTCGTCGTTTCATCTTTCTTGAAAGACGTTTACAGAAACAACCTAGCTTGCGAGTCCAGTACTCATCATTCATTGATGAATATGAGCGGTTGGGGCATTGTAAGGAAATACGTGAGTCCGAGGATCGCCCTAACACGGTGAAATATTACATGCCTCACCATGCCGTGCTTCGACCAGATAGTTCGAGTACCAAACTAAGGGTTGTATTTGATGCATCCGCCAAATCGTGTCCCACTGGTACGTCACTCAATGATGTGCTACAGGTCGGTGCAACTGTTCAGAGCGACTTATTCAGCATTTTGCTGAGGTTCAGAATGTACCGTTTCGCCTTCACCGCTGATATAACGAAGATGTACAGACAAGTTCGTGTTCACCCAGAACAGACCTCAGTCCAGAGAATTTTCTGGCGTGCTAGCCCAACTGAAAGGCTTCGAATCCTGGAATTGCAAACCGTCACATACGGGACCGCTGCAGCTCCATTCCTGGCAACCCGTGCATTAGTCCAACTTTGTGAGGATGAAAGGTCTGAATTTCCTCTGGCGGCGCGCATAGTACTGGAAGATTGCTATGTCGATGACATAATATCAGGTGCTGATTCAGTTGAGGAGGCTGTTGAATGCGGCAAGCAGCTTAAATCTATGCTAGAGAAAGGAGGATTTCCAGTGCACAAGTGGTGTGCGAATACCGAGCTGATTCTACGAGACATTCCGGAATCTGAACAAGAGAAACTGCTTCAACTTGATCAACTGTCTACTAATGAAGTGATTAAAACGCTTGGGTTGATATGGGATCCACTTACAGATGAATTCCTGTACGCTACTGACAACTCTTCAGAAACCACACCTGTTACCAAGCGAATGGTATTTTCGAAATGTGCAAAGTTGTTCGATCCAGTAGGTTTTCTCTCTCCTATCGTTGTGTTGGCAAAACAATTGATGCAACGTACATGGTCAGCTAAAATTGATTGGGATTCTCCTTTAGAAGGGAACCTACTAAATGATTGGCTGCGCTTCAGTGAATCTTTGAAAGGAGTAAGAGAAATAAAAGTTCCAAGATCTGTTGTTGGTTGTCAGTATTCTTCTTTGGAACTTCACGGCTTCGCTGATGCTTCAGGGTCAGCTTACGGAGCCTGCCTTTACATCCGATGCATTGGTTCTGGGGATGAATGTTTTGTTCGGCTGCTGTGCAGCAAAAGTAAGATTTCCCCTCTTCAGGAAATTACGATTGCTCGAAAAGAGCTCTGTGCAGCATTACTGCTTTCACGACTTGTCCACAAAGTAGCTCCCATATTGCATGCCAACGTGTCAGGCATTCACTTGTGGTCAGACAGTCAAATAGTACTTGCATGGTTGCGGAAACCTCCCGCAATGCTACAGCCGTTTGTTCGGAACCGCGTCATCGAGATAATCCAAGAGAATCAACATACGCAGTGGAGCTATGTTCGGTCGAAAGAGAACCCGGCTGATGTAGTATCACGAGGTCAGTCTCCTGATCATTTGAAAGGAAACTCGTTATGGTGGAATGGTCCAGCATTTCTACATTCGCGCGATTATGAACAAATTGTTCTGGAAGAATTACCCGATTCTTATCTTCCGGAAATAAAAACCTCCGCTGCAATCGCAATTACTGTCATGAATCTCGACGATCTTCCGCTATTCAAACGTTTTAGTTCTTTCCGAAAGCTCCAGCGCGTCCTTGCCTACGTTCAACGTTTCATAAAAAACTGTCGAGATAAGCTCAATCGTACAACCGAACCGTTTCCAACGATAATAGAGCTCAGAAGATCGCTACATACGATAGTAGTGTTGATTCAACACGAGACCCTAATGAAAGAAGTACAGCGTGTAGAGCAAGGTGAACCTTGCCGGAAAATCGGCGCGTTAGGTCCTTTTCTACAAGACGGAGCTGTGCGAGTTGGAGGTCGACTCCAGAATTCTTGTTTGCCAGTGCAGACAAAACATCAGTACATACTTCCACAACATCACATAACAGACCTCATTATTCGTGCATATCACGAGGAAAATATGCATGTGGGCCCGACAGGACTTCTGTCTGCTTTAAGGCAACGTTTTTGGCTTTTGGGGTCCCGATCCGCTGTTAGGAAAATAACAAGGCGTTGTGTGCAATGTTTCCGGTCGAAGCCGAGGGGTGTTACTCAGTATATGGGAAATCTGCCTTCAACGCGAGTAACATGTAAAGCTCCTTTTGAGATCACAGGAGTTGATTATGCGGGACCTTTTCTCGTAAAGCAAGGAACGAGAAAACCTGTGATCGTGAAGGCATACATATCAGTGTTTGTATGTCTAACAACAAAAGCAGTTCACATTGAACTTGTTTCGGATATGACAACCGTTGCGTTTATAGCAGCTCTACAGAGGTTTGTTTGTCGGAGAGGAGTTCCACGTGAAATACACTCTGATAATGGAACTAATTTTCGGGGTGCTAAAACAGAGCTGCATAATCTTTTCACGCTGTTCCAAGACCAAGTTTCTGTTCGGGATATTAATTCCTTTTGTCGATCAAAGGAAATCATATGGCACTTCATACCCCCAGAAGCTCCAGAATTTGGAGGCCTCTGGGAGGCAGCAGTGAAAAGTACCAAATACCATTTGAAAAGAATTCTCAAAGAAACTCCATTGACTTTTGAGGAGTTTGGCACGTTACTTGCACAAGTAGAGGCCATTCTTAACTCGCGTCCGCTTTTTTCGATCTCTGATGATCCTTCTGACGGTGATGTGATAACTCCGTCACACTTCTTAATTGGGCGACCCATGAATGCAATTCCGGAGCCGTCGCATGAGTCGATAAGTGACAATCGTCTAACTCGCTGGCAGCATTTGCAGAAGATAAGAGATCATTTTTGGAAATCATGGGTTAGGGATTATTTGGTTAGCCTTCAACCAAGAGCAAAACATTTTCTGCGTGCTCCAAACATTGCTCCGGGACAGGTTGTTTTACTGGAGGATAAGAATTTACCTCCACAACAATGGAAGATGGGCATTATTGTGGCGGTTTACCCTGGAAGTGACGAACTAGTGAGAACGGTAGACGTTCGCGTAGGGGAATCATTGTTTCGAAGACCTATTAATAAACTTTCTCTCCTACCCATAGAAGATAATCAGTCATCGGACAAGGATGCCACGACCACCCAATAGACGCCATCACTTGCGCGGGGGTGTATGTTCGCGATGGCGAATATGACGCAACCCAGCCTAGCATCGCTCCGCATTTCAACCCTGTATAGCAATCAAGTTCTCTTTTATTTCCCTTTCCTTTCCCATCCCATCGTTAAGCAAAATCCACACACACCAAAGCCGAGTAGGCCGCGGGTGTACAGTCACCTATGACCACCAACTTTTTTTTGCTTGCGTCATGAAAGTACAGTACCGATAGAGCGAGGCCGCTGATTGGCGGACCAATCAGATTTTTCAAATACATTTTTTTTCACCTGCGGCAACTATAAAAGAGTGTGTGAAACAAAATTTCTTGTCATTAGTAAATCGTAATCTGCACAGTGAAATAAAGATTAAAACGAAACCTGGTCTGGATCATCATTTCAAGCTGAGCCCTGAGGATTGCGGCAGCTGCTGCACGTCTGGTCGCTGAAAGGATTTTGCCGCAATTTGGTTCTGTTGCTTCCCGTTCCCGCTTTGCCTGCAGCAACCGATTTCCTCCGAGGGATTTGGCCGCTGCTCAGTAAACCCTCTGCTGGTGTGATTATCGCGGATGTACCGCTGGAACTAACGAATGCCACAATTTCTCGCTGCCTTCCCCCTTGAAAGAGTTATCGGCCATAGTTCTTATCAGAATTGACCACTAGGAAGGCAGACGATCGAAGAGCTAGTTAGTCCTGTTTGAGTTTTAATAGCAGAAGGGTTTCTGAGTCCGGCATTGTTGATGCTGGGGATCAATCGGTTGGCTGCTCCGTTGCTGTGAAAAGCTTGCGTTGGCGTGTGTAGCCAACAAGAGGCGAGGCTATTTTCAATTTCTCCAGAAGACGCTGCCGATGGATTTTAGAGTTTTGAGGATGATGGTATTCTGGGTAAGTTTTAAGCTGGAAGCAGAAAAATTGAAACTCACAAATTGAGTTTCAGCAGAACATCAACAAGCAATGGCGGCATGTAAAATGTTTGATTCAACAATTTCCTCAATGACACCGGATGACGTTTCGGTTACTGTTCGCAATGAATCTCTCTCAATAGATATACCGGAAGAACGAGAAGGGCGTGATATGGAAAATCAGGAATGAATGTTAGACAGAACGCAAAGCTTCTGTTTCCATTTGGTCCAGTATCGTCCAAAAGAAGGGACATTTTGTATTCATTCAACAAAACCGTACTACTTCCTACGCTCAAAGTCACGCAACATTATCAGAAACGACCACGTCCTCCTGCTGACGCTACTAGCAAAGAGTACAGAGCGTGGTTTGATAAATTACAAGCAAAAAAACGACAGGATGGATGGAATCGGGAAGATAAAAAAGCAGCCAAAATCGCAGTAAAACTCCTTGAAGATACGTCTAAAAATGACCCAAAAAAGACTAAAATTCTTATTTGATTTAATGATTCATGCATAATGAAGTAACTACCACATAATGAAGCTCTACCACAGATCAGGTGTTCGCCATACGTCAGGTATTGCAGAAATGCCGCGAATACAACGTGCCCACACATCATCTATTTATCGACTTCAAAGCCGCATATGATACAATCGATCGGGACCAGCTACGGCAGCTAATGCACGAAAACGGATTTCCGGATAAACTGATACGGTTGATCAAGGCGGCGATGGATAGGGTGATGTGCGTAGTTCGAGTTTCAGGGGCATTCTCGAGTCCCTTCGAAACCCGTAGAGGGTTACGGCAAGGTGATGGTCTTTCGTGTCTGCTATTCAACATCGCTTTGGAGGGAGTAATACGAAGGGCAGGGATTGACACGAGTGGTACGATTTTCACGAAGTCCGTCCAGTTATTTGGTTTCGCCGACGACATTGATATCATGGCACGTAACTTTGAGAGGATGGAGGAAGCCTACATCAGACTGAAAAGCGAAGCTAAACGGATTGGACTAGTCATCAACACGTCGAAGACGAAGTACATGATAGGAAGAGGCTCAAGAGAGGTCAATGTGAGCCACCCACCACGAGTTTCTATCGGTGGTGACGAAATCGAGGTGGTTGAAGAAATCGTGTACTTGGGCTCACTGGTGACCGCCGATAACGATACCAGCAGAGAAATTCGGAGACGCATAGTGGCTGGAAATCGTACGTACTTTGGACTCCGCAAGACGCTTCGATCGAATAGAGTTCGCCGCCGTACCAAACTGACTATCTACAAAACGCTTATAAGACCGGTAGTTCTCTACGGACACGAGACCTGGACGATGCTCGTGGAGGACCAACGCGCACTGGGAGTTTTCGAAAGGAAAGTGTTGCGTACCATTTATGGTGGGTTGCAGATGGCGGACGGTACGTGGAGGAGGCGAATGAACCACGAGTTGCATCAGCTGTTGGGGAACCATCCATCGTTCACACCGCGAAAATCGGAAGACTGCGGTGGGCCGGGCACGTAGCCAGAATGTCGGACAGTAATCCGGTCAAAATGGTTCTCGACAACGATCCGACGGGAACAAGAAGGCGAGGTGCACAGCCGGCAAGGTGGATCGATCAGGTGGAGGACGACTTGCGGACCCTCCGCAGACTGCGTGGTTGGCGAAGTGCAGCCATGAACCGAGCTGAATGGAGAAGTCTTTTATGTGCAGCACAGGCTACTCCGGCCTTAGTCTGATGATACATAAATAAATAATGAAGTAATTATACATAAACAACTAAAATAAAATAAATCACAGCGGATGTATTATCGGCATTAGTAAAGTTTCAAAATTTAAGAAGTTTGAATGAATCACCAGAAAAGTTACTAGATCCTGAAATCCGTTCGGAGTTTGGATACCGGAGATTTGTTTCCGTTCCGTTTCCGAAACGTTTTCTGCAATTGGTTTAGTAAAATATTTCTTATGTGTGAATGCAACGCAGATCAACGGAAAGCTAAATATCATTTTCAAGTAATATAAACGAGATGAAAAATTTAATATACAATATGAAACAGTAGATGCTTTTTGAATGAACCGAATTACGAAACATGAAATCGACGAAATGAGTTTTATGCTTTTGTCCAATTGGTACAGGTGTGGTACGTTACAGCTCCAAATGACTGAAAAATCAAACATTTGATAATCAATAGAACCAAACAACATTTCGTTGGTTATCCGATAGAACCACACCCGATCCATAACAGCTCGATACGGATCGATCGGATAGCAACGAAGTTATCACATTGCAAACACAAATATTAACAAATTAATGAATGTTCAACCTGCAACCAGCACAAGCCAAAAGCACCACCCTAGCCGAAAACTGATCCGGCCTCCTTCGATGAAGATCGTCAACGGTTGCTTTGGTAGCATCTGACTATAGCCAACGCTGGCCCCTATCAGCAGACCTCCGGTGAGAGTCATCATATAGGCCCCATAACGTGGCACAGCCACCAGCAGCAAGTTCATCATCAGCCACGAGGCGAAAGATGCCCTACGGGAAAAATACGTTAAAAAACATACTTCACTTTAAGCTAACAGAAAACTTGCCACAACAGTATGCTAGCGTAGTAGCCAGCTGCGCGATACTGTCCACCCCAGCAGAATCCTTCCTGGCCCAGACTGAAATATTCCGCTACGGTCAGAATTGGATACGGCAAGCCACGCTGCAAAGCGTTTTTGTACGAGTTGCCCATATCATTAGCCTGTTCCCAGCTAAATCGTTCGTTGAAGTCAATGTCCGGGGTGGACCAGTTGCCAACTGGCAGAGCCGCCAGCGTAATGTTGATGTGCATCAGTCCGATGTGGGCGCCCAACCGAGCCGGAAGCTTTTCCCGCGAGAACGCCTTGTATGGGGCGACGATAGTCGATTGAGCAACATGCCAACCTGAGCCTAAACGGGTAACTGCAAGATAAATGACAATCCATTAGTCAATTAAAATTTCAAGTGTGTGGAGTGGAGATAAAAAAGTATTTGAAGCATAATTGTGTGATAACAGATAGAGCAAGTGATGTATTTTGAACGGATGGAGGATATTCGCCTTCCTTTTGTATCGAATGGCTGCGAGGTTCCTCCATTGTATGTGCATTTGAATTTGTGTATAAAAGGGTTAGGAATATTTTACTACCGAACTATTAGTTGCCCCATATTGTTTTGCTTCATAATGTATTTTGTATTGTACAGGCGGTGGCGTATTTGTCATAGTAAATTGTTCTTTCATCATGACTTTTAGAGTGATTCAAATTTTGAGGTCTTTAAAATTTAAAGGCTCCCTCAGACCTCATCGATTTCATCGCCACGACGGCGATAATTAGTCGCTACGATTCTATCGTTGGGTCACTGCAGGCAGGTAATGTTCCATTTACGCTTCCAACGGCAACAGAATCGCAGTCGCCAAGCGATAAAATTGCGTCGCGCGTGTTTTGGGGAACCTTAAACGGTATGGTCGTTCTTATTTTATAGCTAATGCTGTTGAAATTATAGTGTGCATATGAGATTTTGTATGAACATAACTTCGTAGTACGAGATAGGCAAAAAGTGGTATCCCAAATGTGCTAGGTTCAGCAAACTTGGTCATCGGGAACTGGAGCCTGAAAATCGACCCGATCCAGTCATGGGCGCCAGAGCTATGGCCATTTGTTTTCGCGACATGTCCTACATTTCTTTGGTGACTGCCTGGTGCAAAGTTGGCTTATTCAGTTTCAGTGCGCTGCGGTGGTAGAAAGACAGCGAGGACAGAGGAGACGCACGGTAGTGCTTAAGTGAAAAACAAAGCTCATAGAGCGAAGGAGGCACATGGTACACGACACCTCGTCTCACTGAGCGATTAGGTGAGAAAAAGACTTGTGCGGTAGTGAAGTGAGAACGGTTTTTCGATAGTGCGATGAAGACGCATGGCAGACTGTATCTTGCAAACTAAATTGCACTAATAGCCACTAGGTGGAGAAAACTTGTGCGGTAGTGAAGTGACGAACCACCCACCGTCCGTTAGGTTGGGTGGTCGCGTGCGGTTGTGTCCACAAGTAGTCTAAATGAAAAAAATATGCATTAGTTAATCAAGATAGCTAGTTGATACCATTCAAAAATTTTCAAAAATCTCTATCATATTCATAATATTCACATTTCAAAAAAGTGGTGATATTCTGTTGCCGGAAAACTCATGAGGCAAAACTCCTTTTAGCTGGCAGCTCCTAGGGAACAAAGCAACACGCGTCGGCGAATCAGCATTCTGGTATGGATAGTGGGTGAAGACGCAAGTACATTGTAGGTTAGTGCCACTGCGTTTTGCCTCGCCAAAATGTTTCTGGGGCATCTTCCCCTAATGGTTAATCCACCGCATATGGCCGGGATTCTGCCAAATAGCACCAAGCGCCAACCAAAAAATTCCCATTTTTCTGCCCAAGCTTCCGTCTATAGCGTATGACACCCCGTCCCACTCCCATCCTGAGATCGTAGTGTGCGGCGTGCGACGGGCGAATGTGAAAATTTTTGACGGCTAAATTTTTTCCTCGTTTCGGCTGATGGTGCTATACAGGTATGTTCCGTTTTTATCAACACGGTCCGTGAGTTTCAGTTGATAAAATCGGAACAGTGACAAAATCGGAATAATTTTCTTAGACAATTTTTTTTAGCTAAAATTTTAGTAAACATGATTTATTGCTGGTAAAATGTGATATTTTTAGGTTCTAACATTTTTAAATGCTAAAGGACTGTCCATAAACCGCGTGAACATGCTAGTGGGTGGGAAGGGTTAGTGAAAAGACATAGGAAATATTTATTTATCACCACTGATGACTGGTTGAGATTCCTGACAAGTAAGGAGTGCATCAAGGGAACGTCCATAAATAATGTTACGAAAAATTAACCATTGTCAATCCCTCCTCCATTCATTGTCCCACTTTTTGTATGAAATTTCATATAAATTGATATGAGTAGTTACACTTTTAGAAACCCTCTCCCTCCCTCTCCTCCACGTGACGTAATTTATGTACGTTCCCTAAGATAAGGTGGCATCTGTTGATAACATAACAATAAATTTGAAAATATTTGACCTCCTCAACCCTTTCAGGACGGATGGGTCATATATGCCCAGCGTTTGAGATTGGCTCTAAAAAAACTACCGAAGACAGCTAGGTCCCCAGTTTCTTCAGCAAAAATGTTCATTAGGATGTCGGCTACCCAGGAAGAATCTTGGAGGTCAAGGTTGACTATACCCTAAAGACCTAGATATCCAAAACCTTGGGAAGATTTTGCTTCTGACAGCTTGCACATGAATCTGAAATATTTGGATCCTATACCACATTGTTTAATCAATCTGAACACTCAATCAAGTTTAGTCATCTTGATCGTTGAGACAGTGATCAGTTTTCGGGAATACGAGATGCTCAAGGTTCTCCAAAACGTTTTCGAATTCAGCTTTTTTTTTCTTCCTAAGCAATGGAGGGGGAATCTGCTCAACAGACATCCTGGGTTGTCCAGGAAGTGCGGGGTTAGGGACCACCTCCAACAGCAAACGAGGGAGGCAGGACTACATCCCCGACCCGCTAAACCGTTTCCATTGCCGCCAAGCTCATAGTCCCTTCGGTACTGCCGCAATAACTAAGGAATTGTATGTGTCGAGCAATTTAGTTGCGGATTGTTTTGTTCATGCGTATAACGTCCTTGGATGATAACATAAAACAATACGACTTCCAGAATATTTTAGCCAACCGTAAAGGCCTGCAATGGCTAGAACAAGTGATGATTGAAGTCATATAAGCTAAATGGTTTCACTAGGGTATCATATCTAACATCATTCATAAGTTGGATCATTGGATAGGTCAAAGCCGTTTTGAAAATTCGGTAGTGAAATGATCTGAGATCCATGACGTTTTGAAGAGATGTGATAAAGTCGGTATTGAGATGAGGAACATAAATTCTTGGAAAATTGTTCGAAAAGACTATCAAAGTAACCGTAAACATATTTTTGTATGGTATAATTTGTTCCAACAATTCGATATCGAGTCTTAGAACATCAACTCATGGAGGATCCACTGTAGCTTGTAAAAGAATTAAGTGATATCCTACCAGCTCGATGGAACTGCTGGAATGTTTGTGATGTTATGCACGGATATATCATTTAGGACTTAGTTGAACGTGTAGATTACATGTTTGGAACTCAAGGACGTTTTAGAGAACAGAAAAGATCTGTAGTAGCTTGTAAAAGTAATAAGTACCATTCTATCGGCTCAACGGACCTGCTGGAATGTTTAGCGATATACAGGTACATCTTTCAGGACTAGATCACAGGTTGAGCAACTAGATCACAGGCCTGTAGTAGATTGTAAAAATTATGAATGAAATACTATCGGCTAAATTGATCTGCTGGGATGTTCAACGATGCATGGATACATCGTCCAGGGCTTGGTTGATAGGGTAGATCACATGTTCTGAACTGATTTGAACTCAAGGATGTTTTGGAGAAACTAAAAGGCCTATAGCTGCGTGTAAAAGTAATGAGTGAAATCTTATCGGCTCAATGTACCTGCTAAGATATTCAACGATGCACGAATACGTCGTTCATCGCTTTGTTGATCGGGTATATCACATGTTATGAACTCCAGGGCATTTTGGAGACCCTAAAATGGTTTACGTTTATTCAAAACTCGATCAATTTATGTCTTATAATCACATAGATATTTTTGGACATAAATCCCAGCTCAGGAGATTTTGTTTGTAGACATATTTCCTAATTCATTCGAGGATATGTACTCCAGAACAGTTTGGACGGCCTAGAACATCCGAAAAAGTTCCGGTTATATCAGAACGCCAGATAACAATGTAATCCTTCGTCCTGAAGTAATAAAGTGCAAACAAACCCGCATCTTGTCTCTTTTATTTCGATGGGGAGAAGACGGCAAAGAGAAACCTTGTCTTGTTAGTTACGGCTTTTTTACCGCTAAATAGTGCTTGAAATACTATAAATAGAACATTTGGCCAGATACTAACCCAAGTTATTTGATTTTAAATGCTAAATCTCTAAAAAACTGATTGAATTTTCTTGTTGATAAAAACGGAATAATTTTGTTGACGAAATCGGAGCGTGATAAAATCGGAGCGTGACAAAATCGGAACGTGATAAAATCGGAACATAACTGTACCAGAAAAAAAAATATTTTCCTTATTGTTCGCTTCGTGTGTCCGTGATGTTATTTTAAAGTGTAAAATTTACAGTACCTAATCGAATTCGGTGTCCTTAAAGGGTTTTGCATGGTGTGAATAAGGACGGTTTCGGATTTAACATCGTGATCATAATCGGATGGTTTCGAACACTTTTGTCTTCTCCGAGAACAAACCCCGAATTCACGCCACAGAAAATTTGAAGCATGCTTATACTACTTGTACGAAACCAGAAAAATGAATCATGCCAAAAATGAAGATACCACCTTACCATCGATGACCCTTGCAACGTTGACCTGGTGCAGCAAGAAGAGTTAGCGGAAGAAACTCTCAGAGAGCTGATATAAATGCTAGAACATCCCAGCATGGACCATAACGAACTGTTGGAGCTGGCCGAAAAGGCAACAACGCAACAGGTGGGACAGCCGATCGACGGAAGATCCGATGAAGTTCCAGTATATCAGGGAGGCTTCATGGCATATGAGTATTTATTTATTATTGCTTAATATTTTTTAATAATATGCGAAACAAGCATACACATATGTAGGTTTGGTTGTTAATGACGGCTTCAACTGACAGCTTACCAAAAGTAGCTGTTGGGCTCGTTGGAGAGGTGCGCTTTTTTAGGTTATAGGATATTATTTCATCTCGTTGGTAAGATACAACAACTATTTAAAAATATATGTATAATGAATTAAACTAAATGCGCGCTGGATTCAAAATATATTATATACATTTTGAATCCGGAAGTTTGATTATGATACCTTTATCCATTTGATAAACGGTAGCATAACCAGGCGGGGCTTACTGTTAGTGATAGTGACCTCGGAGTGGACATGAAATACCAGGCACTCTGAAATGGGTCACTGGAGCTGCAGTAGAGCTAGCACTTTCTAACTCCCGGATTAAATCTGACTGTTTTAACAGACAGCTTTCTTCCATAACATCACTGCCAGACAGTGGGGGTTAGTTTGTACACACACACACACACTGATTAGATTAGAGCTCTGTGTGAAGGTGAGATTCAGAAATGCCAACCGCAATGAAATCAGATCTCTGTACAAAAACGAATTCGGAACTCATAAAAAGAAGCAAAAATATGTTTGAACTACAGTACCGATGCATGGTCAAAATCAGTATTATCCCACTTATTGTTGAGCCGAAACTGATAGAGGCCTTACATTAAGCTTGAGAAAATATCTGAATAAAAAACGACTACTTCATTTCTTCTCAATAGAAATGGAGCAGAAAGACATGCACTAAACAAATGACAAGGGTGTTCGCTCTAGCGAAAAATCCTATGACGCCATTCTTTAACGACAATCATTTGGTCATCGCTCTTCGACGTGCAGTATTTACACGTTGCCACTTTGGTGGTGGTGCGACTCGACTCAAACCAGCCCAACATGAATGCCGACGCCGTCATGTCTCGCAAGCCGCGATGAAAAGTACAGTCGACTGCATCATTCCATCAAAGAGCTACCGAGGAGCCAATCAATCAAAAGCTCGCTTACGACGACCAATCAAAATAAGCCATCTATATCAAATGTACTTTTTTTTTTTGTATTCAAATTATTATAAAAGTAGACGTAAGAAACAGATTTCGTTCATTCGTTAATTGTACCTCAAAGTGTGCGGAATAAAAACCAAAAGTGAAAAGCCGGAGTTTTTTGTCATCAATCCGAGGAAGAACCCCTTCGCCAATCGGTCCAACAGTTCCAGTGCCACGCCGAAGCCATTACTAGTTCCTTCGTTCAACCAGTGGATTAGCTCGCTCACTTAATGGTAGAGTTAATTAGTAGCTCTTTTCAGAGCTTATTTTAAGAGTTAATTAAAATAAGCGACGCTTTCCACTGGGCGAACAGAAGCCATTTTATCGTGCTGTGGACCATCGTTCGTGTGGTTTTCGTCGACCATCTCAACAGTAGCGTCGGTAGCGTACCGGCTTGCATTGTCGTCATTCGTGCTTGTGTTGGCAGCAAGCCGACTGCTTCCCATCATTTGTTTATTTGTTTACTTGTTTATTTGTTTATTTATAATTCATCTGACATTCAACAGTCTTAATGAATAACATGAATATTAGCTTAAATTAGGTTCTGTCTTTTTAATCTATTCACGAACTGGGATGTGGAAATTCCGAAATCGAATGCAGCTTCAATCGATGAAAACAAACGAATCATGGTACATATGGGCTGGTTATAATCAAATAGAGTGCGATGAAATCCAGTGTGCAGCAATGTCCGCTGTCTCAGCATTCTACCAGGTACGCGAAATCCAATCAACGAAAGGAGATGGGAGCAATCGATTTCTCCATTCAGCAACTTTACAATAAAAGTAGCCTGCTGAATTTTCCGTCGCCGATCCAAGGTATCAAGACCAAGCAATTGGCATCGTTCGGGATAGGCAGGAAGATGCGCAGGGTCCCGCCACGGAAGATGTCTCAATGCGAGCCTGATGAATCGTTTTTGGATACGTTCGATTCTCAGATTCCATGTTACGTCGTTTGGCGCCCATACAATGGATGACCTTTCGAGAATTGGCTTTACAAGGGAGCAATACAGTGCCTTTAGACAATGTGGACCAGTGAATTCCTTTGCAATTTTAGTCACAAAGCCAAGTTGACGATTGGCTTTGGAAATGATCGACGCATAATGGGCGTGAAAACTGAGCTTTGAATCCAATACAACGCCAAGATCTGTTATGTGGTCCAACCTCTTGAGGCAGCAGTTATCGATGCAGTAATCAAATATTAACTGATACTTAGAGCAATGGAAAGTCATCATAGCACATTTTGGAACGCTGATCACAAGCTTATTTTCTGGACACCAGAGAGCAAACCTATTAATCAGCGTTTGTAGATGAGAGCAGTCTTCAATACACCGCACTGCCATGTATATTTTCAGATCATCGGCATAAATCAGCTTGCATCTAAATCCAAGAGAAGTTGCTACGTCGTTGAAAAATATGACAAACAGTAACGGTCCCAGATTGCTTCCTTGTGGGACACCTGAAGAACAGGTGAACGGTGAAGAAATACCAGCTCCGTACTTAGCTCGCAGTATTCTGCCAGACAGGTATGATGTTAACCATGCAACGAGTCTATCCGAAACGCCCAATCGCGACAAATTCCGAAGGAGTATCTTGTGGTCAATTTTATCAAAAGCCGCTTTCAAATCCGTATATATAACGTCCACCTGCGCTTTTTCTTCCAATGCTGTCATACAAGTAGTCGTGAAATCAAGCAAGTTTGTACTAACGGATCTGCCGGGCATGAATCCATGTTGCTCGTTAGAGATATAAGCCTTCGTTGCGCGCAAAACGTAGACACTAACCATGACTTCAAATAGCTTTGAAGCGCACACAGACTAGTGATTCCACGGTAGTTTTTGACATCACGACGATCTCCACTTTTGTGTACCGGAAACATATAAGAATGTTTCCAGCACATGGGAAAAACCCCACTTTCGAATGATTTGTTAAAAACAAAGGCAAGCGGTTCTGCAACAGCAGTAGCACAGCGACGAAGTATAGCAGCAGGAATACCATCCGGCCCAGGAGAAAAGGAATTTTTCAGCTTTTTAGCGGCTTGGATGACCATAGCAGGAGATATTTCAAAAGTATTCAGATCCACAGCGTCCAATGGAACGTTTGTCATAGCAAGCTCAGCCTCAACATCAGATGATTCCGTCTAGAAAACAGATGCGAAGTGTCTGGCGAATAGATCACACGCTTCAGATTCACTTGTCGACTCATTATCCTCATAAACTATATTAGGAGTGACAGACGTATTCTTCCTCTTACTATTAACGAAGCTCCAGAAAGATTTAGGTTCACGACGTAAATTATTCTGCACTCTTAGAACATGACTTTTATACAGTGCAGCATTCAACCGTCTGTAATCGTCACTACAGCGTTTGAAATTCAATCTTGCAAAGGTTGAATGATGAATTCTCAAGTAACGATGCCAACGTCTTCGATTGCGTAGGATCGAAGGGATAGGATCATCGTAGGGAACGGAGGCCGACACGATCAGCACTGGGACGACAGTACCTGCGGTGTTGCGCATTCGTGTGTTGGCAGTGAGCCAGCACAACCTCATCGTCTTCGTCGTCGCTTACCCAACATTGGCAGTGAGCCAATCGTTGGGTTCAAGCAGTGGGTAGTGACGTCATCGTGTTTGGTCGGCAGTGTGCCGGTCAATAGGTGCTGGCAGTGAGCCGGCATAGCTGCGTCGTCATCATTAGTAGTGTGCGTGTGCGGTAGTAGTGGGATGTGTTGTTAGTGACTACCTCCAACCTTTATCGATCCCTTGTTGGCAATGAGCCAACACGGGTATACTACAAAAGTTCAATGAAATGGACGCAGTGGTTAATCCCGAACAAAAAAAAAAGAAACTGCCGTCACACGCATATTTATCCCATGTTTGCTGGGATTTCCATGTACATGGGACAGTTATGCATATAACGGCAGCAAAGTCAGTCGGAGTTGGATTAGCTGTAATTATACCAGGAATCAGCAGGTCTTTGGTAAAGCTGATTTTTTTAAATTCGATTCTTCATCATCCCTGTTCGATGCATAGAAGAACCTCAGTCGACCAGTGGCCATAGACCTCCAGCGTAATATCGTCAGCGAAGCCGACGATTACCACGCCCACCGGGAACTTCAACCTCAAGACACCGTCGTACATGACGTTCCATAACACCGGACCCAGAATGGAACCTTGCGGAACCCCTGAGGTTAAGTCAACGCACTTCCGACCCGCCTCCATGTCGTATACCAGTACTCGATTCTGGAAGTAGCTTCCGAGAATCTTGTACAGGTACTCGGGAATTCCAAGACGCAGGAGCGCATCTGCAATAGCTGCCCAACTGGCACTATTGAAAGCATTCCTCACGTCGAGAGTCACTACTGCACAATAGCGAACTTCCCTCCTCTTACGCTGGATAGCTATCTCCGCGGATTTGGTAACCGACAAGATAGCGTCTACGGTCGACTTACCCTTTCGGAAGCCAAACTGGTTACTCGATAGACCATCCGCACCCCCGTGCGTATCAACAACCTGTTGAGGATGATCTTCTCGAGCACCTTCCCCGCCGTATCAAGCAGGCATATTGGTCTATATGCCGACAGGTGCCCCGGTGGTTTTTCCGCCTTTGGCAATAGGACCAAGCTCTGCCTTTTCCATGCTTCAGGGAAGAATCCCTCGTCAAGGCATCTCTGCATGACAGATCTGAACATCTCAGAAGCCTCAGCAATGGCCGCTTTGATGGCCAGGTTCGGAATACCATCTGGTCCTGGCGCCTTACCTACACTAAAGGACTGTGCAATCCCCGCAAGTTCCGCCACAGTTACTCTTCCCTCGTCGGCCACCCTGGCCCCTGGTAGCTCCACAAAGGGAGGCCAGGGACTTGGGTCGTGACGTGGGAAGAGCCCCGAGATGATCCTCTCCACCATATTTGGAGACCGCTCTGTAGGGGCCATCACCCCACGTGTCTTGGCCATTACGACCCTATAGGCGTCACCCCATGGATTCGCGTTGGCACTTTGACACAGGCCTTTGCTTGATCTAATCTCAGTCTTCAGAGCGGCTCCAGCAGCCACGAACGCCACCCGTCGTTCAACACGCTCCTCTTCTCCATTGCTGGAGTCCACCAGTAAGTCGGTGGCCTCCCATTCCTAGGGTGGACTTTCCTAGGCATGGTGGCATCGCATGCACGCGAGAGTACTATTACCAGCTGCTCGCCGCTCAGACCGAGAGTATTGTGCTCGCGGCGGAGCGCTTCCTTAAACACCTCGTCGTCGAAGTATGATGTCTTCCACATACGAGGGCTAGGTCTCGCCTCTTCTTCCGTCAGCTGAATGCTGGTCATATAGTCGATACTGTAGCGAACCGCCAGGTGGTCGCTGTGAGTGTAGCCATCATCTACCCTCCAGTTCGAACTACTCGTTTGGCCAGGGCTCCAGAACGTAACGTCGATAATCGACTCGGCCCCGTTCCAGCTGTAGTTACTTTTGATACCGACATTAGCCAAGTCCACATCCAACATGGCCAGTGATTCCAGCAGGATCTGCTCCCGTTGATTCGTGGATCGGCTTCCCCATTCCACGGCCCAAGCGTTGAAGTCCCCCGCTATCACCACCGGCCTACGCCCCATCAAGTTAGCCGTCAAACAATCTAGCATTTGATCGAACTGCTCGATCGACCATCGAGGAGGCGCATAGCAGCTGCAGAAGAAGACCCCGTTGATTTTGGCAATGACGAAGCCCTCGTGTGTCGAAGACACCAACTCTTGGACTGGGTATTTCCCCGCCGCCATTTTAGACCCATCGGTGACCCAATTACCGTTCCTGGCGGGTACCCGGTAAGGATCTGCTATGATGGCGATATCCGTCCCCCATTCAGCAACTGTCTGACACAGCAGTTGCTGGGCTGCATCACAGTGGTTCAGGTTTAACTGCGTTACCTGCACTGTGATTTTGCAGCACGCTTAAACGCCAGGCACTTCGAGCCTCCCATGGGGTGCTTGCTGTTCGCAGCTTTGCTGGAACAGATCAAACAGTTGGGAGGGTTCGTGCAGCATGGTGCCTTATGTTCCTCTAATCCGCAGCGTCGACAGAGCTTGCTTCTGCCAGGGCCTTTGCAGTCCCATTGCTTGTGCCCCGGTTCCAGGCACTTGAAGCAAACTTCGGGTTGCTCATATATGCCCACAGGGCATACTGACCACCCCGCCTTGACGCTCCCTAACTTGACTACCTTGGAGGCGTCCGCTGCAGATAGCCGAACCAATGCTACCTGTGTCCCTGCCGGACCTTTCCGTAGCCGAACGGCTGCGGTGGACGCCTCCACTTTACACTGTCGCCGCAGTGCCGTGACGAGCTCTTTGATTTCGGTGATCTCGTCCAGGTATTTAACCCTTAGATTCACCTCCGTCGTGAGTGCCCTCACCTTGACCGTCTCGCCTAGGACTTCCTCCGCCAACTTCTTGTAGGCGGCGCCCTTTTGCGAGACGCCCCGCTTTGGCGCGAGGATCGTCTCGCCCGTCCGGGTACGGCGACGCCGAGTTCACCGAGCTTGACGTCACTCCTCATCGCCTTCAAGACGTCCGAGTACTTAGCCTCGTCCATCGTGATGACTAGGGCATCGCCCCTGGAGCGATTGGCGCCTACCATAGACTTCTTACTACCCTTATTCGCCTATGCCTTCTTTTCGGCCCTTGACGTCTTCGGTTTCCTCTTGTTCTTGTCCAGGGTCCAGGAGGCGTCATCCACCTCTATTTCCCTGGTCTGGTGCGGCTGAGATCTCTCAGCCTGCCGTAACCCCTTACCACCGTCTTTCCTGGGTGGACGGACCTTTCCAGGTCCTTCCTCCCCCAGTTTTGGAGGTACCTGGCCGGGGTTCAGCTTACCAGCCCCATTACCATTGTTCGGGGTAGTAACCCTCCGCGTTTTGGAGCGGCCCCCAGGAAGCTCATCTCCTGGAGACTGTCTCCCCCGTTGGAGCAGTCACCCCCGACGTGCCCGCGAATACTTGAGCATCAGTCTGGGTAGACTTTGGCACCACCGTCTTCGCTGGCATGCCCTCGGCCGATTCGACATTGCCCAAATCCGCGAATTCTTGGGCCTCAGTCTGGGTAGACCTCGACTCCACAGATTTCACGGGTTCGCACTTGGCCGTCCCGACCGCCGTTTCCAGCTTGGCGTCCAACATCGACTTTCGAAATTTCAGCAAGCTCCTCTTGAGGTCCTTACTGATATTATGCTTCGATGACGCAAAGTCGATGATGGCGTCCAGCTGTTCCGTCGCCACCTCGAAGGCCGAAAGCCCATCGCGTTTGCGGTTCATCGCTTTCACAAGCCATGGGCCGTCTATAACCTCTACCGGCGGAGCCTGGGAGATGGTTAAGTGACCCACGCTGGCGCTGCGCACTGAGCTGCCGACTATTGCCTCTGGCCTCCTAGGCGGAGACCTGAACAACCCACCTCTTGCGAAGGGGTTGTCGCCTACACTACTACCACTAATTGAAGAATTGACTTGGTTTTCCATTTTGGTCCCACGAGTTGCTCGGGAAAAGAGGTCCACCACGCCAGAACCCAGCATGACGCGGTAAGGGACAATTACTGTGGAGGGTGCCTAGGTACCCCACAGGCTCCGTTAAAGGCCTAGCTTATTATTTCACCCCCCTGGCCATGCATCCCCTCGGCACGGGTCGCTTAACGCCTTGGAATTAGGGGTTAGGGACGATGGTTCCGGTCTAACTCGCAGTGGCCATGGGGAGGGGTCGTCAAGCCCTTGGACAAAGTCCCTGCTGCCCCCATGACATTTACGTTGAAAAGGCCTATTTGTCAAACGACCGTTGAACGAAATTTCGTAACCTCTACTTTTCAAATCGATACTGGCCTTTGAGTCAAAAGTCATCTACCCATATCCCATTGAGCCGAATCGTGTATACGAAACTGTTATAAGGACGAAACTGGTTTGACCAAAAATGCAGTTTGACCTAAAGCGACATACAGACAAAATGGACATTCAGCCGAACTGTTAATTTGGCCGAAAAAATCGTTTAAAGGTAATTTTGCCCGGAAATGTCCTTTCTGTAAAACAAGCCTTCCGGCGAATAGTATTTTTCTGTCAAATAAACTATTCGGCTAATCGTCTTTTTGGAAAACGAGCAATTGAGCCGAACGACACTTTTAAAAGAAGGTTCCAGAAAGGACACCTTTGCCGGCTTTTTCTCAAGAAAATTATTTAGCTTTTTTTTTTATGGAATGTTTTCACTGTCATAAGACGAGTTTATTGCAATTCCCTTTAATTCCACTGTAAGGTCGTAAGGTCGTCTTCAGTGTCTCGTACTTGACTCGACTCGATGGCAAGTACGAGACACTGAAGACGACCTTACTGTTGAGGTTCAAATACGTATATGTAAAAGTAATACGAGGTGGTGGAATTAAAGGGAATTCTACTAAACTCGTCTTATGACGGCTTTTCTGCCAAATGACAATTCTTTCTAAACGGCATTTTTTGGTCAAATGGCCTGTTAGGGCAAACAACTTTTTACAAGTCCGACCAAATTTTCCTTTTGCTTTCAGCTAAACTACATTTTCTGTCAAACCAGTTTTGAGTAAAGGTAAGTATCGACTTAAAAATAGAGAGGCTACGGAATTTTGTTCAATGGTCAATTGACAAAAAGTCTATTTCGCCAAACGAGTGGCCATTTTTGACCATATTACCCGTTCAGTCCGAGGTTCAGTCATTGATATTTGGCCGTATGACCCGTTGGACCAAATGACATTTTCGGCCAAATGGACCATTCTGTCGAAAAACCATTTCGGCTAAACGACATTTTTGACCAACCATCGTTTCGCCAAAAGGCTTTTTCGGCCAAATTACCATTTCTTCCGTCTGTCGCTTTCGGTCAATGGAATTTCCCAAGAATTTCTTATCAAAAATAGAAGGAGTTTTCTAAAGAAATAAAGAAAAAATCCTCGAAAATTCCGAGCATTTTTCCGTTGTTTTAAAGTTGGCTATGCCAAACTAGCCATCTAGTGATGAACTTCTCCCTGCGAAAAAACCACTCTTATAAAGAATAAAAACTAGCCGTCTTAAATAATCTAGACTGACAAAGTCGACGTTAAAGTCACAATGTTCTGGGTAAATTTCAAAGAATACTCAACAGAAACTCAATAAGTCCTTTCCGTGGATATTCCGAATATTTTCCTATAGAAGTTTGGAACAATTTCCCGTGAAAACTCTGAAGAGATTCTCATGTAAATTCCAAACAATTTTCCTTGGTAAATCCAAAGAGTTTTTTTTGGTAATTCCGAAGAGTTCTCGAAACTTGAAAGTAATTCCCGTGGAAAATCTTTAAAAAAAACCTAATGAATATTCTGGAAAAACTTGAAGAATTTTCTTGAATAGTTCATTTTTTTTGGCGAAGCCTAAAACATTCTTCCGTCTTTGTTTTGAAAATATCCAAAATGACCAATTCAGCCGAACGACACTTTTGACCGAATGTCCATTTCGGCCAAATAGCATATTCGGTTATTTTTTCAGCCAAAGGAACTATTCGACCAAATGACATTCTCGGACAACTAACATATTTTGATTTTGACATCAAATTGATTCATAATTTGTTTTCAAATATGAATCATCATGATTTTACATATTTTGATCTTATTTTGTTGTAGATTATTAAATTGAATGATATGACATCAAAATGTGTAATTATTTTGTTTTCGGAAACCAATATCAACGATTTGCACTCATCGGCAGCAGGAATAGTTTTTGATTTGATGTCACAATAAGATTTTTCTGCTGTACGTTTTGTTATTCTAACCATAAAAACGATCAAAAAGATATCAAATTAAATAAACATAATCAATGATTTCACACAATATTAAAGCAAATTATCGATTTGCTCTCAAGCCTTGCTCGGGTAAGCCTCTACCAAATAGTATTTTCGGATAAACCACATATTCGGCCAAACAACTTTCAGCCTTGTGGTTTTTGGCCAAACGGCTTTCTGCCGAACGATTTGCCATTTAAAAATTCTTTTTCAATTATTTATTTTATTTCAACGGGAAATCCTTCGAAATTTTCACACGAAGTTTTGACTAGTTTTTACAAAGAGCTTTTCGAAATTAAAACAAGAAATTGTATGGAATTTTCATGGAAATCATGTATCTTCACGAAACATTCTCTGGAGTTTCAACGTGATGTTGTAGAGATCTATCAGGAAATTAAACGGAAATTCCACTGAATCTTCGGAATTTCCACTGAAAATTTAGCGAACTTCAGCGTGTAAAATTATATATCATCGGCGTGACAAATTTTAAACGGCGGCGCGCCGATGCAAAAATATCGGCGGCGGAGTGGCGCGGTGGCGCACACCTCTAGCTGGGCTCGGCTTTCGAGTTTTTTTTTTAATTAGTCAATTTCCAAAAGAGTTTCGAACTGGGATCCAACTTAGCGACTTTATTCTCTGAACAGCGAACCGGTTTGCCTTTCTCGTACAACAAACAAAGTTTTTTAATTTAATTTCGCAAATCTCGCCATATAAGTTTCAAACAGGGATCGCGAGTTCTTTGATGTTTCCTTCGCCCCATAAGTTGAATATCGTCGTCAATAATGATGGAGCTGAATCTAATTACACATTTACAACATTGTCAATATCACTTTTGGTTAAAATTCCTATCGATATATCTCTATATATAAAAATGAAATGGTCTGTGTTCGTATCCGCATAACTCGAAAACGGCTGAATGGATTTCCTTCATTCCTTCAGCAAATATGTTCGTTATCGTTTCCGACGGGTTTATATGATATTTCCTCATAGGAAAATCACGAGTAAGGTTGAGTTAATTAGGAAAACCTAAAACTAAGAATCGTATGGAAATTTCGCATAAGCAGTACACAACGCGCATTTTCGCCTATCATGCAGTACAACGTCTGCCGGGTCGACTAGTGTTTTATATAAATTCCAATCACCTTTTTGAAAAATAAAAGTGAATTGATTGAATTACCAATGGTTTCTTGTGAGATTTCAAACGTCACAGGAAGATGATCAGAGTCAAAGTCAGCATGAGTCACCAATTAGCCACACAGGTGACTTGAATCAGTTAAGTAAAACAAAATCAATTGCCGAATCAAATTTCGAGTAGATGATAAAGAAGTTGGGCCAAATTAAAAACATTTTGAAAGGCAAGTAAGGCATCATTACAGCTAGGTAATTTAATTCGTGCTTTTAATTTTATGGAGCCAAAAAGAATAACATACTCTCCTACCCCAGTATGCGCTTGCGTAATAAGTATACATCCCCTGAGTCATATGCTATACCGTGATCAAATATCAATAGTGATGTCTGATAGACAAAAGCTTATGCTACCGAAAAGATAATCACAGAATGAAATAAACTACATGAGTTATGTAAACATGGATAGCTTAGCGAGAAACTTTCTGGTTATTGAAACTGAAATGACTTACCTAATATAACTAGTCCTACGAATAAGCTAAGCGTTACTGTCGTGAAGGTAGTGAATTTCTGAAATGAAAAAGATAAAATTCTCATTAATTTATAGTTATCAAAAACTTATTCTCAACGATGTAAGGGAACCACAGTCACGTCAAACAATGTTCATCTGGAACCGCTCCAATTTCTCGACATAGCTAACATAGCTGATAGACTGCTCTTCAGTTAAAAGTAAAATAAATAAAACAGCAGATTGTCAAAAAAATTCAGATATAGATTTCATAAACATGAATCATTCAATATTCACATCGATGAATAATTGAAGCCATATATGCAAAGTATCATTTTCGTTAAAGAAAAACATTCAGTAAAATTTACATTAAAGTGAAAGTAAACCTGGGCAGAAGCCGTGAACAGCATAACAAAACATGATATGGATTTGATTGATATAAGAGATAAAAGAACAGGCAACAATATCAAAAATTTGCACCGAAATATCATTTAAATATCAAAATATGCTATGGATAAGAACAAGCCAATAGCACTTGATATTGATCACTTCTTACAAATAACATAATATGATTTCCTCATGATATTTTAGTGCAAAATATTGATATTGTCGCCTGATCTTTTATCTCTTATTTCAATCATGTCCATATCTCGTTTTACTATCATATCAAGATTTGATATTATTGAGCTATTTTCCTCTGCTCGGGAGTAGAGAAACTGCTCCGGATCTTCATCTCATAGCTCATAGCATGTTCAATAGACTTTTAACTTTATAGTTAACTAAGATTTGTTTGAGACTAAGACTTGGAAATAGCCCAAAAACAATACATTAACTTGAAGTTTTATCCAAATTTGCTGAAATTTTACTTACGGCTTATTTTAGCATAAGAATTGTAATTCTGGGCTGACAGGTTGAATTTTCGATACTTTCTGAAAATATTTATAAAATTTCTTTTTTTTATATGAGATAAGTTTGGGAACTGTGAGCTGAAAATAAGAATAGTTCGCCTATTTCAGATTAATATGATATTGAGTGGTGGGAGAAAAGTCAATGATAGGAGCTAGGGTTTGACATATACTGTGTTTGAAACCACAACATAAACAAATCGCGTGGATCGAAATGTGTTGTGAGGTGGACTTTTAACTCAATGTTACCTCTGAAACTTTTCTTGTCTAATAATATATACTCCCCACTAACTGCTTACACTCGCAGTCATACCAGTCATTCCTCTGATCTGCAGCCAATACTTTTTTCACGAACAAATCACAGATGGAATCAAGAGCTTTATCAATGTGATTTTTTCAAGGAATTCAGTAATTGCTGTGGACGTGTCCCACTTCTGTATGCGGTTATGGAGCTCGTTTGGCCCCGACGTAACTTGTAACACGACTTTTTATATTATTCGTCATTGAATCTGTTAGATATTGTACACAAATCATGTTCATTTGGGATCTACAGAAAGACACTGTATATATTTTGTTGGTTAAAGTTGTTATAATTGGGATTTTGGGGTAAAATGGGGCGTCAAAATGCATATTATGTACATTGTCATATTTGCTGTAAAAATCAATACTATTCAATACTATCAAATAATTGAACAGTAGCTAATGAAGTGATTCGTTTCCAAAATGTTTTGCTTAGTGATTTTTTGTATGAATAAGTTTTTTAATCCCTTCTGAACAATTCTAAACCAATTACCATAGCACAACTATGAAAAAAACCTGATTAATCCACCAGATTTTGTAGAGCATGTGCAGCAATCTAATTTGAATTGAATATACATAATACGCAAGGTCCATGCGTGAACAAGCTCGGTTAATTTCTGTTATGAAGTTCTATTGAATCTGTAAATTTTACTCATATTAAATTTGATAAATCTAAATTTTCTACATTCTAAATGACAGCATCCGTGAATTCAGTCGATCTTGCAAAAAAGCATCTCTAGAAATATAAAACACTAGTAAACTTCAAGAAAAATAGATGAGGTGGATAAGACAACCGGTAAAGAATTATTATATCGCATAGAGAGCGCCCGGGAAACTGCTGTTGTAAATCATGATTAAATGATTTCTTGATCGCAGTTTTATGTTACCCAAGAACATGTACTTCCCAACATGCAATTAGGTTCAGGTTTTCCTAAGCAGAAGCTGTCATACAAAAGCTTACATATTTGTGCATTTATTCAATTAAACGGATGTGATGAAAATTGCATAAAAAGTTCAGTCACAAGATGATTCATTGCACAAATGTACCAATAGTACATTATACCATTCGTCTCCATATGCTTTTATGCTTATATTATGCTGACCAGTTTTCAGAATCCTTACGTTTCCTCTGAGAGGCCCAATTTTGTCTGAAAAACACTAATTGAGGAATTCAGATATCGTAATAACTTGGATTATCGTAATAACTTAGTAGGTATTTTAACTTATATGAACATGCAGTCACGTTAAAGCGAAGAGTCCCCTCCTACGTTTGTGACCAAATAATCTCGGAATTTTTCCAGTCAATCTGCTAACGTCAGTAGGTAGTCGATTTTAGAGATCGAGAACACATGATTCGCTATTACAAACATCGAAAACGCTTATTCAACTAAAAATAATCTTCTGAATCTGAAAAACTAGCTTAAATTCTACATAAATTGTTAATAATGTTAAGGAAATATCATTTTCCAAACTTAAACGTAAATGTTCATGATAGTATTAGAGGCGAAAGTATCGATTAGATAGCTCCGTTAGGATACGGCAGGCATGAAGAATGGTTTATAGAAGTGGATTTGAAAGCGAGTGGAGGGCAATATTTGTGATAGTATAAATCTCACGACCTTTCTTCTGCCAAACTTTATTAAAAATTAAAAAAAATCGGGCTTACTTCGCTAAAATATATCTTATTACTGGCAAGGACAGTGACTCAATATTGATGAGATGTCCTCCCCTTTTATTTCACGAGAACTTCTGAATCTCCAGGAAATCCAGGAGGAGATCGACCGGCTGACCAGGAGACTACCTGGAGAGCTGTTTAAACTCGGTGGTGAGGCACTGGCTCGAGCGCTGCACTGGGTCATTACCAAGATTCGGGAGGAGGAAGTTATGCCGCAGGGAGGGGGCGAAAAGACGATAAGCTGAATTGTAGCCTCTACCGCGCAATCACATTTCTGAACGCCGCCTACAAGTTACTCTCCCAAATTTTATGCCGCCGACTAACACCAATTGCAAGAGAGTTCGTGGGGTACTACCAGGCGGGATTTAAGGGTGAACGCTCTACCACAGGCCAGGTGTTCGCCGTACGTCAGGTATTGCAGAAATGCCATGGATACAACGTGCCCACACATCATCTATTTATCGACTTCAAAGCCGCATATGATACAATCGATCGGGAGCAGCTATGGCAGCTAATGCACGAATTCGGATTTCCGGATAAACTGATACGGTTGATCAAGGATATGATGGATCGGATGATGTGCAAAGTTCAAGTTTCAGGGGCATTCTTGAGTCCCTTCAAAACGCGCAGAGGGTTACGAAAAGGTGATGGCATTTCGTGTCTGCTATTAAACATCGCTTTGGAGGGAGTAATACGAAGGGCAGGACGTAACTTCGAGAAGATGGAGACGAGTTTGTATTGGCGGTGACGTAATCAAGGTGGTTGAAGAATTTGTGTACTTGGGCTCACTGATGACTTTCGATAACGATAGTAGACCAGTAGAGAAATTCGGCGACACATCCAGGGTGACCACTAAACTTCCGTTTTAAATTTCCCGCATATTTCCCGACTTTTTCCCGATATTTTTGAAAAATTCCCGATGCAATTTTGAAGATTTCAAATTTCTATTCTAATCTAAAAAAAATCCTGAATAATTATATTTTATTCAAAAAGTGCTTTTAATTTTCGTTTCCTGACATAGATTTATTTAGTTTTATTGTCTCAGTCAATTCAATTTAAGCTAAATTTTTAAGACCTCTAACAATGTATTTTGAAAATCGATAGTTCTAAATCAACATTTGAAAAGTTTGTAACAGCCAAAATTTATCCTTTCCAGTTCTTTGTCTATATGCAGACAAGGAACCAGGAAGAATGAATATGACTGTTACGCTCTTTTCAAATGTTGGTCTAGAGTAAACCTTAAAATAAAGTGAAGAAGTCGTTGAGCTTAGCTTAGCTTAGCTTAGCTTAGACTGACTGTACATATCAATGGTTGCTACTCCGTGATTGATCAGAACTGGTGCAAATTGCACTACGATCCAAGTGAATAGTGGTTGGGATTTACCAACTATTCTCGAAGTGCACGTTTCAGCAGCTCGCAAATGTTGATCAATAACGGCGCCGGCCAAGTCCTTACAGTCAGTTGGGAAAGGGAGGGAATGTGAGTGTGTGGTAATTGTTGCTACTAGAGACCGAGAATACCTCTGCATCTCCACATTTACCACGGGAAGGAAGTAGTGTTAGTTGGGTGGGGTAATCAGTAACATAGATCGGGATTCACAATGGAAAGTGATGTGACCTATGAAACTTCTACACAGCAGTATTAGCATTTCCTTAATTTGTACAATTGTTCATTCTTCGCGAGAATAAACAATCAATCGCTCAAAGTGAGCGATTGTTCATTTGAATTTCGGATTAGGCGCCCGCGTTATCATTTAATTAACGTAAGAAAAGTAAAAAAGAAACGGGATTAAAATTGAAAATAATTGATAGTAATCGGAAAGCTAATGTTATTCAGCAACCCTTATTTTATCTCTATTTGACGTTAAGAAAGAATGTAAGTTTACGTTCATTTTACATGTCGTTTATTTTGCATTACTTTCGCGCGCGTATGTGTGTCACTGACCAGTATACCGTAATCAGGATCTCACTGGTATTAATCCTGATGTGCCGGTTGGCACTCGTGTTGGGCTTGTGCGCTTTGAGCGGCACACGGTCGCTTCCCAGTCTACACAAAACCGCACATGGTGCAATACAAGATGCTAAATTGGAGACGATATACATACATGTTGTGTGGAAAAGTATCTCTATCGCCTGCACTTCAGCATCCTACGCGACACCATATACGTTCATGTGTTGACCGGGTTTGATAGGGCCTGCTTATGGACACATGCAGCTTTTTGTAGAGGTTTAACAGAGCCCACTGTCAAACCCCACCACATCCTAGGCAGGCCCCCTAACTCGCAGTGGCCATGGGGAGGGGTCGTCAAGCCCTTGGACATAGTCCCTGCTGCCCCTTAAAATAAAGTGAAGAAGCCGTTGAGAGAATAAACATTTTTGCGTCTGCCAGTATTTTTTCATCCATCTTCCAGCTCTAGGCTGGCTCATCTCTTCTGCTGCAAATCACTTTAATAAAAATAATTATAATTATAACCTTCATGTTCGTCATTGCCCATCTCTATTTATTTCCTCAATCTATTTTCAGTTTTTGAAACTTATTTTACTTTGACCATTGATGGATTATTGATTTGATTATTACTACTATTTGCTACCTACACATCCTGATCTTATTATGGCATCATTCTCCAGTCCTTCCTTCATCCTCTTGCTGGTTTATGATCAAACATCTAAATCATTAATCTAAAGCACTTCTTATGTACATGTGTTAACCATGTGTTACCATGTGTTAAAATGAAGATGGTAACAACGAATGACCAGAGATCGTTGAGAAGTGTGCCTTGAATTAGACATAATTAGAAATACTCGACCAATGTCGACAAGTCACCAGACGAAACTCGAGTCGCTTTCAAGAGAATATCGATAAAGCATCTTCATGAATCCACAAGCTGCAAAGAAATGCTAATTAGCTTTTTCTCGGACTCTTGGAGATATCTATGGTCTCAGAAACCTGCCGAAGCGTAGGTGGCATGTTGCTTTCCATCATCATTGCCGAGGGCTCTAGACTCGACATTAGAGAATTCTGATTTCAATATCATTTTCATTATACATTCGACAAAGCCGAATAGTTCCTCAAATAGTTTTAAACGTTACGTGGAAAAACATATGCATTTAAAATAGTAAATAATGTTTTTCATGTTATACACTACAATAATTATACATGATTTAATGAAATGAACACCTGGTGACTTTTTTCCCGATTTTTTGTGTAATTTCAAGAAATTCCCGACTTTTTCCCGCATTTCCCGCACAGTTCCCGCATTCCCCGATTTCCCGACTCACTGGTCACCCTGCACATCATGGTTGAAAATCGTACGTAATCGTACTCCGGAAAACGCTCCGATCGAAGTTCAGTCCGATGAGCTCGCCGCCGCACAGAAGGACCAATCTTCAAAAAGACGGTCAAAAACCATTTTTTCAAAATGATCCAAATTGATAACTTGAGTCATGGGTTGTTAGTAGAATACTTGACGATGATGTTAACATAGTTTTGAGTCGTTTTATTCGGGTGGATCTTACCTTTACAGTCAATACAAGTTGAGCATGTTGTCGATTTTTTATTCTGTTAAATCTTCTAACATTTATCTTACTGCTTCATTATGTTGGCTACAACGTATACATCACCCAAACCTATTATATTTGGCACCATCACAAAGTGTAGTCCAAAAACTAATAAAGCCATGCATATACGTTCGTAAATTATTTTTGATCGCGCAGAAAGTACTCGGTCTTTATTATGTATAAAATTATTATTGTATTATCTTCTTGCTGTATTCATTGTGAAATTCAAAAAGGTACCCATCGGTACCCATCAATGAAATTCACACTGTTGTTTCATTTTTTTGTCAGGAATCCAATCCTGCAGAAATTAGGTTCCGCCACCCTCCGCCCGCTCAGTTATTTCGGTTTTACTGACAGTGGACGTTTCGGTCTTGCCAATCAATTTTGATAAAAAGCAACGCACAATATGTTTTCTCTTCTCCTTCTACTTCTCATTTGCCCCAATACAATGGTGCGACATCAGCTGAAAATTGTCTAGGGGTCGTACACTTATTACGTAGGCGTTATTTCAACATCCCTCCCTTCATGTAAGATTTCTTACATACAAATGATTTTTTTACTTATAGGTAAAACGACAGATCCTTCTCCCCCATAAGGGTATACGTAATATGTGTACGGCCCCCTAGTACAATTTGTTCTCGTCTTACGCATACTTTAATTAGGGAAATTCCATGTGATCATGAGTTTTTACAGGCACTTGCGCTCTGAGATTTTGAAAATATTGTTAAAGGAAGTAGGACAAACTATCAAGTCATGTCATGTTTAGTCGCTATGCAGGGAAAGTATTTTATTTGACCCCTACGTCTAATTTTCCATAATAACTCTGTAAAAAGATCATGAGTTTTTCACATGAACCGTAATATCAAGAAACGATTTGCGCCTCTACAGCTTTAGTTTGTGTAGGGACGATCCATTCTATATGTTTACAATTTCTAATAATGGAATACATTTTTCCGTTAGCACTGCTGTGAGGCGGCATAAATCGGTAATTAAAGGTAGCAGTTAATACCTGTGAAAGTGCTCATAGAAATAGAACTCTACACTGGCGGCGCCAGCCATTGATATTTGATGAGGCACCACTTAGTGCAAGCACGTTGTCTTTGAGAACGTTAGCGTGCTTGCGACGACTGGTGCCCCACCTCTCGTTCCGGTAGTGGATCTCTAGCTTACGGGTCGGTGATACCGAGAAGATGAACCACCCATTCAATGAAATATCATAATATGTGGCCTGCTAGACCATTTTATTCACTTCTAACATTTTTGACCGTCTTTTTTGGGATTGGTCCCACTGTGCGCCGTACCAAACTGACAATCTACAAAACGCTCATTGGACCGGTAGTCCTCTACGGACACGAGACCTGGACGATGCTCGTGGAGGAGCAACGGGCACAGTGAGTTTTCGAAAGGAAAGTGCTGCGTACCATCTATGGTGGGGTGCAGATGGCGAACGGTACGTGGAGAAGACGAATGAACTACGAGTTGCATCAGCTGCTGGGAGAACCATCCATCGTTCACACCGCGAAAATCGGACGACTGCCGGGCACGCAGCCAGAATATCGAACAGGAATCCAGCGAAAATGGTTCTCAACAAAGATCCGAGGGGAACAAGAAGGCGAGGTGCGCAGCGGGCAAGGTGGATCGATCAGGTGGAGGACGATTTGCGGACCCTCCGCAGACTGCGTGGCTGGCGAAGTGCAGCCATGGACCGAGCTGAATGGAGACGACTTCTATGTGCAGCACAAGGCACTCCGACCTTAGTCTGGTAATAAATAAAATGCTGCAAGGTCGCCGCGCTTGTGTCCAGTTGACCGTTTTGACAAGTGAAACATATTTTTGAAAAACGTAACATTTTTGAAGATGGAAGTAATTTTATATCATATTACCACTGAGAAAAGTTATTTTGTTGCCCAACTGAGTGTTCCAGTGCAAGTTTTGCGGACAGTATGCTAGCGTCACCCCAGAATGTTGGGCAAACAAACATTGAAAGTTACATCTAAACTGTAACTGTTTGCATTTTTCAAATATTTTCATTATGTAATACAAATATACTTCCACATTCACATAGTATGATGGTTTTACAAATATTTATAGGTACCAACTGATTTTGATCCTTAGTTAGTTAGGGAGCGTCCACAAATTACGTAACGCTTAGAGGGAAGAGGGGGGTTGACCAAAGTGTGACGATCCATACATTTTTTTTATGTTTCATACAAAAAGTTCGACATAGGGGGGAGGGAGGGAGGTTGAACATGTTCAATTTTTGCGTTACGTAATTAATGGATCTTCTCTTATGGTTTTCTAGAAATCAAAGGGGGGCGTTTTGGCCAGGTGGGGCGCATTATACCGTCTTACCCTATATGTGGTAAACGATTTGCGGACCCTCCGTAGACTGCTAGTTGGCGACGTGCGGCCATGGATCGAGTTGAATGGAGAAGACTTTTATGTAGAGCAGCGATTCTCAACCTTTTTCTTGGAGATACTCCTTCGATCTTTTGCGTTCATTGAGGTACCCCCTATTTTTATCGCCCCAATGAAAATAAGCGTAACTAATATACTAACTAACGGTCCTGAAAACTAACGGGATATTTGACTCTCTGTTATTCACATAGTTCTATCCAATACATTTGTTTAATTTTTTGGTTTTTCGTGACACTTTCCAATTCAAATTATGTTTATACATCAAGACTTTGAAGATCTGAGCCTCTTAAAAGGAGGCTTTCGAGCCTCTTGAAAGGAGAATTCCGGGCCTCTTGAAAGGAGGCTTCCGAGTCTCTTGCAAGGAGGCTTCCGAGCCTCAAAGGAGGCTTCCGAGCCTCTTGAAAGAAGGCTTCCGAGCCTCTTGAAAGGATGCTTCCGAGCCTCTTGAAAGGATGCTTCCGAGCCTCTTGAAAGGATGCTTCCGAGCCTCTTGAAAGGAGGCTTCCGAGCCTGCCTCAAACACAGGGCCGGGACGACTGATGATCGCCGGCTGAATTGGCTCGACTGTGATGAGCGGATAGGGACCTTCCACAAGGCTGGAGGCAAGTGTGCGTCCCGGGATTCGATGAACAGGATTTCCAGGTGGGTGAGACATCGCTGCACATTGGTTGGAAGCATGAGGCTTTTCGGTAGATGATGCCTTCCATGTTTTTTGAAAGTAGTTTACAGAGGCTCTTAAAATGAAGCTTCCGCCTGTTAAAGAAACGTTTGGAAGGAGGCTTTTGAGTCGCTTTGAGGGAGGCTTTAAAGCTTCTTAGTTTTTGAGAAAAAAGTCTTTTAAGCCTCTCGAATGGGAATAGATTTGAGTTCAGAAGCATATTCTTAACATATCAATATTTTTCTAACATATACTTATTTTTGTTCGATCAGATTTTCAAAATTTGATCCTTCTTCCTTTGGTCTTTAACCTTTTTCCAAGCAAGATTAACTGGGATTTAATTTGCTGATTCGATTTGCGTGTATTTTATGTACAATGCAAAGTTTTTGAATCAAAACTTGAACAAGTATCAAAACTTGGATCAATCAAGGAATTTTATTACATCCGCCATTGCGCATTTTTCCGAGGTACCCCCTGATGCCAGCCAGCCATGCCAGTTCATTTATTTCATTAAAGATACATGTTATTACTCCAAACTCTAGTTTATATGGAAGTTAGTGCATTATCTTTCTAAAAACATCCTAGATTCACATATTTATGCTTAACATCAGTGAAAAAATAGAAAACTTAAATATTATTCATTAACATTAATTCGTACCATGGTTCAAACTACTGGCAGCAGCTCCTGAATATAATACTAATTTCATGCATGAAATGCTTAGGAAACCTATAGAAACGCAAATCTAATTACCTATTTATAATCCCGCATTAGATTAGTAACTCGAAACGTGTAAAAATCGTCTAAATTATCGTTATGAAAATTGGAATTTTGTTCATATTGGAAATGTTAACAAAATGCTCCACCTAGGTGCATGCAGCACTCCTATTGGACACCAATATAACTTGACTGCATTTCCATTTCTACATTTTTGAATGTTCTAGAAAGTTTTAGATAATATTAACCTTCCGGAACTCGCGGCGTTGTAGAAAATACAACGTCTTCGAATAAATCACGCTGGTCGTTCACAAGAGCTGCGGGATTGTGTGAGTGATCCAGGACAATGAGAGTTCCGGGAGGTTAAAATATGCCGTTTGGTTACTGTTGCGACTAAAAAACGACTAAAAAAGTTATAACAGTTTTAATGGATTTTTTTAGCCATATTTGATATAGCTGCAATTTAAGAAGGGGCAAATTGTGGCAGACAATCTCATGCGCATAACAAAGTACAAGTAATTGATTTTAATTTAATACCTGAACTGTTGAGTTGTAAGCGAATGTAAGGTATGTTCAATCAAAAAACATTTTCTACTGTTCAAAGCAGAAATCAATCTTCCGTATTTTGTCATTACCCCTGTGAAACACTAAGTAGGCATTAACCTAAAGGCAGGTTATTTTTGATCATTACTTGATGCAAATATGATCTCATTGGTATGCAGAATATAGGTTCCCCCAAACACACGCGACGCGACAGTCGCGACGCGATTCTATCGCATGGCGACAGCGATTCTGACGCCGTTGGTATGGAAGTGTAAATAGAACATTGCCTGCAACGACTCAACGATAGAATCGTGGCGACTAGTTGTCGCCGTCGCGACGATGAAATCGTTTAGGTCTGGGGGAGCCTTATTACAAACGTTTAATTTTTGCACAAAAAGTTTAGTCACAAGGAGTTGATGAAACAAAGCACCATGCGTCTCCATATGCTTGTATCCTTATAATGCCCAAGTAACATTCAATTCGGTGTTATTTATTGTTTTTTATTGCGAAAATATTCATGCTCTTTAGCTTAGGAAAAGCATTCAACACACTTAAATTATGATCCATCCTCTGATTGTTGCCAAAACCTTTTGAAGCAGATGATAAATTCCGAATGCTACTAAATTTAAAATATGAATTTATTATGACAGTCCATGCCTTGATTAAACCCATATGCGAGATAACATCAAAGCTCTTCGATGCTTGTTTTGTATGTCATGATAAAACACTTGTTTAGTCGTTTTGTCGCTATAAAAGAGATCAATTGGCATTTGTAATTGCTACATAAAGAGTCGTATAAATTACAAATTCTGCTTTTCTGATTGAATAAAAAAAATTTGGAAAGTGACGACGAGTAGTAAGAGCTGAAAACTTTGTTTTACCAAAATACATGACTTTGAAATATTATCGTGCTGCTTGTTCACTCACAATATGTATGCTTACACATTTTCAGCTACATCAGTCTTGTTAAGAAAATTATTTTGCTTGCGTGAGCTTGCTTGAGCTTGATTGCTACTCCATTATGACCAGATCAGCTGTTCTTGCACAGGGAACCAACAGATGTTTGCTTGGGACTAGCACAGATCTTCAATGTACAAGTACTGGTGATCTCATTTGTTAGGTTATACTGGCGCCTGCCACGTCAGAATGCAAGTCAATGTAGGGAAGGGGAGGAAATAATGATGTAATCACTCGCCCACTGCTAGCCGAATATACCTCTGCACTTGCCACGAGTTCATGTGGAATTTTTTGGAATTTTTGGGTTGGGTTCGAGAGGCAGAGGTCCGTCTTGGTTAACGAGCTGCCAATGTGATAGATAGGAGAAGGCAACTGGTGGAATTTCTAATTGGATGTAGGAAACGAACTTTATAGGTCATTTCCAATTCTAGCAGATTAATTAACATTAATCTCAACATTAATACTCAAGTTTAAGGTATAGTAATAGTAATGGAAACGGTATGGAAGTCCATTTCCAGTACTAGCGATTGCTACAACAAGAGAAATATAGAGAAAGATACAAAGTAGGATAATGGAACGGACCTGGGATTGAACCCACGACCTCCTGCGTATGAGGCAGAATCAGTAACCATATGACTACCAAGCCCGCTCTCATGTTAAGAAAATTATTTTGAGCTTTTTAGTGGAATGTCTTCACTTGTCATAAGACGAGTTTGTACAATCCCATTTAATTCCACCACTTAAATGAGATTGTACAAACTCGTCTTATGACAAGTACATCAGTCATATTGAAGATGAAACATGCATTTCCGAAATCGTGAGGTTTATCGGTGAACTGTCAAATATTCTCTTTTATGGTCATTATATATGTTGAAAAATGGTCAAACGGCATTTGTAACAGTCAGTCCATCCAGCACATAGACAATTTAGCATGCAAATCAGCAACATAAAAATCACATCTAAATGATATGATTTTGTAGTGGATTTCATCCAAGCAGAACAATTTAAGCAAATGAATCTCGAAAAATCATCTCGGATGCCATCGACATATTTTTTTTTAATACACAACAGAATATGTATTTATACTGTATTACATTAAAGGTTATATACGATATTTTATAAACAAATCAGCTACGAACAAAAAAAATAAAAACAATTTAGCAAAAAACTGCAAACCAAAAATTTTTTTGTTTGGAAAATATTTTTTAAAACGTGGTTTTCTGAAAGCGTATGAATTATATCGAAGTTATGCATCGGCAGCCCTTACTTTGCACCGTTCAATGTGCAAAAACGATCCATAAAAAAATGAAAAACGATCCGTAAATAACATCCGAATGTTCCATAAAACGCTACCATAAATCCATAAAATAGTTCGGGAGGTTCCATAAAGAATAATTTTATGATCCATAAAAACTATATTTTGATCCATAAAATTTCAAATTTGGAGGACCAACGCGCATTGGGAGTTTTTGAAAGGAAAGTGTTGCGTACCATCTATGGTGGGGTGCAGATGGCGGACGGTACGTGGAGGAGGTGAATGAACCACGAGTTGCATCAGCTGTTGGGAGAACCATCCATCGTTCACACCGCGAAATTCGGAAGACTGCGCTGGGCCGGGCACGTAGCCAGAATGTCGGACAGTAATCCGGTGAAAATGGTTCTCGACAACGATCCGACGGGAACAAGAAGGCGAGGTGCACAGCGGGCAAGGTGGATCGATCAGGTGGAGGACGATTTGCGGACCCTCCGCAGACTGCGTGGTTGGCGAAGTGCAGCCATGAACCGAGCTGAATGGAGAAGACTTTTATGTGCAGCACAGGGCCTTAGTCTGATAATAAATAAATAAATCACCAAAACTATGGATCATTTGAACAAAGTTATGGATCAAATGGCCAGAATTATGGTTCATATGACTAAAATTATGGATCATATTACTGAAATTATGGATCATCATCACGGTAAAAATTTGTGTTCATTGCTCATATATAATAACCAGGGTTTGCAGAAATCGCTCTCAATAGATAACGAACAACGATAAAAGAGAGGCTAAAACAGTTCCGTACCATAACAAGCTATGATAACAAATTTATCAAACTTGTATGTAAACTTGTAAGTGCGAAAAAACAGAATCGGATAGGCAGCCCCCACAGAAAAATGGTGATTCTCGCTTTGTTTTCGCTCCTTTCGTGTTGGTTACTGCACAGCTGTGTAGAACAAGTTGAAAGATTGGAGTTTTCTAAACGAAATTTATCATGGGGTATAACATCCCGAATCAGTTCTCTATCATGACAGCTTACGAAAAAAGTTTCTCGCGGTATGCTACATATCGTATATGTATACAGAGATGATAAGTGAGAGACTTGCTTTTTCTATTTAGGATTCAATCCCTGATAATAACGTTTAATTAATTTGTAGAGACTGTACATATTTTAATAATTGTTTGAATAAAGTTAGATCTACACCCAACCGGCGGATGTTAGATTTTCTAACAATTCTGTATAAGAATCTACCAAAACCTGTATAAGAACTAGGCATATGCGAAAATGTTAGATTCTTATACAAGTATTGTATAAGAATCTAACAGTTTTGAAAGCTTTTCTAACAATATTTGTTTGATAGCTTACATTTTTCGCATAAGAATCTAACAATTTTACATATGCCCAGTTCTTATACAGGTTTTGTTAGATTCTTATACAGAATTGTTAGAAAATCTAACAACCGCCGGTTGGGTGTAGAAAAATCCGCAGGCATCGGGATTAAGTGGATTAGAAAAGGTTTTGAATGATGCAAATTATTTTTATAGTGGTTTGCAAATGTATTCCGAAAGGTTTTTGGTACCGAGTTCATGTTCATGGTTTGTATTATTCTGATCTTGAAGTCCATCTTACTTTACCCTTCAATACTATTGCAAGAGTGGGCCAACTAGCCAGGTACTACACTTCAAAAGGTTTTGGTGTAAGCAATGAAGAAGAAACAGCCTTGACTAGGGTTTTATTGTTGTAGGATTCAAATACTCCTGTAGTAAATCATAAAATTACCCCTTATGTTACCGACAGGGTACCCGGGTACCTTTTTCGTTTTCAAGTGAATTTTTTTCTAAACATTGTAGGGGATTGAAAGTCCGGGACATCTTCATACTCGGCAAAATTTAGGTTTGCGTGGTGTCTGAATGAAAATCCAGTAAGGGGGAGCTTGGGGAGAGGCTTCTGAATTCCGGATTTGCTAGACCATGTCTCAAAAATGATGATTTCTTGTATCCTGAGTTACCAGTTTCGTAGAAAATTCGAGGATTATGACTTCACAACGTATTAGGATCACCTGATCATTTGGTCTCAGAACGGACATCCCGAAATAGGTTCCCGTGGACCACAGTGGCCACAAATTTATTTAGAAGAAACCATGACAATATGGGTATCAAAATTCTTGGAATCCAAATAGTTGAGACCATAGGATGGATATCAACCAGAATGGTCATTCTGGAACAGGTTTCCGGAGGACCTAAATTGACCACAAATTCATTTAAAAGAAAACCTGGCAATATGAGTTACAACATTCTTGGAATTGTTCCGCAAACATGTTTTCCAAATAGTTGAGACCATAGGATATCAACCGGACCGGTCATTCTGGAACAGGTTCCTGGAGGGCCTAAAGTGGTCTCAAACTCATTTAGAAGAAACCCTGGCAATATGGTTATCTAAATTCTTGGAATTGCTTCGGAAACATGTTATTCATGTAGTAGAGACCATAGGATGGATATCAACAGTCATATTGGAACAGGTTCCCGTGGGGCATAAAGTGGCCACAAACTCATTTAGAAGAGCCCTGGAAAAATGGGAATCAACATTCTGGTAATTGTTCAAGAAGCATGTTTGCGACCGTAGGATGGATGACAACCGGAACGGTCATTCTGGATCAGATTTCCGTGGGGCCTAAAGTGCCCACGAACTCATTTATAAGAGACCCTGGCATCAACACTCTTGGAATTGTTTCGTAAACATGTTTTTCCAAGAAGGTTTCCAAGAATAACCTATGGTCATTAGGTCGAATAAGATAAGAAAGCCATTAGGCCGAATAGTCATTAGGTCGAATGACAAGTGAGGAGTGAATAGTGAGAAGTGAGCAGTGAGAAGTGGAAAGAGAAAAGTGAAAAGTAAAATGTTGACCCGATTTTGTCACTCCCCGATTTTGTCTACCTCCGATTTTATCACATTTTCGACCCGATTTTATCACGTCCCGCTTTTGTCACGTTTTTGACTCATTTTGTCACCCCGAAAAAAAATGAAATTTTTAATCGTTCTTTTAATTTTTTTTAAATTTATTCCGCAAGCAGCAATGCTTTTCATCAAATCATTTCTGAGTACCTGTTTCCATATTATAAAACTGATTCAAATTTGTAAAATGGATTGAAAAATTGAAAATAAAAAAAAACGATTTTGTCACATTTCGATTAATCACCACAAAATTCACCAAGGGGATGATAAAATCGGGATATTACTGTAGTAAGAAGTGGGAAGAGAGAAGTGAGATGCGAGAAGTAAGAAAAGAGAAAAAGAAAAAGGAAGAAGAAATGAGGAGGAGCAATCTGAGCAATGCAGCAAATAAGAAAGTGTGGATCTATTGCATCCACTAGCTTCTTATTTACCACATTGTTCAGAATGCTCAGAGCAGTGGGGGCGGTTGACCTTCAGAAATGTTAAACTTTAAACTATTCAGAGGCTAGTTGCTGGTCGTTATCGCTCGCGGAAAACTGGATAAGTATCAAAATTTTTGAAACGTTAGACCAGCAAAAGTGATTAAAAGTAGTCGGGCAGGTAGGTTTTACCACTCTTACTCGATATCTTCAATATCGTATAAGGACGAACCCGCATTGAGCTAAAGAACACTTGTGGTTTCAGAATACACCCAGTTCTTTTTTTACACGGATGGGTTTTAGTCGATTAAGACCTTCAGCGTTAATGAAACTATGAGTTAACCCCATGAAAAAATTCACAAAAAATCAAAAAAAAAAAAATCGTCTGGTGTTTAAAAAGCTGAAAAATCAGATTAACCGGGAAATTAAAGAATACCAACCGTGTGAAAAAAAAAATTGGGTGTGTCGAATCCAGAAAATTTAGTTTTCACGAAAATCTCTTTCGGTTTTGTAAGAAAAAAACAAGCTCCTGAAACAATTGCTTGATTTTTTCAATCTATGTTGCCAGCGTCTCCAGTTATCCTTGTAGCATTACCAATCCGCAGATGCCAAGTTCGATTCCCGATATAAGATGATTTCGATTGGGAAATGTGATCTCTGTCCTCACCATACCAGACACACAGTTAAGCATTTGATGGGCACAGAAAGGCTTTAAATTGATTTACTGTGTATATAGTATATACTATATACTAATAACATCGTTGAAAAGTAGGTCAAGTTCCAGTTGTCATGTAAACCATTGGAGATAAAGAAGATAGCCAGGGTTTCTTCTAAACGAGGAAACCTGCTCGATCCGTTGCGAAACCATCGAATGGCCTAATTCCAAATAAGATCATGCTTCCGAAACAATTTCATGAACTTTGATACCCATATTGCAAGGGTTTATTCTGAATGCGTTTGTGGCCACTTTGGCCCCTACGGGAACCTGTTCCAGAATAAGTATGTGGCCCCTTTATGCCCCACGGGAACCTGTTCCAGGATGACTGGTCCAATTGTCAAACCATCCTTTGGCCTAATAACTCAAAAGATCATGATTCCAAAACAATAGCATGAATTTTGATACCCATATTTCCAGGGTTTCTTTTGAATGAGTTTGTGGTCACTTCAGGCCCCACGGGAACCTGTTTCTGGAATAACCGTTCCGGGATTAAACCATAAGATTATCCTGTAACATAGTTAAGTTATATTCTCTTAATTTCCAACGAAGATCTTCGGTCATGACGCAAGAAATCTTTATTTGGTTGACTAAATAGCTTCAATTTATACAAACTTTGGAACTTGGCCCAGTAAACCCGGAATTTCGTTAATCAGATAAGCCGAATCGTTTTTATATACCTAACACCCTAACAATAGTTGACCGTACCCGATCTTGCTCGAGTTTGTCTTATTTTGAGCTCTAACTGTCAATTTTCATGGCAGCGCCGCACTCTAGATCAGTTTTTGGGCAATTGCATTGGGTTTCTTCACAACGTGCCCTTAATTTAATTTTTCTATTTTTAAACTTTCCCAGCGGAATGTTCTATCTTTTCGGATAGGTATATAAACACAGCAGAGCCTAAGACGAATCGATTAGTGAGGAAATTTTGCAAATCGGTCCATCCGTTCGTGAGTTATATTGCCTCAAAGGAAATGTAAACTCATTTTTATATAGATAGATGTATCGAATAGCAGGTAAGTTCCTGAATCCGTAGCAACCAAAATCGTAAAAATCGGTGAACTGACAATGTTATGATCATTTTTAGTCCGCGGGTACCCGAGTACCCTGGCAGTAACGTAATACTAATGACACACTGGTGGTATAAGTACCATGGTACAAGAATCTTGAAATGAGGACCATACCAATTATTGTCTTTATTAAAGATAGTCTTGGAATAATTTTCTTGTCCTCTTGTACCATGGTACAAGTACCACAGGTGTGTCCTTAGTATAAGGGTGTTTTTTGTTGGTAACAAAAAAATACTTGGGTGGTGAACATGTTCAAAACTTGTTGGCATAAAAAGTAATAAATCTCCAAAAGTAATGAAATTGCGGACTTGGCGTCTTGGACAAAGCTTTAGGGAAAAATTTTGCTACAACTTTACTAACCTTGTATGATGTAAAGCAGAAAAAATATTTTGTTCATCTCACTTTTAGAGGAATCGATCATAAAGCTGAATATCTCCAAAGAAGCGCTTTAACTTACTGATATAATATCTGGTAGACACCATAACGGTAAATCCATAATAAAAGTAAAGTAAATCACTACTTGAGCATATGGACCCGATTCCCGGCTCACTGCACAGACAACTAAAGATTTATACTGTTTGGAAGCCGTAGGTGATTGATAATTTGAAAAAAGTCTCCCATTTATTTCGCACAATACTCAATATTTTTTAACCATTCATAATAATCCTTCATCGTTAAATGGAAAACTGTCTAATACGTTGTCGATGTCAAAAAGTGAAAAAATATAGTTTTTAAGCGTTTGGGAGGAATTTGGATGAGTGAATATATCATTTCAACCAAATAAAAATTATTACATTTAATACCATCTGGCATCATATTGCCGTAGAACGTGCATATTTTTGTTTACGTCGCATTTTTTATCGTCCCGAGAGAAAATGAGAGTAGGATGTTGAGAGAATGAGTGAAATTTTGCTTAGGACGGGAGCTGGATTGAAGTGTGCCGGAAATGCAATCGCTGTGACTGAAATGAGTGCTGCACCTTATTAACCTTCCTAGTGCATTGAAAAAAAGTGACACATTGTGCATTAGCGGGTCAAAAATGACCACAAATTGAATTCGCTCCCAAAAGTTCATTTTCGAACCGATTCTCAATCTTTGAATCAATGATTTTTGCACTTTGGCCATTCTGGTTCCCAGGAATCGATGTTGAAGGAACATAGATTCTTAGGTCAATTTTTGGCGTGATTTCTTGCTTCTCGAAGGGTGATTTTGGAAATGGTCATTAATTTGCGTAGCAATAATTCTATTAGAATGTAGCCATTGTTCATTTCCATGGATCAACACAATTCCTGGTTATTTCACGGTCCGGTGTCCCTCCGGAAGATCCGGAACATCCGTAGAAGTGGTCAATTCATTGAACTCATCCTAGAAGAGCGCGGTTTTTTTCCAAAGCTTTTAATTATCGAACGCTGAGTAACAAATGATTGTGGTGACCCATTTTGATGGACCTGCGTGGCCACCGGAGGTCCTCCAGAGGATCCGGAACATTCGGTGAAGTGGTCAATTCATGGAACTCATCCTAGAAGAATGCAGTTTTCACAAAACTTTTGATTATCGTAATTTGAGTAACAAATGATTGTGGTTACTCATTTTGGTGGAACTGGGTGGCCACCGGAGTTTTCCGGAAGATCCGGAACATCCGTAAAAATGGTCAATTAATGAAACTTATCATATGAATCTATACCATTTCGTCGAAAGACATTTCGTCGAATGACATTTAGTCGAATGACATTTGGTCGAAAAGACATTACGTCGAATGGACATTTGGTCGAAAGGACATTTAGTCGAAAATGTTTTTTTTTAATCCACTAGATACGCAGGACATTTGGTCGAATGACGTTTGGTCGAAAGGACACTACGTCGAAAGGACATTTGGTCGAATTGCCATTTAGTCGAAATCTGATTTAAGTATGAAAAATCTTCGTACATTTGGTCGAATGACGTTTGGTCGTAAGCGAGTTTTCGAATTAAAAATCTTGGTATGGCTATTTGAAAGAAAAGAACTTTAGTCAATAACAATAAAAAAATAAATGATTTATTCGGGTTTTCTATAAGTCACATAATTATTGCTCCAATACTATCCAAAGAATGATGGGTCCATAAAAACAATAAATAAAACGAAAACGGTGAATATCCCGAGAATATTTCCAACTGGATATTGACTTTGGCGAACCCCTCTAACCAACTACGATGAATCTATACCACCTGGTCAAAAGAAATTCAGTCACCATTTCACCAGAAATTCATATGACCATTTGGTCGGAATTTAATTTTCGGCCAATAATAAACGAATTATGGTTGGATGACAATTTCATTCTGAACTAATTATTGCATAAATATTGAGTGAAAGAAAGAGTTTCAATGAAAAGAATAAGAAATCCATTTTCATTCGACCAAATGTCCCTTCGACTAAACGTCCTTTCGACGAAATGTCATGTGGCCAAATGTCATTAGACTATCTGTCAATCAACGAAATGTTCCAAAGCCGACTACGATGAAGTAGTAACATTGATATCATTGGTTTTTGATAATGTGTCGAAAAAAATAGAGGGTATCAGTACCTAATATATTGCTATTTCTGTAGGTTTTCAATTTTTCTATGATACACCAGAGTCTCCAGAAGTTTCTTTAGCTCAGGTGAAGAATCCTCATTGACATCCATATTCGTTTCTTCCGCACTTTCGCACGTCCTCTCGTCGACTGAATTCCTCTTATCAGTTTATTCATGAATCTTGTGGATTATTTATTCAAATTCAACTAAAAATCTATTGACGAATTATCCATTTAACTAATTTCCTATTACCGACTAAACACTTTCAACATTTGACTAAATTTCCATTCGACTAAATGTCCGTTCGACTAAATGTCATTTCGACTAAATGTCCATTCGACTAAATGTCCATTTGACTAAATTTCCATTCGACTAAATGTCCATTCGACTAAATGTCCCTTCGACCAAATGTCCCTTCGACCAAATGTACTTTCGACTAAATTTCATTCGACTAAACGTCACTAAACGAATGACATTTAGTCGAATGACATTTGGTCGAAAGGACATTACGTCGAATGGACGTTTGATCGAAGGGACATTTAGTCGAAAATGATTTTTTAATCCACTAGAGACGTAGGACATTTGATCGAATGACGTTTGGTCGAAAGGCACTACGTCGAATTGACATTTAGTCGAAATCAGTTTTCTGAAAGAATCTTCGTACATTTGGTTATATGACGTTTGGTCGAAAGTGGATTTTCGAATTGATAATCTTGGTACATTCAGTCGTTCCGTCGTACATTGGTACATTCAGACGTTCCGTCGAATGGATATTTGAAAAAAAGAACTTAAGCCAATAACAATTAAAAAATAAACGATTTATTGCGGTATTCCTAAAAGTCATATAATTATTGTTCCAATATTGTCCAAAGAATGATTGGCTGATAAAAAGAATAAATAATACGAAAACGGTGAATATTGCGATATTATTCTTGACTGTATATTGACTTCCGCGAACCCCTCTAACCGACTACATTGAATCTATACCACCTGCAGCCGAATTCCGGAGGTTCAAGAAAAAATTGAAAAATTTCTTTATAAATAGAGATTTTTAAATTCTCTTTCTCTTTCAAAAAATTTCTTCTCTTCATATTGTATTCCGATAGACTGAAGAGAAAGAAAAAACTAAAATTTCTTGCGAAGAAAAATATTAGTTCACAAATTTTCCACTAGATGTCTTTTGACAATTATTTGCATACCGATTGTTCAAAACATCCTCATATCGGAAATAAAACTTGCTTTCGCTTATTGTTACCGAAATAATGAAGGGAAAAAATGATAAATATTCAATATATTTTCAGCATATTTTCAGCATTAAACAGCAACATTGTTGTGATTTTCAACTGTCTGAAAATAACGAAAGCTCTAACTTCATTACCTCGAAAACACCGAACCATTAGCATTTGGCTCAGCATTAGCTTAGCTTTAGCTTAGCTTTAGCTTAGCTTTAGCTTAGCTTTAGCTTAGCTTTAGCTTAGCTTTAGCTTAGCTTTAGCTCGGCTTTAGCTTAGCTTTAGCTCGGCTTTAGCTTAGCTTTAGCTCGGCTGAGTTTAGCTTACAGGCTCAGCTTTAGCTCGAGCTGAGCTTAGGCTGAGGCTCAGCTTTGACAGGCTTAGCTTAGCAGGCTGAGGCTTAGCTGAGCCAGGCTGAGCTTAGCTTTAGCAGGCTTTAGCCAGGCTGAGCCCAGGCTGAGCAGGCTGAGCTTAGCTTAGCTTTTAGCTTAGCTTTAGCAGGCTGAGCTTAGCTGAGCAGGCTTTAGCGGGCTGAGCTAGCTGAGCCCAGGCTGAGCTGCTGAGCGGGCTGAGCCAGCTTAGGCTTGGCTGGCTTAGCTTTAGCTAGGCTGAGGCTTAGCCTGAGCCCAGGCTGAGCCAGCTGGGCCAGGCTGGGAGCCCAGCTTTAGGCAGGCTGAGCTTAACAACTTTAGCTTAGCTTTAGCTTAGCTTTAGCTTAGCTGGCTTAGCTTTAGCTTAGCTTTAACAGCTTTAGCTTAGCTTTAGCTTAGCCAGCTTAGCTTTAGCTTAGCTTTAACAACTAGCTTAGCTTAGCTTTAGCTTAGCTTTAGCTTAGCTTTAGCTTAGCTTTAGCTTAGCTTTAGCTTAGCTTTAGCTTAGCTTTAGCTTAGCTTTAGCTTAGCTTTAGCTTAGCTTTAGCTTAGCTTTAGCTTAGCCTTAGCTTAGCTTTAGCTTTTGAAATCTGCGTACTTTTTATTATGATAGTTTATTGTGCACATATGGGTCATGATATTTAAATAATTCGGATGTTTTTGAATGTTTGCCTTGAAAAAATGTAATTAAATAATCAATCAAACACGATTCTTCTTCTTTCTCAATGGCTCTACATTCCATCTGGAGCTTGGCCTGATTTCAAACTTAGCGTTCTATTAGCATTTCCACAATTATTTATTTATACATTTATACATTTTTCACATTATTTTAGACACATTATGGGATTGAAGACTCAATTATACCGTCAAATTTCATCCCAGAAAAATCTCTTATCGATTTTCTCCCACCAAAAGTTGGAAGAAATTTAAACTCTCGTTTTCTTTTTCATCTGTCAAAAAATTTCTTCCACACTTTCGTCGGAATTCCAAAATAAGAAAATTTTGAAAATCTCTTCGAGAATCTCTTTTCTTACAAGAGATTTTTTGACCGGAATTCGGCTGCTGGTCAAAAGAAATGCAGTCGAATGATGTTTCGTCATTACACATGACGCCGAATAGACATTACTACCGTTACACGCATAACTGTCCCATGTACATCGGAAATTCCAGCAAATATTGGACGAATATGCGTGTGATGGCAGATTAGGTCATATGATCATTTGGTCGAAATTAAGTTTTCGGCCAATAACTAACGAATTATGGTTCAAAGACCATTTTATACTGAACTAATTATTGTATACATATTGAGTGGAAGAAAGAGTATCAATGTAAAGAATAAAAAACCATTTCCATTCGACCAAATGTCAATCAACGAAATGTTCCAAAGCCGACTGCGATGAAGTATTAGCAAAATAACATTGATATCATTGGTTTTAGACCATGTGCCGAAAATAGAATAGAGGGTATACTGCCGCTAACCGCAAGTCGAGCACATCTGTACATGGATCCCCATATACAGATGTGCACGACTTGCGGTTAGCGGCAGTATATATTTTGCTACTTCTGAAGGTTTTCAATTTTTCAACAATCCACCAGGTCTCCAGAAGTTTCTGTTAGATCAGATGAAAAATCCTCATTGGCTTCCTTATTCGTTTCTTCAGCTGCTGATTGAAATTCCTCATGTCCACTGAATTCCTCCAACCAGTTTATTCATGTATCTTATGGATTATTTAACCAGAAATGTCTAAATCTCCTTTCGACTAAATGTCCATTCGACCAAATATCCATTCAACTAAATGTCTATTCGTTCAAATGTCCATTCGACTAAATGTTCCTTCGACCAAATGTCCTTTCGACAAAATGTCGAACTAAACGTCATTCGACGAACTGTCCCAAAGCCGAATTCCATGAGTTGACAATTTTTACGGACGTTCCGGATCTTCTGGAGCACCTCCGGTGGCCACCCTTCTTCTTCTTCTTCTTATTGGCATTACATCTCCACACTGGGACAGAGCCGCCTCGCAGCTTATTGTTCATTCTGCACTTCCACAGTTATTAACTGCGAGGTTTCTAAGCCAGGTTACCATTTTTGCATTCGTATATCATGAGGCTAACACGATGATACTTTTATGCCCAGGGAAGTCGAGACAATTTCCAATCCGAAAATTGCCTAGACCGGTACCGGGAATCGAACCCAGCCACTCTCAGCATGGTCTTGCTTTGTAGCCGCGCGTCTTACCGCATGGCTAAGGACGGCCCCTAGGTCCACCAAAATAGGCCCCCACAATCATTTGTTACTCAAAGTACTATGAGGAAAAGCTTTGGAAAAAACCGCACCCTTTTATGATGAGTTTCATGAATAGGCCATTTTTACGGACGTTCCGGATCTACTGGAGAATCTCCGGTGGCCACCCAGGTCCACCAAAATGGGTCACCACAATCATTTGTTACTCAAAGTACTATGAGGAAAAGCTTTGGAAAAAACCGCACCCTTTTATGATAAGTTTCATGAATTGGCCATTTTTACGGACGTTCCGGATCTATTGGAGGACCTCCGGTAGCCACCCAGGTTCACCAAATTGGGTCACCACAATCATTTGTTACTCAAAGTACGATAATGAAAAGCTTTGGAAAAAAGCGCACTTCTATGAGTTCCATGAATTGACAATTTTTACGGACGTTCCGGATCTTCTGGAGCACCTCCGGTGGCCGCCCAGGTCCACCAAAATAGGCCCCCACAATCATTTGTTACTCAAAGTACTATGAGGAAAAGCTTTGGAAAAAACCGCACCCTTTTATGATGAGTTTCATGAATTGGCCATTTTTACGGACGTTCCGGATCTACTGGAGGACCTCCGGTGGCCACCCAGGTCCACCAAAATGGGTCACCACAATAATTTGTTACTCAAAGTACTATGAGGAAAAGCTTTGGAAAAAACCGCACTTTTTTATAATAAGTTTCATGAGTTGGCCATTTTTACGGACGTTCCGGATCTACTGGAGGACTTCCCTTGGCCACCCAGGTCCACCAAATTGGGTCACCACAATCATTTGTTACTCAAAGTACTATGAGGATAAGCTTTGGAAAAAACCGCACCCTTTTATGATAAGTTTCATGAATTGGCCATTTTTACGGACGTTCCGGATCTACTGGAGAATCTCCGGTGGCCACCCAGGTCCACCAAAATGGGTCACCACAATCATTTGTTACTCAAAGTACTATGAGGAAAAGCTTTGGAAAAAACCGCACCCTTTTATGATAAGTTTCATGAATTGGCCATTTTTACGGACGTTCCGGATCTATTGGAGGACCTCCGGTAGCCACCCAGGTTCACCAAATTGGGTCACCACAATCATTTGTTACTCAAAGTACGATAATGAAAAGCTTTGGAAAAAAAGCGCACTTCTATGAGTTCCATGAATTGACAATTTTTACGGACGTTCCGGATCTTCTGGAGCACCTCCGGTGGCCGCCCAGGTCCACCAAAATAGGTCCCCACAATCATTTGTTACTCAAAGTACTATAAGGAAAAGCTTTGGGCCACCCAGGTACACCAAAATGGGTCACCACTATCATTTGTTACTCAAAGTACGATAATGAAAAGTTTGGAAAAAAGCACACTTCTAGGATGAGTTCCATGGATTGACAATTTTTACGGACGTTCCGGATCTTCTGGAGCACCTCCGGTGGCCGCCCGGGTCCACCAAAATAGGTTCCCACAATCATTTGTTACTCAAAGTACTATAAGGAAAAGCTTTGGAAAAAACCGCACCCTTTTATGATAAGTTTCATGAATTGGCCATTTTTACGGACGTTCCGGATCTACTGGAGGACCTCCGGTGGCCACTCAGGTCCACCAAAATGGGTCACCACAATCATTTGTTACTCAAAGTACGAGGTTTGGAAAAAAAGCGCACTTCTAGGATGAGTTCCATGGATTGAAAATTTTTACGGACGTTCCGGATCTTCTGGAGCACCTCCGGTGGTCGCCCAGGTCCACCAAAATAGGTCCCCACAATCATTTGTTACTCAAAGTACTATAAGGAAAAGCTTTGGAAAAAACCGCACCCTTTTATGATAAGTTTCATGAATTGGCCATTTTTACGGACGTTCCGGATCTACTGGAGGACCTCCGGTGGCCACCCAGGTACACCAAAATGGGTCACCACTATCATTTGTTACTCAAAGTACGATAATGAAAAGTTTGGAAAAAAGCACACTTCTAGGATGAGTTCCATGGATTGACAATTTTTACGGACGTTCCGGATCTTCTGGAGCACCTCCGGTGGCCGCCCGGGTCCACCAAAATAGGTTCCCACAATCATTTGTTACTCAAAGTACTATAAGGAAAAGCTTTGGAAAAAACCGCACCCTTTTATGATAAGTTTCATGAATTGGCAATTTTTACGAACGTTCCGGATCTTCTGGAGCACCTACGGTGGCCACCCAGGTCCACCAAAATAGGTCCTCACAATCATTTGTTACTCAAAGTACTATGAGGAAAAGCTTTGGAAAAAACCGCACCCTTTTATAATAAGTTTCATGAATTGACCATTTTTACGGACGTTCCGGATCTACTGGAGGACTTCCGGTGGCCACCCAGGTTCACCAAATTGGGTCACCACAATAATTTGTTACTCAAAGTACGATAATGAAAAGCTTTAAAAAAAAAAATCACGCACTTCTAGGATGAGTTCCATAAATTGACCATTTTTACGGATGTTCCGGATCTTCTAAAGGAACTCCGGTGGCCACTCAGGTCTATCACAATGGGTCACCACAATCATTTGTTACTCAGCGTTCAATAATTAAAAGCTTTGGAAAAAACCGCGCTCTTCTAGGATGAGTTCAATGAATTGACCACTTCTACGGATGTTCCGGATCTTCCGGAGGGACACCGGACCGTGAAATAACCAGGAATTGTGTTGATCCATGGAAATGGACAATGATAAGAAAATTATTTTGAGCTTTTTAGTGGAATGTCTTCACTTGTCATAAGACGAGTTAATACCATCCCATTGAATTCCACCACTTAATTGTATCTTGACAGATACGTATTTCGACCTCAAAGGTAAGGCCGTCTTCAGTGTCTCGTACTTGACTCGACTCGACTCGAAGTCGAGTCAAGTACGAGACACTGAAGACGGCCTTACCTTTGAGGTCGAAATACGTATCTGTCAAGATACAATTAAGTGGTGGAATTCAATGGGATGGTATTAACTCGTCTTATGACAAGTGAATGGACAATGGCTACATTCTAATAGGATTATTGCTACGCAAATTAATGACCATTTTCAAAATCACCCTTCGAGAGGCAAGAAATCACGCCAAAAATTGACCTAAGAATCTATGTTCCTTCAACATCGATTCCTGGGAACCAGAATGGCCAAAGAGCAAAAATCTGTCTGTAGCGACATCCGTGGATTCCATACCTTCAATTTGGTTCCAAAAGATTGAGAATCGGTTCGAAAATGAACTTTTGGGAGCGAATCCAATTTGGGTCATTTTTGACCCGCTAATGCACAATGTGCCACTTTTTTTGTTGTGGCGTTCTTAGAGGTCGCTGATGGCTGGTTATCACCCCAAAATTTTCATTTCCAAAAGTTAGGAAAAGTCAGAAAATTTCAACGCCCTATCTCATTTGATTACAAAGCTACAACGTTTTTAAATCATCTCTGGTAGGGCTTCCATTTTTCCCGGGAATCAACTTCCCGGGAAACGGGAAATGAAATAATAATTTCCCGGGATTTCCCGGGATCCCGGGATTTCCCGGGATCCCGGGAATTAAGAAAAAATCTCGAAACTAATTCAATATCGTAGTTTAAATTTTGTCGTAGAATATGATTTTGAAAATATACATTCGACGTCAGGGATGCTTGCTATTTTGTCCTCAAATGATGAAAGAGTTGATGAAAGCCTGAGGAAGTTTTCATTAAGTTCGAAAAGCGTTAACTCCTTCTACAAAACGTTCGCCAAGTATTAGCATCTGCTCTGGCTCGAGAGCAAGATCTGCAGTGTCTTGATGAGCTCCGCTATGTGCTACTTTTCCATATATTTTTTAAAAACTTTTTCAGGTTGTATCCGCATTTTTTTCAGTTTTGGACAACGACGGTTTTGAGAGATTCTCTTCTATTATCGCCAAAATATTCCTAACTTATACTCGACGATTTTTTGTGTACATATAATCCTCGGGTCAACTTTGAAGGATAAACCATTTTTATTCATGTACGTTCACTTGAACACATTTTGTATTTAAAGCATATGAATGAAATATTTGAAATGACAATTCTTCCATTCGAAATAAAAAAAGCTTTCAGGCGAGTGCTTGATTGTCGTACTTTAATGATTCTGATCTGACCAATTTTTTTAGTCAAACTATGCTTGAAATGCCGAATAGCACCTGAAAATGAAATGAAATGTTTCAGAAATATCTCAAAATACAAACGAGTCTTCGGAATACAAGTCTGTTCGGGAATTGAATCCAAAAGGACTAAAGGTTTTAAAAAAACCTTTGACAATAATAGGATTAACCGGCCAAAGCAGTCACTGCTATTGCCTGAATATCTGCGAACATTGGAAGCTCTGCTATTTCACCGCAGACACTCAATTCTTAATTCGACTTCACAACGCTTACCGACGTTTGAACCTACTGAATAAACGAACGATAGATACAAACTGGTTCTTTGTCTCGCCTCTCTTCAACACGCGTTGGAATGCACCGTATGATTCTGTAACATTTTTAGTTATAACTTGAATTCTTAAACTTCAAAAGTGAAATAAATAGTAAGATGATGCTTGTAAAAAATGAAATTGATACCCCAAAATCCGTCATCATCAAATTTAAAAAATAAGACAATTATTACAAAATATTTTAGGGAAACTCGGGAAACTGATACATAAATCCCGGGAATCGGGAATCCCGGGAAATATGATTTCCCGGGAAATCGTTTCCGGGAATGGAAGCCCTAATCTCTGGGCCAAAATAGACCCCAATGCACTAGGAAGGTTAAGGCCGTTACAAATATTTAATTAACATGTTGTCCTACTGTTTTCCGAAAGATAAAGGGGGGGGGGATAATCTATATACATTTCTTCTTCTTCTATATACATAAAAATGAATTTCTGTCTGTCTGAACCTTATAGACTCCGAAACTACTCAACCGATCGGCGTGAAAATTTGTATTCAGAGGTTTTTGAGCCGGGGAAGGTTCTTAAGATGGTTCACTTTGGAAAGGGGGCTCCCATACAAATGAAACAGAAATTTCTTCACAACTCGAAAAATAATCAGATAATAAATCAATTTTAGGCGAAAGAAAGTTCGTCGGGTCTGCTAGTAAAAAATAAACGTAAAAAGGAAAAAAAAAAAAAAAAAAAAAACTCCTCGGATTGGTTAAAGAATGTTTGGAAAATCCTCAAAATTATCCGAATTTTATTTTGTTGCCAACTCAAAATATTATTTTTTGGCAAAAAAAAATCCGAGAGGGGGGGAGACAAAATAGTTTTTAAACATTTTATCGACCTAATTTAAATCAAATAAAAGCTTTTCAAACGATGTTTAGCAAGAATAGCTATTTTTTTAAAAGCAGAAATGAATCGCTTTGCAGTATTGCACGGCCAACAACATTCAAGAAAAGTTGCTACTCCGCGAAATACAGGCCTTTGCATCTACAAGCGCAACAGGTTGTCTTTGGAGGATTTTTCAAATTGGATCAGACTCTTAACCCTCTAATCAAGTAAAGGGAATACAATGAATCTATGAAAGCTATACGAACTTCATGTAATAAAAGCTTCAAGATGTACAAGTATACTGCAACAACATTTATTTAATCATTATGTACATGAACATGCTCAACAAAATCATCATTTACTTCTTCAAGATCGATTGCAATATCTCCTAGGGCATTTTTCTCTGTATGTACTCGAATCTGTTGTACTGCAGGAACTTTAAGTCACTAAAATACTTTGAACATCTTCTGGATATTCCAGATTAGATTTATTTTGAAGTCAGTTACCTAAGTTGAGGAAGCTTATCAAAGGATCCTACGAGTTCATAGCACGAATGAAAACGTAATGTAAATTATCCTCTCTTAAAGATTTCCTGGCATGATGAGTCCGACTTTTTTAAGTGCTTATGTTGACGCTCATCTGCTTCTTAAGCCAACATTCCAAGCGGTGCTGGTGAATGAATTATTATATCCCCAGCATGGGCAAGGGCTTTATGCAGCGTAGCAAAATTTTTATACCAATCATACAGTTACAAATATAACCGGTAGGTTGCTTTGCAATAAATGTCTTGCTTTTCAGGATTGATTGGCTTTTGGCAGTTTATCACGATCAGAATGTTCCAGAACCGGTGTATTAGTTCTTCGTTGACATCTAATGTTTTACTTAACACCTTACCTTTACCTAATTTGGATTCGAAAACGACAAATGTTCCCAGTTGTACTTGATCCTGCTTCGCCTTGCCTTGGCTGATCGACCCTCACACCAAAGCTATCATAAAGCCTTTTCTGTGTAAATTGTTTTCTCTTCAGGTACGCTTCCTTGAATATCCTAGGCTTTGGCTCAACATGATAAAATTCTTCTAATTCAAATTCTGTGTCAAGCCATTCCTCATTATATGAGTCAAAGTAAGTTTTGGACCAGGATGCGGCCTGCCATTTTTTTTTTCAAATTTCAAATGCAGATTTTTCATTTTGTATGGAGTTGACTCTTTTTTTGTTTATACACAGCGAAGCTTTGGCAGATATATTCCTTTTCAACACGAACTACCTGACGTCCCTCGTGAGCTCTAAATACTTCAATGAGTTGCCTATAATTCATGCTTACTAAGTACAAACTCTTCACGCGATTTACCTTCGCAATCACAGCTCACGAATCGCTCAGATAGAAATTCATAAATGCTGATTATTTTATTCACCTAGGTACATAACAATATTTTTCGAAAACATTTCCTAAGTACAGTGATTTCCGTTTCTTGCATGTACATATTGTTTTTAAATTAATATCAAAATTCTACATTTTATATATTAAAGGAAATAATTTCAAATGAAGCCCAGAAGATTTACGTAATCCTCAATAACCCATTGTTTTTTCATATTTATTTACTTGATACTTGATAGATAATGAGATGCATTCTCTAAGTGAGCCTGCGTCTAATGCAGTATCATATAGCTGCATAAGCTATCGTGTACACGGCCTATCACGGAAACTACGGCTCTTTCCGTGTTATCTACTCTCTCTATTTTAATTGTGCTTGATGCTCTTTTGGCATACGTATGAAATTGGATATATGTGTGGCATTTGTCTGTGACACGTATATACCGTTAAACCGTACCGTATCGGTTTTGTAGAATATGATAAAAATTGATATTATGCCGATAACACTAGTCAACAGTGTTTCACTACCTTCAACCATTTTCAGTGTACTTAAAGGATTTTTCTTCGCTTAATTCAGTCATGTGTTCACATGTTGTGTAACACGCCCAGTTTTTGAGAGAAACGTGTTTTTATTCACAAAACTCATTTAGTAATTTGCGTTCGATCATTTGGTGGTTTGTCAGTAACTCGTTCCAGAGGCTGAATTTCAAAATGTGTTGTATGGTGGACTCCTAGTGCGAAGGTTTTTCTACAACTCTGCAAAATGGTTGGTTGTTTGAATTCCACTAGTAACGGAGTTATAGCTATAGTATCAGTGACATAGACTAAATGATAACAAAATTCTAATCATTTAGTTTAAGCTACTGCAACTAGCGCAATAACTTCTCTATTGGTTGAATTGTAACAACAAACCATTAATCAGAGTTGTAGAAAAACCTTCGTACTGGAGGTCCGCCATACAGCACATTTTAAAAGTCAGATTCTGGAGTGAGTTATTGACAAGCTACTAAGTGATCGAACGCAGATAGTGAAGTTGCACATTGAGGCTGGCACTGATTCTGGGCCATGCTCGTGGTACCTATTGGTTTGGCAACTTTTATTTTTGATTGGGATTTTATGTGAGTGTTCAGTTCTACAGCTTTTGAATCCGTTATCCAAGTGATTTACAAACCGCAAACAAGTGACGCGCTCGCGGGTGATTGTGTTATTTATTTATTTATTTATTGATCTATTTATTTATGGATTTATGCATTTATTTATTTATTTTATATTATTCGTCCGGTGACGTGTTTTATTGAAATTGAAGTGAAATGTGAAATGTTTGATGGAATGGAGAAAAGAGAAGGATCATGTTCTTTGTGAAATGCAACATTGCAACATATTCGTACAACGCAAAAGGAAGTACCATTTCTATAACTATGTGTGATATGTGTTTAGGTAGATCAGTGCGTGGTGAATATTTTTCTGGTGGTGGTGCATTTAGGACGTTTACGTCACAGAGCTATTGAATTTTATATCAAAAATCGCGAAAATACTTCAAATAAAACTTTGTAGAATGTTTAGTATAATTATCTTTAAAATGCATGGTTTGATTTTTGTATTCGATGAACCTAGAGGGATCGTTTTGCTTACTGAGCCAAAAGTACAAATTTAGTAAATTCAGATTTGTTCAACGGATAGTTGTTGATAGATTGAGGTTAAGAAATCGCCTGCAAATTATTTAAGGAATAAACTGTAAATAAAATTGATATTAGTATACTCTTTCGACAGCCGGCTGGCAAGAGTTTAAATAAAAACAGGTAAACAACATAGTCTATGGGTCGAATTGCCAGCTTGAGGCAAACCTCCATGACCTACCTTACCCTACCCAACCACTAACTCCGCAGAACTTATGAGGGCGTCGCCAAGTCGGGGGCCTCTCGTTAAGTAAGTTCTACAACAACTTTTCCTTTCCTATCCCTAGTTACGGTAAAGATGGGCGTGGCCGGGAGTAGTAATCCTCATGCTTATGCCATTTTTATCTTAGATTGAAATCAAGGGTAACTCCCCACCATGATTTCCGATAGCAATCTGAATAAGGATTCCATAAGAAACATGAGGGGGCCCTCCTTAGCCGTGCGGTAAGACGCGCGGATACAAAGCAAGACCATGCTGAGGGTGGCTGGGTTCGATTCTCGGTGCCGGTCTATGAAATTTTCGGATTGGAAATTGTCTCGACTTCCCTGGGCATAAAAGTATCATCGTGCTAGCCTTATGATATACGAATGCAAAAATGGTAACCTGGCTTAGAAACCTCGCAGTTAATAACTGTGGAAGTGCTTAGCGAACACTAAGCTGCGAGGCGGCTCTGTCCCAGTGTGGGGATGTAATGCCAAGAAGAAGAAGAAGAAGAAGAAGAAGAAGAAGAAGAAGAGGAAGAAGAAACATGAGTATCACTAGTGTCCAATCTACGAAGTATACCGTAACAACGCTAACGCTAACGCTCTTTTGGCATACGTATGAAATTGGTATCCAGCCCATCGCATTTTGCCGTGTATTTTAGGAATACCCATTATCAATGTTTCAAAATTAATGACTTTTTTTTCGAAAAAGTAATCGGAATCGCAGATTTGCAGCCATAAGCAGGTGGATTTTGTTTTAATGCCTTCTGGAAGGACTAAAAAAAGACGTAGGGGTAGTCGTTAGCGAAACTTTTTTTGTAAGGAACTTTTTGTATGAAAAACACATGGAATAATATTTTTGACTTTCTCGTACACTAAGTGTACCGAGTGGTTACGGATGGTATTCTCGGCAGGATCCCATTCCCGACACACGTTGAAAAACCAAAGAAAGAAATATTAAACATCCCAAAACTCCTCCGTAATCGTGTGTGCTCACTAGAGAATTAACGATACAGTTAGTTGAAATTTTACTTAATGATGCAATTGTGGTTTAAGAGTGAGCCAAACCGCAATAGCCTGCCCTAAGTTTTTTTTTAAGTTGTGATCGAAGGAGAGCGGGTTCAACAACCGAATCTCGTGAACTCATAAATCACTACACTGTCGGCAGACCGCGTGATGGGTTATTTTGGTCATGATGAAATGTTTGTGACCGCATCGTAATTACAGGTGCTTAAATTGGCTTTTTTCTCGCGTGTGCGCGATAATTGTGCCAGATCGATCGTTCAATGCAAATGGTATTGTTGTTTGCTGAAGTGGCGCTATTACCTACCTACATATGTTGGGTGGATGACCGTGTTTTCTCGCCACTGCAATGCAATGATATTTAAATCTTGACTTTTTTTTTCGTGTGAACTCAAAGTGGCGTCAGAGTTATATTATGAATATAGCGTTAAAGTTATGAAAAAAATAGATTTTAACTTTTTTAGGGTGTGTTTATTAAAAAAATGGTTTTCTATACTGTTTTAATGTGAATCAAACTATCCTGATTTTATTTTATGAGAAAATGTTAATATTATGCTTGATAGTGTAATTACGCCTAAGGTCTGTCTCATTTGGAGAATGAAACTTAAAAGTAATAGTTTGGAAATTATAAAAATTACATGAGAATGGCTGGCGCTACGCAGCAATACTAACAAGACATCGATCAAAAATGATTCGATACTTGCCGATAGGTAATTATTAAGCTGTCACTTTTCAATTTAATTTGAGTTTAATTCTCCAAACGAGACAGAGCCTTAAGGGAGGAAGTGTGTGAAGAATAGTTTTTATAAGAAACCACTGTGCCTACCTCGAAGATGTATCTAAGCATGCGTCAGTAATGAGACGCAACTAATAAAAGTTCACGTTATGCAATTCGATGGCTGCACTTAGAAGCGTTGCTTACCTGCTTTCGAACACCGGGAAAGATGACCAGAAATGCCAGATAGATAGTGGCGAACAAGACGCTTACGGCCACAATCGATACATCGCCGGTAACTGGGGTTCGGTTTGAGAACGAGTACAGAGTGGGAGCTCCGTCGTCTCGAAATGCATCGAACCAACCCTTCATCGCAAGGGAAGGTCGGTTTCAGTGATGGTGGAAACCTGTGGATGGTAGATGGAGAGAAGAAAATGTGTTATTGTACCGGTCGTTACACCACTAGACTAGGAATTGCATTAGAAGCAAATGGCATACAAAGCTATGTAAAATATAATAAATAAGGGGCCGTACACTAATTAATTACGTAAGCATTTTTTGGGATTTTTTCAAGCCCCCCTCCCCCCATGTAGTATTTTTTTATTTATATGGAGCATATGGGAAGACCCACCCCTCCCCTATAAATGCTTACGTAATTAGTGTATGATCCCTAATGCGGAAGTCGTTTACAGCCATTGTAATTATGCACGCACAAAAAAAGCGTTCCTGAATTCGTGAACCAGCAAAAATACACCGTGATTTAATTCATGGATTTGGGAACACCAGTCACGTTTTCCAGAACGTTCCAGAAAACGTGACTGTGTTCCCGAATCCGTGACTGTTGTTCATGAAAAAATACACTGTGAACTCGTTAGTTCACGAATTCATGAACGCTTTTTTTTGCGTGTGGAGGAACTTAATTGCTATCTTAGTTGATTTTGGTGCATATTGAATAAGTATCTATTTTACTTGTTATTAATTTCGATTATTCATCACTTTTTTAAAATAAGGGAACAAAGCGAACAGTGCACTGCAGTGGTAGATGTAGTACCGTTCTTAACGAAGCAGACAAATTTATGTTACCAGTATATATGGAATATATGCTTCAGTAATGGCCCCAAGGATTTGGTCTGTAGTATATTCAAGTCCACGATTTTTGGTGAACACAAGTCATTGCCATTTAAGCATTGCATGTTGCATGCATGTTCATCGTTTTAATGGTTATATGGATTAGTGCAATACTACATTTTCTGATAGACAATTATTCTTGCAATTCGTTCCATCGAGCATCCAATATGGTAACAAAGGATTAATGCTAGTGTCCGATTTAGGTTTATGACCAATTTTTCCTGGGCACGGCCTTTCGATCGATGGTGATATCCTCTATGTTCCCGTCGCACATTCAGGCTGCAGTAGAATACTTGCGACTTCATTGCCGATAACTCTTGACGCATTATCGACGACGACGACTTTGACGGCAGTCTGTAGTTTACGGTGCAACCCTTTGGTTGGAGAATGTCATCTGCATACAGCAGAATGTCATACCCGCTCGGCAGTGAGTTGAATCGCAACGATAAACAACGTTACAGAGAGAAATGCTATCTGTATAACTCTGTTTGGAGTATCCAATTAGCCTTGCGTGCAAAGGCGTAGGATTGCCAATCCGGAGATGGCGAGTTCGATTCTCGGTCCAGTCCAGGATGTTTTCGGGTGGGAAACATTCTTGACTCCCTGGGCAATAGTGTATCCATTGTACTTGCCACACAAGATACATATTCATGCAATGGCGGGCATAGAAAGCTTTCAATTAATAACTGTGGAAATGCTGATAGAACTCTAAGTTGAAAAGCTGGCCAAGTTTCAGTTGGAATGTAGAGCCATATAAGAAGAAGAAGAAGATAACTCCGTTTTCCAGCTGCCGTGCTTCGGGGACAAATGACGAATTTCGCGCTAACTCGACCAGCGGTTGGCAGCACCATCTCAGAATCGAACGAAACTTGGTGGGCATAAAGATATGGTATTTCTAAGCCACTCTGCATACTTAGTTTAAAAAAAAAATGTCAAGAGTAACATTTGATGAGGGCCTAATTTTTTTTCATGGATTTTTAATAAATCGATGTAACTCTAAAATGACAAGACCTACAAAAAAGTGTTGTATGGCGGACTGTCGTGAAATTCCCAGAAGTTTTTTGGAAAAATATCCAAAAAATAAAATATGGATTTCTACACTGAAAAAAATATATTTTAAAAATAAAAATCGATATTACAAAAAAACCTCATCTTAGAAATCGATGAAATTTTTTCTGCAGATAGGTATTTTAATTATCTAACTTTTCTGGGAATAATGTTCCTGTGACATATTTAAGGAAAAAAAGTTTTTCTAACAAAAACTTTTTTCATGTCCATATTGAGTGAAAATTTATCAGCGTGTTTTATGCCTACAGCGCCAATTATAGGTTCAGCAGCCTATCGTCAACCAACGACACATTTTGGAAGTATAAAAAATTGTTTAGGAAGCAATTTAGCATAATCTAACATTAATGTGGACCAACATTTGCAAAGGGCGTATATTTTCCTAGATTGCTTATATCATTGCTTATAATGACCAGATTTACAAAATTATGATGTTTGATGGACTATTGTAAATTTGTCTGAACTATGAAGTCTGAAACATAAAAGAGCGTTTCGTTCACCGAGAAAATAAATTAATGAATGTAAAGTTTAAATTTGGTTTAGCAAAAATAAAAATTAGAGGTCGATTTTTTTTATCAAATAAACATTTTGATTCCAAACGATGAAGCTCGATAGGTAATTTCATTAGGGGGATTTCCGGTAAACGCATATTTAAAGAATAATAAATTTTCCGCATTTTTTTTAATTTTTTCTTCAATTTTATTTGTTCAATTTAATTTGTAAACTTAGTCGAACAATTCAAAGACTTTTGGGTCTTCATCTGAGTTGGAATATTTTTAGCCAGGATTTTATATAAGCTATTGACATAAAAGAATGAAGCTTTTGTGTGCCAATTATAGTTTTTGCTTTTTTGAAAAGTTCATAAAACTTTTGTTGAGTACCGTCGTCGGGGTGACAATGGGTCAAATGGGGGTGAGAATGGGTCACTGTTTCAACTACTTAGAATGCTTGTAGAATGGATGTATCTGAGGACAAGAAGACAAAAATATAAGAGACCTTTTTGAACGATTTTGCTCTACGCCCTCCATGCTCGCGGTGAGAGCGATGACCCATTCTCACCCCCAGACCCATTGCCACCCCCGATGGCGGTATTGCTCATACGTGATATAACAGAAATGTAATTTAGTGATATTTTTGTTTGATTGAAAACGTGCCCATTCGCCCATTCGTACAACTCCCGAGGAGTCTTGATAGTATTTCCATAATCTTTGGCAAGAGTTGCTCGTTTTGCCATTCGTTTGAGAGTGCCACCAATAGCTTCGCAAGGGCCTTTTCCGTGCGATGTTGTAAAAAAGTGCCATGTTTTGAATTTAAATTACACAGACTTGCAAAGTTCCTTTTATTTTTATAATGTGCTGCAGCTCACCCAGACACAAAAGTAATTTTTGTAAAATTGATCGACTGTTTCAAAAAGTCAATTAATTTTTAAATGAATAAGTGAACAGCTATTGCGTCATGGCTCATTACTTCTGATTAATAAAGCTAACGTTTTCTATTTAACCGTTTCTTTTAAAGTAAACTTCGAATGGATGTATTGTTGCCTGGGAATTATTCCAACCTTGAGCAGCATTTCGGATAATGAATAAATAATTTTCAGATAAATCTAACAGTACAAGTGTATTATTGTTTGCAAATAATGTCATAAGTTATAAGTTTATCAATTTTTTCAATAAAATACGATACAAAATCATCTACAGGCCTTTCAACGGTTTCTAAATTACACCGTTCAGTGGTTAGCCTTTGCTGGAAAACAACATCTTCTTTTCCACTCCACTATTACAATTAAATATCACTTCAGTTTCGTTTCGGCAACATTGCCCGTTTCCAAAGTAATTATTTTTTTGTAATTGTTTTTAAGTTACTTTGATACAAAAAGTTAAATAAAACATAAACCCTTTTCAAATGTTGGTCCCCAATTATGTTAGATTATGCTAAATTGCTTCCCAAACAAATTTTCATACGTCCAAAATGTGTCGTTGGTTGATGATAGGCTGCTGAACCTATAATTGGCGCTGTAGGCATAAAACACGCTGATAAATTTTCACTCAATATGAACATGAAAAAAGTTTTTGTTAGAAAAACTTTTTTTCCTTAAATATGTCACAGGAACATTATTCCCAGAAAAGTTAGATAATTAAAATACCTATCTGCAGAAAAAATTTCATCGATTTCTGAGATGAGGTTTTTTGTAATATTGATTTTAATTTTTAAAAGTAATTTTTTTCAGTGTAGAAATCGGTATTTTATTTTTTGGATATTTTTCCAAAAAACTTCTGGGAATTTCACGACAGTCCGCCATACAACATTATTTTGTAGGTCTTGTCATTTTTGAGTTACATCGATTTATAAAAAATCCATGAAAAAAAATTAGGCCCTCATCAAATGTTACTCTTGACAATTTTTGAAAAACTAAGTATGCAGAGTGGCTTAGAAATACCATATCTTTAAGCCCGCCAAGTTTCATTCGATTCTGAGATGGTGCTGCCAGCCCCATAGAAGGGTTGGCGCGAAATTCGTCAAATGTCTTTTCACGGACAACTAGAACGTGCCCTAAGAAAGAAAGCCTCGCGTCATGCTACCGCGTATCCTATACGTATTCGACATTGCTTGAGAGTACGGATGCCGTTAGGTACCTATGTAACGTATAGTCACTAATTTCATGGAAATTTATTTTCGAATTCATTCTGAAATTACTAAAGGAATTTCTTCTGAAAATGCTACAGAAATTCTTTCAACTCCAGAATAATTTAGAAAATAACGTCATTAATTCCCTTTGTAGAATTCTCCGGAACTTCCTTTTTCTCTTAGTAACACCATACAAAACTCCAGGGCCCTCCTTAGAAGTGTGGTAAGACGCGCGGCTACAAAGCAAGATCATGCTGAGGGTGGCTGGGTTCGATTCCTGGTGCCGGTCTAGGCATTTTTTGGATTGGAAATTGTCTCGACTTCCTTGGGCATAAAAGTTTCATCGTCGCTCCAAGTCACGTGAATTATTTTTCGCAAATTTCTTATCAATTTGTCCATTTCGGAACATGTGCTGTGCATATGCACAGCCAAGATATTTAACAAAAAAATATCACTTGTCATAAGACGAGTTTATACAATCCCATTGAATTCCACCACTTAATTGTATCTTGACAGATGTCTCGTACTTGACTCGTACAGTGTCTCGTACTTGACTCTTGTAATTTCTGAATGCTGAAAGAATTTCTGCATGAATTACTGAATAAATTTCTAGAAAGATTCCCGAAAAAAATTCAGTTGGGTCCGTATGTACTTCTGCAATCAGTTGACCAATTCAAAAGTTTACACAAGATTCTCAATAAAATTGGTTCTAGCCTAAATGTCTGTTATCTGTGTTAATAGCTTTGCGATGACAGAAAGTTACCCTTCGGTAGCAGATTCACAAGCGCGCGTCGGGGGGAGATGATGCAATAAATTTGATTGAATGGATGGAATCACTCACCTCCACCAAACTAACACGCCAAACACCGATTCTACCGAAACAGTCCATGCTGGTTCTGAGAAGAACCAATTTTTTATCCAATGTGCTTTTCCAATAGCTAACTGCAACCAAACGCTTGTCGGAACCTTACGTTGAAATTTCAGTTCGTGCTATTTGTGTCCGCGGGCATTAGATGACGATTAGCTAAGACGCCACTTCCGGAAATAAATTTCGCAACGGACGCTATCAACGCTGGTTTTCCGTTTAAACTGCTTCCATCGCCTTTGTGCTGTTGTGTCCGCGCTGTTCGACCGCTCTCTGCGGAATTCAGATCAAAATGACGCGCAAGTCGGAAAGCAGCTTTCTTGTGTTCAGTAAAATAAACCCGTTAGCCCCGCCCCTTTTTGATCTGATATGGTTGTAAATATTATGTGCACGATTAACGATTAACGAAGGGGTAGGGTTAATGAGATTACTTCATTAGACACACAAAAGCTACTGGCCAACGCGGGCGAGCCATTTTGATCGGGATTTAAGAGATAGCATTCTCGAAGCATGAGAGAGACTTTTCAAAGAGAATTCAAAGAATCTTGTGAAAATTGCTAGCAAAACTCTGAATTTGTTTATTAGCTGTTAATGATTCTAAGTTCGTTCTGTTGAAAAGAGTAGCAAAATAAATTGAACCATAGTACAAAACATAATCGCTTAGCGTCTGTCGGTCTGAGCGACGGTCGCCGGTGGGTGATTGTTGTAGAAGTTTTCTTCTAAAGTAGTGTCTTTATTGATTTGGCTGTCGTCGGCAGAAAGTGTACTTTTCTGACTAGATTCTTGTTTTTTTCTGTCAGTCATTGGAAATGAAATGGAAATGGTCCGAGATGAATCTTTTCCAAATCGAGCTTCAAAGTGCAAAACCTAATCGTTTTGCGACGACAGAAAGTTGTCCTTCGGTAGCAGAATCACAAGTGCGCATCGAAGGGAGATGAGGCAATAATTTTGTTCTAATGCATGGAATCACTAACAACACCCAAGCTACCACGCCGAAATAGTTCAATTTTGCAATCAATTCTTTCTGTTCAGAAAAAGCTCTATTTCAATAACTAACTACAACCAAACGGAACCTTGCGTTGAAATTTCACTTCGTACTGTTATTGTCCGACGGCCACTCGATGACTTTTCAGTAGGACGCCACCATTTTAATGATCTGCAGCAATGGGCAACCACCGCCAATGGGATGGCTTTCGGTTACAAATACTACCAGCGCATTCGTGCTGCTGTGTCCGCTCTGCGTGAAATCTTGTTCGAACTGAGGATTAGATCAAAATCCACAAGTTACTTGATTTTGATGTCCATGCTTGCAATGCATGCATGGGATTGGTTGTTTTGCTGGTTCAAAACTGTTTGCCAATTTTCAATAATAAATAGTTGAAATCTGTATTTTAAAATGAAGCGCTGACTTATCCTTGATCGAATGGTTCAAAAATATTGGAAATCCATCGAAAACCGGCTGAGATATTAACGTTCAAAGTCTATCATATTTTCGTGACGGTCTCAGATTTTCGCAATCGCAAAGTGTATTCCAATATAGAAAAGACAGACGTAGTCCTACGTCAAAAAATGAAGGATTTCCTAATTCTATTCTTTTTCTATACTGTTGGTCAACCACGCAGTCTGCAAATCGTCGTCCTCCAGTTGATCAGTCCATCTTGCTCGCTTCCTGTTCCCGTCGAATGGTTGTCGAGAATCATTTTCATCGGATTACTGTCCGACATTCTGGCTAAGTGCCCAGCCCACCGCAGTATTACGATTTTCGCGGTGTGAACGATGGATGGTTCTCCCAACAGCTGATGCAACTTGTGTTTCATTCGCCTACTCCACGTACCGTCTGTCATCTGCACCCCACCAAAGATGGTACGCAGTACTTTCCTTTCGAAAACTCCAAGTGCGCGTTTGTCCTGCACGAGCATCGTCCAGGTCTCGTGCCGGAAGAGAACTATCGGTCTAATATACGTTTTGTGGATTGTCAGTGTGGTACTGTGGCGAACTCTATTTGATCGGAGCACTTTGTGAAGTCCAAAGTACGTACTTTGGTGGTGTCGTTATCGGAGGTCACTAGTGAGTTCAAGTGCACGAATTCTCCAACCACCTAGACCACCAACCACCAACCCACCGATACAAACTAGTGGTGGGTGACTTACATTGTCCTCTTGCGCCTCATCCTATCATGTACTTCGTCTTCGATGTGTTGATGACTAGTCCTATCCGTTAAGCTTCCCTTTTAGTCTGATGTAGGCATCCTCCATCTTCTGAAAGTTTTGTGCTATAATATCAATGTCGTCGGCAAAACAAAATAGCTTAACGGACTTCGTGAGAATCGTACCACTCGTGTTAATCCCTGCCCTTCGTATTACTCCTTCCAAAGCGATGTTGAATAGCAGGCATGAAAGACCATCACCTTGCCGTAACCCCTGAGACTCTAACTCAAGACAAAATTTTCAAAACGACTTATCTGCTTTTGTAAACAAAGATTCAAACGACGATTTGACGAATCTGATAGCTCTCCCACGCAAACCAACACCACCAATAGGTAGGTGAAGGTCAAATCGTCGTTTAAAACTTTGTTTACAAAAGCAGATAAGTCGTTTTGAAAATTTTGTCTTGAGCTACGCACATCACCCAATCCACCGTGCGTCGCCTTGATCAACCGTATAAATTTATTAATCCGTTTTCGTGCATTAGCTGTCATAGCTGGTCCCGACCGATTGAATCATATGCGGCTTTGATGTCGATGTGTGGGCACGTGTATTCATGGCATTTCTGCAATACCTGACGTACGGCGGGCACCTGGTCTGTGGTAGAGCGTTCACCCATAAATCTCGCCTTGTACTGCCCTACGAACTTTCTTGCAATTGGGGTTAGTCAACGGCATAAAATTTGGTTGAGTACCTTGTAGGTGGCGTTCAGCAATGTAGTTGCGCGGTGTTGCTTCAATCCAGCTTTTTGCCCTTTTTGAGATGGAAAACACGATATCTTCCATCTACTCCTGCGGCAGCACCTCATCCCCCCAAACCTAGGTAAGGGCCCAGTACAGTGCTCTAGCCAGTGCATCACCACCGTATATTTAAACAGCTCTTCAGGTGGTTGGTCAAATCGGAAACGAGAGTGGGGCTGGATTATGGCCATACGAGGGGCCGGAAATGATATCTTCAAACAAGTATTGGACTGGAACCCAGCCAGACATCGCAGCAAAATCAGAACCAGAGGCTCACGGCGGCGTAGTCTAGATAAAGAAATAAAAAAATATTCACCAAAGTTTAACTTAGCAACAGGTTGGGACGATCGAAGGGCATCGCCCCCTTTGCACCACTCGGGGTGTACAGGGTCCATAAGTATTAAGTAAATTAAGCAGTACAATGAGCGCTAATTTCACGGACATTGGTAGGCATTGAAGAAAAGGATACTCATTCGAATCAAGGCTTATAAAGACACCTTGCCTTTTGTTGAGGGTTCACAGGATTTCGTACAGGGTGTCCGATATCATCTTTATCAGCTGCTTTATTGTTCTTTGGCTGTTGGATGGCATGCTTAACTTCCCTTAAGACGGAGTCTGATTGGTTTCCATAGTCTTTTGAGCAGGCGAGGTCGTCACCTATGCTACCTGTACTCACAGCGCTATTTAATTGTTTCTCTAAGTGATGTTTCCACCTTTCGGTCACCTCATGTTCGTCCGTCATCCTTATCCATGCACATCTCGGCACACGGCAAGAAAACTTTGTGGGATGCATTGAGCTTTTGATAGAACTTGCGTGTTTCTTAAGAAAGGCATAGCTATTATTGAAAATCGGGCCTGTCTATAGCGTCCCACATTAGGTCGGGTCCGTTGCTGCAACGTGACCACCCGAACTGGGTCCTTCTTCTCCTTTAGATGTCAGTGCTCTTTTTTTGAACAAATAGTTCCGTTGATATAGTCCTACATACACATGTTGCTTTCTGCTTTGTTGTTGATGGCTGCGGTAACTATATTCCAATAGTCCTCAAGAGGGGTCTCATCAAGCTCACCCTTTTCCGGCAACGTTTCCTCGAGATGTAGCGCGTATGCCGTGGCGACATCAGGTTTCTTCAGCTAGGTCGTACCGGGCCGGCCGTCAGTACTGTACATTGTTGATGACGGATAGTTGTGGACGCAGTTTAACTATTACCAGATAGCGATCAAAGTCGATACTTACTTGATACTTGATAAGCTACAGCTCTTCGATGAACCGAATGGGGTATCCTTCTCCACTGGACTCGATCCTGGGCCAATCGCTTCCAGTTGCCCGGAACATTGAGCGCCCTCAGGCCCTCTTCAATGCAAAAAGCCATCGTGTACGCGGCCTTCCACGAAACCTGCAGCCTCTTTTGGGTTCTCTATTAAATATTATCTTCGCTTGACGTTCTTCCGGCAAACGAACAACGTGTCCAGCCCACCGTAGTCTGCCGTGTTGTATAAGCTTAACAATATACAGCTCTTATTACACCTGGTACAACTCGTGATTCTTGCGATGCCGCCAGATACCGTTCTCCTGTTTACCGCCGAGTATTGTCCGCAGTACTTTACGCTCAAACACTCCGAAAGCTTTCCGATCAGCCTCCTTCAATGTCCATGTTTCATGGCCGTATAAAGCCACCAGAAGAAGCAGAGTAGTATACAGCGCGAATTTTGTCTTCATTTGCAGATTACGAGACTAAAGCTGGGTACGAAGTCCGTAATAAGTCACCTCGCGGGTAACATCATTATCGCACGTCACTAATGTTCCAAGACACACAAATTTTTCCACCACTTCAATTTTTTCACCATCCAGTACCATTTCGCTACCACCACCACTAATGAACAAACGTTGATTGCCAGCGACCATGTACTTCGTTTGCTGGTATTGATCGTGAGTCCAATCCTCGCTGTCTCCCTCTTAAAAGGCACAACAGCCTCTTCCACGGCATGGCGATCAATCCCGATAATATCGATATCGTCCGCAAATCCCAGGAGCATATGTGATTTTGTGATAATGGTGACCCTTCTTTGCACACCAGCTCTCCTAATCGCTCCCTCGAGCGCTATATTGAACAGTAGATTCGAGAGTGCATCAACCTGCTTTGAGGTGTACAGCCCTCTACCGACGGGCAAAAGTAAACAGACAAACAAAACCCTGTGCAGGGCGCAAAACTTTTTTCTAGAGCGGGTCAGTGCCAAGGTAAACCGACTCAGCATAAAAGATTGTGACGAATCCTCCTGAAGGAATTTAAGCAGTTGGGGTCGCCACATTAGATAACAAATGACGTTAATATTTCATTCGCAACCCTTACACTTGATTTCGATCCGTCCAACGTTATACGAATCAGCCGTATCAGTTTCGTAGGAAAAGCATTTTCAAGCATAATTTGCCATAATTCATTAGGTTTCACTGAATCGTACGCCACCTTGAAATCAATAAACAGATGATGTGTCTGCAAGTTGTATTCCCGGAATTTATTAAGGATTTGTCTCAGGTGTTGATCGGCCCTCATGAAAACCTGCTTGGTATTCGCCGAGGAAGGACTCTTCAAGCGGTCACAATCTGTTGAACAGAATACGGGACATAATTTTGTACGCTGTATTAAGGAGGGTTATTCCTCGGTAATTGGCGCACTCCAGTCTGTGCCCTTTCTTAAAAAGAGGGCAAATGAGGCCATCCAGCCAGATAGCAGGCAATTCCTCGTCTTCCCATATTTTCGACACAATATGGTTCAGTACTTCATAAAGCTGCTCACTCCCATGTTTGAGAAGTTCAGAAGTGTACTTCCGGGAGCTAGTCCTTCCCCGCAGCCTTATTGTTTTTCAGCCCTTAAATAGCTTTTATAACCTCATCTAGTGTAGGCGACTCCACAGCTTGTCCATCGTCGCTAATATTTATTTTGCTCATCGATACACCGTCACTTCCACTATTCACCAAAGTCTCGAAGTGTTGCTCCCACCTGGCAGCATCGATGCTAGCGCCACGATATGTCCTGACGTTCTTCTTCTTATTGGCATTACATCCCCCCCTGTGACATTACAGCCTCGCTGCTTAGTGTTCATTCAGCAGTTCCACAGTTATTAACCTTGAGGTTTCTAAGCCAAGTTACCATTTATGCATTCGTATATCATGAGTAGGGTGGCTCAAAATAGTATGGGATTTTTTTTTTCAATTTTCTTATTCAGTTCTACTTGATGCCCTGATACTCTGGACAAAATTTCAGCCAAATCGGTCAACGTTTAGGCGGTGTTAAACTCGTTGGAAGTTTACATGAAAAAATGTATGCAGAAACATCCAAAAACAGTGATTTGCAGTTGGACGGCACAACTTACCATGGAGAACTTTGATACTCATTCAGATCTTGAAGAATTTAATACATAATGTTATGCAGAAAACCGCGAGACGATTAGAGTTTCCCCGACTAAGTTACTAGCCCATTAGGCCCATCAGAAAATTTGAAAAAGTGTTTTTTGAGCCACCCTAACCATGAGGCTAACACGATGATACTTTTATGCCCAGGGAAGTCGAGACAATTTCCAAACCGAAAATTGCCTAGACCGGCCCCGGGAATCGAACCCAGCCACCCTCAGCATTTTACTTTTACTTATGAATCCTGTACACCTCCGGTGGTGCAAAGGGCCGACTTGAAAGATCTCCATCCTGAGCGTTGCCCAGCTATCGCTTTAACCTGTTGCCAGGTTAGATTTCGGTCGACTTCTTTTATTTCTTTATTGAGGCTTCGCCGCCATGAGCCTCTGGGTCTGTCTCTGCTGCGATGTCCCGCTGGGTTCCAGTCTAATGCTTGTTTACAGATTACGTTTCCGCCCCTACGTAGAGTGTGGCCGACCCAGCCCCACTTCCGATCCCGACTTTCTGTTGTTACCGGCCTCTGGTGACAACGACGATGGAGCTCGTTGTTTGAGATCCAGTTGTGAGGCCACCAGGCCCGAATTATATACCGCAGGCATCTGTTAATGAACACCTGCAGCCGTTGAGTGTTCTCCACTGATACACACCATGTTTCGCTAGCGTATAACAGCACAGATTTCAAGTTAGAGTTGAAAATTCGTATTTTGGTGCGTTCACTTATCTGCCTGTTTTTCCAGATATTTCTTAAACTCGCAAAGGCAGCCCTTGCTTTCTTGATCCGTGCGCCTATGTCGATCTTGGTGACGCCCACCCTCAGCATGGTCTTGCTTTATAGCAGCGCATCTTAACGCTAGACCAAGGAGGTCCAGACGTTGATAATGTCGAAAAAGTGCCGTCCATCAATCAGAACGTGGTCGATTCTGTCTGCAGTAGTGATCTCCAGGTGTACCGATACGGAAGGCTGTGCTGAAAGTAGGTGCTGCATAAGGCATCGAAATCAATTGGTCGTAGGCCGTTTTCGTGGGCGCTGTACGTTCCAATAGTCGGTCTAAACTCATTTTCCTGAACAACCGGAGCGTTTGATGATTTCGTCGTTGATTTGAGCAGCTCGTGCCCATGTTCGAACTGCGCGGAGAATGCAGCCCTATCATGACTGTGGGATATGGAATTTGACTATACTGAAGTGTAAGTACTGGACTTTAAATATCAAACTACACATTCAATCATTGATCGGCGCCAACTAAGCACGTGACTCTGCAAATCGTCCATTACTATGGAAGCTGTTCCCAGGTCGTGAGGGTTTCCACATCTCGGGCAGAAGATATGATTACCTCGAAACGTTTGCATCATTGGTCCCTTTCAACACATCTCATGCAGCGCTACGATGCCGAATCCTCGGCCCTTCAGCACATCGGCGAGTATACGTGGGAGCACACAATGAAGTTTAGAGGTTTACAAACTACTTTGCGTTCTCAGCAGAAAACTTGGTCCTACTATGGTTCGCTCTTGACCTTGAGTTATTATTCGTTAAAGTTGATGATGTTGAAGATACACACTTAATTTTTTTTACCGGGATCTCAGCAAAATGTTGAACTTTTACCGAGATTCGCACAGCCGTGCCCCAGCAAACATGTTTTTTGCCGAGATTTCTGTCAAAGTTGCTGAAAATCAGCAAATAATTTGACGAAAATCAGCTAACAAACGACATTTTTGCCGAAATATCAGTTTTTCATTTTGCTGGAGCACGGCTGTGCGGATTTTTGCCGAGCTGCAGAAATAGACACTAAGTGTGTAAACTAAAAAAAATAAACCCGTATGCTAATCAGAAAATCCTCTTATGCCATGGCCAGTTACGATAATCATCATATTGTGTTCTAGGGCACGGTGTCTTTGTCCAAAGAGGTTTATTTTCAAAAATTCAGTAACTCTAAAACACTCACTACACGAAACTATAGGTTTTCCTCTTCCGCGTCAGTTCATTTTTAAAATGTACTTTCGAGGGCAGAGTTCGTAATGCTTACTCAATCTCAAGAGCACAGGATGCTCCCTCACGAAAAGTTTCGTGGAGAAATCGCTTTTCGGGAAAGAAAAAAAGGAATGGGTAATGTTTTCAACATAACCGCGAGTAGACGTAGGACTTGTATAAACGTTACGTATTTACATTTAACTTTTGGATCTATGGAGTTTGATTCTAGGTATTGATATTGGAAACGACAACTTCCATGCTTTGTAGAATTATTAGCAACTTGTTTATTCAAAACTTCTGGAAATAAAACTAATAATTAAATACATAATTAGAATTGCTTTACTCAAGCAAATGTAGGGCATTTATAGATATCTTATTGATGATAGTATTTGAAGTTTAAAAATGTGCTATTTTAGGGGAACTGTCCCGTTTTCCAAACAAAAAAATACAGCACCAATTTCGTTGCTTCTTTTTGCTAACATGCGTGCTTACTGCTGAAAAAATCACAACAATTTGAACCAAGTCAAGGAGCAGTAACCCTACTATAATAGAGGAGGTACAGCTAATACGTCAACCAAAAATTATTAAATGTTTTGATTCCAAACTCCGAGTCTACGTCAAGTTTAATAACACAATTTCTCAGAAAATGAAAAACAAAGAATAAGATAAAGTTTATTTAAATATTCTTCTGGAAACTATTTTTTGCGGCTTTTTTTTTAAAACACAGCGAAATTTTCGAATCTTAAATGGATATTAACACTATTGCTGATTGTGCATCTTTATTTGCTTATGCCTTTTGCAAATAAATGAAAATAATTATTGTAATTAAATTTTTATTTTGATCAGTGTTGATTTTATTTTGCTGGGGAATCAGAACTGTTCTAGTATATCTTCTTCTTCTTCTTCTTATTGGCATTACATCCCCACACTGGGACAGAGCCGCCTAACAGCTTAGTGTTCATTAAGCACTTCCACAGTTATTAACTGCGAGGTTTCTAAGCCAGGTTACCATTTTTGCATTCGTATATCATGAGGCTAACACGATGATACTTTTATGCCCAGGGAAGTCGAGACAATTTCCAATCCGAAAACTGCCTAGACCGGCACTGGGAATCGAACCCAGCCACCCTCAGCATGGTCTTGCTTTGTAGACGCGCGTCTTACCGCACGGCTAAGGAGGGCCCGTAAGTATAGTATAAGTAAGTTATAGTATATCACCATGTTTTAATATACGTGTCGTTTAGTACCAAGCACAACTTAACATATAGTCAGTCATATGACATGACTCGTACCCATCCCGGGATCATGTGTATTATGAAACCAATCACTTTTCATGGATGAGCAGACCAAAGCTCTCTCATTTTATTCTTCTTCATCCACCACCGCTGCCCTCGCTGCCTTGGCCATCATCGGCCTCTAGCCGTGAACTCCGAGCGATACGATGGACGATTGCATCCCTCGCAACCGACACCACTGCATCCGACCATCATCAAGCACAGAATGACAAAAAAATGCGCCCACTTCTTTCATGCATATTCGCAGACCCACCGGCAGTTCTACCGCTGGTGACTACATGCTGCCATTGTGTAGGTAAACGAACGAACGAAACGAAAAATGAGCGAGCAAAAAGCACGTCAGTACGCGCTGCTGTCACAAATTGTAATGACTCGTACACGGCAGGCACTGCTTCTTTTATACATGAAAAAAAAATTTACCGGTACCCCCGAAGGCCCGTGACATACCGCATTCTGATGTCCGTGTTAGGAATGCACGGGATTGGTTATATATGAATTTTTTACTGGCTTTGACAAGAATTGAAATTTTCAATAGCTTATTGTTGATAATCTTAAGTTTCAATGAAATAGGCAAAATGGTGGAGAGTGTCCGAGTCGATTGATATATAAATCTTAAAAATCCATCGAAAGATAAAGGCGCTAGTAATGTTCAAAATCTTTCTTTCCAGCGTAACGCTCTCGATTTCCAAAAATCTGAAGGACACCCAGTATAGTAAAGAAAGACGTAAGTCCTACGTCAAAACAGCCTGGAAAGTTAAAACCATTTTTCAATAACTTCGATTGCCGCGGAAAATTGGTTCGCTTGTTCTCTTACATACCCTGGCCTTTCGTGTTATCACCAATGCAACAGGAAGTAGCTAATGTCGAACATATAACCTGACTTGGTGATGTGGTTAGAGGGGACGCATCCCTACGGCTCCTGACAGCTTGGTGATGTGGTTAGAGGGGACGCATCCCTACGGCTCCTATTGTTAATATTCTTGGTTCGAATCCTGCTGCGGCCATACACTTTTGTTCTGTGATAATTCTCGCGAAAAGTGAGTGAGAGGTACAACAAGCAATGAAACGAAAAAGGAATTTCATCTAATTTGCACGATTTTCGTTTATCTTCCAAAACTAGCTTTAAAGAAAGATTGATGGGTGAAAGATGCTCCTCATCAACGAAAATAGATTCTAAATTGGCCCGAAAACCGCTTGCTTTGATCTTATCGAAACGAAAAATCGAAACCCCCATCGAGGGTCATTTTTTTCATACATTTTTGATAGGGTTAAATCGGCTATCATTCGAGATTTCTATGGAGTTTACACTAAAAATACCGAAAAGAATTAAAACATGTTTTAGATCCCCTGATAGAACATTTTAGTTTACCCACGACAAGAAAGAAGAGAGCATATACTTTCCCGTGGTGGATATTTCAGAGATAATGGTGAGCTTAGGCGAAACAGTCTTTAGGTGGTTTTCTTATAGCTGGAATTTTGAACAGTCGATGTTCAGTACAAATAACTTGTAGTGTAAGAATCCTATATAACTAGAATATTTTTATTTAACCTTTATTATTTGTAGTAAACATAGCGAAACATAAATCGTCAATTAGTTTCGGAGATTAACCTTGTTTCAGGATAAAATTACTTCAAGATTCTGAACAGCATGCAAATATCTATCCATATAAACTTTTATTAACAGACGAGAGTCAAGATTCGGGAAATTATACGACACAGCAGTGTCGCTTAATTCTCCTTCTTCTTATTGGCATTACATCCCTCACGGGGACATTGCGCCTAGTAGTATTCATTAGGCACTTCCACATTTTTGAACTGCGAGGTTTCTAGGCCAAGTTATCATTTTTGCATTCGAATATTGTGAAGTTTACATGATGATACCCTGGGCCCAAAAATTTCCAACCCGAAAATTTCTTAGATCGGGCCGGGAATCGATCCCTGTTACCTTGAGCATGAAACCTTGCTTTGCATTTTATCGCACGGATAAGGAAGGTCGCTTATTTATACAGTTTAGATAGTGGTTTATTTTTGCAAACCATATAATGCAATTAGCGTCACAACCCCTACATATGAGGAAAGGCGACTTAAATTACTTTATCCGGTGGCTATTGGTTTTGCGCAGAGCTCATAGGTGCAAAATCCTTGGGCGAAAAGTGGAAACACTTTGTCAGCTGCTCATCGAACTGACAACCAACCGCTTCGGAATGGTGTTGAACTCAAATGCTAATGTGAGAATCACTCATCTCAGTTGCAGCAACCAACATAAGCGTGCGAGCCTGCGCACTAACTAAAGTGGCCAAATTGAACTTCACTTGGACGGTGCGTAGTGGGTTCTTAGCACTGTTGTTTGGAAGCTGCTTGAGGTAACTTGCGCTTGTTACGTACAAAATCTGTTTGAGTTCAACTTTGTTCGTAAAAGCAAATCAACGTTTATGCTTGTTACGTGATATATAAACAAAAAATAATAATAAAAAAATGCAAATAAATTAAGATTTGCAATAAATTTTAGACCTATTTTGTTTTACATTTATAAAATATTGACCTTAATCCAAAACGCGTGACAGGCGTTTGTACACTTAAACTGATTTGGTGCATTCATTGCATTGATTGTGAACAATTTCCAAATGTCGAACAACAACGCACAGCTCAACTTGCTATGGAGCAATTACTTACTCAGTTTCTTCTTCTAGGAATCTTAGTAATCTATTTGGACTAATTTTCTTCATAAGAATTTTGAAGATTCTTATGAGCTATCGATGCTTTATTAAGATTTTTAGCTTCATTAATGACATAACACGCTTTAATATAAGGAAGGATGCATCATGATAAGATGGCCGCATGTAATCGTTGATCCATATCTAATTAACTATGAGGAATGCAAAGCCTGATTGTAAATCAGTCGATTCATTTGATTAGCGTTAACAAAGGCCGTTCCGTTTTACGTTTACTTTTAGATGGTACCATTCCCTGTAGTGCGAGATTTATCTACACTTATTGAATATGCAATTTTCCACCTCACTACAGCGTACGTGAGTGAGAGCCTGAATAATTTATCGATGGTAATTTAGTGGTAATTATAGGTGTTGGATTATGATTTGCTGGCATCATGTATGCCACCACAGAACGGGTATAATTGACGCTTTGAAGTGGCAGTTGGTGGGCACCTGTACGTGAAGATCTTTTGAATAAATTAAGGAAAAAAGCAGCGACAATGCTGAGCTCTCTTCAGATCGTCTATGCAATAGTCGGTTGGCACGATTGGCCAAGGCAGAGTTTAAGTTTACTGTTTGACCATACTATTAGTCGAGGAGTTGAGGGAAAATGTGTTGTTTCTTAAGCTATTGTAAGATGCATCTTGAATGATGTTTTTCATAGCAGCTCTCAGGTAACCTCAGGCACCAAGGGTAATGAAATATGTTTTAGAGCTGTCAAGCGTGTATTTTGAAGGTATTTCGATTAAATCAACTGTTTGGCGCGAATCAGTATGCAACAAGAACAACGGATCAAAAAACCCCATCACACAGCTTGCGACAAGCCGGTTTGTCGGTCGCTTTCCCCCCAGGAGGTACGGCTGCAACTCTTCCCGATGCATTGTCGAGAATGAAAACTCGTCCGCTTTCCCGATCAGGAATGCATAACAAAATTATATCTCAATTATATCAATGGTTGTTATTTAAAACAACGTGTGTTATAATTAGATAATTCGTTATAAATGTGTCTTCGGCCAGTATTATTTCATATCAAAATTATAACAACATTAGATATGATTGTTTTCACAAAATAATTGCCTACATTTTTTGTAGACATTGGAAACAAAATCGGAGGTAATCACCTTCAGTATAACTTGAACCCGCTCGATATTAATGCATAGCTGGAACAAAGTTAATTGCCTACATTATGGATGGAAATCCGTCGTGGTAGTGTACCAGCTTTCTATCCGTGATGTAGGCAATTACCTTGAAAGTAGATTTTTGTACAGAAAAATTATATCAACGTTTGTTATAATGTTGATATGAAGGTATCAACCTCTGTTTTAATTGTGTTATGGCTAGAGGTATTTTTGATATAATTTTTGTTATTTTAACAACTAACCAGCAAAATTTATAACTCATTTTGTTACAATATTTTTCTGAAATAAATAACTCCCCTTGTTATAATTTTGTTATGCATTATTGATCGGGTTAGGGTCCCAAATTACTCCCAAATCCCTTTCCTTCAGCGTTTGCTTGTCACGGCAGAAGTTTATTGGCAAGGCCGACTTTTCGTCCCCCAGACTCCGTAGAAACACAAGCGAATTCGAAACCCCGTTCCGGATCTTGAATCCTGCTTTCAGATGGATCAATCTAACGTCCTTCATCAGCTTAATGGCCGCTTCCACATTGTCGACGCTATCAAAATAGTCGTCGACGTAATGGCGGTTGATAATCGCCGCCGATGCAGCAAACTCCTCTGCGTTCCGGTTCTTCACAAACTGCGCCGAGCATAGGGAACTTGTCGACCCGAAAGTCGCTACGTCCATGACATCTCCTTCAAGTAGCCACCGGAAGCAATCCGCCATTCGCGGAAACCGGAGAGGACTTCGGCTAGTGGAACGAGCATTTTCGGTCCTGACAGCAACTGAGAGTTAAGGCTAACACCTCTCACCGTCGCTGCAGCGTCCCAAACGAGACGAATCTTTCCGGGCTTCTTCGGATTGTGAACGATGTTGAGAGGTAGATACCAGGCCCGATCTGAGGGGGTACCTGCCGGTTCTTTGGCGGTAGCGACATGTGCGTACCCTTTCTGCTGGTATTCCTCTATTTGTCGGCAAACGTTTTTTTTGCCGAGTTTGTTCTCCAGCTGCTTCATTCTTCGCAGAGCCATTGGGAAGCTGTCCGGGAACCGTGGATCATCATTCTTCCACAACAACCCGGTTTCGAAGCGATCTCCGACTCGTCTCGTTGTACGCTCCAATATTTCTCGAGCACGTCTCTCTTCGGCTGTTTTTTGGGGTATCGCCACCACCGATTCTTCCAACGCGTAGTGGCTTTTGTGCAACTCGTGTAGGTCGTCGTTGGTGATATGCTGATGGTAACCAAGATAGTTGCCTACGGCAACCGTGGTGGATTGTCTTGGCCCATACACCGTCCAACCGAGTATGGTTCGAACCGCGATTGGTTCCATTGAGGTGCCCACAACGAGTCGATATTATTCGCTCCAATGAGCACCTGCGACTATCCGTCGTATGACTCGATCGGCAACCCCCGCATGTGCTCGTACTGTGCAACAAGTTCTTCGCTGTCCAACTTCAGATGTGGCAGCATCAACTTTCCAACAGTGTGGACGGTATGCAGTAACATCTTGCCGCCCTCATTGGTACTCGTGCCCGACGCCCACAGATTCATCCTCCGCGTATCTTCCACTCTCGAGACATTTCCGGTCCATCTAATGGTCAGCCGCTCTTTTACTCCAACCGCGCTCAGGCGATCGGCGAGCTTTTTCTCCACCAAAGTAACAGAAACACCTTCGTCCAGGAACGCCAACACAGTAGCAGACTTCCCACCGCAGTAAAGTTGTACCGGAATAATGCGGAACATGACCGTGCAGTTTGTCCGGATATGCGCACTCATCCCGAACACGTTTCCGACTGGTTGCATCAGCGGATTGTGGAACTCCCTGCATTCGCCGATGTACCAGCGGATTTTGAACTTGCACTGGCCTCCGTGTTCGTTGAGACATACGTGACACAGATTTTCGCGGTTTACCAGCTTCAGGCGCTCGGTGTACCGCAACTTCTTGAACTCCGCGCAGTGTCGCAGTCGATGGCTCGTTCCGCGACAGTAGTTACAAGGTCTCAGAAGTCTCTCGTTTGCGGTCACATTGGAACTGCTGGCTTCGCTGTGGAGATACAGACCTCCCCTTTCCTTAGAACTTCTTTTCCCGGCATGGGGAACTCGTTTTAGAGGCTTCACATGCATCCGCTGCGATGTCCATCAGGAAATCCGTCAGTGTTCGCAGCGTCGTCTTTCCTCGGATCCTCCGATAGTGGACCCACTTACGCTTTTCCCGATCCGGCAGCTTAGCAACCAACGATTTAATAAGCAGCGGATTCACGAGGTGCTGCCGCAGATCGGCTGCCTCAAGATGGCCGCATAGCTGCTACACAGTATTCCCAAAATGGACAATGCTCCGGAGGTTGTCCGGCTTAGGGGGGTCCAACCTGTTGGCCTTATCCAGCAAACTCTCGAGCAGTTGCTCCGGGCGACCATAATGCCGACGCAGCTTTTCTAGTACCCTCGGGATCGACTCCGGCAGTAGTAGCTGGCCCGACACCAGCTCAAGTACGTCCTCTTCTAGCGCTTCCTACAGCCTCATCAGGTTTTCATGGTTCATATAGTCACAGGCATCGTTGGACGCTTTGTAGGCCGCGTAGAACAATGGCCACTGGGATGGTTTCTCCGAGAACTTTGGGAGCTTGTATGTTAACCTCTTCCTCGCGGCCAGCTGCTCCTTTGTCGGTCCGGTCTGCTGTTGTCCTAGCCCAACTTGGCTGTCCTCCACCACCCGCTTTCTGATCTTCCGCGAATCGCGCCATTTATCTCCCTTCTCCAGAGATGACTGGGAGCTCCGGCTCGATGATTCCGCTTCTTCTTTCTCATCGGCATCCTCGTCCTCCTCTTCGGTGTCCCCGTCGTCTTCTGCCAGCATCTTGACGTTCTTCTGGGTCAGCTTCAACACATTTTGTTGAATTTTGCTGGAACTTCCCGCTCGTAGATCGTCACCAACATATTTCAACGACAGCTTGGGCACCTTGGAAGTTGAAAGATTCGCCATCTCCTTGTCTATGGCCGCCATTTGCCTCTCGAATGTCTTCTGACTCGCTTTCATTCGATCCATCTGCTCCTTCTTCTTCTGAAGCATCTCGGCTTGCCAGGCCCTCTGCTCTTCTTCTTCTTCTTCTTCGGCACGCATTTGCAACTCCATTTCCACCTTCTTCCGCTCTAGAGCACGCTGCATCTCCATCTCCTTCTCCTTCTTCCGCAGCTGCATCTCCACCTCCAACTCCACCATCTGCCGATTCTGTCGCTCCTCCAGCGCACGCACCTTTGCTTCTACACTAGAGACGGCCAAATAGGCATTTTTGCTGGATTTGTCGGATTCATCGGCTTTTCTCTGGCTACGGGTCTGGTGCTTCTTGACGCTCTTCTTCTTTTGGGACTCCTTGGCCATCTCCTGACAGGCGTCGCAGGGGCAGAACCACTTTTTCGGCAAATTGCCCTCGACAATACCCACGCAACGAGAATAAAACCATCCCGAACAACCGTCACACCCTACCATTTCCTCATCATGCGTTGACGGGCCACATATTTCGAATGGCGTTTCCATGAGATTTAGGACCGTTTTGTCCTAAAACATTACAATTATTCTAGAGAAAATTCCTTCAATTTATGGCTTTCGGATTAATAGGTGATCAGCACATTGTTTTTTACACTATTTTATTATCAAAGTGATTGATTAACACTATCATCCTTATCTGATATAATACATTTTTGCCTTTCTCGTACAACAAAGTTTTACCAAAAGGCTTTCACTACGAAAAGGACCTTTTGTAGAAGCCTCGGAGACCCATAGAGAAAGTGAAAATTTGTTTGTTGTCCAGTCGTGTTTCTCTAGTAAGCAGAGCGGTCGGCCGGTCACCGAAATTTTGTCCTGCAATGTGCGGGTGAGTAAGTTAATACGAAAGTGAAAATTTAGTTCGCATCCAGTTGTGTACACTCTAACATTCACCTACTCAATGACTGAGTAAAATTGTATTGCCATCTATTTTCTTCCCATGGAAATTTTACTCAATTTCCGTCAAAAGCGGTATTACTCATAGTTTTGAGTTGTCCTGTAGTGCAGTCGATAATTTTAATAATTGGTGTTCATTTGAATGTATTTGTTTAAAATCAATCAAACTACACGCTATACACGGCAGACCGTTTACCAAAACGAACCCTGCCACACTTCCTACCCCATATATCCAATATCCCAGTGATTTCTTGTGGAAGTGCAGATGACTCGTCGGCTTTTATCAAAGCGACTATCACATCAACATTTTCCTACATATTCCTCAATTGAGCATTACTTTAGTTCTAGTTGGTATTATGTCTACTTTTTTAAACCAATTGAAAGCTTATTACTAGGGAAGAAATTAGTTTGATCTAGTCGATTTAAAACATTTTATTGAGAATTTTGCAAATTCGGCAGTTTTGGGCATTTCAGTTTTGTCGTTTGGTTGTGGGCACCTTTGAAAATCCGGCAAATAATGAAGTATAACGAATGAAACGCACCTAGTTTCAAAGAAAAATAGTATTTTATTAGGTTTAATTGTCATGAAACAATACAAAACCTAGATTAATCCACCTAGCAGTGATGATGCCTTTCTCATGCATTGAAGAAGGTAACGAAAACAATCACTTAGAAGGGTCCAAAATAGAACTTTCGGTAGTTGGATTTATTTTTTCCATCAATTTACATATATTGACGAATTTCGCGCCAACTCTTCTATGGGGTTGGCAGCACCATCTCAGAATCGAATGAAACTTGGTAGGCATAAAGATATGGTATTTTTAAGCCACTCTGCAAACTTAGTTTTTCAAAAATTGTCAAGAGTAACATTTGATAAGGGCCTAATTTTTTTTAATTGATTTTTAAAAAATCGATGCAACTCTAAAATGACAAGACCTGCAAAAAAGTGTTATATGGCGGACTGTCGTGAAATTCCCTGAAGTTTTTTGGAAAAATATCCAACAAATAAAAAACCGATTTCTACACTGAAAAAAAAATAGTTTAAAAAAATTAAAATCGATATTACAAAAAAACCTCATCTCAGAAATCTATGAAATTTTTTCTGCAGATAGGTATTTCAATTATCTAACTTTTTTGAGAATAATGTTCCTGTGACATATTTAAGGAAAAAAAGTTTTTCTTACAAAAACTTTTTCCTTGTGAGTGAAAATTTATCAGCGTGTTTTATGCCTACAGCGCCAAATATAGGTTCAGCAGCCTATCATAAACCAACGACACATTTTGGGCGTATAAAAATTAGTTTAGGAAGCAATTTAGCATAATCTAACATATTTGTGGACCAACATTTGAAAAGGGTTTATATTTTCTTTGACTTTTTGTATCGAAGTAACTTAAAACCAATTGAGTTTACAAAAAAAAAACAAATAATTGCTTTGAAAACGGGCAAATGTTGCCGAAACGAAATTGAAGTGATATTTAATTGTAATGCATAAACTTTGCAGCCTCCCGCGGAATGGTAGTCCGAAGCACTTTCTTCCCCCGTAAGAATATCCACAAGGCCACATGGAAATCACCTATTCAAGTAACGGAAAACCAAATCGACCACGTTCTAATCGACGGTAAATTTTTCTTCGACATCACGAACTTACGCACTTACCGCAGTGCGAATATTGAATCCGACCACTACCTCGTCGCAGTATGTCTGCGCTCAAAACTCTCGACGGTGATCAACACGCGTCGGAGTCGTCCGCCGCGGCTAAACATTGGGCGGCTACAAGACGGTAGACTAGCCCAAGACTACGCGCAGCAGCTGGAAGTGGCACTCCCAACGGAAGAACAGCTAGGCGCAGCATCTCTTGAAGATGGCTGGAGAGATATTCGATCCGCCATTGGAAGCACCGCAACCGCTGCACTAGGCACGGTGGCTCCGGATCAGAGAAACGACTGGTATGACGGCGAATGTGAGCAGTTAGTTGAGGAGAAGAATGCAGCATGGGCGAGATTGCTGCAACACCGCACGAGGGCGAACGAGGCACGATACAAACGGGCGCGGAACAGACAAAACTCGATTTTCCGGAGGAAAAAGCGCCAGCAGGAAGATCGAGACCGTGAAGAGACGGAGGAACTGTACCGCGCTAATAACGCACGAAAGTTTTATGAGAAGTTGAACCGTTCACGTAAGGGCCACGTGCCACAGCCCGATATGTGTAAGGACATAAACGGGAACCTTCTTACGAACGAGCGTGAGGTGATCCAAAGGTGGCGGCAGCACTATGAAGAGCACCTGAATGGCGATATGGCAGACAACGGTGGCGGTATGGTAATGAACCTAGGAGCACGCGCGCAGGACATGCGACTTCCGGCTCCGAATCTCCAGGAAATCCAGGAGGAGATCGGCCGGCTGAAAAACAACAAAGCCCCTGGAGTTTACCAACTACCAGGAGAGCTGTTTAAACACGGTGGTGAAGCACTGGCTAGAGCGCTGCACTGGGTGATTACCAAGGTCTGGGAGGATAAGGTTCTGCCGCAGGAGTGGATGGAAGGTGTCGTGTGTCCCATCTACAAAAAGGGCGATAAGCTAGATTGCAGCAACTACCGCGCAATCACATTGCTGAACGCCGCCTACAAGGTACTCTCCCAAATTTTATGCCGTCGACTAACACCAATTGCAAGAGAGTTCGTGGGGCAGTACCAGGCGGGATTTATGGGTGAACGCTCTACCACAGACCAGGTGTTCGCCATACGTCAGGTATTGCAGAAATGCCGCGAATACAACGTGCCCACACATCATCTATTTATCGACTTCAAAGCCGCATATGATACAATCGATCGGGACCAGCTATGGCAGCTAATGCACGAAAACGGATTTCCGGATAAACTGATACGGTTGATCAAGGCGACGATGGATCGGGTGATGTGCGTAGTTCGAGTTTCAGGGCATTCTCGAGTCCCTTCGAAACCCGTAGAGGGTTACGGCAAGGTGATGGTCTTTCGTGTCTGCTATTCAACATCGCTTTGGAGGAGTAATACGAAGGGCAGGGATTGACACGAGTGGTACGACTTTCACGAAGTCCGTCCAGTTATTTGGCTTCGCCGACGACCTTGATATCATGGCACGTAACTTTGAGAGGATGGAGGAAGCCTACATCAGACTGAAAAGCGAAGCTAAACGGATTGGACTAGTCATCAACACGTCGAAGACGAAGTACATGATAGGAAGAGGCTCAAGAGAGGTCAATGTGAGCCACCCACCACGAGTTTCTATCGGTGGTGACGGAATCGAGGTGGTTGAAGAATTCGTGTACTTGGGCTCACTGGTGACCGCCGATAACGATACCAGCAGAGAAATTCGGAGACGCATAGTGGCTGGAAATCGTACGTACTTTGGACTCCGCAAGACGCTCCGATCGAATAGAGTTCGCCGCCGTACCAAACTGACTATCTACAAAACGCTTATAAGACCGGTAGTTCTCTACGGACACGAGACCTGGACGATGCTCGTGGAGGACCAACGCGCACTGGGAGTTTTCGAAAGGAAAGTGTTGCGTACCATCTATGGTGGGGTGCAGATGGCGGACGGTACGTGGAGGAGGCGAATGAACCACGAGTTGCATCAGCTGTTGGGAGAACCATCCATCGTTCACACCGCAAAAATCGGAAGACTGCGGTGGGCCGGGCACGTAGCCAGAATGTCGGACAGTAATCCGGTGAAAATGGTTCTCGACAACGATCTGACGGGAACAAGAAGGCGAGGTGCACAGCGGGCAAGGTGGATCGATCAGGTGGAGGACGACTTGCGGACCCTCCGCAGACTGCGTGGTTGGCGAAGTGCAGCCTTGAACCGAGCTGAATGGAGAAGCCTTTTATGTGCAGCACAGGCCACTCCGGCCTTAGTCTGAGGATAAATAAATAAATAAAAAATTGTAATACAGGTCGGACTCGATTATCCGGAGTATCGATTTTATTTTCACTCCGGATAATCGAATCACCATACAAAAAAATCAAATTTGCAATTAAATAACAAAAACTTATGTTTTATTTTATCTGCAGTGGTGTAGTCAGCATTTATTGGAGAAAAACATTGATTAATCCACCTAGCGGTATCGGTGACTTTCTGGTGTAATATGGAAAAATAGTATTTTGCCAAAACTTTTGAGTCTATAGTCTGATTCAGTCTTGATGCATTGCAACTTGATGGTTGAGAATAGGTGGCAATAAAATAGCTAGACTATTTAATTTTTTTGCACAAAAAATAGTATGTTTGCCTTTATTTCTTTTGAGTCCATTGTCCGATAAATGAAATTATCAATAAAAAAACAATATGCTTCAATAGGAAACAGGATTTCCCAATAAATGCAACCAGTTGGGAGCAAATAAGGATAAGGATAAGAACCGCAAAATGGGTTAGCTTTTGTGCACTCAAAAACACAGACATCACCTCGATTCGCCGATCATAGACGGTCGGTATGTAATACTATGGATCTCCGAGCCATCTAAAATAATGTTAAACAAGTTAAAAATTTAAAATTATCTGAATGTTAAAAATTTAAAGATAATTTGGGAGATTTCCTCTGAAAGCTAGAAGAGGACGCCGTAGTCACTACTAGCAATTTGGTTTTGCTGAAGTTGTTAACTAAATCTAAACTCTGCTTACCTAAATGCATGAATTACATAAGTGTGACAATCAATACACAATTTTAAAATGATTGATATAAAAAGTTAGAAGGAGGTTTGGAGGAGAAGGTTGAAAATGGTCGATTTTCAATTCAAAACATGGCTTAGAAGCAGAATGGCACTTTTTTGCAACATCGCACGGAAAAGGCCCTTGCGAAGCTATTGGTGGCTCTCTCAAACGAATGGCAAAACGAGCAAGTCTTGCCAAAGATTATGGAAACTATTCAAAACTATTCAAAAAAGCAAAAACTGTAACTGGCACACAAAAGTTTCATTATTTTATACCAATCGCTCATAGTAAATTCCTGGCTAAAAAATGTTCCAACTCAGATGAAGACCCAAATGTCTTCACATTGTTCGAGTAAATTTACAAATTAATGAGTATTTTTTTGCTAAACCAATTTTAATCTTTACATTCATTGATTTATTTTCTCGGTGAACGAAACGCTCTTTTATGTTTCAGATTTTGCAGTTCAGACAAATTTACAATAGTCCATCAAACATCACAATTTTGTAAATTTGTGTGTAACATTGATATAAGAAATCTAGAAAAATATACGCCCTTTTCAAATGTTGGTCCACATTAATGTTATAGAAATTGCTTCCTAAACAAATTTTTAAACGTCCAAAATGTGTCGTTGGTTGATGATAGGCTGCTGAACCTATATTTGGCGCTGTAGACATAAAACACGCTGATAAATTTTCACTCAATATGGACATGAAAAAAGTTTTTGTCAGAAAAACTTTTTTTCCCTGAATATGTCACAGGAATATTATTCCCAGAAAAGTTAGATAATCTGCAGAAAAAAATTAATCGATTTCTGAGATGAGGTTTTTTTGTAATATCGATTTTAATTTTTAAAACAATTTTTTTTCAGTGTGGAAATCGGATTTTTATTTTTTGGATATTTTTCCAAAAAACTTCAAGGAATTTCACGACAGTCCGCCATATAACACTTTTTTGCAGGTCTTGTCATTTTAGAGTTACATCGATTTTTAAAAAATCAATAAAAAAAAATTAGGCCCTAATCAAATGTTACTCTTGACAATTTTTGAAAAACGAAGTATGCAGAGTGGCTTACAAATACCTTATCTTTATGCCCACCAAGTTTCATTCGATTCTGAGATGGTGCTGCCAACCGCTGGTCGAGTTGGCGCGAAATTCGTCTATTGCGTTCATTTAAAACATCACAGGCAAAAAAAATTTTTTTTTTTTTTTAATTTCGCGTTTTTCTTCTCAATGAGGGGTCCCTATAAAAATAAACGATAATTTGTCAACAACTTCAGAAGGCAATTCTAAAAGGTCAAATTTTTAATGGCAACAATAAGACTGAATTTCCCGTCGAATGCAACTTGTTGCGTGTAAATCGGTCAACACTTAGTTTCAAAAAGTGCATATACGATGGTTATACATGCAAAAAAAAAACAAAAAATGTCAATAAAAAGGGAGTGCCTATAACCGAACCAATAAAGGTGCCCACAACTGAATTTAGCAGCGTTTCAGGAAAGCGATGAAAAATAAAATTCGAGCTGAAATTTTGATGGCATTCGTTATTGAAGTACAAAATAGACTAAATTTACCGTATGAATACGAATTAGAACTCCCTTTTTCAATTCAATCACAACACTTTATGACCTTTTATGAAAAAGGTCAAACAAAACTTTCATGTTGATTTTCATGTAGAAAAAAAAATGATTTCATCATAGTACAAAGTAGAGGTGTCCATCTAGTTTGGTATTCTGCACAAAACATCGTTTTTCGATAGCATATAAATGACAGATGTCAGCATGACAGTACCTGCTTTTCGTAAAAAGATCCGTGGGGTCCCCACAACCAAACCACTTCCCTATATTTTAAATTCACCACATGTGTTCTTCTTCATTCATATTTATTAAAGTCCAAATAAGACGTAATAATTCTCGCTTAACTTTTCACAAGGTTCTTAGTAACATTTTTTCATGATTTAATCTGAATAATGCAATCAACGTATTTCATGTTAATCTGTTGATTGCAATACTCAAATTAAATCATGAAAAAAATGTTACTTAGGACCTTTTGAAAAGTTAAGCGAGAATTATTGTTCAATTGTTTTATTCCCTATAAAAATAAACGATAATTTGTCAACAACTTCAGAAGGCAATTCTAAAAGGTCAAATTTTTAATGGCAACAATAAGACTGAATTTCCCGTCGAATGCAACTTGTTGCGTGTAAATCGGTCAACACTTAGTTTCAAAAAGTGCATATACGATGGTTATACATGCAAAAAAAAACAAAAAATGTCAATAAAAAGGGAGTGCCTATAACCGAACCAATAAAGGTGCCCACAACTGAATTTAGCAGCGTTTCAGGAAAGCGATGAAAAATAAAATTCGAGCTGAAATTTTGATGGCATTCGTTATTGAAGTACAAAATAGACTAAATTTACCGTATGAATACGAATTAGAACTCCCTTTTTCAATTCAATCACAACACTTTATGACCTTTTATGAAAAAGGTCAAACAAAACTTTCATGTTGATTTTCATGTAGAAAAAAAAATGATTTCATCATAGTACAAAGTAGAGGTGTCCATCTAGTTTGGTATTCTGCACAAAACATCGTTTTTCGATAGCATATAAATGACAGATGTCAGAATGACAGTAACTGCTTTTTGTCAAAAGATTCGTGGGGGTCCCCACAACCAAACCACTTCCCCTATATTTTAAATTCACCACATGTGTTCTTCTTCATTCATATTTATTAAAGTCCAAATAAGACGTAATAATTCTCGCTTAACTTTTCAAAAGGTTCTTAGTAACATTTTTTTCATGATTTAATCTGAATAATGCAATCAACGTATTTCATGTTAATCTGTTGATTGCAATACTCAAATTAAATCATGAAAAAAATGTTACTTAGGACCTTTTGAAAAGTTAAGCGAGAATTATTGTTCAGTGCTGATTGTTTCGCATAACTCAGCCAATGCCCTACAATTGTTTCACCATCATCCGCGTTATAATCACCTTAACAGTAGTGTTTTAACAGGGTTAGGCCTTGCTTTGGCAGGAACACAGTGGTCAGGTTATGGAGAGTACAAGCCGTCAGCATCCCTCTACAGGCTAAGGATCATAGGTGCCGCTAATGTAAAGGTGGAGATTTAGGTTTTGTTACAGGTAAACTTTTGTCAAAGTAGTACACATCAAGTGGGAGGTCAGGCTTAGTAATCGAAAAGATCCTGGACAGGAACGAATTCACCTCTACAAACTCAAAAGAAAGTTGCAAAAAAATTGATTTCGTTTTTCTGGATTTAGACCTGGCGTTATCGAATGCAATAGCTACAGCCTAAATATTGATGAACGAGATATTATTTCCAATTCGAATGGAAAGAAATGATTAAATAATAGAAAAAATATGTGTCAAAACTCTTTGAACAGAAAGAAAATTGATGGTAGTTTGCCTTAACTTCCAACTGAATCCAAAAGTATCTAGGTAGGTACTGACTGAATCGTTTTATTGCCATTTACATAAGGAGACTGCGATTCCAATCAAGCTCCTGCTGTTATTTGTAATTTTTATAAATCATCCAGCTGACATTCAAGCATAAAAATTCCGATCGGTCATTTGCTACCGGTATTGAGTGAAACTGTACTGGCATATATGCGGAACGTGTTATGATCTAACTCTGCATGGGATTAGCCCGGCAACATTTGCTAAGCAAATTAATTTTAGAATATTGACACAAATTGCACAATTAGGCCGCTCCACAGAACCGAACGGCGATCGATTGGGGGCGATGACGAGACATGAAATGTGTTTTACGTAGTTTTACATGAGTGAGCTGGCAGTTTTCCGGGTGCACTTTGCTTAATTGTTTTGTAAGTTTGCCTGCCTGCATGATCTCATTCGACTGGGAAAAGACCTTTCACATATTGTCTATTAGTCGGAGCTGAATGTTTGTTAGTACAAACATAAAACACATTATTGCAAGGCAAACTTAATAGGCTATGTTACATCGTAGGGTTTTCGCAAAAAATGTCATAGGTTTTACCATTTCATTGTGCTGTAAACTACTAGAGGCAACTCGGAGGAAGCTCGAGAGATACTAAGGGTAAAGATCAACATCAGCTGAAGTGAATTAAGAAGACTAAATAGCCCAACCAGGAGGGAAAAGCAAAATTATATCAAACTTATAATAACATCATATTTGTTGGCAACTGTTGATAAAATTTAGTGATTGCGATTTGCTTCGAATAAATATTTTTTGCAATTCCTGATCATAATACCTGGTTTACAGTTGACGTATGAGTGATAAAACGGCCTACTTTTCCATACCAATGAAATGGGTGCTTTAATGAACATTATGTAACTCAAATGGGTTGCATAATATCCATTATAGCACTCATTTGGGTGCTATAATGAAAAACCAGCATACGAACAATAGTTATATGACCAGATGTAGCTCAATTAACTTGGTTGAGTGTTCAAACAGTGTATTCTCTGTGTCACGTAATTAATGGAATAATTTAATGGACATGACATCAAATTCTTTAAAAGTAGGTATATCTATTGCTTTATGGTCTGTCGAGCGTACAATGTGGCACGATAACATGGAATATGTTTGTTTTCTGCAGCAGCATGACATTTTGGCAAGATTGATCATGTGAAGTAAATACAATTGTACCATTTTGGTACAGATTTATCACATAAAAGTCCATTTTTCGTCATTGCAAAAAACAGCGTGTGCAACTCGTTGCAAAACTCGATTTTTTCAGCACTCGTAGTATTTATCCAACTCGGCAAGCCTCGTTTGATAAACGTACAACTCGTGCTGAAAAAATCATCTTTTTGCAACTAGTTGCACAAACTACTATTAGCAAATTTATAACAAGATATGTTTCATTTTTTTGGTTTGCTATAGTTTTCTGTTATTTGAACTACTAAAGGTACATACACCGTGATCAGCAAGTTCGAATACACTCCCATAGTGTAATATAATAAGCATGATACGTATCAACTGTCTTCTGGATTCTTTTCTAGGCACTTCATCTTCTTCTTATTGGCATAACATCCCCCACTGGGACATTGCCGCATCGCTGCTTAGTGTTCATTCAGCACTTCCACAGTTATTACCCGCGAGGTTTTTAAGCCATGTTACCATTTTTGCATGCGTATAATATACTGAGGATAACACGATAATACTTTTATGCCCAGGGAAGTCAAGACAATTTCCAAACCGAAAATTACCTAGACCGGCACCAGGAATCGAACCTAGCCACCCTCCAAAGCATGACCTTGCTTTATAGCCGCGCATCTTACCACTAGGCTTTGATTTCTGGATATCCGCTTTGAAATAAAACAAAATCTAAATTGTGTGGTTCTTAATTTCAGATTTAGAAGGATCGAACGAAAGAAATCAATTTCATCAGCCGAAAAAAAAATTACAACTGGAAGCTGCTACACTTCGATCTCCCACGATTAACATGTACTGCAGTGTGTAATAAAACCAGTACAAACCAAAATGTTACTAGGGTGTAGTTGCACACACAAAAATAGATATCCAGACAACTTGAAAGGGGTTGCAAATGGAAGTCGTACGTGCAGCTGTTACAGTTTTGGAAAACATGTGAAGCTGGTAAGGCCAAAATGGAAAGTATTTTTCAAATATTTGCTATAAATAACAATTCCGGACAGAAAGTCTGATTGGTTCGATCGCGAGGAACTATATCGAAATTCTACAAGTATTCTGTCTTTATTCTAAATCTCAGATCAGTTCACAAGCACCGGAGATGTTCCGGGGTTTCCGAGAGTATGTTAAAAATGCTTTTTGCTTCTGCGTGTCATCACGAGATGGGCCAAGGGCCGGCAATCTAGTTAATAAAGACAATAATAATAATAGTTCTGCATGTCATTTGATGTGATGTTTATTTTCATTGTATTTTATGCCATTTTCTTATGCTCCATATAAATAAAAAAATATTTGTATGGAAAAAATCTAACGGGGGTGGGAGGGGGTTTTGAAAAATCCAGAGAAATTGCTTACGTAATTAGTGCACGGCCCCACTAAACAACACAGTAAACCCCCGCTGATCCGACAAATGTATGGCCGGACTAATCCGACTGTCAAATCCATACAAATGAATCAAAGCAAAATTATAGGACAAATTTGAAAACTGACAGCATAATGTGATAAGAAAATTATTTTGAGCTTTTTAGTGGAATGTCTTCACTTTTCAATATTCATCCCTTCCTTCAACGTATGCGTACTTAAAATTGTTGATTTTTTTTTCTCTTAAGTTCATTTATTTGAAAATAATCTCAAAATACGCCTATTAGATGTGACAAAATTGAGCGTACAGCGATTTTTTTCCTATAAAATTTCTTATTATAAACACGATTAATGTATTTTAGTATTGTTTTCTCATGATTATATTTATAATAATAAACATCCGCTACTTAAACATTTCATTTATGTCATTCCTAACATTTGTCGTTTTCTCTGTATGTTTACATCTGTTTTCATCATTTACCGACTGAATACCGACAAATTTATCATATGTCTCGCTCGATTTCGATTATCTATCATATATAAGACACGATGCCGGTGAAATCCATATCTTAAAGCATCTATTTTGCTCAGCAGCATTGAATTGTTAAATAGCATTGTTTATACATCTTACTTGTTCGCCATTTTGATTAAAACATGGCTTAATTTCAAAACATTGAATGTTTAAGTAGCGGATGTTTATTATTATAAATATAATCATGAGAAAACAATATTAAAATACATTAATAGTGTTTATAATAAAAAAAATTATAGAAAAAAAATCGCTGTACGCTCAATTTTGTCACATCTAATAGGCGTATTTTGAGATTATTTTCAAATAAATGAACTTTAGAGAAAAAATTTCAACAATTTTATGTACGCATACGTTGAAGGAAGGGATGAATATTGAAATGCATTAAAAACAACCGAGCCAACCATTTAATTTCCTTTGAAATTTTCGAATGTAGTCAACTAATCCATACTGTACGCTCAATTTTGAGAGTGACTGTAGAATCTATATCAAAGATACATCTTGAGGTCTAAGTCAAGGTATAAGTCTGGCCAATTTTTAACAGAGTCAGGTGGTTCTGTAAAAGTGACATCACTTCAGGATGTATAGGACACATTCTTCGGACAGGTCCACCGGAGCACCAACTTTTCAAACTAAATTTTTGACATTATCTATGTGTTTCCCATATTTTCCAATACCTAATTCATCAAATAAAATATTTGATATGATAATAGTTTAGAGAAAAATAAGTTTTTGACTAACAATAAGTATAACTGATAATACTGAAGAGTGGCGGTTGTTTAGGCATATTTTCTCAAATTGACTGTAATTTGGGTTCTGATCCATCATTTTGCACTCTGTTCTCACCTATTCGAAGATGAAAAAGTATAGAATCAGTGCCCTATGAGAAATTCGATTTGAAATTGTAAGAAATATGAATTTTGACAAGGTGAAATCTGTCACAAAAAAGCGTTCTTACGTCAAGCCGGAATGTTTCATAGTCATATCCCGGACTTCTTTCACGGCAATGACCATATCTCTGCGTATACCTGACGGATTTTTGATGTGCAGTAAGTATTGATCGGAAAATTATTTCTAGTTTCTGGGAAAATCATAAAACAGGCGAAAGTAAACAGCACATAAAATTACTTGCTGAAAAAAAAAGTATTTTTAACATACTCTCGGATTTTTTCAAGCAAAGTTTTGCTGATATAAGTTTCGACGAAATTTTGCCTATCCTAACCTTTTGTCTAACCATTGCATGCTTAGAATTCTGCTGAACCGTACCAAGCGACAAAAAAATCACTAATAATTTTACATTAGATTACGTGCACGATACATGTTCATTTATTTAGCTCCCATTTATTTTTTATATTTACTACATTTATCACATTTACATTACATGTAATAGTTTCAAATAATCAAAGTTTCTCAGTAACAAAGGATTGTTTTTAACAAATACACACCTGAAAAGGTATGATTAAATTCGAGTTTCTAATTTGTGCATTAACTTACATAACGGGATGTAATGTTAGGCCTGGATGCAACGTTGGCTCATCACGCAAATTAATCAATAATTCAGCAATAATACATCGTTTTGTAGAGATATTTATCAATGCTTCTTTGAAAAAGTGTATCAAGCCGACTTTATTCATATTATGCAAGATTCATGCACTTATAACGCAATAAACCTGCGTGAAAAATTGCTTTGACTTGATTTGTTAGCAACCACTTAAGTAGGCAGGCAGAGCAAGAGATTTTTCTTTTACCCAATAAACTAGTTTTTGGAAAGGACTTACCTATTTTTGCACATTAGATGAACGGATAACAATCACACTATTTTAGCATCCATGTTAAATTCACTATTTTATAGTGACACAATTAACCAAAACTTTTTTGAACAATATTCGAACACTCGTTGCCAAAATTCGGCTTACGATTTTCACTTGAAGCAGCACATTATAATTGCCTACCTTACGGCTTATACAAACGATTTATCTCGCTTAACTTTTCAAAAGGTCCTAACTAACATTTTTTTCATTAATTAATTTGAGTACTGCAAGCAAAAGCTTTCATGTTGTTCTGTTGATTGCGCTATTCAAATTAAATCATGAAAAAATGTTACTTAGGACCTTTTGAAAAGTTAAGCGAGTTATAGTGAATAATGCACCAACATTTCATGGGCCGAAAAAGCATCCAACACCAGAGCCGAGATTAGGGAAATTGGCCGAAAAAAAACTTGGCCGAAAAAAAAACTCGCACAAAACTTTTAATAGATTTTTAACCATTATCCCTTATGCGGCCAACAAAAAAAACACACGTGGATGGCCGACAGGGTACCCGTGTTCCCATAAATTGATATTCTCATAACTTCAACAATTTTCAACCGATTTGGATAATTTTAACAGTTTTGGAAACAGAAACTCATATACTTTTTGCCCACTGACAAGCTTTACAGCTTATGGCCATGGTTATACAAGAAATCTTCGAAGTAAGGCTTAAGAGTCTACACGCGTAACCAAAGGCCATTCAACCAGTTTCAAATATGCTACAAGCTCTTTGCGCTTCTTAGAATTGAAGGTGTTCACAGTATATGCTTCGGGTAATGCAAAAATCTCTGAAATGAGGTCTTAGTCATCCAAGAAATCTCTGGAGTAAAGCCTAAAGATCTACTCGCGTAACCAAAGGCTTATTATGCAAATTCAAATACGGTACATGCTCTTTGTGGTACTTAGCATAGAATGTGTTCACAGTATATGTTCCGAGTCATCCAAGAAATCTCTGGAGTAAGGCCTTAAGGTCTACACTCGTAACCATGGGTCTATGGACTTGTCTCAAAAGTGGTACATGCTCTTTGCGCATCTTGAAATCAAATGTGATCACTACATATGTTCTGCGCTATCGAAGAAATCTCTCGGATAAGTCCTCTGGTGCCTTCATTGCATATGTTCATGGTCATCCAAAAAAAACCCTGGAAAAGGCCTTCAGGTCTACACGCGTAACCAGAGATCTTTTAGATTGTTTCAAAAGTGGTGCATGCCCTTTGTGGTCCATAGAAAAGAGCGCTTTCATTGCATATGTTGATGTTCATCCAAGAAAATCCTGGAAAAGGCCTTAAGATCTACACGCGTAACCAGAGATCTTTTAGATTGTTTCAAAACTGGTACATGCCCTTTGTGGTACATAGAATAGAACGCCTTTATTGCATATGTACATGGTCATCCAAGAAAACCCTGGAATAGGCCTTTAAATCTGCATGGGTACCCAGAGATCTTTCGGCTTGTTTCAAAAGTGGTATGTGCCCTTTATGGTACATAGAATAGAATACGTCCATTGCATATGTTTATGATCTTCCAAGAAAATGCTAGAATAGGCCTCAGGATCTTCACACGTAACCAGATACCTTTCGGATGGTTTCAAAAGTAGCATATGGCCTTTGTGGTGCATAGAATATACCGCTTTCATTGCATATGTTCATGGGTATCCAAGAGAACACTTGAACAATCCTCAAGAACTTCACGCGTAACCAAAGTTCTTTCAGCCTATTTGAATAGTTATACATGCCTTTTATGGTACGTAGAATAGAATGCGCCCATTTCAAATGTTCATGGTCATCCAAGAAAACCCTGAAGTAAGGCATTAGGATCTACACCAGAGATATATCAGGCTGTTTTAAATTTGGTACATGCCTTTGGGGCTCATGAATAAAATGCGTTCATGGCACATGCTAATGGTCATCCTAGAAATTGATGGAGTAAGACTTCTAGGCTTACACGAATATCTAGAGGGTCTTTAAGGTCACTCCTCACGGAATCCAAGTTTACGTCGATACGGAAGCAACGCACAACATTACACACACATTACGCGAGGACGTCTCTGATACCGTACGGGCTGTTTGTTGCTTCCTCTATAACACTGAATTTAACGTGTTGAAGACGTTTGAAAACTGTACAATCTGTGTAAAAGTCAAGTTTATTGAACGTTTTGTTAAAAAGTGCAATCATAAATAAATTGTTTCTCGTTTGGGCTCGTTTTTTCACGAAATATCCGTTTCTGAACAGCTGTTGCGTCGACCATTGCTTATAAAACCATGACAATGCATTGTGAGAAATGCTCTCTCGCTATCACCGAGACTGATCTCCATACGGTGTGTGAAGGGATGTGTGCTAAGAAATTCCACGCTGACTGTGTTGGTGTAACAGAAACTGATCTGTATGCTTTATCCACAAATATAATTTGGATGTGCAACACCTGCATGGATATGTTCTGCAAGATCAGGGAGCGAAGGAAATCGGATGCTGCCACTATAACCGAACCAATGGATGTCGCTACAAACACCGAACCATACCGCTCATTGGAAAGCGAAATTGATCAACTGAAACGTACCGTCGCTCATGTGGTCCAAACGCTTGCTGACATCGTCGAGAAACCAGCTACCGCCGCTCAGTGTTTGCATTCCACACCCATGTCTACCTATAGCCATCATGAATGTTCTAATGAGATAGCTTGCTCATCTCAATGTGCCGAGAAGGAAAGTGAAACGTTCTCGCTGTACTTATCTAACATCGATGCTTGCGCTACATAAAACGATGTACGGCTAATGGTATCCCGTTGCCTTGGCACTTCAATGACGACTTTTCATAATGTGGTTAAGCTTGTGCCGAAATGGAAGAATTTAAATGAAATGGATTATATATCGTTCAAGGTTGTTTTGACTATGGAACAAAAAGCATTGGCGCTAAATCATTCAACTTGGCTTAAAGGTATAAATTGCCGCGAATTTGTGACTAAAGTTAACGAAACTTGGAAACCATAGAAATGTAATTGTAAATGTGTCTGTTTGAATTATGTAACGTCTAAACTGCCCATGAACGCATATTTGTAACATTTGCATTTTTTGAGATTTTGAGTTAAGCTTATAATTCGTCTCCCGATGATGCCGTGATCTCCCTAAGAGGTCCATGTGCAGCTGTCTTGCAAGGACCATTGCAAAGTACCCTTGATAATCTGGCTGTTTGGGCCAGGCATTTAGGGATCGAGTTTTCACCGCAAAAAACTCAATTGGTTGTGTTTACTAAGAAGCGGTACCCCGCTCAACTGAAACTAAAGCTGTTGAAAGATGACATCAACCAATCTTTATCTTCTAAATACCTTGGGGTCTGGTTTGATTCCAAATGTACCTAGAAAACCCATATTGATTATTTGATAGATAAATGCCGAAAAAGGATCCATTTTCTCCGTTCTATCTCCGGAACTTGGTGGGGCGCTCACCCGGAAGACCTCATCAAACTATATAAAACGACTATTCTCTCTGTTTTAGAGTATGGCTCTTTCTGCTTCCTCTCAGCAGCTGATTGCCACCTAATCAATTTGGATCGAATTCAATATCGTTGTTTGCGTTTTGCTCTTGGCTGTATGCATTCAACGCATAACATGAGCCTGGAGGTGCTTGCTGGAGTCACTCCTTTAAAGCACCGTTACTGGGAGCTCTCACTTAGAATACTCATACACATCAAATCATTCGTATCAGCACAAAATGGCAGCTTTTCATCACATGATCCACAGGATGCAGACGATTCCCCTGAGCGAAGAAGGAAAAACGAAGGAGCTACAACACATCTTGGAAACAGCGAGGATAAACGGATACAAGGAAAGAACAATACAAGCAATCATCAGCAAGAAGCAGAGGAACCTACGGAAAAACGAACTGACAACACTGACACCGATCGATGAACCACTGAAGAGGGTATCGGTTCCCTATGATCGACACATCACCCACCAGCTACGCCATCGACTGAGGAAATTCGGCATCGATTTAGTATTCTCCAGCAGAAGCAATCAACTGAAGACACTGTTGGGCTCCACAAAGGATAGAGTAGAAATGTTAAATAAGGCCGGGGTTTATCAAATTAATTGTTCACAGTGTGATAAAGTATATGTAGGTCAAACAAAAAGATCGTTAGATGTAAGGTTCAAAGAACATATTGCAGAAGTAAGTAAGGCTAAGAGGGAAACTGATAAGGGATTAAATTATGAGTTTAGGTCTAAGGTAGCTGAACATGTATATCAGGAAAATCATTCAATTACGACATCAAACATTAAAATTTTAAGAAATGTCTCTTGGAAACTTGATGTTGCTGAGAGCTTGGAAATCTACCGACAGGTACAAACGCGGTTGTTGAATAAAGATCAAGGAAATGGTAGCTCCTGGCTCTTCAAGTTTATACCTAAGCATTAAGCGCATCAAGCGAGTAGAAATAAGCACCGTAGTAAGATAAGTACCTAGATAAATTATTATACCTACGCATAGTATAAATAGTGTAAGCTGCGATCATTTTCTTCAAGTCGAGTCAAGTACGAGACACTGAAGACGGCCTTACCTTTGAGGTCGAAATACGTATCTGTCAAGATACAATTAAGTGGTGGAATTCAATGGGATTGTCTAAACTCGTCTTATGACAGGTGAAAACATTCCACTAAAAAGCTCAAAATAATTTTCTTATTAGAATACTGATCAAATGTGGAACAAGTAACACACTTGTCTTAGAAAATTTCGATAATATGCTTGAACTGATTCGTCAGTCAAGATTCCTAAGGGTCTACCTCAACTACATATCGTCAGATCTATGTCTTCCGTGTTATAATCCACCCCGAGTTCACTTCACCAAAGACAGTTCCTCAATTGAATACGATCTGTCCATGAAACACGCTATTCAAGGAATACCAGATCATCTTCGAAATCTTTCCTTTCCCCCTATCTTTTCCGAAAAATATGGACATGTCAATTGCAACAACAGATTTTCCACTGATGGTTCCCACATTAACGGATCCACTGGCTTCGGTGTTTTCAATGAAAATTCAACCACCTTCCGAAAACTGTGTTCGGTTTATGTTGCTGAGCTGGCAGCAATTAACTTCGCTTTGGGGATAATTTCCGATCAGCCCGTAGACCATTATTTCATCTTCTCGGATAGTCTTAGTTCTATCGAGGCACTCCGGTCGATGAAACCTGTTAAGCACGCATCTTACTTTCTTGCAAACATAAGAGAGCAGATGCGTGATTTGGTCGAAAGATCATTCAAGATTACCTTTGTATGGGTCCCGTCCCATTGCCTAATCTATGGCAATGAGAAGGCGGACTCGCTAGCAAAGGTGGGCGCACAGGAAGGTGAAGTTTATGATAGACAAATCTCGAACATCGAGTTTTTCCCATTAGTCCGTCAGAGTACTCTTCAAAATTGGCAAATGAATTGGTCACACAATGAACTTGGACGGTGGCTATTTTCCATAGTTCCTAAAGTTTCTGCGCGAGCGTGGTTCAGAGGTGAGGACTTAAGCCGAGCCTTCATTCGCACGATGTCGAGGCTTATGTCCAATCACTATTCACTAAACGCACATCTCTATAGAATTAACCTGGTCGATAACAATCTATGTAGGTGTGGAGCCGGTTACGATGACATCGATCACGTAGTTTGGTATTGCACGGAAAATGGCGCCTCAAGAGAGCAACTATTGGATACCCTTGTGGCCCGAGGTAAACAACCCTTCCGGGAACTAAGAGGTGTTTTGGGAGATCGCGATGTGGTTTATATGCAGGCCATCTATGCCTTTCTTTACTCGTCTGACATCAAAGTCTAATACGTCAATTTTTTCTTTCTCAGTTTTTTTTCTTGTCTCTGTCTTATTGTTCCGTGTACCATGAAGCTCTGGCCATCCGGAAGATGCTCCCTGAAGAACCAAAACCCGAGCACGACGCTACGCCAAATCATACATGACGTCAAATACCCGGATGAGCAGTTGAAATACCTCAAACCTAAATCCCAACCCCGTCCATCACCAAATTACGCAATCTAACCTTGAGTCGCCACGAGTATCTTGGTCTTTGTCCCTTTCCCTTACTAACTGTTGATAATAAGATGATATCGATTGTAAATATCATTAAGAGTCTCGGCTCCGTTAAGTGTTATACACGCCTGAGCCTGTCAAATAAATACAATAGATAAAAAAAAATAATTCGTCTCCAAACTGTTGATTCTTTCAGTTGGACATATGCAATCAGAAGGTTTGTTCTGAAAATCTTGAAAAAACTACCAAGTTGTTTTGTAACATTGAGCAAAGTGACCGCATAACAGTAACACCGGAGAATGTTGTCGGCTGTAGGGCTTGTGTATCAAGCAAAAAATTCCGCAATTAATTCCTGCTCAAGTACCAAGTAATGTAAATGTTGCTACCAAAGAAATCAGCTAGAAAAGGTTTTTATGTAATTTTTAACATTTTTTTGAAAATCGTTTGGATTTCCATACTCATGCGTATCTCAAACATTATCCTTCCATTTCTCCCAAGCCTACTTTTGTCGATTGTTACAAATATGCGATCGTGGGCAGTAAAAAGGATAATGAAGTTTTGTTTTTGTAGTTATTTGTAAGTTGCTCAAAAATATTGATGTTTGTGTGATGTGCAATTATGAAATCTGTTATTAATCTGTTGTTATTGAATTGATGAAATCAGTTATTTATGAATGCTATTATTTCCTAGTTATAAGATATTCAATAAGACCATGTTCGGTCAGTTGGATCTAATAAAATACAAATACAAAATACAAATACAACTGTCATTTTTATTATTTCACGGATGCTGCGACGCAGCAAAGCTAAATCAATAAAAATGACAGTTGTGCGCCGCCTCCGTATCGATTGGTGTGCCCCCGAAAACGCGAGCACTTTGAAACTTGGATTCCGTGAGGAGTGTCCTTAATCTAATTTTAATATGGTACATGATCTTTGCGATATTAGCCCGTTTTTTCCCTCACGTTCTCGGCGTGAAGTTGTATCGTTCCAATTTATTTACATTTTGCATTTCCAAAGAATAGACAACTTCATATTAGTGATATGAATGAAGTTTGTATACTACCTGGAACCAACAACAACAAGACAACAATAACTACTTGGAATGCTAATATATCAAGATGAGGTTTCACATCTTGTTTATTCTTCAATAACTGCCCAGAGCTAATGACAACAACTTGAACTACTTGAAATGCAAACATATACCAATAGCCTTCCGTTCGTGGGTTGATCTGCAGATCATTCCTATATGGAGTTCATAGACTACCTAGTACCATGGGAAAAACAAAATACAAACATATACCAAAAAGGGGTCTCACAACTTGTTTATTTTCAAATAACTGCCTCCATTAAAGAGGTTGATCCATCGACCTTGACTCTATTTCATAGAATACCTGGAGCTCAAGACAACAACAAGAACCATTACGGAGATTGATCTACAGAACTTCGGTGGGGTTTGATCCCACGAAACCAGTACGCTAGACAGGTGTTTTCCCTACTAAGCTACGAAGGACCTCCGTTGTCCTCCGCAGCTTAGCGGGTACTGATGAAACCAAATTCACAGCACCGGACATGTTGCCGAACTCTCGCAATACATTCTCAGAACTAACTCTCTCATATATGTTTTTGTACAATGCCAACCAAGTAGGATGAGTATTTAGTATTATCTGGCTCCTACACACTTGCTTCATCACCAACGGCGCTTGATGAAGTAGGGTTGTTTGAGATTGTGCCAGTTGGTCGTCAGATCCCAACCCGACCACATAAGCGAAGAGAGATCGTGGAGTTCGTAGACTACCTGGAGCCCACGACAACAATAAGAACTACATGGAATACAAACATATACCAAGAAGAGGTCACACAACTTGTTTATTCTTCGATAACTGCCTCCATTGCGGAGATTGATCCGAAGATCTTGACTGTATGGAGTTTGTAGACTACCTGGAACTCACGACAACAACAAGAACTACATGAAATACAAACATATACACAGAAGGGGCCACGCTACTTGTTTATTCTTCGATAAACGCCTCCATTACGGAGATTGTTCCAAAGACCTTGACTGTATGGAGTTCGTAGACTACCTGGAACTAACGACAACAATAAGAACTACATGAAAAAAAAAACATATAACAAGAAGGGGTCACAAAAAATGTTTGTTCTTCAATAACTGCCTCCATTGCGGAGATTGATCCGAAGATCTTGACTGTATGGAGTTTGTAGACTACCTGGAACTCACGACAACAACAAGAACTACATGAAATACAAACATATACACAGAAGGGGCCACGCTACTTGTTTATTCTTCGATAAACGCCTCCATTACGGAGATTGTTCCAAAGACCTTGACTGTATGGAGTTCGTAGACTACCTGGAACTAACGACAACAATAAGAACTACATGAAAAAAAAACATATAACAAGAAGGGGTCACAAAAAATGTTTGTTCTTCAATAACTGCCTCCATTACGGAGGTTGATCCACCGACCTTGAATCTATGAAGTTCGTTGACTACCTAGAGCCCACGACATCATCCAGAACTACTTGGAATACAAACATATGCCAAGAAGGGGTCACACAACTTGTTTATTCTTCGATAACTGCCTCCATCACGGAGATTGATCCGAATACCTTGACTGTATGGAGTTCGTAGACTACCTGGAACTCACGACAACAACAAGAACTACATGAAAAACAGATATATATCAAGAAGGGGTCACACAACTTGTTTATTCTTCAATAACTGCCTCCGTTACTGAGGTTGATCCACAGATCTTGACTCTATGGAGTTCGTAGACTACCTGGAGCCCACGACAACAACAAGAATTACTTGGAATACAAACAAATACCAAGAAGGGGTCACACAACTTGTTTACTCTTCGATAACTGCCTCCATTACGGAGATTGATTCGAAGACCTTGACTGTGTGGAGTTCGTAGACTACCTGGAGCTCACAACAACAACAGGAACTACTTGGAATGCAAACATGTTTTAAGAAAAGGTCATTGGATGACCCGGAACATATACTGTGAAAGCATTATATGCTAAGCACCATAAAGAGCATGTACCGTTTTTGAGTTTACACGATAGACCTTTGGTTACGTTAGCAGACCATAAGATCTTATTCCAGGGATTTTTTGGATGACTTAGGCCTTACTCCAGCGGTTTTTGGAGACCTAGAATATATACTGTGAACACCGACTATTCTAAGAAGCGCAATGAACATGTAAAATATTTGAAACTGGTTGATAATCCTTCGGTTACGTGTGTAGACTCTTAAGCCTTACTTCAAAGATTTCTTGTATAACCATGGACAAAAACTGTAAACCTTGACAATTGGCAAAAAGTATATGAGTTTCTGTTTCCAAAACTGTCAAAATTATCTAAATCGGTTGAAAATTGTTAAAGTTATGAAAATATCAATTTATGGGAACACGGGTACCCTGTCGGCCATCCACGTGGTAAAAAAAAACCGATGCCACTCCCCACGTCCCTCCTCACTGTATCAACGTGATTTTCTCACAGATGCTACATTTTATGGAGTTCTTAGATGTCACCGAGTTTCAGCGTTCAGCTATAAAAAATTCATTAAAATATCATTACTTGAATTTGAAAAAGGAACACGGGTACCCCGTCGGCCGCATAAGGGTTATTGTTGTTTTTTACTACTTAGCGTAATAACCAAAAGTAAGAAGCCGTTTGGTGGCATAATTTCGGTTAGATCCTCAATATATGAATATTTTAATCGATAAATGTGTTCAATCACAGCATAATAGGCTAAGGTTTGAGCCATATACCCCATATGCAAAAAATGCTGACTGAATAAGTTAAATGGAGCCCGGAGACGAACCAGCCTCGGGATGAAAGTCTCCCTAATAATGACACACAAAAAATGAAATGGCGCGCGATCGGACGTGTTTTTGGTATGATGCAGACCATTTGCGAAATCCGAATTTGTGGTTCTGTTTTCAGCGGTTGGTGAATAAGTGTGCGATGCTCTTATTTTATGCTAACGCCGAAATTACAGGTACTCAAATATGTGTCAGACATTAGACAGTCAGAATGAATGCTTTGTTATCAGTAACATGTACATTTAAACTTGTTTAGGAATGTGTTGACTCAACACTGTTGAGTCACTCCAAAAGTTGAGTAGTCATAACAAAGTGTACGTGTATTGTATTCCTGATCTTTGAAGGTAATGAACAAGCTAATATGCTGGCAAGACATGGTTCATCTCGACAATTCATAGGTCTAGAACCATTTTGTGATGTATATGCGTTTCATTTTAGAATGGAACTCAAATCTTGGGAACATTCTAAAACAGAGAACATCTAGAAAAACATTTTGATTGCGAGACAGTTTCAACGTTTCATCACACCAAACGTGTTTATCACTCGCAAAATTTAAGATCATTCGAAAAAAGATTTTAATACATATATAGTTCTTATAACAGGCCATTGTCCGAGCCGATATCATTTGATATCACCGTAAGGAAAACTTCAAGATGATGTATGTCGTTGCTGTGGATTTAATGGAGATGACTCGGAACATCTGTTATGCCATTGTTCGAAAATTTTTAGAAAAAGAACATACGGTTCTCCAACAGAGGGCTGATAGAATCTTCTGAAGTTTGGAAAACAAGTCCCAATATGGTGATTTGGTGATACGATTCATCAGAACTATAATATCGTATTGGGAAAACGCTGGTAGTCAAGGTGATGCAATTACTCTACATGGGGTAACAGTTCTGATAGTCGTGGGTGTTCCTATAGTTGTGGTAGTACTGTTTTCAGAGAATAAACAAATTAAACGCAGTAACCAACATCACCGGTCAATTAGTTGACCTGTAATAACACGATAAAAACAAAAATAACATTGGAATTTCATTTAAACCGGTAGTGTCTTTAAAATACCTATTTTTTTCCTTTGTCCCAATAGCTAAAACCTATTGAATTCGCAACTATAGGAACATGAATAACAAAATACCACACTATTGGAATACTGTACCAATAATTGGAGGAATGATTTCAGGTAAACATTTTGATGCAATTATGGCATGCTTTGAAGATAAGGAGCTTTCGGATGCACTCTCAAGGGAAAGGAAATTAGTATGGATTAGTTGTAATAGAAAAATTAGTATTGGAATGTGCTTAGTTCCTCCACTATTGGGTCTTTTACCCTAGTATTGATGCGTCAACTTGATATAGCTACATCAAAAAGGGCATATATGGTGATAGGGGTCTTGCGTGTAAAGGCGTAGTATTGCAAATCCGGAGATGTCGAGCTCAATTCTCCGTCCGGTTTAGGATGGGGTTTTGTTGTTTTTCAGCTGTCTTATCTCGTCCTGGATTTCCGGAAGAGCTGAAGCCTAGTTTTCTGCCACATCCCCATTCAGGTGCTCTTCAAAGTGCTGCAGCCACATTTTCATCACATGCCATGCTGCATTCTTCTACTCCATTAATTGCTCACATTCGCCGTCATACCAGTCGTTTCCCTGATTCCGGGCTACTGTGCCAAGTGCAAGTGCGGTGCTACCAATGGCGGATCGAATATTTCTCCAGTCATTTTCAAGAAAAACTGCGCCTAGCTGCTCTTCCGGAGTGCCACTTCCAGCTGCTGCGCGTAGTCTTGGGTTAGTCTACCGTCTTGTAGCCGCCCAATGTTAGGCGGCGGGGAACGACTTCGACGCATGTTGGGGAAGATCCATCAATTACGTAACGCAAAACTTTCAACCTCCCCTCCCCCACTATGTCACACTTTTTGAATGAATCATTTAAAAGTTTTGTATGGATTGGTACATGTCGAGCGAAACCCCTCCAAGCATTACTTAATTTATGGATGTTCCCTTGTACACCGTCGAGAGTTTTGAGCGTAGGCATACTGCAACGAGGTGGTGGTCGGAATTAATATTCGCACTGTGATGGGTGCGGAGTCGGAGTCGGAGAAGAATTTACCGTCGATTAGAACTTGGTTTTCCGCTTCTTGATTGGGTGGTCTCCATGTGTTCTTGCCGCCGATGAACATCCATCCATTATATGTCTGCTCCAGCTGTGCATAGAACGCTTCTTTCTCGTTGTCGTTGTCTCGGTCGCTTTTGTACTGGGCAGTGCACGTTGATGCTGCTATAGTTGCAGGAACAGCATTTTATACTCAGCCTGTACATCCTTGCGCTAATTGGCTGCCTCCCAATCACGCGTTGGCGCATCTTGTTCAGCACTATGAAGCCGGTTCCCAGCCGTTGGTGGTGTCACAGCTTGTAGCGGCCAAAATGGCGGCTAGCATTCCGCGGCTTGTTCCCAGACTCTTTGCAAACAAAATGGCTTATGCGCCACCTCCGAAGAGGACCACTTGTCTTTTTCTACGATGCCCGGCTAGATACTGACCGAAAGTCAGCTACTGAATTCTTGGAGATAAACGGGAACAAGCAAGCATTCTAATTCCGACCCGAATGACCTGGAAACACCGACAATCGACACCTATCTAGCATAGCTCACAAATTCCACCAGATAACCGAATTCCCTCAACACGACCTAAGTTCGTTATCATCACTGGCAGAAATTCCCCAACCTCTTCACCCTCATTCCACTTTGGAAGCCGGATAGACCAGACATTACACGGACAAACTAAAACTACCTGAACGTGAAACACACTTAAACTTTCTTAACCATCACTAATACATGTTTTTACGGAAACAAAGACTTTATCAACGACGTTTATTTAACGGATTACTTAACCTAGGTATTTACAACGGTCATTCCGACCGGCCGGCTTAATTTCCCCTGTTCACATCTAGCTACCTAACGTGTGTGGTTTTTGCCTACTCTAGCTAATATTGTGTGTCTGTGCTAAGGTGCTTGCATGCAAGGTTTTCTACTCACGGTATTTCGGGGCTTACGCTTTCAAGTTCCCTTTTGCGCTTCCTACGACAACGACGACGGCGATGGCTGCCACTGGTGATGACTCGTTGATCTTCAACCGAGTTTCACGTTCACGCACGGTTTTGGTGGTTTTCTCGTGCCGTGAACTTATTGGCTGGGCGAATGATGATCGGAACAGTCGCCTGGAGTGCGTTGAGGGCGTTCACGACTCCCTTCCGGCCTCAAACCGCCGGGAAACTTTGCTTCCAGAGCGTAGAGCGTAGAGCGTAGAGCGTAGCGGCTAGCTTTATCGTCTGCGCTTTGTGCGGTATTTTTGGGTTGACTCTGAATGAAATAGCCGTAGCTTGCGCTAGGCTTTGAACTCTGACACTACAGTTCAACACGCACAACTTTTGCCGCACAAACTTCGATATCTAGCTAGGGTAACAATTACACCACGGAAACTACAACAACTTCGGGATCCTTCTTCTACCACGGTCTGGGACAAAGCGGACGAGACTATTTCTGAAATCCCTCAGATTAAACTGTCACGGTATGGTTTTAGGAAACGGAAACCCAATGGTCTCCGCTTACTATATTCGAGAGATATCAGTTGTAGCTATGTCCTTTTGCTTTCGAATCGAAATTAGTTTACTCATCTCATTCCGTTATCGTGTTAGTTGCCTTTCAGTGTTCTCAATCCAGGCAACGAGAGCATACGGATAGTGATTCTCGAATCGCTTCGCGCATTAACCTTGCGTAGCGGGATACCTATTTACGCTTCGAAAGTTGTATGCAATTTCCAAGTATTGTGCGTTGTGTGGTAATTTAGTTTGTTTAATTGTGTTTCGCGTTTCTATGTTCATGTAATTTACTACTTTTAAGATTTTTTATATAATATTTACATTTATTTAGAATGCTTAAGCAAAACAATAATAACAGGAAAACAAATAACTAGTAAATAAATAAATAACAAAAACGGCTACTGTTACAAGCTGTGGTGGAAGGTAGTCGCTCGATGCTCGCTTTTCCACAACTTTCTGTCCTGTCCAAAAAATTTCAGACAGCACCACGTCGTCGAAGTTGCGGGGATGTAATTCATCGTAGATTAGCCTGCCGCAACTTTCAAAACCTAGCGACTTGCAGTTCCATGTTCCAAGCTTCCAATCTTGATCTTTTATTGATCACCTGGGCCTTTGCCGATTATATAGAGTATTATATCTTATTTCGTTCATAATTTGTGGTTTGAAAGGCGGCTTATTGGGCCTGCGCAAACCTTCTGCCTCGTCGGTCTGTTTAGTGTCCCACCTAACACCAGGACTTGGACTTGAGCGCTTGGAGCGGTACATGGTCGCTTTGGCGGAGCCTGCTTGCGCATATACATGCAGAAGTTTAACAGAGTCCTATGTCAAACCACACCCTAGGCAGGCACTACGACTCGCAGTTGGCCCGGGAAGAGATCGTCAGGCCCTTGGACATAGTCCCTGCTGCCATCGCCAATCCGGAGACAGCGAGTTCAGCCTAGGATGTTTTCGGTAGGTATTCTCGGCACCCTGGGGTATAGTGTATCTTTTCCCATATAAACTACATTTTACTCAAAATTTGCAGCAGCAAAAATTTAAGGCAATAAATGATTTTGATTTTCTCATAAAGGTGTGATCTACCTTAGACCACCTTAGAGAACATACATTCAGGTTGAAACAAAATTTCTCTCAAAACATGTGTAAATAATCAAATCTCATATCAACGCCTCCATTGAAATTTAAAACCTAATTATCACAACGCGACGGCGCTGGTATACTTTTGCACCCAACACGACGCTAGTGCTCAGCGGCACATCTAGTGCGCTGAATCAGCACAAGATAACAGCGAAATTGCAGATTATTTCAACGTTCCACAAAATCTAGTGAGGGGAGCTTCAACGTCTGATCTCTGTGTCTAGCGAAACTACCATATTCTCTAGTTGGATTTGGCGAGTTTGGTTGTTGATTCATTATGGGTTTTTCAATTCATGCTATTCATGTATCGGTGTTGGCATAAACAGTTTTAAATTCGATTTTTATTTTATTTTAATGGCACCTGTCCTACAAAATAGAACTAAAATTATTGAAATACTCATTTCTCCTTAACTCTTAAATGTCTGGTAAGTATAACTGCTAATTGAATAACAATCTAAATTAATCAGCAGATTTAGTTGCTTGATTGTTTCACAGACTCACCTCACTGATGATTGTTTGTTATCCGTGCGTATCTGTAAAAAGAAAAAAAAAGTTCAATGATTTGTTTTATGGCAAACATATATTATAATATTTCTTAATCACCAGCAAATAGAAATCAATTCCCAGCTGTGATAATTGAAGCACATGTATTGACATTTATTGCTAGACGAACTCGGTCTAAAGCTTACCGCTTCTTTCTTATAAGCCAGCGGTTCTCAACCTGGGGTACATGTACCCCCGGGGGTACCTTCGCTGGTCCTAGGGGGTACCTCGGACAAAAATGCGTAATGGCGGACGTATTACAATTACAATCAAAACTTATTGATAAAGTTTTGGCAATTTTGTATTTTTCATTTCAAAACTTTGTCTTGTACAAAACATGGACCATGCATTATTTTTTCTCAGACTAAGGCCGGGGTGGTCTGTGCAGTGCATAAATGTGTTCTCCATTCAGATCGGTCCATGGCTACATGTCGCCAACCACGCAGTCTGCGGAGGTTCCGCAAATCGTCTTTCACCTGATCACCTTGCTCGCTGCGCACCTTGGCTTCTTGTTCCCGTAGGATCTTTCAATAGGCTCTGAAGCCTCCTTTCAAGAAGGTCGGAGGCCTCCTTTCGAAAAGCTCGGAAAACTACTTTCAAGAGGCTCGAAAGCCTCCTTGCAAAAGGCTCAGAAACCTATTTCCAATAGGCTCAGAAGCCTCTATCCAATAGGCTCGGAAGCCTCCTTGCAAGAGACCTGAAAGCCGTCTTCCAAGAAGCTCGGAAGCCTGTTTTCAAGAGGTTGAGAAACCTTTTTTCAAGAAGATGGAAGCCTTGTTTTAGGACGCCCGGAAGTCTACTTCCAAGAAGCTTGGAAACCGTATTTTTAAAGGGTCGGAAGCCTTCTTTCAAAAAGCTTGGATGACTCGGAGGCTCCTTTCAAGAGGCTTGGAAGAATCCTTTGGAGAGGCCTGGAAGCCTCGCTTTGAGAGACCCGGAATCCTCTTTTCAAGAGGCACGGAAGCCTTCTTTCAAGAAGGTCGGGAGCCTTCTTTCAAAAAGCTCAGAAGACTCCTTTCAAGAGACTCGAAAGGTTCTTTTCAAAAGGCTCGGGAAGCCGGACTGAAAGCCGTCTTGCAAGAAGCCCGGAATCCTGCTTTCAAGAGGCTGGGAACCTTCTTTTCAATAACCCGGTGTTGAACTTAATCTAGAAATAATAAAACACCTTAATAAAGAATAAAATTTAAAAAAAAATTCAATAGCCTGGGAACCCTCCTTTCAACAGGCCGGAAGCCTATTTTCAAGAGGCCGGGAGCCTTGTTTTAAGACGCCCGGAAGTCTACTTTCAAGAACCTTGGAAGCCGCCTTTTAAAAGGGTCGGAAGCCTTCTTTCAAAACGCTTGGATGGCTCCTTTCAAGAGGCTCGGGAAGCTCCCTTCAAGACGCTCGGAAGCCTTTTTTCAAAAAGCTCAGAGGACTCCTTTCAAGAGGCTCGAAAGGTTCTTTTCAAAAGGCTCGGAAAACTCCTGTCAAGAGGCTCGGAAGCCTACTTTCAAGAGGATCAGAAGCTTGCTTTCAAGAGGATCAGAAGACTCTCTCCAGTAGGCTCGGAAGCCTCCTTTCAAGAGGCTGGGAAGCTTCTTTTCATCAGACTGGGAAGCCTCTTTTCAAGAGGCCAGAAGCCTTGTTTTAAGACGCCCGGAAATCTATTTTCAAGAGGCTGGGAAAGCTCCTTTTAAGAGGTTCGAAAGCCTCCTTTCAAGTGGCTCAGAAGCCTCTATCCAATAAGCTCGGAAGCCTCCTTGCAAGAGGCCTGAAAGCCATCTTCCAAGAAGCCCAGAAGCCTGCTTTCAAGAGATTGGGAAACCTCTTGTCAAGAAGATGGAAGCCTTGTTTTAGGACGCCCGGAAGTCTACTTCCAAAAAGCTTGAAAGCCGCATTTTTAAAGGGTCGGAAGCTTGTAAGCCTTCTTTTAACAGGCTTGGAAGCCTATTTTTAAGAGGTACGGAAGCTTACTTTTAAGAATTCAAGGGCTTGGAAATGTTCTTTCAAGAGACCTGGAAGCCTGCTTTCAGGAAGGGGTACCTCAATTAATGCAATAGTTAGAAGGGGTACCTCTCAAGAAAAAGGTTGAGAACCGCTGTTATAAGCAGATAGTCATGGATTCAATACCAGTCTCGTATCTTTCCTACACAGTTAAAAAATCTTAAAATTACACGCAATGGACATATTTGAATGTAATTTTACAGTAAACTTCGTCTTGTACACAATAATTAATGCATGCTCCATAGTAACGACGACCAGTAATGTTTACACGTGATGGAAAAATCAGTAGAATCGAACGGAACCTTTTTGTTACATTACAGCGCGGGAATATATTTACAGTACTTTGTATTTTTATCTTAGTTCTTTCAGTGTTTCATTCGTTTCTTTGTTTCATTCGAAACAAAGCCGCCAGGAAAGATTCTGACTGTTGTAAATTGCGTTGCTCCCATATAAGAGATTAGTCCCAAATCAATATATGTGTATGGAACAGACGAAGTGTATGTGTATGTGTAAGGAACACAGATGGAAGTGATGCTACTCTCATATATAGTGTACGCTTCTGCCACCTATAGCATTACGACTTTGGTTTAAAAAAAAAGATTTAGATTAGAATTCTTGGGTAGCGTGTCGGGTGTAATGAATGGAAAATTCAACACAAAATCTTCAAAACGACTTATCTGCTTTTGTAAACAAAGAATAAAACTTCGATTTGACGACTTGGATAGCGCTCCCACGAAAACCAACACCATCAACACGTAGGTGAAGGCTTCAGCTACCTGTTGATGGTATTGGTTTGCGTGGGAGTGCTATCGAACTCGTCAAATCGACGTTTGAATCTTTGTTTACAAAAGCAGATAAGTCGTTTTGAAAATTTGGTACTTTTTTTTTTTTTAATTCTTTATTATAGTGTTTTTTTAATTTTAAAATTAAGTTCAACACTTAAATTTGGTATTGGATTATTAGGCGTTGCTCCAAATGAACGGAATGTTTTGCCACTTTTCACGAGACGATATTTTATATTTATATAAGAAGTAGATGAAGTTGAATCGGCAGTGGATGAAACGGATACGGAAGCTAATGAGGATTTTTCACCTGAGCAAACGGAAACTCCAAACCCTTGTGGGCTACAGAAAAATTAAAACCTACAGTAATAGCAAAATATTAGGTACTGATGGTGAAATACTCTCTATTCTGTTTATCGGCACAAGCTTAAGAACCAATGATATCGATGTTATTTTGCTAATACTTCATCGTAGTAGGCTTTGGAACATTTTGTTGATTGGCAAGTAGTCGAATAACATATGGTCAAATAATTTCGTCGGAAGGACGTTCAGTCAAAGGGACAATTGGTCGAATCGTCGAATGGAAATGGTTTTCTTGTTCTTTTCATTGAGATCTTTCCAGCCTTATAAATCTGCTGGTCCGAACGGAATTACACACTACTCCTACGGTTATGGAACGCTTAACGACTTTCTCAACATTCAATTATTTCTAACACGCCACAAAATCAACCAATATTAGATATTAGCACATGAAAACCATCCTTAGGATCTAAGCTTTCGATCCGCTATGTGATATCCCATCCAAATTTTGCCGTGGTCACAATTATGGAATTGGAACACTGATAAATTCAAATGTTTTCGAATAAATCATATTTAAAGCATTTTAGGCATGTCTTCTTCTTCTTATAGGCATTACAACCCCACACTGGGACAGAGCCGCCTCGCAGCTTAGTGTTCATTAAGCACTTCCACAGTTATTAACTGCGAGGTTTCTTAGCCAACTTACCATGTTTGCATTCGTATATCATGAGGCTAACACGATGATACTTTTATGCCCAGGGAAGTCGAGACAATTTCCCATCCGAAAACTGCCTAGACCGGCACCGGAAATCGAACCCAGCCACCCTCAGCGTGGTCTTGCTTTGTAGCCGCGCATCTTACTGCACGGCTAAGGAGGGCCCCAAGGGCCCCATTTTAAGCATGTGAAACTGTCAAAACTATGATGGATTGCTAGGTAGATATTGGAGGTGAACTAGCCTTGGGGTAAAAACCTCTTTAATAAAGATTATAATAATAATATCTAATATTGCTGATAGAAAGTCATTTTCCATTGGAAATAGTGAATTTGATTGTGAAATTATTACTTTTTGGCAAAAGTGTTCCATAATTGTGGGTGTTCCATAATTGTGGGGGGAGTGGTACCAGCAATGCTTCAAAACGGCGAAGCAGTGCTGATTCCGAAGTTAATTGAGATTTTTAAAGCGAGTCTCAACTATATTCCATCATCCTGGAGACAAGTAAAAGTTCATTCATTCAATCATTCAGAACTATTAACAGAACTATTAAAAACTATGGAAAAGGTGTTGAGTGATTTGATATAATCAAATTACATGATTAAATATCCACTGTTTAAGTTCCAGTTTGCTTACCAGTCAGGAGAGTCAACAACTACGGCACTCCATACAGTGGAATCTTAAGTGGAAAAAGCGCTATCGGCAAAAGAAATAGCACTTTGTTCTTGCTTGGATATTGAAGGAGCTTTCGATAACGCTTCTTATTCGTCAATGGATTGTGCAATGAAGAAAAGAAACCTCGACACGAACATTATTAAATGGCTTCACACCATGCTTGCAAAAAGAAAAATCTCTTCAGAGCTGGGAAGTTCGTCACTTACAGTATGAGTAACAAAAGGTTGCCCTCGGAAGGGGTCCTCTCACCAATAATGTGTTCCTTAGTTGTAGACGATCTTCTAGGAAGCTGAGAAGAAAAATGTTTCGAGGTTATAGGATTTGCTGATGATATTGTCATCCTTGTGAGGGGAAAATTTGACAATATCATTTCAGAGAGAATGCAATGGGCTATAAAATGTATACATTCATGGTGTATTCAGGAAGGCCTTAGCATCAATCCTTCAAAATTGTACCATTCACTAGGAGAAAAAAAAATCTAAAAGGTTTAACGCTTGGAGGACTAAAAATTCAACTTAGTGAACAGATCAAATACCTGGGAGTCATACTGGATTCCAAACTAAACTGGAATGCTCATATTGAGTGTGCAATCGGAAAGGCAACCAGTGTCTTCTGGATTTGCTCTAAAACATTTGGAAGATTTGGATTTGCTCTAAAACATTTGGGGCTTAAGACGTAAAAGGATTAATTGGATCTATACTTCCATTATTCGTCAAAAACTGACATACGCTACTCTTGTAAGGTGGCCAAAAACAAAAGAGGCTACTGCACAGAAGAAGCTGACAGTTAGTGTCCATTGCTATAACGGGAGCAATGCGTAGCACTCCTTCAAAATCGTTAGATGCAATTCTAAATCTGCTACCGTTGCATGAATTTGTCCAGTTAGGAGTGGAAAAGAATATGCAAAAGTTCAAACGTTTAAGGTATTCAAGTCAGGAGAGTTGAGCCAGTGATGAATATTAATGTAGACTGGATGAAAACTGGGAAGAACTATGACATTCCTTATAACATATGTGAACCATCACGTACGGTTTGGGATGTTGGAGGTCCCACTGTTCGGGACGGTTTCATAAAATTCTATACAGATGGCTCAAAAATTGGAACAAAAACGGGAGTAGGAATCTTCGGTCCTGGTATGCCAAGAAAACTCTATTATTCTTCCATTTACTTCCACTATTAACTTTTTATGTATCAACAATCAGATACGCATTTCGTTTCCTACTTGGAAACTTCTTCAGTGTTTGTTATCGACTGAAGAAAAACATTGCTCATTAACTTTAAATATGGTGTGTAGGTAGAACTGTAGGTAAAAATTAGGGCATGTCGCTTGTACCGATTCGTCGTCGTCCCGTGGGTAGTAATCTAAACAGCCAGGTATATCCGTTTCCTTGATCTTTGTTAAGTAAGTTTATTTGTTTTTGTTTGTAAATTTCTAAGCTTTCCGCTACGTCAAGTTTCCAAGGATTTTGTATTTGTCTGAGAAGTGATATGTTGTCTTTGGTTAATTGATGATCTTCGTTAAATATATGTTCGGCTACTTTAGATTTGAAATGATAATGTATACCTTTTTCAGTGTCTTTGTTTGCTTTAGTTACTTCTGCCAAATGTTCTTTGAACCTCGTGTCTAGTGTTCGTTTTGTCTGTCCTATGTAGATTTTGTCACAGTGTGGGCATGATATTTTATAAACTCCAGATTTTCCTAATGCGTCAACGGGGTCTTTTGTGCTTCCAAGTAGTGTCTTCAGTTGGTTGTTCCTGCTACTGAAAACTAATTCGATACCAATTTTTCTAAATTTAGAGCGTAATGGTCTGGTTATATTATGGTCAAAATTAACGGATACTCGTCGCAATTCATTTGTTATTGGTGATAATGTAGTTAATGATTTTCTGTACTGAGGTTTTCTATGTTTGTCTATAATAGCTTGAATAGTTCTAGTTGAGTATCCGTTTAGTCTAGCTGTTTCAAAAATGTAATTTAATTCTTTCTGTTTCCCTGTGACGCTAAGTGGAAAAGTCTCGAGTCTATGTATCATGTGTTGGAATGCGGCTGCTTTGTGTTGGTGTGAATGGTTTGAAGTGTTGGGTATAACTCTTTGTGTGTGTGGGGGTTTTCTGTAAATTTCAAAATTCATCTGGTTTGATTCTCTAACTATTAAAATATCCAAAAAGGGCAATTTTCCGTCTTTCTCTTGTTCACAAGTGAACTTGATATCCCTATGTGCACTATTAATGGCTTCTAGGATTGATGGAAGTGCGTCTTTCCTAATGATGCTGAAGATATCATCTACATATCTCCACCATCGCTCAGGAATGGCCCCTTTTTCCTTCAAATCCTTTTCAAGATTAGCCATGAACAGTTCACATAAGAAAGGGGACAGAGGATTACCCATTGGTGTTCCTTTTGTCTGCTTGTAGTAGTCTCCTCTGAATGTAAAATAGTTCTCTTCTATGCAAAGTCTTGTTAATTTTAAATATGTGCGTACTTTTGTCTTCCAAGCTGCGTCTGATTTTTGTCTAAGTAACCAATCTTCCAACAAGACAATAGCTTCTTTTACGGGTACACTTGGGAACAGTGCAGCCACATCAAATGAAACCATTATCTCGTCTTCTTCTATATTTCCTGAGTTTTGCAATTTTTCAATAAACTGTTTTGTGTTTTGTACTTGTCTAGTGTCTGTTTGTGTATGTGTGTAGAGTGTTTGGAATTCTTTGACTAACCATTTTGCTATTTTGTGAGTTGGAAATCCTTCCGCAGATATTATTTTTCTGATTTCGTTTCCGGGTTTGTGAATATTTGGTTGTCCTCTAATTCTAGGCAAAGTTGGGTTGGAAATTTTAAGTCGAGGTAACAATCTTTTGCGCTCAGACTCACATTTTTCTGCTACTTTTACTTTAGTCAAAAAAGAGGGGAATTCTGCTGGATATTGTTTAGCTAATTTAAGGTGCAAATTATAACATTCTAAATTTTTGATATTCAATTTACTGTATAATGTTTTGATGCTTTCTTTTAGGTGCTCTCGTTCTATTTTCTGAATAAGATGGGCATGGGTTGGTGATCTGACTTTAATTTTATGGCTGACGGGGGTAAGTTTTAGTGTAAGGCAATTTTTCAAAAAGGAAATATCTTTATGTAATGAGGCAATGATTTTCTTGAGTGCGATGAACGAGGGCATGCGCTTGCGAAATTAGGGCATGTCGCTTGTACCGATTCCGATTTTTACCTACAGTTTACCTACCGATTTTTACCTACAGTTCTACCTACACACCATATTTAAAGTTAATGAGCAATGTTTTTCTTCAGTCGATAACAAACACTGAAGAAGTTTCCAAGTAGGAAACGAAATGCGTATCTGATTGTTGATACATAAAAAAGTTAATAGTGGAAGTAAATGGAAGAATAATAGTCTTTTAACCTTGTAGCATTTCCCCTAAGACGCTCTAAAATAATTAATCATTATAATGGCAACCAAGCCCTCAGAGCCAAATAAGTTCATCGCACTCAAGAAAATCATTGCCTCATTACATAAAGATATTTCCTTTTTGAAAAATTGCCTTACACTAAAACTTACCCCCGTCAGCCATAAAATTAAAGTCAGATCACCAACCCATGCCCATCTTATTCAGAAAATAGAACGAGAGCACCTAAAAGAAAGCATCAAAACATTATACAGTAAATTGAATATCAAAAATTTAGAATGTTATAATTTGCACCTTAAATTAGCTAAACAATATCCAGCAGAATTCCCCTCTTTTTTGACTAAAGTAAAAGTAGCAGAAAAATGTGAGTCTGAGCGCAAAAGATTGTTACATGTTAAAAAACTAAATTTATTAAAATTCCGGAGTGATAAAGTGAAAAGTGATATAGTGAAAAGTGATAAAGTGAAAGTGCAACCCTTGGAAGGATTCGTCGTCAACAGATCATCGCAGGAGTTTTCATCAGAACAAGTACATGTATTACAAAATGGTTTAAATTACGCTTTGACCTCAAAGCCTGATTTAAACCAAATAATTATAGACTTAGAGACGGCCATAGACTCATGCCAAATTTCCTTTGACCAGAAAAACACAACTAGGACATTTACAGAAGACACATTAAAGACACTAGAATACACACCCAACACACACGAGACTAACATCATTAAGGAATTAAAAGAAAAACCAGTTTTTTATACAAAAGCCGACAAAGGTAATGCAATTGTCATTCTAGATAAAATTAATTACGATAACCTTATGATAGAAAAACTTAATAATGGTCCATACAGAAAACAATGTAAACCCATATTTGAAAATTTGCCTCGACTTAAAATTTCCAACCCAACTTTGCCTAGAATTAGAGGACAACCAAAAATTCACAAACCCGGAAACGAAATCAGAGAAATAATATCTGCGGAAGGATCTCCAACTCACAAAATAGCAAAATGGTTAGTCAAAGAATTCCAAACACTCTACACACATACACAAACAGACACTAGACAAGTACAAAACACAAAACAGTTTATTGAAAAATTGCAAAACTCAGGAAATATAGAAGAAGACGAGATAATGGTTTCATCAGAGGAGACTACTACAAGCAGACAAAAGGAACACCAATGGGTAATCCTCTGTCCCCTTTCTTATGTGAACTGTTCATGGCTAATCTTGAAAAGGATTTGAAGGAAAAAGGGGCCATTCCTGAGCGATGGTGGAGATATGTAGATGATATCTTCAGCATCATTAGGAAAGACGCACTTCCATCAATCCTAGAAGCCATTAATAGTGCACATAGGGATATCAAGTTCACTTGTGAACAAGAGAAAGACGGAAAATTGCCCTTTTTGGATATTTTAATAGTTAGAGAATCAAACCAGATGAATTTTGAAATTTACAGAAAACCCACACACACACAAAGAGTTATACCCAACACTTCAAACCATTCACACCAACACAAAGCAGCCGCATTCCAACACATGATACATAGACTCGAGACTTTTCCACTTAGCGTCACAGGGAAACAGAAAGAATTAAATTACATTTTTGAAACAGCTAGACTAAACGGATACTCAACTAGAACTATTCAAGCTATTATAGACAAACATAGAAAAACCCAGTACAGAAAATCATTAACTACATTATCACCAATAACAAATGAATTGCGACGAGTATCCGTTAATTTTGACCATAATATAACCAGACCATTACGCTCTAAATTTAGAAAAATTGGTATCGAATTAGTTTTCAGTAGCAGGAACAACCAACTGAAGACACTACTTGGAAGCACAAAAGACCCCGTTGACGCATTAGGAAAATCTGGAGTTTATAAAATATCATGCCCACACTGTGACAAAATCTACATAGGACAGACAAAACGAACACTAGACACGAGGTTCAAAGAACATTTGGCAGAAGTAACTAAAGCAAACAAAGACACTGAAAAAGGTATACATTATCATTTCAAATCTAAAGTAGCCGAACATATATTTAACGAAGATCATCAATTAACCAAAGACAACATATCACTTCTCAGACAAATACAAAATCCTTGGAAACTTGACGTAGCGGAAAGCTTAGAAATTTACAAACAAAACAAATAAACTTACTTAACAAAGATCAAGGAAACGGATATACCTGGCTGTTTAGATTACTACCCACGGGACGACGACGAATCGGTACAAGCGACATGCCCTAATTTTTACCTACAGTTCTACCTACACACCATATTTAAAGTTAATGAGCAATGTTTTTCTTCAGTCGATAACAAACACTGAAGAAGTTTCCAAGTAGGAAACGAAATGCGTATCTGATTGTTGATACATAAAAAAGTTAATAGTGGAAGTAAATGGAAGAATAATAGTCTTTTAACCTTGTAGCATTTCCCCTAAGACGCTCTAAAATAATTAATCAAGAAAACTCTGTTAATCTGTACTGGATTCCATAACACTCTGGCTTTGGAGGTAATTAAAAGTCAGACGAGCTTGCAAAACAAGGTTTAAACATACAGTTAATTGCCATAAAAATGGAATTGAAATCCTGGGAAGCACAAAGGTTGATGACCAACTGGTTGGTTGCCAAAAAGTGTGCTCAATCAAAGGGATTCATAATTCCCAATGTTTCAGTAATCGAAAAGCTCTTGGAGCTCAGAAAGAGAGCTCTTTGCAGCTTCACTGGCTTAATAACCAGACTCTATGGGAACAAAATTTAACAAATATCGCAACTATTGGCACAGTGCACTATGGTCCAGGATACAGATTTACGCGGAAAGATGCATTTTACGCCAAAACTATATTTTTGAGAAAAAAAATTGTTGTTCTACAATTGTTTGAAATAGTAAGGCCATCATTATGGTTCTACCGAAAAATAGGGTGGCCCATCATGTAAAAAAAATTAGAAAATATTTTTTTTATTTCTCGGAATATTGACATGTTATGTTCTACAAAGTTGTAGCGCAGCTTATTCCAATAAATTTCGCTAAATTTTTTTTTCTGTAGCTCTTTAGTTGGCTGATTTAGAGCAATTTTACCTAATTAGATTAAGGTGTACCTAAAAAAAAACAGTATTTTTGATCTACTTTTTTTGTTTTAGATTTCTCGAAAAAGTCGTGTTCAGGTGACTTTTAGAGCTAAAAAAAATGCAACTTTTAATGGGTAAATATGCTCAATATCTTTTTCCGATAAAAAGTTATAATCGTTTTTCTGTCAAAATTACATTTTTTTCATAAGTTGATATCTCCGGTTAGGGCAGACCAAAAAAATATATTTACACGGCATTTGAAAGAGAAATTAATATTCTTTATTATGTCAAAAAATTGGGGATATGTTATTTTTTTATCTCAAGTTTTACCAATTTAACTAAACTCATGTTTTTTCAAATAAATTAATATAACTCGACAACGGAAGAAGATACAGACGATATTCTTATAGCAAAACACGCGTTTTGGAAAGCCCCAAAAGTCTTCAGAAGATGACATTCGTGAAAAATAAAAAATGAAATATATACTTCCATATAATATATAAATAAACGCCAAGAGCTACCGGATGCATCCTTGAGGTAAGCTTGATTATTCATATATTGTGTGTAATTAAGTGAATAGTATCGAGATTGGCTTAGTTCCTCCACTATTGGGTCTTTGATTCTACTCGAAGGAGGGAGGGATTTAAAAAACCTGTTGACAAAATCAACGTCAACAACCTTGTATACGACCTTCATTTGCATGTGTTCCATCTACACTGAAAAATTGAAAAATTAAAAAAAAATCTGAATCATATGTAAATATAACTTCTTTTCCATTAAATACTTCTGGCTCCACATTGAACCTATCACGAATTATGATTGTTGGTACTCACATGCTGCATGAGCATGATACACTCCAATTCACAGCAAAGTATCTTTGAATTTTCATTGTTCCCACGCATAAGGTAAATTTCATTACAACACAGCAAAATTATCTGCGCAACTTCAATATGATGTCGATTAATTAGTTAATTAAGTTGCTATGGCTTATTAATTTCCTCTTTAAAATCTGGTTGCAACTTGAACAGTTCAAGTAGACATTAATTAAGTCATCAGCAACATAAACCATCGACATAAATGCATATCACCTCCAATCATAGGAATTGAGCACAAAACAAAAGTCTGAAAAACACCTCCGACTCAAACAATCATGATTTTCACCTATTGCCCCCGAAACCAGCGTGCTCCACTGCAATGGGTTCGAACGGAGAGCTGCAGGCTGTCGAAATTTGCTGTTTTCATGACTGACATTAAAAATGACAGTCATTAAAATCAAGCTCACTGTGAATTGTACACTACTGTACTAGGCACGTGGTTGTTTGTGGATGTATGCCAAGCAAGTTAAATCTACCGGTTCGCCAGCAGTCAAGGGTCAATGAAGATTTAGTAAAGCTGTTTTTTCTGCTTCTACTGAATCATTATAAAACAATGAAAACCCCTATATTTCAACTGACCGTACGAATTGTCGACGCATTTGCATTCCTACTGGAATTTTAATTGCTTTTCCACAAAGTGTCTACTAGCATTTCCGCAATTATTTGAATTTATTTATTTCGTTAACCGACGTAGACTAGTTCATTTACAGTATACCGTGCGGGACCGAAATCCGTACAGCACCGAAATCCGTCCACCTCATGAGATATCAATAAATTAAGGGTCTGTTCAAATATGACGTAACGCAATAGGGGGTGGGGGGTTATTTATTTTTTGCTACGATTTGTTACGCAAAATATGGGGGGTGGGGGTCTCTCGAAGTTTTGTTACGCGTAACAATAGAGAAAATTGTTATTATTTTTTTTTTGGAAAATATATGTATTATCTTTAAAATAGCATAAAGTATATAAAACAAATTACATTATTGCATCTTGCTTCAAGTTGTACCTTAATTTAGATTTTCCCCCAAGAAACAGCATTTGTTACGCGTTACTCATAGGTGTGGGGGGTACTTCTGGAAAGTGTTACAGATTGTTACGAGGGGGTGGGGGTTCTTGAAAACAACGTTTTTCCCGTTACGTAATATTTGAACAGGCCCTTATAGGGGGTTAAAGGTAATTAATGTAGAACTAATAATTCTTATCCTGTTCAAATACTTGGCAGTAAGCTTTTAGGGCATAGAATTGGAAAGAAGGCTTTGTAATTAAAACCCACCAAACGCGCAGTTTGTGCCGCCATTTTGTTTTCGGGTAGAGCTTAATCGCACCAAAAGTGACTGTGTTCTAATTGCTAATTGCGAATCATTACATAAGATAAGCGGAATACAAATCGAAGGAATCGCTTCTGAAGGTGCGCATCGAACTATTTACAGTGGTAGTATAGTCAATCAGACTGTTTCAATTTAAATATTTAGTTAAAAAATAGCTGTATGGATTTTGATCCTTTGATTCGCAATCCGTCCACGGTGGACAGATTTCGAGTCAGGAGTAGTTGATTTAATTCATTTTTTTATAATGTTTTTCGTAGTTTTTAATGATTAAATGTGAAACACTTCAAAAGTAGAAGCCTTCATGCTCCTGTGTCAATGGCAGACGTTTTATTTACATTCGATTCCTATTTTCTAATGACTTTTTCATATACTAAGATGCTTAAGTGTGCGGATTTCGATGCCGCAAGGTACATGTTTTTTTAATGCCATAAAAATTATAAATAATTATCACAGAAATTAATGTACCTTGTATAGCAAGTGCAATGTGAATACACCAGGCAGTCGATAAAGTTTTCCATATGGAAACATTCTTTGGATTCATCTTCTACTTCTTCTTCATATTGGCATTATTTATTTATTTATTTATTTATTTATTTGAACATTTGTAACATAAGACTTCTATCTTTTTAGGCGTTACATATATCTTGTTAGCGTAGCAGTGTGTTTGATTTCCCCACATCCCCACCTGAATATTGCCGTCTCGCAGCTCATTCAGCACTTCCACAGTTATTAATTGCGAGGTTTCTAAGGCAAGGTACCATTTTCCTAACCTTCGTGGTGCAAACCGGAATACGAGTAACCATAGGGAAGATCGCGTAACCAACCTATGATCGGGAAATGACAAAATTTGGCCAAAACTAATTTCAACTAATTTTTACTAGATTTTCTCATCTAGACCCCATTGGGAGGGAATAAATATTTTAAAGTAACAATTAGCTAATTGAGGCTCTGCCTACCAAAAATTCAAGGATTTTTTTGTTCTCTTTTATTTTAGAATTTTTTGAACATTTAAAGAAAATGCTTTTTAGATATACAGAAATAATTATTTCGAATTATTTTAAGATATTTATAAAATACAGAAAAATTGCTAAAATTGAAGATTTTTATTGAATTGATCTAATGGAAAAATGTGTGGGTTGACCGAAGTTGTGGGTTTGTGACAATCATACAAAAATTTTAAATGATTCATACAAAAAGTGTGACATAGGGGGAGGGGGGTTTAAAATGGCCAATTTTTGCGTTACGTAATTAATAGATCTTCCCAAGTACCACATCTGGTCGTTAATGGGTTGTTGCAACTGATTAACGACTGCATTGAACTCCCGTTTTAAGGTTTGAATTGCTATATACAACTTAATTATGACTGAGAAAGCGCAAGAGGCGGAGCTATTGTGAGACATAAATAACGTACTAAAATGATGGTCAATTCAACGGAATTGCAACCTCTGTGTGACTTTAAATTGAAACTTTAAAACTATCAGAATAGTTATAACTAGGTTACTTAGTAATAAGAGAAACAAAAAAAATCTTTTCACGGTATGAAGATAGTTACTAAAAGTAAAATATCAACAAATTTAACAATACACAAAATTGAACGAAATAATTCAAGACTAAATTTTCAAAAGGTCGTATGTAACATTGTAAACAAAAATGAGATTTTTCCACAGTATGATGCCTTCCATGCTCCTTAATGCGTGCCAATGAAAAAATTCTGATATATTTATTAAGGCTGCTCTAGATTTTGAAACGAAAAAATGACTGAATTAGCAAACTGTTAAAAATTGAGCAATCGTTACATTAGTCGTTTTGTCAGTGAAGGACTGATGTAACACTCATAACACTTTACGGTTTCGTCAAAAGTGAACACAACGTCGTAAGTCGCAAAATTTGACGAAACTTGATAAAAGTTTGTTAAGTCGAACGAAGTGTACATCAGTATCGCTAGCAACTTGCAAAATTTTATTAATGTTCAAAGAACGCAAACAACGCTACAAACCCAGCAGCTTTTTACAATAAGGAAAATAGAAATATGTTCGTAAAGCAAGGTAAATTTAATAACCATAAAATAGTATGTTGTAGTCCAGGGGTGCCCAACGTACAGCCCGCGGGCCGGATGCGGCCCGTGGCTCCATTTTTTGTGGCCCGCGGGGTGTGAGAAAAAATACTTCATAACCGGCCCGAAAGCTTTTCTATCTGGCAAGAAAAGCTCCTTCTTATTATTTATTGATAAATACTGTAGGTCACTACTGATTTAAAAAAAAATCTGGGCAAGCGCGGAGTCGAATAATGCAGCATGAGCCAGTTTTGCTGTTAATGAGACTTTGGCCATACGGATGAAACCTTTCCATGACGGAGAACTTGTTAGGGAATGCATATCGGCTGTTGCTGATATCGTGTGCTTTAAAGAAAAAGTTTTCTTAAGTAGTACATACTAGTTTCTCGTAAAGCACGATGAAGATTTAAAGTTCTCACAGAAGATTTGTAAAAAAGGTTACGTGATCTCCTCCGTTACGAGCCTCCTGCTTCTGATTTTGCCTGCTCTTAATCGATGAAAATACCTACTTAATGTAAAAACAAGGCACTTGTAGCTGTCTTCATATGGGGAATTTAAAATCATCTTTAAATCACAGCAGCTTCGATACTTCGATATCAGTGAAGGAAACGATTATCGGTATTAGACCTGAGGAAATGTGTTAAGACCCGTATGAAGCAGCTTGAACTCTTCTTTGAAAACTTAAGGCCTAACAGCTGATGGCGCTCCGCTAATGACGGGAAAAAGACGGACGTCAACAAATCCATGCCCTATTACGTAAAATGAACAAGAAAATAAGCACACAAAAAAGATCGTTCAAACAGGTTCAAACCAAGGTTCAAACGCAATAATTACGTGTTTAGTTTTTATTTAAAAATATTTTAGCCATTCTGTACAACTAAATTGCAGTCCCAAGCATAGTTGTCCCATGTCGTTTTAAGTTGATGCACTTCTTACGGGCATGGTGACCAACAAAAGAGTCCATCAATGGATTTAAGAACTAGAAAGGATTGCTGGCAAGCATAGCCATGATGTCTGATAACGAAATAACTTGTCCGAGCAAATGCGACACCGTCAACACAGAGGGAATGGCATCGTAAAAAAGTGACATGGGACAACTATGCTTGGCATGGCAGTAAATGCCATGCTAAAAAATGTATTTTACTTTGATTATTTTGAAAATGTATGAAAAATTTGTACCAAGTATTTCCTGGCCTGCCAGCAAGTGGTCATTCTGAAAATTGGCCCGTGGCTTGAAAAGGTTGGGCAGGCCTGTTGTAGTCCATCTATTTCATTGACATTGTCGTAGTATATGCATCTGGATCGTTCGGATCCCAGTTCAGGGAATTTGTGGCGAGCAAACAGCCCAATACCCAACCAATATCCCATGCGCTGTACGGCAATGCTTCCAGTTCACATTATCGAGCGTCATATTTATTTGCACCCGATTCACCACAACGTCCTATCACAGAGGAGAACGGTAGTTTAGAGCCACACAAATCAAGTTAAATTGTTATATTAAATCGAATTTGACTATTTTGCAACAGATTCCGTAACTGAGCCACAATGTGCCCGGACGTCAAACTTAAACGACAAAAAACATTCCATCGATCACAAGGGGTTTCTAACGTTGCACATAAATATTCATCTATTATCCCCGGATACAATCCACGTAAATTCCGCGCACAACACACCGAAGCATCTAATGCGAATAAGCACTCTTTTAACGATTAATTTTATCTTTTGTTACAGATTTTGCATCTGGCTCGTTTGGGTCACAGTTCAGACATGTATGAAATTAACATAGAAAACCTTCTTAGTACAGTTATTTGAAATTTCTCAAATAGTCGTAAGTTTCATGTAAGAATTGTCTCCCTTCGTCATTATACTCGTAGAATGAACATAAAAAACTTTTTCTTTTAAATAATTATAAAAAGTATGACGTATAAAAAGTATATCGTATTTTATTACGATAATACTAAAATGGTACATGCGATAAAAGCTGAAAAACGTATATCTGAAACAACATTTAAAAAATAACTCTAATTACACGGCGGGCACATTATCTAGTAGTTCCCAAAGCATGGTTGGCAGGTAGTTCGCAACGTCCTTTCGACCCCACTACCTTCATGGAACATTATGCACACTATTTAAAATACGTTATATCACTAATTACTCTTTAAAACAGTAGCTCCTTATTGCATCCTTCCATCTCTCTATCCAATACGTTGCAAATGTAATTTCAAACCACGGCCGGAATGTCTTGGAAGACCATCGATTTTATGGAAATCAACAGCAGCTGGAATTATGATCGAGTTTTTGATCAAAACTAGTTTCATTTTATATAAAATCCAACCTATCTCGACTTTTTTGGACAGACACATACGTACTGTAGCTCAGCATCATAATAATTTGTTTTAATTGAATAAAGAAAGTACTTTATTTTAAGAAATATATACTTTGTTTACTGTATGTCGCATCAGCTTTGCTAGGTAAAGCATCGACTTAAGGCTCAAGACTCCATCACAATGTTTTGAAAATTGATGACTGTATCACTTGTTTGTAATAGTGAGGCAATTGGTACGGAATAGTGCAGTAGCGATAAATAAAATGTTGTTTACAACTGGGGTGGGTGGAAATGGGGTGGTAAAAATATGCCAGCTGATGCATAACGTTGCCAGACTTGACGAATTGTTTATTCTATATCATAAGACATGTTCATGGTGTATCAAATATATGGATATTTATCGGTTTAAAATTTGTTATTCACCACTTGGAATTTAACAGAAGCTTACATAACAAGTTTAATTATTTATTTCTGGTATATTTCTTCAATCCGACAAACAGCAATGATTTTTTCCAATAAATAAATCTGGCAACGGCGAAGAGATGATTATTTTCTTGTGTATGCACATCTTTGTTTGCGTGTTGGCTGGCGTAAACGTTGCATTGTTCGGATTGAATGAAGTTGCATCGCGTAGATTTTGTACTCACCGTTTCACTTATTGCGCTAGTGAATTTGAGTCTTCCGCATTTTATTGCATTCACAATACGGTCGTCAAATTTGTCTCTCACTTCGATTTTTGCAAAGCAGTTTTCAACAGTTTTTGGGCGTGAAGTGAATTAATTGGTAGTCAACGTTGACGAAAAATGTGAAACTTAATTAGTGAATATGTTTTAGGAGTGATAAAATCAAAGAAACAATGGGAAAAGATCCAGTGAAAAATCAAGTGAGTGTGTATGTGTTCGATCCGAACGCTCGAACGTTAGTATGCGTTCGATGAACAAACGAATATCGACCTAGGAAAAAGGTGTTTTCAACGTTTTTCCATCATTTCCTTAGTAATTGCTAGTTTAGATAAGTGAAAAATTAATATGGAAATGCCATGAATATATTATGATAGAGGGTAAGAGGTAAGAGAGTCCGTAAATTGCCCCAAAATATTGAATTTAGTTCAAAACTTTATTAGTATTAGTGCGGATTTGAATAAAATCATTGTCATTATCGGATTGATTACGGTTTATAGAGCCTTAACATCGATGACTTAAATAACTTGACATCTGTTCGAATGTCATAACTGACTTGACGAAACAGCATTATGTGCAGTAACACGACGTAACACTTTCGACGAATGTAGTATGACGCATTTAAAACTGACGTAATTCTTGCGACGAAAGTAACAAGGAAGCGTAAGGACTAACTTAAGAGAAGGTCTTATTTCTATTTGTAGCGTAGGATAGTCGAATCATTTATTTTGCACCAAAATTCGTTGTGAAGTAAAACTTTTTAAAATCTTTAATAGCATAGAGTTAGGTGCTTGTCTGATCCAACTTATCACATTTCCAAGAAATATAATGATTCTATTTAGGATTTAAAAATACTGATCAGAACTTTCGGTAGGATTCTCTCGCATTAACAAATATGTTACATACGACGTTTTGAAAATTTAGTCTTGAATTGATAGAACAGAAATCAAAATATAACTAATGATATCAATGAATTGTTATATTAGACTATAATAAACTCCAAATTTATGTGCGATTCAAAATTCATGGTGAATATATGCATCCTGCCTTCAAAAAATAAACGCCCTGTTATAATTCGTGAAATTTAATATATTACCACAGATGATGATGATATCACAACAGTGATAAAATCAAGCTTTTTTTCTTCAAATTTGTATAGTGCATAGTTTCCGTAGGACTATATAATTAATCAACATCTTATATCGTTTCCATGATAAATGATTAAAAAAAAAATAACAGGAACAAAAAAAACAAAATCCCAAGAATTTGAAAATTTCAGCCATTTTTTGTTTGATAGAATCGTTACAGTGATACCCAAAAGAATTTCTACATGCGGTTGTGTATAAGATAACATGTTTCCAATAAATTCCAATTGTGCCTGCTGCAGTTACGGGAACCCGAAGAGTAAAGTAACATATTTATAAGAGGCCGTGTTATATAGTTATGTACTTATTTGAAACAGAGTTTGTTATAAAATGTCCCCAATGAGTAGTTAAAATAACAGAAAATTTTAATGAAATAAAAATTATAAGCGTATCTTGTTCCCTCTTCATACGGAAGTTTGGCAGTAGGAAGGTCGTGAGATTCATATCATCACAAATATTGCCCTCCGCTCGCTTTCAAATCCACTTCCGTATCCTAACGAAACTATCAAATTTAGACTTCCGCCTCTAACACTATCATAAACATGTACGTCTAAGTAAAAACTGAATAAGTATCATAGTTCTTCCACCGATGAAGTTCTTCATCGATAATGGTGGATTCTAACTGCAAATCACTGTTTTTCGATGTCCCTCCATACACTTCTAAAAATCCACACATATTTATTGGCAAAAATCCATAGATTTAACTTATGATGCATATCAGCGCACACATAACCATTCTCCACGCGAACTACTAATAATATATATTTCCAAATAATCTTTATGTGTGGTCTCGAATTAGCAATTATTTAATTTATGTGTGGTTCTATATCGATTATATTAGGGTGGAGCTATTGCAAAAATTTATAACGGCGACACATATATCTTATATAGATATTTTTGGCAGTGTATGTTTTGCCATATAAACTTCCAACGAGTTTAGCACCAAACGTGTACCGATTTGGCGGATTTTTTTTCCAGGGCATCAGGGCATCTTTTTTTAGTCTTTATTACATAAAGAGACTTTCAACCCAAGGCTAGCTCATCTCTTCACACACATACGCATACACACATAGAGACATCCCCTCAATTCGTCGAGCTGAGTCGATTTGTATATTATGGGTCTCCGGACCTAAAATAGCTGTAAAAGTTCAGGTTAACTATATTTATTGAACGGCTACTCAGTCTTACAATTTCACAACGAGTTTATTATTTACCCGACGTTTCGACACGAGAATTGTGTCTTTTTCAAGGGAAAAATATTTCTGTTGTTTATTGTTTGTATAAAAATAAACTTGTTGTGAAATTGTAAGATTGAGTAATATAATTAAAACGTACAGTCAATCCATTATCAGTAGAGTTCTGGTTAACCGATAAATCAATTAATTCCACCCGTGTAAGACAATGTGAGCCACCCACCGCGAGTTTGCATCGGTGGTGACGAAATCGAGGTGGTAGAAGAATTTGTGTACTTGGGCTCACTGGCGACTGCCGAAAATGACACCAGCAGAGAAATTCGGAGACGCATCATGGCTGGAAATCGTACGTATTTTGGACTCCGCAAGACGCTCCGATCGAATAGAGTTCGCCGCCGTACCAAACTGACAATCTACAAAACGCTAATTAGACCGGTAGTCCTCTACGGACACGAGACCTGGACGATGCTCGTGGAGGACCAACGCTCACTTGGAGTTTTCGAAAGGAAAGTGCTGCGTACCATCTATGGTGGGGTGCAGATGGCGGACGGTACGTGGAGGAGGCGAATGAACCACGAATTGCATCAGCTGTTGGGAGAACCATCCATCGTTCACACCGCGAAAATCGGACGACTGCGATGGGCCGGGCACGTAGCCAGAATGTCGGACAGTAACCCGGTGAAAATGGTTCTCGACAACGATCCGACAGGCACAAGAAGGCGGGGTGCGCAGCGGGCAAGGTGGATCGATCAGGTGGAAGATGACTTGCGGACCCTCCGTAGACTGCGTGGTTGGCGACGTGTAGCCATGGACCGAGCCGAATGGAGAAGACTCTTATATACCGCACAGGCCACTTCGGCCTTAGTCTGAATAAGTAATAATAATCCACCCGTGTAAAAAAACTAGGTGTATTCCAAATATTGGTGGAAATAAGTTCTTTCTGAATTCGTCGCTGCTTCATGCGATGCTGTTGGCAATGACAGCATCCCATTGAATATTTTGAAAAAATCATTGTATATCACTCTTCCGTATATTACAGACATAGGGTTGGTGTACCAATTGTCGCCATACATAAGAACAACTATTATTTAAAAAATAAGTAAAAGGCATGTGGGTGGACTTTATATATCAAGCGAAAGGTTTTACTTCCTGCTCCTTAGAACAGCTGTGAAAACCACCCTAAAATTTGTTATAATCATCACAATTAGAGATGTCATAAAATCCCGATTAATCGATTAGTAACTAATCGATTACTCTCGATTCCTGTCGATTATTGAATCGATTGATCGTTGGATAATAATCGATTCAAAATTAATCGATTATTACAACGATGAATCGATTAATCGAAGTAATCAATTAATTTGCGACATCCTTATGATGTCGTAAAATCCTGATTAATCGATTAGTAACAAATCGATTACTCTCGATCTCTCTCGATTATTGAATCGATTAATCGTTAGGTAATGATCGATTCAAAATTAATCGATTATTACAACGATTAATCGATTAATCGAAGTAATCGATTAATTTACGACATCTCTAATCACAATTGATTAATCCATAATAGGATCGCATGCACCAGTTGTGGCACTATTCTTAATTTTGGTTCCTTATTTGGCAAATCCCATTGTTTTCTTATGGGACTGGCCAAATAGGGACCACTAGTGCGACAACTGGTTCAAAGGACGTCAAAAATTAAGCAAAATCAATTTTTACAATTATGCTTTGCTTGTTTTGGAGGAGATCAAAGGTTTTATCGTATCATATGAATATGCTTTATCGATATGAACTTGGTTGGCGGTGATTTGATTAGCCATTTGGCATATAAAGCACTAGTGCGACAACTGGTGCTATAGCCACAACTGGTACATCTAGCCTATTCAATTGTTGTATCTCCACAACTGTGTTTCCCGCCGACTGGAAAGTCGCCAAGGTGATTCCTATCGGTAAAATTGAAAACCCTGTAAATGAGAAAGATTATCGTCCGATTTCTATACTTTGCGCTCTATAAGCAGCTCTCTAAGCAGTTCTATCAAAACAATTGAATGAGTATCTCACCGTTAATGAACTGCTATGCCCATTCCAGTCGGGCTACAGGAAAACATGCAGCACGGTTACCGCACTAATCAAAATTGAGAATGATATTAAAGAAGCTCTGGACAAGAAGAACATGACAATTATGGCTCTTCTGGATTTTAGTAAGGCATTTGATTCCATTGATCATCGATTACTGTGCAATAAGCTTAAACATAATTTTATGTTAGATCATTTATCCGTAAATTTAATACTCTCTTATTTGTCAAACCGAAAACAATATGTAGAGTTTAACAACAAACAATCTCAGCTGATCCCTGTCCTGAATGGTGTACCTCAAGGATCGATCCTTGGCCCACTTCTATTTTCACTGTATATCAATGATTTACCATTATCTCTATCGCACTGCAAATTTCATTTATATGCAGATGATTGTCAATTATATATATATCTGAAATTGTTAATAAAATTAATTCCGATATTGAAAATATCTTGATATGGTGCAATCACAACGGTCTTATCCTAAATGCGAAAAAAACTCAAACCATTATTTTTCGCAGTGCACGTATGAAATTGATGAACATGCCGCTAATTAAAGTGGGTGATGATCTCATTGATTATTCAAATATTGTTAAAAATGTGGGTCTTATGATGGATTCAAACCTGAACTGGTATGCCCAAGTTAACGCCGTCTGCAACAAAGTTTATAATGCTTTGCACTCCCTAGTTTTGCTGAGACATTGCACTCCTCAACATATTAGAATCCAATTGGCTAGATCACTTACGCTGTTTGGTCTAGTTTCCACAAAAAATTGCACAAAAAATTCCACAACGATTTACCCAGAAATTGCAGGAGCGAACGAGATCTTATTTGCTTTAAGAGAAAAATTGGATGCGTTTTGAATTAGTAGTGCATAGTAGTTAGGTGTACATAAGAGCATATACTCTGAAAACCATTAGGCGGTTATTTATGTAATTATGTTGTAATAAATAAAATAAATAATTGTAAATGTCGTAAATTATTCTGGCATTTTTGTTTTCTTCATAGATCATAGATCTTCTTCATAGATCCTTTTCAAATGACTACTAATTGGTGTTCTCTTTTGTCGGCTTCTTGACATGTTAAAACATATTTCTTCGAAATCTGGTTGAATTCAACATATCACTCGAATTTATTCTTAATTACTTGTTTTCTTAACATACTAATTCTTGGTAAACATTGCTTCCGCTTAGCTTACCTACGGACTATAAAAAAAATTAACAAGACAATTCTGAATTGCACGCGTGTTGAACAGCTGAACCTTCATTTAAATGACTCCAATGAAAAATCATACAAAACTTACTTGATTAATGCACTTGCCCAAATTTTCCAATAATCTGAATATTCACAAACAACAACTTAATCAGAAAAATATATAAAGCTCTTTTAGTGGAATGTATTCAACCGTTTAAGACGAATTAAGTACTCTCCATTTAATTCCACCAATTAATTTTCGATATCTTTGCAGATACGTATTTCGATCACAACTGTGTGGTCGTCTTCAGTGTCTCGTACTTGACTCGACTTAGACTCGACGATAAGTCGAGTCAAGTACGAGACACTGAAGACGACCACACAGTTGTGGTCGAAATACGTATCTGCAAAGATATCGAAAATTAATTGGTGGAATTAAATGGAGAGTACTTAATTCGTCTTAGACGGTTGAACAACTTAATGACAAATCTAACGGAATCCAAATTAAAAAAAAAAAACTCGCGTTTTCAAGGGCACATCGTAAGGAATGCACAATTTTTTTTTAATTTTACGGCGCAGCAAAGCTGAAATAATAGAAATGAAAGTCGTACTAAGCTTCCGAATTGATTGTGTGAGTCATGAAAACGCGATTATTCTTAAATTTGGATTCCGTGAGGCTTGTCCTTAAGGTGCACAAATCGATTTTGTGATGGTTAAAACTATCGTGAAATGTTTCACTGTGACTTTTTATCTATGAGCAATAATTAATATAGGGTAACCGTACCCTTAGTGGAGGCAGCACCAACAGTGGAGGTAGTGGGATTTTAATGAGATTATCCATAGTTATACACTTTACGATGGTTTCAATTGATGCGTCGTGCTATAAACAGTGTTGGTAAAATCATTCACAAATCTCAATGATCGAGCATTCCCGTGCGAGCAAACTCGTTTGCGAATTAAAAGGAATGCATCACGGATGAGTTTTTCATGCCAAATCGCATCGTTTCACTCATTTTCCAAAAAAATCATTCTGCTCCAAAATGCGTTTAGAACCAATTTCGGGGCAATATTTGTTTTCACATGCAAGCGTATTCATTGTTCTATGCGATTAACATTAATTCACTGTTTTTAACAAAGGAGGACAACAGAAAACCTACGATGATTCAAACGGACGATTCAATTCAGCCTTGAGTTTTTAGGTGCTGATTTGGATGCGTTTCAACTCACGCTTGATTTGAATCGTCCGTGAGTTTTGAGATTTTGAGTATTTTCCAACACTGGCTATAAATATGCATTATGCTGTTGAATCCAATTTACCCTTAGATTTCGCTTGAAAAACTATTAAGAATCAATGGATAGCAGCACTATGGGAACCATTAGTGGTGCAAGCAATATTTGGTAGTTGTTTATGTTAAATGACATCAATCCTTGCATCAATCTCATTTTTGTTGGCAAATTAATTAGTTTATCTATTGGCTATGATACTAAAGCTGTAAATTCCCCATAATTATCGATTATTAAAAATATGTTCTTTTGTGGATCTACTTATACCTCCACTATTGGTACCATTACCCTATATATCACCAATATACACGAATTATTCACAATTTCAAATTATAAAAAAAGTTGGATTAAGTATGCAAGGGAAACAATATTATCGGACTTGTCAATAATTTTGATCGGTACTGTTTTATTTGTGAATGTAAACTGGTAACACCAAAATAGTGTCATAAAAATGTTTTATTACCAAACAAATAATAGCAAATCAAAGTCCGAATGAGGCAAGCTGCCTGAATAGCACAACACAGAGCGATTTGGTTGAAGCAACTTTAATATGACTCAATTTTGTCCCACAAGTCACTTATTCTAGTTTATGGCAAGTACGTTACTCGCATCTGACCGTTTCGGCAACTGTATTATGACTTCTCAAAGCACTTATGAAAAGATTTCAAACACAAAGCAGTATTAAATCAATACGGCATTGAAGTTCATCAAGTACTTCAGCTTTTCTCCGAGGAAAATTATTATTTAGAATGGCATTTTGTGTTGTTCAAACAAGAAAATCAAAAGAAAACCTAAGCCAGTGCTAACTGTTGTATTTTCGAAATGGGTATCGAAAAAAGATATTTTAGTTACTAGATAAAGATTGTCGCTTCGGTTCCCTTTGTTCTGCTGTCCGAAACATGTGTGGTACATACCTGTCAAATCGTATGGATTTTCCTTCTTTGACATTTAGCTCCCCTATCCTCGCCAGCAAAAGATGTTTCGGACAGCGACGACAGCGACAATCTTTATCTAGTAACTAAAATATCTTTTGTATCGAACAATAATGTGTTTTGGCTTCCCAGCAATTTAACTGCTTTATCTACAAAGCAAAACTCAATCCTCGATAAAGTAACATGGCGCATGCAAAAATGCAAGGTGGTGGATTATGCACAGTCCTACGAATCGGCTGAACAACTAGAACGAAAACAGGAGTATATCACTGATTCTGAAGATGCGGCACAAACCTGCTTAGGAACTCGTGCTAATCCTGGTAAGAAGATTCAACACTTCCAATCGAAGAGCTACCAGCTAGCTGCACCTAAACAATCGCCGACGAAGGTATTTAATTTTTGTCATAACCGTATGAGGAATTCAATTTAATTGTTCTATATTTCAAGACAAAATTTTCAAAACGACTTATCTGCTTTTGTAAACAAAGATTCAAACGACGATTTGACGAATCTGATAGCTCTCCCACGCAAACCAACACCATCAATAGGTAGATGAAGGTTTCCGCTACCTGTTGATGGTGTTGGTTTGCGTGGGAGAGCTTTCAGATTCGTCAAATCGTCGTTTGAATCTTTGTTTACAAAAGCAGATAAGTCGTTTTGAAAATTTTGTCTTGATTTTTAGGTTGCAATGCCCGCGAACAATAACCAATCAGCTATCAATGTATCGCGTATCAATGAGACGCGCAAAATAAATTCAAATGAATTGTCAAATGTTGAACAAATGGTCGATCCCTCTTGTTCGTATACATCTACGCCACTTACCATTCCTGCTGTACCTTCATCATCACAAATGGTTAATCCAATGACGACGTTAAGTCAATCGTTCAGCTTTCTTCCGACTACAACATCGGAAAATGTATCCCAACAGATATATTTACCCAAGTTTGCTGAAGCTCAGAATATAGCAGTATTCAATAGTAATGAGCATTCGAGAACCAAACAGCAAATCGGAATCACTAGACAACAACAAGGAACAGTTTCTTCATACAGCACTACGACAGCGCAATGCCAGCCACAGGATCGACCAAACCAGGTAAACTCACTCTTGGTATCTATGCACTATTGGCATATATACTAAAACACAAAACACCCCAGCCGTATAATTGAGTTCTCCAAGCGCAGTTTTTCGCACACCAACGCCACTGTATAGGATATATAAAATAAAAGTGGGTGGTAATCTTGTTGCGGCAAAAATATCACGAATACTTTTGGAGGAAGACAGCACACATTGACAGGAATACAGCAAAGTTACGCACACTTCTTTTTTTTTAACTTCTGAGTTGTTATTAACAAAAAGTTACAAACAAAGCAAAAATCCAGAAAAGTTCTTATATTTTTTATTTTCCTCTGCAACACAGCGATGTAAACAAAACCATTGTCAGAGTAAAAAATCCTATTTGATTGTCAATAGATAAGCGGATGTGAAAAAAAGTATAACCCAAGGAATATTCAGTATGTATTATGAAGATAAAGCTTGTTTAATGAATATTTCGAGAACGATTAAAACGAGCTGGGCAATATATGTTTCACATCTGAAATATGTGCTGCACTTGATATTCAAAATGCAGAAGCAATATGATTCTAATTTATATTTCCGCCCTTCTACAAGATAAGTAGTTTTACATTTCGTGATAAGGGGCCGTTCACATATTACGTAAGCACTCATGGGGGTTTCTGTCATTTGTATGAACGAAATCTTACATTAGGGTCTTGCCGACATTTCTCACCAACCCGAACGCACGGTTCGTGGTTTCAAACAATCCCATTTGATTTTGCCATGACAGTTGCTCGTGGTTGCAAACAAACTGAGTAAAAGTGTGAGTGAAATGTGCGTGTGCGTACACGCTCGCAGAAAGCCTAATGGGGGAGGGAGGGTCGAAAAACCCTGAAAAATTGCTCACGTAATAAGTGTACGACCCCTAACAAGTAGCTTCACATGTATAGGTACATATCATCACTTTGATAGTAATCATTACGTCGTAGTTAAATGAAAAATCTGTTGAAAAATCTTTTTTGATAACGCTCGTATACCTATGTTTTCTGCTATCTCAGACCGTGAGTACTTTTTGGATAGGTGCTATGTGTATTCCCATACAAACAAAACTATCAGTGTTTTATTTTGAAGGAGTTGTGTAAGTGTATTAACAATTTTGTTTTATATTTTTAGATTGGAATATCTATATCAGAATCACTGCAGATCGTTAAAGATACTGATGGAAAGCAATACATTCAGCTTGAGAACGGTTGCAATATGGAGATGTCAGAAGATACAAATAATGGCGCTGGAATCAACTCCACTATAAATGTGACCGATATACCTAACGAGAATTGTCCTCCCACTGCCTCCATCACCGTAGAAGACATTGACCAGCGATTGACACGCATGGAAGCTTGCCTGCAAAAAATCTTTTCCTTCATAGCAGATGTTTCCAAATATTTGGAAATGAGAAAAAAAGCTGTTGTACCTGCTGCGTCAAAACGTAAGAAGAGGTGGAAAGACTTTTCCCTATTAATGACGATCAGCAGTTGCAGTCTTTCGATAGTAGCTTGAAAGATGTGGTTTTCAACGGGAAAATGATGCGATATGTCTCAACACAGTATGATTTGAACGGGAAGCGAAATGGGAAGACATTTATCAAAATTCTAATTAGACGGCTGGTTGCACCTAACGTGCTGCTACCGTACTCTTGGATGGGTAATTCTAGACGCATTCATCAGGATCAAAACCCCAACAAAGGATTTAAAAAATCCTATCCGAACATTGTTATCTTTTGACGTAGGACTTACGTCTTTCTTTACTATACTGGGTGTCATTTGGATTTTTGGAAATCGAGAGCGTTACGCTGGAAGGGAATATTTTGAACGTTACTAGCGCCTTTATCTTTCGATGGATTTTTAAGATTTATATATCAATCGACTCGGACACTCTCCACCATTTTGCCTATTTCATTGAAACGTAAGATTATTAACGATAAGCTATTGGAAATTTCAATTCTTGTCAAAACCAGTAAAAATTTCATATGTAACCAATCCCGTGCATTCCTAACACGGACATCAGAATGCGGTATGTCACAGGCCTTCGGGTCTACCGGAAGATTTTCTTTGTGTATAAAAAAAAGCAGTGCCTGCCGTGTGCGAGTCATTACTATTTGTGACAGCAACGCTTTTTGCTCGCGCATTTTTCGTTTCATTCATTCGTTCGCTGTGTTACACAGCGACAGCATGCAGTCAGCAGCGGTAGAACTGTCGGTGGGTGGTGGGTCTGCGAATATGCATGAAAGAAGTGGGCGCATTTTTTTTTGACATACTGTGCTTGATGATGGTCGGATGCAGTGGTGTCGGTTGCGATGGATGCAATCGCTCATCGCATCGCTCGGAGTTCACGGCTAGAGGCCGATGATGTCTGAGGCAGCGAGTGCAGCGGTGGTGAATGAAGAAGAATAATTTGATTAAAATAATTACTTTTATATTTTTGCAGAAGGCATTAGCAATTAAAGATGCACAATCAGCAATAGCGTTAATTTCCATTTTGGAATAGAAAATTTCGCTGTATTACATATAAATGTTTTAAGAATAACCTCAAAACATAATTTCTAGATTTTAATATAGAAATAAATTTGAATAAACTTTATCTTATTCTTTGTTTTTCGTTTTCTGAGAAATTGGATTATAAAACTTGACGTAGACTCGAAGTTTGGAAGCAAAACATTAAATATTTTTTTGTTGACGTATTAACAGTACCTCCTCTAATTTAGTAGGGTTACTGTTCCTTAACTTGTTTCTAATTGTTGTGATTTTTTCAGCAGTAAGCACGCATGTTAGTAAAAAAGCAATGAAATTTTAATTATGTATTTAATTATTAGTTCTATTTCCAGAAGTTTTGAATAAACAAATTGCTAATAATTCTACACAGCATGGAAGTTGTCGTTTCCAATATCAATACTATAATCAAACTCCATAGATCCAAAAGTTAGAAGTTAAATGTAAATACGTTACGTTTATACAAGTCCTACGTCTACTCGCGGTTATGTTGAAAACATTACCCATTGCTCGTTTTTCGAAAATATAACATATGAAGCTGACTACTATCTCGCAGGGGTATCACAAATGAAACAACGGAGCTTGATTTTAATGCAAAAGTTATTAATGATTAGACCGTTTTTCAATATTTGGTTGAGTTCTTCGGTAAATGGTTCGAGGAAAGCATTAACGTCCTTAAGCTTATCTGTGAAATAATTAATTTCAGTTAAAGTCAAATGCTATGGCTCATGGCTTGAGAAATTACAATTTCCGGCAAATACTCCAACAACAAGAGGTGAGTGCCGAGATCGTAGATCGTGAATATTCACCAGTATTGGCCAAAACGATAGAGAAGAACTTTTAAATGTAGGTAAACCATCTATATTTACGTTCAATGAAAGTTCTTCCAAAGCAAAATCAAAGTTCGATAGCATCTCAGATAGTACTTTTACTAAACCATATTGCCAGTATTGACCGCCGAATCTCTCATCCGATGAAATGGCGTTTTTCTAGGGGTTTGGATTAAAGTTCTAGCATCATTTGGCAAACTGTTTGTAGATATATGACTCTTTAACATACTTAGCAGTGAGTTTATTGCAGTTTGCTTGATTTGAAATGTAATAGCCCAATTCTTTAAATCATTACATAAATTGTGTTTCAAAAGATCTTATTTACAACTGATATACAACAAGTTATTTTTTTTATGATGTTGCAAGTGCTACTTGGGTAATAGCTCCCGAATCAGTTGATTATCGTAACAGATTCAGAAAAAAACGTCTCTTATGGTATGCTACCTATCTAGAGAGTATGCAGACATAATAAGTGAAATATTTTTTCATTCTCCTTTGGATTCAAAAAATGTTTTAGCGGGACAACAGATGTGAAAAGAGAGAAAATGAATAAAATTCATTATCTGCGTAGTAAGGCTCAGGCAGCTAGATATGTGCAATACTTATGCGAAGTAGCAAAAATTCTAGGGGGACTATTTGGATCATAGGTGGAGCTATAGCCCCCCTAGCACCCCTGTAGTTACGCCAATGGATATGTATGTATGTATGCATGTATGTATGTATACACTAGGGTGGTTCAAAAAATTGATTTTGCTCCAAAGCGCTCATCTGATTCTTTACCATGTTCTGAGTGTCCTCTGAAAATTTGAGCTCATTTGGATTAAAACTGATTTAGCACAAGCCGTTTTAAGTTTGCATGCAAATTAGTGTGGAGAAATTTATTTTTTCATTATACTGTTAATGACGTTTCCAGATTAAGCGCAGGTTAAAAGAAAACCTACATAGCTAAAAGAAATACTCAACAGCTTTCACTCAGTGAAAACCGCATCTCAATTAATCGTTCCAATAATTAGTAATCGAATTTATGATAGGTTGCGAATCTTTGGTCATGATCGTTAAACTTCTTTGGGGGCATCACTGAAATGTGCAGTGCAACATAGTAGCCTGAATTTGTTAGTGCTATCTTTCGCGCCACGAGCAGCAATGTTGCCTGTTGATGAGTTATGCAATTAGCTCCAGAAAACCACGGTATAGATTAAATTCGATTACTAATTATTGAAACGATTAATTGAGATGCGGTTTTCACTGAGTGAAAGCTGTTGAGTACTCCTTTTAGCTATGTAGGTTTTCTTTTAACCTGCGCTTAATCTGGAAACGTCATTAACAGTATAATGAAAAAATAAATTTCTCCATACTAATTTGCATGCAAACTTAAAACGGCTTGTGCTAAATCAGTTTTAATCCAAATGAGCTCAAATTTGCAGAGGACACTCAGAACATGGTAAAGAATCAGATGAGCACTGTGGAGCAAAATCGATTTTTTGAACCACCCTAGTATACACTGTGTATTGATCTGCGTAGTTTTTTCGCATGAGCCCGTGTGTATGTACAAATGAGTATAAAAATGGCTTCAATCGATTCGCTCACAAAAGAAAATGTATTCAGCGGAGGATCTTCTCCCAGTTTCTCTCTTGAAAAAATGAGCCTAATAGGTCAACGCATTCAAAAATTATGTTTAAAAATACTATAATTTAATGAAGTGTATTGGAAAAACTCATAAAACTCATAACTTATACTCATCCGATTTGCTCGCAATAAGTTTTATACGAGGGGCAGCAGGGGCAGAACTGGAGACGCGTGCTGCAGATATTCCGGAAGGTGGCAGCGTGGAAGACCAATGGACCGCCATCAAGAATGCCTTCATCGCCACCAGCGAGAACAATCTGGGCGAACTGCGCACCCAGAGAAAACAATGGATCACCGATGAGACCTGGAGGAAGATAGAGGAGCGAAGAAAAGCCAAAGCCGCGATAGAGCGATCGAAAACCAGAGGAGCCAAAATTTTAGCCCGTCATCGATACGCGGCTCTTGAGAAGCAAGTAAAACGCTCATGTCGACGGGACAAGCGAGCGTGGGCAGACTCTCTGGCCGACGAAGGAGAGATAGCTGCCGCAAACGGGGACATTCGCCTCCTCTACGATATCTCACGATGCCTGTGAAAGACGCGAATGATCAGTTATTGACCGACCCAACTGACCAGCTGAAATGTTGGTTCGAGCACTTCGAACAACTTTTTCAAGTGCCAGCCAGGCCTTCACCACCTCGGCATGATCTGCCTAGGATCCGACGTATAACACGCGTCAATACCGAAGCTCCATCACTGCTAGAGATTCAAACAGCCATCCAAAGCATGAAATCGAATAAAGCCCCAGGGGTCGACCGCATATCAGCCGAGATGCTCAAAGCTGACCCCATGACATCCGCTCAACTACTGCATCGTCTATTTCGTAATATCTGGGACACCACAACTTTCCCGGTCGACTGGATGCAAGGTATCTTAGTGAAGGTGCCCAAAAAGGGTGATCTGACTGTATGCGATAACTGGCGAGGCATTATGTTGCTGTGTACCGCTCTCAAAGTTCTGTGCAAAATTATCCTAGCCCGGATTCAGGAAAAGATCGATGCGAATCTCCGGCGGCAGTAGGCCGGATTCCGTGCCGGCAGATCCTGTGTGGACCATATTGTCACGCTCCGCATAATTCTGGAGCTGGTCACCGAATTCCAAGAGTCCCTTTACTTGGTATTCATTGACTACAAAAAAGCTTTCGACTGTCTCAATCACGAGAATATGTGGGGCGCCCTAAGACGCAAGGGGGTTCCTGAGAAAATCATCGGTCTCATCGAAGCATAGTACGAGGCCTTTTCGTGTAGAGTGCTGCACAATGGGGTCCTGTCCGACCCTATCCGGGTCGTAGCTGGTGTGAGGCAAGGATGTATTCTATCACCGTTACTGTTCCTCATCGTGATCGATGAAATTCTGGTAGATGCGATTGACCGTGAACCAAACCGCGGGCTGTTAAGCCTATAACCATGGAGCACCTAAACGACTTCGAATTGGCTGATGACGTTGCACTCCTCGCGCAACGGCGCTCTGATATGCAGAGTAAGCTCAACGACCTTGCCGAGCGCTCCTTTTCGGAAGGTTTAGTCATCAACGTCAACAAAACCAAATCGTTGGATGTAAACACGGTGACTCCTTCCAGTTTCACAGTAGCCGGGCAACCAGTGGAGAATGTTGAAAGTTTCCAATATCTTGGTAGCCAAATGGCGTCAGACGGCGGCAAGATCGACATAGGCGCACGGATCAAGAAAGCAAGGGCTGCCTTTGCGAGTTTAGGAAATATCTGGAAAAACAGGCAGATAAGTGAACGCACCAAAATACGAATTTTCAACTCTAACGTGAAATCTGTGCTGTTATACGCTAGCGAAACATGGTGTGTATCAGTGGAGAACACTCAACGGCTGCAGGTGTTCATTAACAGATGCCTGCGGTATATAATTCGGGCCTGGTGGCCTCACAACTGGATCTCAAACAACGAGCTCCATCGTCGTTGTCACCAGAGGCCGATAGCAACAGAAATTATTCGGGATCGGAAGTGGGGCTGGGTCGGCCACACTCTACGTAGGGGCGGAAACGAAATCTGTAAACAAGCATTAGACTGGAACCCAGCGGGATATTGCAGCAGAGGCAGACCCAGAGGCTCATGGCGGCGAAGCCTCAATAAAGAAATAAAAGAAGTCAACCGAAATCTAACCTGGCAACAGGTTAAAGCGATAGCCGGGCAACGCTCAGGATGGAGATCTTTCAAGTCGGCCCTTTGCACCACCGGAGGTGTACAGGATCCATAAGTAAGTAAGTAAGCAGCAGGGACTATGTCCAAGGGCTTGATGATCCCTCCCCAGGCCATCTACGAGTTGTGGTGCTTGCCTAGAATGTGGTGGGGTTTGACAGTGAGCCCTTTTAAACCTCTATAAAAAGCTGCATGTATCCGCAAGTAGGCTCCGCCAAAGCGACCGTGTACCGCTCAAAGCAAGCAAGTTTAGCCCACTTTTGTTGCACTTACCCTAAACCAATTTGCTCTCAACAGGTTCCATTCAACGCAGAGCCCTGTCCTATTGAAAATGAGTCAGCTTGGACTATGGGATCAAAAATTATAGCTAAAATACTATTTTTAAAATGCACGAGAAAGGTACCATCACCGCTAGGTGGATTAATCTGGTATTTTTTTTACCGTTTTTCCTCTCTCGTACTCCAAGGTCAATGTTCACTTCAAAAACGGCCCGGAGACTCCTAGTGTTATACACCAACTAACTCAGCTCGATAATTTGAGGTGATGTCTGTATGTGTGTACGCAAAAAAATCTCAATCGCCATTTAGACACTTATTTGTATCCGATTTTCTCGCAACAAGTTATATTCGACGGGGAATCTAGTCACATCGTTTCCTATTCAAATTGTTCCTGTTTGGACTATGAGCTCAAAATGTATGGCAAAATTACATTTATTGGTAATAATTTCGACTTCATTTTGAATCATTTTTTAAGCTCAATTAATTAACTTTTCAAAGGGGTAAATGAATAAAACCTCCAATACAATGCAGAACAACGGCGACGGTAACAGCAGGATTTGATAGTTGGCTCATATATTTCCTGTCAAATTTTATCGTTTACGTCGGGGTTTAAGTGGTTTGAGGCATTCTCTAATCATAACTTTCTGAGCTATTCATTAGATACTGATGAGGAACTAAATATGAGATTTCATAATATTTAGATATTTATAAATATCCTGGAATAGATGATTTCCGACATGTTTATTGCAAAAGTAAAGATAAACATTATCTTAGTTAGTACGGAGCGTATGAAATTTCTGCTAGTGTTCATGAATGTCTGACTAATGGTATGGAAATATATATTCACTCACCTACACACAGGTTCACTGGCTGAAGAATCAGCGGAGAGTCAGTTTATATTGTTGAAATTGAAATTGAAGAAATTTAGAGCTCATAACACAAGAAAATAATCAAGAGAGGCAAACGTTGATATTTTACTTCGTGCATGAATCAGACCTATTTTTAATCTCGATTTGGATAACGAAAAAAAAAAACTCACACACCTATTCTTATGCCATTCTAATTTTATAATATTTGAAGATTTGAGAAGTTTTTTATCCTCTAATACTTTGGATGACTTCATGGATGTCATTGATGGAATTCAAGAAAATTTCATTATAGATATAAACCTTGACGCAGAAAAAGAATGATGATTTATATTACTTGTAAATAATCATGAAAACAAATCAAAAATAATTTAAATAGTGTTGTTATTCAAATTGAAAGGAATCTGCTTTTCAGAACAATGGAGCATTCTTCCACAATGAATATTCACATTTTTCGAGAATATATTATTCTTATGTTTTTGAATAACTCATACACGTAAAAAATGTCATGGGATTGCGATTACTAATTTGCTAATACTTTTTTCAAAAGTTATTTCCTATTCGGATTTTTTATTAACATTTAATGCTTTAGGATCCTTTAGATCCAAGTACTTTGTCAAACAGATTGTTCTAAATACAAATTGTGAGGCATAAGAGCCAAATTAAAAAAATGTCACGGAATTTCATGACATCCCATGTCCACTAACTTATTTTGAATGCCTCTTCTTTGTGGTCGTCCATTAACCACGAGAAGATTCATGGGTAGGGGGGAGCGTTTTTTCCTTTCTTCCCACAAAAAAAAGATGACTTTCCGCAAAAAAAACATACAAAAATATATGGACGACAGTCCGCAATGAGAATAGGGGGAGGGTCCATGATGCCCTTAAATTGCTGTACTTAGTTTTTTTACAAGCCCTTTGCTTCTCCGTAAGAAAACATAGCCTTAAACTTCCCAAATTGGTTTCCTTTGTCACGTCAATCGAATGCATGAAAAAAATCATAAGGGTTGTGTACAAGACACGACCGCCCGACGTAAACTACGTACAACCGTTTGGTGAAATGAAGAACCTAGCAAGTCCCATCATTCATGAATATTACAAAATTGTTCTTTTGATTACTTTTGAGACAACACTGGTTTCGAGCAATATTCAAAACATAAAATTTGTTGGATACGACAATTAAAATTTTACATTTTGAAAGTAAATGATATATTTATGTTATTAAGTCAAAAATGTTGAATTCTCGAGTTTTATCCTAATATGAGAAGTTTAGTTTTGTTTATTTAATTTGTTAGAGTTTTCACTTGAAAAAATTCAATTTCATTGTTGTTTTTTCTTATTTTTCGAAAAATCTTATAAATGAGCGTAACTTAATTTGGGTATTTCTAGTGCAAATAATAATTTGTCAGGTTAAATTGCAATCTTTACTGTATTTAACCATTAAAATGTCAGTATTCAAGGATAATTACCGTCAAATCGCTGAAGGCGCACCTTGGTGAACAAAGCGCACTCGCAATTTCGCTACTGACGGCATCGTTTTGATTGAACTGTCGCCATCGCCATTTGCACTTTGAATAAAATTAGTTTCGGATAAATATTCTCTTGTACAAAATTTAGGTTCTAAAAAGAACCGATTAACCTTCGATAATGTGCAATTCCAATCCTCAACAGCAAAAATGAAAATTTTAGTAGACTGCTACTGATATCATCCATTATCTAACTAACCGAAGTTCTGCGTAACTAATCGAAGTTTGTCTCCAATTGACCAATTTTATATTGTTATTTTTCTCAATGGTACGCATTGGAAATCACTGACAGAACATAACCAAATTCAGAATCTTGCTAGAAGATTTTACTGAACGCCAAGAGTGTGCTGGTCACTAGTTGTTGCACTTTGGAAAATCCTCTCAGCCTAACACCATTTTTCCAAGGCAATGATGGTCATCAAAAGAATCGATTTACTTTAAAAGACTCCATTCACTATCAGCAATTACCACAGCTCCACCATTGACGACGCGACCAACATCAACGCTGCAGCCGTTGTCGCTTGGACCGCAACCGGGCAAAATTTTCACTCCAGTGAGGCTCCCGACCGCCGCTCCACCATCGTTGACTGCCGCCTATCGCTGCGGGATGTCTTTGTCTCCGCCCGACAATCGCCTCCACTGCTGGCTCAAGGCCACAAATGAAGCATCGTGTCCGCTCTCTGAGAATGCTCGAACGAAAATGACGCGCGCGTATGAGACACGAGTCTTTCATGCATAGAGAAATGGAGCGATGGTTGTTGTTGGAGCGATGGGCGAAAAGGACCGTAAAGAGCCCCGCACATAGGATACGTTTGCGTTGCGTTTGACACATTTCCCATGGGAAAACTGTCAAACGCAACGCAAACGTATGCTATGTGCGGGGCTTTTAACTTATAACAACCTGATGTACGTGTTGGGGATGCAGGATTATTTATTGGGTCTGAATTTTTACTGGGTTTGGAAAGAATTGAAATTTCCACTAGTTTAACGTTGATAATCAAAAGTTTCAATAACATTTGCAAATTGGTGGAGAGTTTCCGATGCGTTTGATATATAAATCTCAAAAATCCATCAAAAGATAAAGATTATCGTTTAAAATCTTACACGACTACGTGACGGTACCCAATTTTGAAATTTTCTTCTTACACCCTGTATCAGAGTCTCCCCCTTAGACGTAGTTCACGTCAAAATGCGATCACATTACCAATTTACCATTCATATGAATATATTTACTCCAGCTACTCCCTCCGACGCACGCTTGTGATTACACTTCCGACATCAAACTTCTGCCATCGCCATGCGATTATATTTTGTGCTTTTGAGATGCAATTTTTAAGATTGAGATCCTTTAGATGCCATCTTTATTATTCAATTTTCGGATGTGTTTCGCTCTTTGTACATAATTACAAATAAGAGCAACCAATTGATTGCTCGAAGCTTGTTGAAAAATTTTACTTGCTGCTGACAATAACAATTGGATGATTTCCTACAAAGGTACAGACGTCATCGTTGCGTCCCATCGATGATTTTGATTTTTCAAACGAATTTACTCTCAGTCAAACCCCCTTTCTCTCATGTGAAATGTATTGCCCTTAAAAGGACAAACACTTAAAAGCACAAACTGCAACAAAACCAAATAAGAATCTTGAGAAAAATTTAACTTGGCTGCCACTGATGCCATTCATACGAATTCATATTATATAGAATCTTCCCCCGGGGCGCACTCGTGATTCTGCTACGAACGGCAACATTATGGCGTCGCCAAGTGGTTAATTAGCTATTTGAATAATATTCGCCTCGCCTCTTCCTTTGTATAGAATGGTGGCCCTGAAAAGAACCGATTAATTCGCTCAGCAACTCCGCCGATGCTGGGACCGCTCTCTGCGACATTTCAAATGAAATGCCACCCGCGCGGGGGAAAGCAGTTTTCTTATAATCAATAAAGATGGCCCATTAGTCCCGCCTCTTTGTTGTCCGGTATGGTTGCATATATTGTGTAACCGTCACACACTCACCAAAGGGGCGTGGCTACAGGTTCAACTTCATTGATTACAAGAAAGCAGCTCTTCCGAGCGCGCGAGCCATTTCGTTCGAGATGTCGTGGAGAGCAGACCATGGTACCACCTTCGGCATCGGCGGAGCTCCTACCGGAAATTTTATTCCCGGTGATGGTGTGGGTCGCGCGGTCGTCATCATCAACATAAGCAGCACTCAGATGGAATTTTCTTGCGTTTTTCTCTACGATGGCGGTTATGGTGGTGTAAATTTCCGTTTTACACCCTGTATCTGAGTCTTCCTCTTAGACGTAGTTTACAAAAAAATATTTCAACTTAACCTTCCTCCCTCCCTTCCGTCCTGAAAAGAACCGATCCATTTCCACTTATGTGCCTCACCAACAGCACGGCGTAGATTGCCAGATTCAAAGATGCTTTTGGGAACACGGATGTAAAGATGTACTGCTGTTGCCACGACCGCCACCACGAACGAAAAATTTAATCCGCATCATCACTCATAAATCTCAATCAACGAGCCCTCCCGTGCGAACGAAATCGTTTGCGATTTTAAAGGAATGCATCACGCTTGAATTTGTAATGCTAAAACGCATCATTCCGCTCATTTGCCAAAACATCATTTTGGTTTAAAACGCATTCGAAATTAATTTGGGGGCAATTTATTGCTTATACATGAAAGAGTGTCTAATATTTTATGCGAGAAACGTCAATTCACTGTTTTTACCAAAGGAGAACAAAAGAAAACATACGATGATTCAACTCATCCAGGAGTTTTAAGGTGCTGAGTTGGGTGCGTTTACACTCACGCTTGATTATAATCGTCCATGAGTTTTTACCACCACAGACCAAACCACAGGCGTTATCGCTGGAACCGGGCTTTTTATACACAGGGAAAACGAAGCAGTGGATCAAAAGGCCCGTATCTTACTGCAATCTGATGTCCGTGTTGGGGATTTATGAACGGGATTGAATTTTTCACCCGGTTTGGAAAGAAATAACATTTTCAACAGTTTAACGTTATCAATAGAATTGGCAAATTGCTGGAGAGTTTCCGAGTCGATTGATAAGCAAATGTCGAAAATCCATCGACAGATAAAGACGCTATTAGCGTTTGAAATCTATCCTAATTTCGTGACGGTCTCGAATTTGGAAATTTCCGTTTTACACCCTGTATCTGAGTCTTCCCCTTAGACGTAGTTTACGTCAAAAAATTACGTGATTTATGGGCTATCCCTAAAGGCAGGGGGTACTAGAAATTATATATTCATGCTTTTTCGACCATACCCAGCTACAACTAAGTGGAAAATCACTTGAGAAGTCCAATTTTATTTTTGACCGCTCGCTTGTAAGGGGATCCACCATAGTGCACAGAACGAAAGCACGATGCGGTCTGATTTTAGAATTCAATTATTTTTGATTTTAGGGGTCTGTCTTATTTGGAGAATTAAACTGAAATTAAACTTAAAAGTGACATTTTTCAATAATTGCCGAATAACCCTGCTCGCAGAGCAAGATTACTTTTGACAGATATCGATTCATTTTTCATAGATGTTTTATTGGAATTGCTGGGTAGCACCATCCATTTTTATGATTGGGTGATTTTTTAATTTCCGAACTGTCACTTTTGAGCTTAATTATTCAACAGACCCTATGTAATTTAAAATAGTTTACCTTATAGTAAAAAACCCAACTTAATTCACCGAGTAGTGATACTGCCTTTCTCGCATTTAGCCAGGACACCAACCTTATATGTGCTAATATACTTAGATGTATAATTTTCTTTCTAACTTTTAAGCGCAACGATCGATCGTTTGAATAGTGATCAACTAGGCTTTGCTTCCTGTCGAATGAAACTTGTTGCGAGAAAATCGGTTAAGGATTACTATATAAAAAGTTCTTTAATGTTTTTCTTAGCTTTTGTGCGCACACATACACATACACGCACAAACACATACATACACACGAAAATACATACACACGGGGCAGCAGGGACTTTGTCCAAGGGCTTGACGACCCCTCCCCATGGCCACTGCGAGTTAGACCAGGACCATCGTCCCTAACCCCTAATCCCAAGGCGTCAAGCGACCCGTGTCGAGGAGATGCATGGCCAGGGGGGTGAAATAATAAGCTAGGCCTTTAACGGAGCCTATGGGGTACCTGGGCACCCTCCACAGTAATTGTCCCTTACCGCGTCATGCTGGGCTCTGGCGTGGTGGACCTCTTTTCCCGAGCAACTCGTGTCCCAATGGAAAACCAAGTCAATTCTTCAATTAGTGGTAGTAGTGTAGGCGACAACCCCTTCGCAAGAGGTGGGTTGTTCAGGTCTCCGCCTAGGAGGCCAGAGGCAATAGTCGGCAGCTCAGTGCGCAGCGCCAGCGTGGGTCACTTAACCTTCATCTCGGCTAAAAAACGCCGGTAGAGGTTATTGACGGCCCATGGCTTGTGGAGGCGATGAACCGCAAACGCGATGGGCTTTCGGCCTTCGAGGTGGCGACTGAACAGTTGGACGCCATCATCGACTTTGCGTCATCGAATCATAATATCAGTAAGGACCTCAAAAGGAGCTTGCAGAAACTTCGAAAGTCGATGCTGGACGCCAAGCTGGAGAGGGCGGTCGGGACGGCCAAGTGTAAACCCGTGAAATCCGTGGAGTCAAGGTCTACCCAGACTGAGGCTCAAGGATTCGCGGACTCGGGCAAGGTTGAATCGACCGAAGGCGTGCCAGCGAAGACGGTGGTACCAAAGTCTACCCAGACTGAGGCTCAAGTATTTGCGGGTACGTCGGGGGTGGCTGCTCTAACGGAGCAGACACAAAAACGGGGGAGACAGTCTCCAGGGGATGAGCTCCCTGGGGGCCGCTCCAAAACGCGCAGGGTTACTACCCCGAACAAGGGTAGTGGGGCTGGGAAGCTGAACCCCGGCCAGGTACCTCCAAAACCGGGGGAGGAAGGATCTGGAAAGGTCCGTCCACCCAGGAAAGACGGTGGTATTCCTGCACAAAACCCTTTATGAATTTCTTCAAAAACTCCTCCAAAAATTTGCTTGAGTAATCCTCCAGATTTGTTTCCTTAAATAATCTAAAAATTACGTCCGTTACTAATCAATTTTTTGAAAGAATTACTAAAATAAACACTAAACGAAGAGAAATCAGAATGTATTACTGAAAGATTTTCGGAAAGAATTCATGAAGGCATTTTTGAAGGAATTCCTGCAGGATGTTCTGAAAGAATTCCCGGAGAATGTTTTCAAGGAATTGCTAGAACAGGTTCTGAAGAATTCCTTTAGGAAAACTAAGAAGAAATTCCTTACGCTACATCTTGAAGAATTTTTTTAAGGAATTCATGGAATAATTGCCAAAGAAATTACAAAACGAGAAATTCTCATAGAAATTTCCAAAAGTATTGCTTTAAAAAATTAAGGATGTCCTAAGCAATTTTTGGAAAAACTCCTAACTCCTTAAGGAGTCTCCGAAGGAATTCCCAACGGAATTTTCGTTGGAATTCCTACAACGTTTTTCGTATGCATTCTTTAAAAAAATCCGAATGAAATTCTCAAAGAATTTTCTGAAGAAACCGGTAATGGAAATTCTGAAGAAATCGTAAGGAATTTCGTACGGAATTTTCGATGAAATACATAAAGAATTTTCCCGAAGAATGTCTGAAGTAATTCTCTCAGGAATTTAAAAGAAACTTTTCGGAGGAATATCTGAAGGAATTTCCAACGAAACTTCTTTATTTATTTCCGAAGTAATTTCTGGAATATTTTCCGAAGGAATCCCTGGAGGAAATTCCGAAGGAAATCTCAAATGAATGTCGAAACGATACTTTTTAGAATATTCTCAGGAATTCCAGGAATTGGAAGTTTTTGAAGAAACATTTCCTGGAATTTCCATTATAGTAAAACAATTTAATAGTAAACAATTTCAATAAAAATAAAACCAATATAAAATTTCGTAATGTTTGAAGCTGTCTGTGGTTTACATATTCAAAAATTGATTTAAAATTTAAAATTGGTTGTTTGGGACTCAAAGGAAAATATTATCAAGATGATGAATGTTCTACTAAACTTGATATTCCTGAGCTGTTATGATTTGCCTATAACAATGCCAGATCCTATAATAATTGGGGAGGAGCTTTGGGCATGTATCCAGGCCCTCACAAAAACATATGTACCACAACAAACATATTTTGCGATCACCTACAAGTTTAGGTGCTCGACAGAATGAGGCTTTGACTTAGACGAATTCCAAAAACCAGTTAAACAATGTATGTATTATTTTACTAGATAAAGCATCATTCAAACTCTCAATCTAATCAGGAAGATCGTAGTGTGCCACGTTTGTGGGATGATCAGGAAAATTTTTACTCCCGTCATTTGTCACTCCCGTCAAATTTTAACCGTGAAAATGGAAAAATTTTAATTCTTTTTCGGAAGTAAATGATGGTAATGTGGAAGAGAAGTGGAAGTTTCAAGAACGCGTAAGAAAAATGGATGTTTCCCGGATCAGGAATTCCAAACCGTTCGGCTGTTTCAGAGATTGGGGAATCAAAAAGATGTTTACAATTCTAAGGATTCTCCACCGCATTATGTCCTATTACCGGGGAACAGCCTGTAATTTGGTAAGATGTTGGCTGAATACAGGTAAGTAAAACCATATTGAAATTTCTCCCCATTCAGTTGTGATTGGCTATGAAGTCATTTGATTTCTATCGCAATTTGCAAGTTGAGCTAAACTTCGTAAGTTCCAGAGTGCTGAAAATATTTATATTTGGATTAGATAAATCGATCTTCAAAATCTACGGTTTCTTACCTTTTGAACTTACTTTAGGGATAGAAGTGAATTCTATCGATAAATAAAAATATAGAGTGCGTAAATTGGTAAAATACATAACAAATTTTATTACATTTTTTTTCAGACAATTATTTACTTATGCAGAGGAAACTTCAATGAGACTGTAAATAACAATGCTATTCAAAGACTAATCAATAATATTCATCAAAATTAGTTTGATATGATATATTTTTGAAGAACACCATTTCTTTAATTCTTGGTTGGGGATCCTGATTATCACATGCATTGCTGAAAAATGGCAATCCGTTCAAGTCTGTCGCACTCCTCGCTCGCCGTTGTAGTCATCGCCAGTAACCAATCACCATACCTAACTGCCGAATCGTGTTGGAATTTGGTGTAGTTACTTTTGCGAGTATACGTATATGTACTTCGTTCGTGGACATAGTAAGGTTGTTTCTTCCAAAAAGTCTTAAATGGAGCGCTTGTGGGTCTCAAACGTTCAGAACCCTATAAGTAATAGTTGATGCAAGTGTTACTACTCCAGAGTAATTTCCAAAGTTACTACACCAGTACTTTCATAATATTCTATGATAAAGACTAAATGTTTTCAATATATTGTGTTTCGACGGTAAAAATCATATCAGGGGGGAAGGGGAAATTAATTTCTTTTGCTCTTTTTCGTTTCAGAGAGCGAGCAAAGGCGCTTAAACCTAGGCTATTAGCCAGGGCAAGGCTAATACCTTCGCCCCATCCGAGGAAAATCATCGGCAAGGATAATGGAGTGACATAAATTTCTTAGCAAAGTCACTCCCAACGTATTTCCACAAATTTTCTATCATTTGCTTATAATGATACTCCTAAACCACATACCCTACCCACCATCCAATTCCTTGACATCTATGAGGGCGTCGGTGAGTCGCTGGCCTCTCGTTAAGTAGATGTCATATCATCATTTCCTTCCCTTTCCTAGTAACGGAGAAGATGGGCGTGGCCGGCAATGATAGCTTTCATGTTTTATCATTTTGGACCCCCAATTGGATTTCCATTGAATCCCAAATGGAAATCCATAAGCAATTGGGGTAAGAAAGGTAAAGAATATACATGACAACTATCAGTATGCAATCTACGAAATACTCCGTTACAACGCAACGCAACGCAACGCAACGCATTCAAACTCTCAATCTAATCAAACAACTAATTCATTATCCAAGAGAATACATGTCACTACATCGACTTAAAGACACCATCGCTTGAAGTAGATTTGAAATTGAATTCTTACGTATTCCACCTTAACATCATTCATGAATTGTCATAAGACAAGTTTAGTACTTTTCCAATCACGTTGTATTGTTTTAGAGATACGTATTTTGACCTCAACTGTTAGGCCATCTTCAGTGTCTCGTTATTGACTCGATTAAAGTTAATTGATTTTTTTATTGCTATTTGTCATCGGCGTGGCAAAATTATGATCGGCGGCGCGCCGACCCTTAATCGTCTAAATCGTGAGTAAAACCACCGGCGGCGGCGGCGTGGCGCGGCGGCTCACAGGTCTAGTTCCAGGTCGATTAGCTGACATCGGGCTCTATAGTCAGGTAAGTGCATTGGATCGTTCCACGGTAGGTGCCGAAGTGCAAAACGGATGAACTGCTTTTGAACTCGTTCAATGCGAATCACTTGGGTCGTATCATATATATATATGGATGGGAGTGCCGTTCGTCGATTGTTGATACGCAAAGAGCCTACTTTGAAAATTGCAGTTTGTTCCATCATGCCTATCTGTTTTGTAGTCGTATGGTACGGCGTTCAAATAGGGGCAGCATATTCTAAAATACTCCTCACAAGAGCACAGTACAGAGCTTTCAAGGTGTAGGGTAAGGGAGGTATTTTGGACCACTTTAGGAGACGGACGAACAATTTTTCGAATAAAAGTTAAATTTTGTTATAATTCTTGGTCAATTCCCTACGCAACTAAAAAGTGGTGAATGCTATGTAGGATTTGTAGGTAAAATGTTTGTAAATCCCACCGAAAGAACCAAAATATCATAAATTCTGAAGATATGTAAGATTTAATTTTGGACCACCTGTTTTTATTTTGGACCACCAATTTAACATATTTTGGACCACTCGAATAATTTGGAATTGCTTGCAAAGTTATGTTACTATTAGATTAAATTAGTGATCACCAGCACTTTTGACGTTTCATCCTTAAAGTCTTTGTTATGAAAAACATTTTTATAGGCACTCAAAAGCTTAGAACAATACCAATAGCTAAGGGTATTGAAACTAATCAATTTCAGCATTACTCGGTACAGCATCTTCAAAGCAAAACAAACGTGCGGCCCATGGCCGTAATGTATGCATCTGGTCACTCCTACCATGCCATATTTTTCATGTAGTTTATCGATCTGTTCCATTTGCGTTCTTGATATAAGTGGGTTACTCGGTTCTTCCTTGCTCCTTGCGCATTCTTTTTCCAAACGAAACATAATCGTAGAACACGGAACTCTATTCCATTGGCAAGTAGCACGGACGGAAAGCTCTAGCAAAGATTGGTTTTTGCCATGGAGCTTTCTTAACTATTTTCGTTTGGAAATAATGAAAACAGTTATATTTTGGTTTAATATTTAATATTTTTCAAGGACTTACATCACTGAACGTTAATTTATAAATTCGGTATGAACGGTAATTTATGAATGGTTTGATATTAGAGAAATGAATGATTGGTAAAAACAAAAGTTTTTATTATTATTGTTTTCATTTAAGAGCTCTTGGATGGCTCACCTCTGGTAGCAAAAAGGCAAAAGTTTAAGAGATCTACAACTTGAAATGAAGATATGTCGAAAATATGTTCGGTTCAATGAAAAATGAACCTATTTTGGACATGCCTCAGAATACTGTTTTTAAACTTGAAATGTTTTGCTCCAGGTCTGAAACTGCTTCAATTAGGTTCTAATAGGTCAACAACATCATTCACATGTTTTAAATCTATGTACAAATAAACTTACAGCTTTTGAAAGTTGAAATCCATTGTACAATGTCGTCTTGGTTTTGGTCTTATCTAGCCGGAATGGGTAAATACATGAAAATATTCTTAATAATGGCTATATTTTATAAGAAACAAATGTAGGAGATACCTTATGGATACCCAGGTAACCAGTAAGCATTATATAAAGCATTTAAGTGGCATTATATGCGCCTTTACTGCAAAACATTAAATGCCAATAAGCCCTGTAGTCGCCTTTAATGCTATTTTAATGCAGGTTTTGGCCCAATATATGGCTGCTTAAATGCTCAATCCTACTTTATCGATAAAGTAGAAATTTGGCTGAATAGCATTTATTCAGCATCCGCAATGCTGAATAAATGCTTAATTTTTAAAACAAGAAAAAAAGTTTTTTTAATGGCATTTTTTTCTAATTCTTTTTTTACATAGTTTTTTTTTCATATTATATCGTTATTGTATTTTCATATTTGAAATGGAACATAATTTTTTAACTTTCTTCGAGCGGGATTCGAACTCGCGCTCTTGCCATTCGACGCTGTAGTTGTCATCGCCCTTACCAGCTGGCCCATAAGAGAGAGATGGTAGTGAGAATAATTTTGCCCAACATAAACAAAATCCCCTTCAGGAACATTGAAACTAAATCTTACCCATCTCAGAATGCAACCGTCACAAACGTCATACCCAGTTGCAATGAAACAGCTACAGTAGTGCTGCTTTAATGCATCCATCGAAAATAGTACAATGGAATAATAAAATATAGCTAAACTATGTAATTAGTGATAGGGTTAGGTTAATGACAAGTACTCCTGTCCATGGTCGGAATAGAAAAAACATTCTGCACGTACCGATTTCTATTTTCAAATGTAAGTTCAATGGACAAATAGTCCCCGCTATATGGTTCCATTTTGAAAACGTTTGACGTATGAACACTAAAGGCCTTAAAGTGGCACTAATGTAGCTGTTCCATTGCACTTAACGAAAAACAACATTGTGCATTCCAAATGCTATTTTAAGACTATGCATCTCATGATTGCTTTGAGAATGCTTATTTAGAACAGCCAGGTTTTCGAAATGCTAATATACAGCATGGAGCATATGCAATGCCAGTATAATGCTACTATAGTGCTTACTTTAATGCTTATTGGTTACCTGGGTAGTTTCTTTTTGCAATAACACTTAAATGTTGCATGTTTTATTTAGTTTTGTGTGATATAAATGCAAAATTCAGCTAGGTGGTCCAAAATATGTGTCCGGTCCAAAATACAGCCGTTACCCTAAACATCGGTGAAATGAGCTGCATTCCTACGAAGAAATCCAAAAACTGCGAATGCCTTCGCCATTATTGCAGAAATATGTTCGTTGAACCGCAATTTAGAGTCCATTGTAACACCCAAGTCACGAATCGACGAAACACGCTCTAGTGCAGCATAGGCAAAAGTATAGCTGTACATTATTGGGGATATGATTCGGCAGAAGGTGATTACTTTACATTTCGCCACATTCACGCTTATTCCGTTTTCATCGCACCAACGGCGGAGTACGTCAATATCAGTTTCTAGAGCAACACAATCCAGCAAAGAGTGAATTATTTTGAAAATTTTGAGGTCGTCAGCGTACAGAAGCTTTGCAGAGGTAAGGCAGTTGGTCAAGCCATTGATATACAGGATAAATAGTAAAGGTCCCAGCACGCTGCCCTGGGGCACACCAGAGGTAATGGTGAAAGTCCTAGACCGTGAGGCACCAACACGAACGAAAGTCTTTCTGCCAGTCAGGTATGACATTATCTAATCTGCTATTCATTCAGGGAAACCCAAGTGGCGTAACTTTGCAGCGGCATGTTGGTGAGGTACGGTGTTGAAAGCTTTCGAAAAATCTACGTATACGGAGTCCACCTGATTGCGCTTCTAGACTTCACGGAAAAGCGCATTAGAATAGCATAGCAGATTCGTTGTACTAGAGTGTTGAGAAAGAAAACCGTGCTGATGAATTGAAATGAATGGTTTAACAGCAGATAACAAAAATTTATGAACTTATGATTCAAGAAGTTTTCCAACACAACAAAGAATGGAAACTCCACGGTAGTTATTAACTTTGCGCAAACTTCCAGATTTGTGAATTGGAATCATTGTTGCTGTTTTCCATGGTCCAGGGAACGTTTTTTCACTTAGCGATCTGTTGAAAAGTAGTATTAGTGGAGCCGCTAGTGATTCAGCACAGGCTTTCAGCAGGAAAGATGTTAGGCCATCCACTCCGGCACCTTTTGAAGCATCTAAATCGCGAAGAGCTTTCAACTCTTCTAGGTCGGAGAACAGAAAGGGCGCGAGGACAATATCGTGCGGTAGAACATTCGAGAAACTACCTGGGTGAGTTTGCGGAGGGTTCACATTGAACACACTCTGAAAACAGTCGGCGAAGAGGTTCGCAGCTTCATCAGATGTGGTAGCTGTAGTGTCGCCATAAACAACATTGTTCGGGACTTGATTAGCCGTCTTTTGCGATTTTATAAATCTCCAAAACCTGGACGGAATATTTTTAAGATTTGATTGGAGGTTGTTCATATATCTTCGGTAACTGGCATCGAGGAGGTCGTTATAAGAGGTTTTTACCTGATGGAGGGAAACTATGTTCCCGTCAGTTTTGTTGGCGATGTACTGTTTGCGTAGCTTCCTCAATCTGTTGCGCAGGTTTCTGAGTTGAGCATTTTACCAAGGCTTGTTAGCATCTACTGAGTGCCCATGGAAATGATGACTCCAGTCAACCACCGAAAGCTCTGTATTAAGTGAAGTAAAATCGCACCGCCGAAATCCATGGGATCCGGTTCCTGGTCAGAATAACGTGGTATGAGGCAGCAGGTGTCAATATGTAACACTCCCGGTGGATGGTGCTCGTCGATTGGTATGAGCGGCAGAACGGGCTGAGAGATGTCCATGTTGTCAGAAGCATTTGTGTCGAGCAGCCTATTGTTACGGTTAACGAAGGGGTTGATTTGCACCAAACCACATGTCGAGATGGCTTCGCTAAGGGAAATTTCTTGTTCGCTTGATGCGTTAGTTGCCAGATAGCCGTTGATGCGGCCTCGAACCGTGTATCATGGCGTCAAATTGTTGATCAGTGTTATCTGTTTAGATATAAGCTAAATAAATGAATGAACCTGTTGTAAGTTATCTTTTATTTTTTTAAAGAACTTATGTGGAAGCACTTATTAAAATGAGGCATCGGCATCAAACCAAGGAGAGTTTTTGTGTTTTCAATTTCTGTATAAACCCTGACTCGTTCTAGATGTGCAAAACGTTCAATACTGTGGGAGAATTCCTAAAACTTTCGAAAAATGAAATGATATATCATGCTGCGGAGTTCAAAGTAAAAGCATTGATCAATCAGAAATTGTCGAATATCTCGGAATTACGACTAAATTGATATTCTTCACTAGACATGTTTTGTATGCGTCATGTTTAAGAATGGATTAAAAATGACAACAAATAACACCCATATCCGTATATCATCCTTCAAAAAAGTGTAATTCAATTAGAGCTTGGAAATATCCGAAACAATATGTGAGTAAAAGACTTCTAACATAAATTTTGCAATCGAAAATAAACCCCATCTAAATTGACATAAAACTATCAAATACACGTCCTTAGATCGCTTTTATTTATTAAATTTTTACCTAATACTGAATTCGCGGTAAGTCCGCAGGAAGCCCTAAAATTGCTAAATTATTCCGGGCAGAATCCGCGAAAACCGCGAAATCTGCAAAATTCTCGAAGTAGTAACAACCCTGTCTTTTGCACTAGTTCACACCATGATTGCATACCATAATTTTCTATAGAAATGATAATTGAACCGTTTGTTTGGGAAACTGCATATGTGACATTTTTGGCCAAAATTATTCAAATTTGTTCAAAAATACGTAATCTGACAAAAAAAAAAATGTTAAGGAATGTATGAATTTCTTTTCGTTTGTTTAAGAAACTGCATATGTACTCCCGGAATTTATTAAGGATTTGTCTCAGGGTAAACATTTGATCCATCGTTGATCGGTCCTCACGAAAACCTGCTTGGCATTCGCCGACGACGGACTCTTCAAGCGTTCTCAATCTGTCGAACAAGAAAATGGGACATAATTTTGTACGCAGAATTAAGGACGGTTATTCCTCGGTAATTGGTGCACTCCAGTCTGTGCCCTTTCTTAAAGAGAGGGCAAATGAGGCCGTCCAACCAGCTAGCAGGCATTTCCTCGTCTTCCCATATTTTCAACATAATATGGTGCAGGACTTCATAAAGCTGCTCACTGCCATGTTTGAGAAGTTCAGCCGGGAGCTGGTCCTTCTTCGCAGCCTTATTGTTTTCAGCTCTTAAACAGCATTTTTAACCTCGTCTAGTGTGGGCGACTCCACAGCTTGTACATCGTCGCTAATATTTATTCTGTTCACTGATGCACCGTCACTTCCACTATTCAACAAAGTCTCGAAGTGTTGCTTCCATCTGGCAGACACTTCGGTTTTATCTGTCAGCAAATTCCCTTGTTGGTCGTTGCACATGACGGGAGATGGCGCTGTCTTTTTCCGCCATTCCCTCCGGGAAACAGCAAGGATTGGATTCACGATCAATACCAGCAAAACGAAGTACATAGTTGCTGGCAATCAACGTGGGTTTCTTAGTGGTGGTGGTAGCGAAATGGTGCTGGATGGTGAAAAATTTGAAGTGGTAGTAGAATTTGTGTATCTTGGAACATTAGTGACGTACGATAATGATGTTGCTCGCGAGGTGAAAAGGCAGCTGCAAATAGAGCTTATTATGGACTTCGTATCCAGCTTAAGTCCCGTAGTCTGCAAACGAAAACAAAACTCGCGCTGGTAGTATACTGATTCTTCCGGTGGCTTTATAAGGCCATGAAACATGGACGTTAAAGAAGGCTGATCGGAGAGCTTTCGGAGTGTTTGTGCATAAGATGCTATGGACAATACTCGGCGGTAGACAGGAGAACGATATGTGGCGGCGTTGCATGAATCACGAACTGTACCAGGTGTATAAAAGGCTGGATATTATTAAGCATATACAACACGGCAGACTACGGTGGACTGATCACGTTGTTCTAATGCCGGAAGAACGTCAAGCGAAAAAAATGTTAATATTTAGTAGAGAGCCCTGAAAAGGCCGCAGGCTTCGTGGAAGGCCGCGTACGCGATGGTTTTTTGCAGTTAAAGAGGAAATGAGGCGCTCAATGTTCAGGACGACTTGCAGCGATTGGCTCAGTATCGAGTCCAGTGGAGAAGGATACTCCATTCGGCATAGGTTCATCGAAGAGCTGTAGCCCATCAAGTATCAAGTAAGTAAAGTATGTGCACGCACTTTGAAGAGCAATTATGGAGTTTTGCCAAAAACTGTGTCGAAGAAATCGAAAGATGCGGTGCCAATTTATTTAAAACCAGTTTTTTGTTGTTTTCTCGAAATTGTGTAAAATGGATATAATACAGTTTCTCAAACAGATGATTCAATTGATAAAATTGGAAGGCAGGTGTAGTGCCAACAGTAGTGAAGGGTCACAAAATGAGAGAAGATGTTTCATAATTGTTCAGAGGTCTGATGCTCTATTAACATACCCATCAATTAATGCAAGTAAGAGGTCTATTGCTATCGTCACATCATTTGAATATCACCTATGATGACGACAAGGCAAGTGATCTGACCGAGCTAACCTTTGCAGCGGCAATTATTGATCAACCGTCTCGGGTACCGGAACCGGATGCCTGGTAGTGCAATGATCCGTCCGTGCAACGGTGATTCGAATTCCATTTCGAGCGTGTGACTCGTTCGCTTTGTATTGGTAGTGCGTTGTGTGATGGATCGTTGCTGTACATTTCCGCACGCGCGTTTCTGAAACGTTACTCCAAAGCGTGGTTTTGTACGTGAGACGCGATTGAACCATGTCACCATTGAACAGTGGCTGGGAAATGAATAAAATATATTTACATTTTTCTCAGTTTTTATTTTGATTTTTTGTTTCAATTCAAATGCATCATAACCTCTTACAGCACATATCTGATAAAATCCAATTCCCATTCGAATTGATTCTGGTAAATTGTTAATCTCAGTGTTCTCCAAATTGCAAATAAAACGAAGAAAAGTCAACGCTCGAGCGATCAACGCACGCATACGATATGATCACGAACATGGCACAGAAACATTACGACTCAGCTCAGACTGATTAGCTATTTTATTTATTTAGTTTATTTATATTGGACGAGGGATTTTCAGTCCAGACAAAAAGTCCGGTGACTCATAAATCATCGACATTTACGCTGGTCAGGTTCTTACCCTCAGTTTCGCTATCGGTCACTGCGAACCGCGTCGCTCGCCGCCCACCGAGTACGTTCGCATCGATTGCCCAAAACGGGATAGGAGAGGTAGTTGCCCAAGTCGTGCGTAGGCATCAGTCAGAGAGAATGACCGCGTTCAAGTGCCATTCAAAGTGGCAGCGACATTCACCAAGGTCATTTGTTTCAAACAACGGATTTAAAAGCCGGTGGTGAAATAGAGAATCCGTTTGAATGCAAAGGCATGACTGAAAATTACTCGTCTGAGTTTCCTAATTCTATCATTAATTTAGATGTGCTAAAAAGTAAAGTCAAAATGTAACATTTTGAAATCATAGACATCATATAAATGTATTGCAAAAAGTACCAAAATGCTGAAGGCACCTCAAATCAGCTTGCAAGTTGCAACATTATAATAATTATCGTGTTAAATTGGAGAAAGAAAATTGAAAGTATGGGACTTGTCATCAATTTATTTTTTTTCATGATATTTATTATCATAAACTCAATTTTGGAAATCAATTTTTCCGTCACATCAAGCTCTACTCTCATCCTCACATACACGAACACGCTACACCCTACACGTACGGGAAAACTGCCCAGGACCGACGATTATGGAGCTTTACAATACGCCAGGCATAAATCTATCGACGCTGTAGCCAAGTACGAGTCCCGTCAACGGTATTCGGCTCTAGAAAAGGAAGTTAAACGCTGCTGCAGACGGGACAAGCGAGCGTGGGTGGACTTCCTGGGCCAACGAATGGGAGAAAGCTGCAACAACTGGCGATATTCTCAGATCGCATTGTGCTTTCATGCTGTGCGGTTCTATTTTCTCTTTGCTGAATACTACTCGAAGCTATTTTAATTTCCACAGTGCTTCTTAGCGCTATTTGTACCTACTGATCCCGTTACGATCTTTGATTGGACCCGTAGCTTCGTTTTACGTTGGACCTGTTTGCGGAAGTAAAATTCCGACAAGCGGTGGTAATCCTGCAGGGACACCGTTCTGAAAAAACCTCTTAGAAGGTCACGTCTCCACGCTCACAATGAGCATTGGTAAAAACAAGAGGAAGGGGGAGTGTCTGAATTCTCCACTTCGTTCTAAAAAACAAGGTTTGTCCTGCCAGAACGCGGAAAAAATAAAAGGAAGCAAGAGACTTCAGATATTCCTTCTAACTCTAACATTGGAAATAATTCTTCTCCTATCGAACTGAGCAATCAGTTCGAATTGATTCATGACCAAATTGAGCAAATCGAATCTACTTTTAGCCCAGGTGATTCGATTCATGCGAAGAAGGATTCCGCGAATTGTGGTATCTGTAGTCGAGTTTTCTGCACGCTTAAAATCAATAACACAGAGATGTGTTTGCTTCACACAAAACGGACCTAATGCAGAACAACACCTAGATGAGCGACAGTTACACAGGCACAAAAATGCCTCGTACGGTCGTGATAACATTCCTTTTTAACATGTAAACGTTTGTTCAGATTCCTTGTTTCATGAGGAACCAAATACTGTTGAAAATATTGAAATCCAAGCTTCAATAAAACCACATGAGCTATTTTTGTGGCTGTGTAAATGTCGCTCATCTAGATGTTGTTCTGCATTTGGTCCGTTTTGTGTGAAGCAAACATATCTAAATATGCTAAATCACAAGACGTGTCTCGAAGACCGTCGGAAAATGGATTGTGGTTTGCTAAATCACAAGACGCGTCTCGAAGATTGTCGGAAAATGGTTGGTGGTTTGCTAAATCACAAGACGCGTCTCGAAGATTGTCGGAAAATGGATTGTGGTTTTGCTAAATTACAAGACGCGTTTCGAAGACCGTCGGAAAATGGTTTGTGGTTTGCTAAATCACAAAACGCGTCTCGAAGACCGTCGGAAAACGGTTTGTGGTTGAGCGTCTGAAAGATCGCTGGAAAAATGGTTTGTTATTTGAGGAACATCAAAGCCTCGTCTGGAAGACCTTAAGAGGTTTGTGGTTTTGCAAAATTATAATGCGCGTTTGGAAGATCGATGGAAATGGTTTGTGGTTTAGAAAACTATAAGGCGTGTCTGAAATGTGGCCGAAAAAATGTATTGAAGTTTGTGAAATTACAACGTGCATGTGGAAGACTAACGGAAAATGGTTTACGATCTAGAAAATTTCAAAGTTCTGCGAGCATTGATTTTGATTAAAACAAATTTAGATTTCATGAAACCACTTGGCGACGTACATGAGACTGCCGGTTGAGCAATGATATATCGAAATCTGAGAGAAATGGAGAAATATTCAATGCTGTACTGTTCGAAACCGTTCGGAAAGCCAAATATATTATCTAGAAATATATCTTGGAATGAACCGGCTTAGTAGCTATAGCGGGATTACCTGTAGCAGCAGATATCTTGGAATTTTAAAAATTAATAAGGTAGCCGGATTTTACAAAGCTATTCGAAAGTTCGAATTTATTATGCGCAAGATTAGTTTGGAGTTATTGGCTAGCAGTACTAGTTGACGGCAAATGTTTGATGGTGTACTATACGCGAAACTAAAAGTTGGATTAAATGTACGGGTTCGGATTGGATTTGGATTGGCTTTGGATTGGATTTGGTTTGGATTTGGATTTGAATTTGGATTGGATTTAGATTGGATTTGAATTGCCTATGGATTGAATTTGGATTGGTTTTAGATTGGATTAGAATTAGATTTGGAGATTGAATTAGATTTGGACTGAACTTGCATTGGATTTGATTTGGATTGAATTTGGATTAACATGGATTCTCTTATCTTTATTAGGTTGTTCTTAAATCTTATTAGTAACGAAGTTCAACACCGCTTAGTTTTGGATTGCATTTGCGTAAGATGTGGAATGTTTTTTGGAAGAAATTGTCATTATATATGACAAACAAAAGAAGGCCATTGGCTTCGTAAATTTGTTGTTCTCTTATCATTCAACGAAAGTATGAATCACGTTTTATCTTTCGCGACCCACAGTTTGGGAACCCACACTCTGAATCATAGTTCTGGTATTAAAACTATGATGTTGAGTTAAGTTTATTGTGGTGTGCAGTTTTCAATGGAGTTAACCGGTTGCTCAATTGCAACCGATGTTCACCTTCGTCTCACTTATAACCTAGGAGAAAAAAAAGCATTGCATCCTATGCTAGAAGATTATTTTTTTTGCGTTTTTAATGAGAGAAGAAGGGAAATGTGGGGTTTGAGTAAAATGCCTTTAGCGTGTGTTAATAGATTCACACATCAGCGTGTCAATCGGCGAGCAGCAAGCCATGACTTTGCCCCTCTTCCAGTCAGACCTCCGCGGCGTGCACACGATTGGAGAGTCGCAGTCATAACTCCGCTCCGGCTATTTTGGAGCCACACAGGAGTTTCTGTTGAAAGAAATTTTTATCAATTCTCTTCTATAGCTGCCTACCGTCTTAGCTTGTTTACTTAAGAAGCCTACAAAAGATGCGAATAGTAACCAGGGTCATATTAAAGACACTATAGGTTCCAAAGACGAGCGGAACCGCAGTTGAGTTATTTTGCTTTAATGTGTTTTCCGTTTTTGCACAGTGTATCACGAGAATTTGACGTCACACGCTCTGCTGCTTGAGTTACAATCGTGACGTCATGCTCATCGTTTGGCTACACTAACTGACAGTTCGTTCGGCTACATTCGCCTTTGCCTCATCTATGGAATCTACAGTGTCTATAGGACAAACAACAAATTTTCAACCCAAACAATGGACGTCTCCACAAAGTAAAATTCATTCCTTTTCTTCTTCCGTCAGGTAAATAATGATAAAGATTATGGCACAAAGGCATACGGAGGTCCTTCGTAGCTTAGTAGGGAAAGCACCTGTCTAGCGTACTGGGGTCGTGGCATCAAAGTCCACCAAAGGGGCGGTTACCCTCCAATACCTTTTCCGAACTAAATCTATCACATGTTGTACATATGCATAATCGAGTTTCAGACATAGTGTCTCATATTGCATATTGATTTGAAACCACCACCATCAATATGGGACATTTACTTACCGCATATTAAGCTGTTAACAAAATGAAATCCCTCCAGCTCCAGTTTTACTCTTTCATATGTACGTACCTTATAATCCAATGCTAAGAAACCTGTAAATAGAACAAAAAACAACAATCAGTTTCAATTTACCATTAGTGGTTGGAATGAGAGGAGAAATTCCAGGATAAATGGGAAATTATAATGCGAATCATGAACTTTGTTACATTGCTTTGAAATGTGATGAACTTATAACTTTATAAAAAATCACAATAATAAAGCCAAAAAATACATTGCGTTGAAACAAATTGCAAACATTTTATCCTTTATGGCAATTTAAAAGAACGCAAATAAATGTTAATTGATGAAAATAACTGAATCTATCTCCCTAAAGTGCAATTTTGACCTGCCATGCCTCGCGATGGCGACTGCGGTTGCCACCCGCTGCGACACTCTTACCTCGAGATGTGCCAACCTCTCATGAACTTTCCCGCGCTCAGCCTGTTTCCGCTCTAACTAATCAATCACAAGTTAGTCATGCTTGTCGACTGCTGCTCGACGCACCCGATTCTCTGCAAGCTGCAGCCAATCCGAGTGGTTGCAGTCGAAACTGTGTTTCAATCTCCACCGCTTGGCACATCCTCTGGATAAGGGTATCCGGGGTTGTGTCCCGATCGCAAACGTCTAGCATAGCAGTTTCATCAACACCTGGGCAGTCAGGGCAGACGGGGCTCTCCGCGTGCCCAAGCCTGTGAAGGTACTGCTGGAACATCCCATGGCCTGACAGGAATTGTGTCAGATAGAAATGTACTTCCCCATGGGGAAAGAAAGCTGGGTGGGGAGCCAGCTCGATAGCTCCACTAACCTTTAGAAGAGTTATCCCACTTGCGCTGTTCGCGAACTCATGCTCACTAAGACGCAGGCTGTACCGTGTGATATCGTGCGGTAGGCATATATATGGCTGCTGAAGATTGTTGACAATAACCACCTCCGTCTTATGTTGAGCGAGCTTCATGCCTCTAGCGCTCATCCAATCCGTCACCGTGCTGATCGCGTGTGCTGCGGTCAGTTCTACCTCGGTAATTAATGCCCCGTAGACCTTCAAGATTACGTCATCGGCGAAGCCGACGATCCAAACACCAGGTGGGAACTTTAGCTTCGGAACTCCGTCGTACATAAGGTTCCATAGTACCGGGCCCAGTATTAAACCTTGCGGAACTCCTACGGTAATATGAGCGCTTCTCTGACCGGCATCGGTCTCGTATAATACTACACGGTTCTTGAAATCTTTCCAAAATCCGGTACAGATCCACCGGCAGGCAAAGCCAGTGTAACGAGAGCGCGACGGCATCCCAGCTTGAGCTATTGAAAGCGTTCTTCATATCAAGTGTCACTAACGCACAGCATCGAATACCTCACCTTTTCTGTTGGATCGCTATCTCAGCGGTCTTTACCACGAGTTAATAGTGTCCAACGTGAACTTCTTCTACTTTTTATTCTTATTCTTATTGGCATTACATCCCCCACCGGGACATCGCCGATTCGCAGCTTAGTGTTCATCAAGCACTTGCAGTGTTATAAACTGTATGGTTTCTAAGCATAAGTTTCTAAGTAACCATTTTGCATATGTTTTTTTTTCTTCTTTATTAAAGAGGCTTTCAGCTCTTGACTGGTTCACCTCTGAGTATTTTGCATATGTATATCATGAGGCTAACACGATGATATTTCAATGGCCAGGGAAGTTAAAAAAATTTCCAACCTGAAAATTTCCTAGACCGAACCGGGAATCGAACCCAACTACCTTCAGCATGGTCTTGCTTTGTAGCCGTGCATCTCACCGCACAGCTAAGGACGACCCTTGCAAAAACCGAACTGATTGCTTAACAGGCCATTCGTACCCTCTGAGTACGGGGTCAGCCTGTTGAGGATGGTCCTCTCTAGAAACTTGCCTTTTCCATCTTTCGGGGAATCTACACTCATAACGGCATCTTTGCATAGCTTTGCACACCTGAACATGTTCGGGTTCGCTATGATTACTGATTTGAAAGCGCTTTTCGAAACTCTATCAGAGCACTTGATGTGAAGAACGCATTCAATAGCTTGGAGCTTTGTTCGTTATCAGGGATTTGGCCACCACGAGTAACTTTTCGTTCCTCACCGGAGCCACCATTTCGGCCGCATCCATATTGCCTTGTGGCGCAGGAGGCCAGGGACTTGTGTCTCGGGACGGGAAGAGTATCGATAATTCTCGCCAATATATCCGGGGACCGTTCGGAGTGAGAAGCTCCCTTTGGTCTTGGTCATCACTATCCTGAAGGCGTCACCCCAAGGATTTGCGTTGGCTCCTTCGCATATGTTGTCGAAACATGCTCTCTTACTGCTTTTAAAGGGCTTGTTAAAGGCCAGTTTCGCATCTCGAAATAATTCACAGCGGTCCGCTCTTTCATCCTCGGTGCGGGCACGTTGCATCCTTCTTCTAGCCTTGAGGTAGGTTGATTGAAGGGCCGCAATCTCGGAATTTCATCAGTATACCGGGTATTGGCATCACTGGACTTCAAAGATAGTGCCTAGGTACCGTTCTAAGCGAAACACTTTGAACAGGAATGACTGGAATTTTTAGACTGACGTATCGGTCTACCTTACTATTTCGATGAGGTGAATTGAATTCCAATGTGTAGATAAGCGTTGTTAGCTTCTGGCGGTGATGAGATTATTATTCAAATTCTTGTAAAATTCCAGAAATTATAGAAAATCCAGAATTTGTAAGTGAACGTGAAATCAATTTAGATTAAGTAATTATCATTTAGATCGACGTATATTATTCGATGTCGAAGTGTATGTGTGTATGTGTACAAAATTTTGTAGACATATATACATAGCATTGGCCGAATTACTCGCAAAAAGTTCCATTCGACGGGGAATCCGATTCAGATCGTCGAACTAAGCAAATTTGTATGTTTGTGTGCGTATGTGTATGTGTGTAGTAATCCTTACCCGATATTCTCGTAATAAGTTGCATTGAATTTTATAACTACCGGCCATTTATTTCAAAAGTTATGAAGAAAATGGTAAATTTTACTTTGTCACGTCTATAAAGTAAGCGTTTGTAAACGCCGCACTAAAGAGTAATTATAGTCAATACCTAGTCATAAAACAAATTTGTGAAATTGAGTAAACCCAAACAATATAGTTTCATTTCCATACGGGGTTTCCAGGGCGAAACAAGTATATCTACATCGAAAGATAGTCGATGGAAGTCTGTTGTATTTGAAAAAATAAAAAAAAATATTGCATTTTTCTTCATTCCATGCCCATAAAATTGTTCTTCTTTGAATATGACAACATGAACTTTCAATTTTAAGGTATGTTAGATCATAACATGAAATAATATGTAAGTTTATTTGAGCACGCTCTTCTAAGCATACTACAAACACTCGTTCAGGCACGCTAATAATTTTTCTTAGATTTTAAAATTAAGTTTTAGTTGTGAATAAAATAGATTCAAATTATAAAACCAGAAAAGATTTTAAAATTAAGTTCTAGTTGTAAATTAAACAGATTCAAATTATAAAACCAGAAAAGAATGAAAGATCGCTGGTCGGAACTCGTCCGAACTCCAGAGCTATACTAGATTGAATAAAAAGTTAGATTTTCAGTGTTAGTTGTTTGTAGCACATAGGAATCGCCAAGAAATCCATAATTCCATTATGTATTATGACGGATGATGATAAAGTAATGATAAAATCTAGCGTGATTTTTGAAAACGTCGTAAGACCAAATGAGAGACTCTCTTTCATTACGCTCTCTTTTGCTAATATCTAGGCTATTTTAAAATTTGTTGCAATATTTTCACTTCAGCACACTAGACAAAGTTATTTTCTTCAGATCGGTGCAGGAAAATCCAATGCGTTAGTATGGCTTTGTAATAATCGAAAGAGAAAGTAAACAAAGAGAGCCTCTCTTTTGGACTTGCGACATTTTCAAAAATCACGCGAGAAATATGCTATCCAACCAGTTATACTTAAAACTGTTGATGTTTGGTATTTTTTTAATTGTCGCCAAAAATGATCAGTATCAATTTTTAACATTAGTTAAACTTCATACAAGTGTAAATAACATCAATGAAAGCACTAAATAATTATGGCCTGGAATATAGCTTATTTACTCCTATGTGCGCCGTAAGGTAGGCAATTATAGTTGGAATAAGGTACACTGGGGGAAGTGGAAAAAGGGGGTAAGTGTAAAAATCGAATCGAAAAACTTCAATTGTACAGACTTTACAGTTTTTACCACACCATAACATTGTTCAAAAATATACCTTAACGTTCACACTAATACTATGTTAAAATCTGTGTTATACATACACTAACACAGTTTACGCTGGAACTGTCATTTTAGGTTTCGCGAGAAGTTAATTTTTACATTCATAAAATTAATTCTTACTTGCATAGATTGTTCTTTTTTCTTGTAATTTTGCACCACAGGTGACCATTATAATACAACGTACACTTAGTGTTTGAGAAGGCACAACCACTTCTCCCCTAGCTATTACAAGAATTTCTTGGGGACCTATTCCTTTAATCCAACGAAATTATTCAACAAAAGATACTCAAAGCAATTACCGTCTTGATTTTAATCATATATCACTACTGATCACAATTGAAGGTCAAGATAACTTGAGTTTTCCACTTACCCCATTTCACTGGGTTAAGTGGAAAAATAACTCCTAAGTTTCAAATTAATTTTTATAAATTTCAAGCGACTAAAATGGTATGAATTACCGCACAGTTGATGCAAAATGGACTGTTTTTTGAGACCCCCTAATGATTGAATGCATTTGGATCATTTAAACTGCTCTTACAATAAGTTGAACATGAACTATCGATTTTTCTTTTTCCACTTCCCCCAGTGTACCTTAATGCCTTAAGGTAGTGATGGGCAAAACGGTTCATTCTGATAAGCGGCTCTGAACCAAGCGTTCACTTAAATTAGCCGACTCATTTGAACGGCTCGTTAGTTCATTCAAAAGAACTATGAAGTCCTAGTGGTTTGAGCAATACATCATTCAAATTATGTATTGTAGTTCATTTTTATTTGAACTTCTAGTCAAGGATGTTAACGATCATTAAGTAATTTGCGTTCGATCATTTAGTAGTTTGTCAATAACACATTCCAGAAGCTGAATTTCAAATTATCTTGTATGGTGGACTTCTAGTGCGAAGGTTTTTCTACAAGTCTGCCTAATGGTTCGTTGTTTGAATTCCACTAGTAACGGAGTTATAGCTATAGTTTCAGAAAATTAGACTAAATGATAACAAAATTCCATCATTTAGTTTAAGTTACTTCAACTAGCTATCTAACTCCGTTATTAGTTGAATTCTACTAACGAACCATTAGGCAAAGTTGTAGAAAAACCTTCGCTCTAGAAGTCCACCATACAACATATTATGAAATTCAGCTTCTGGAATGTGTTATTGACAAACTACTAAATGATCGAACGCAAATTACTGAATGATCGTTAACATCCTTGCTTCTAGTAACTTCTTGATATATAACTCATCCCTAGTGGACTTTTTGCTGTTTTGATTAATTTCGTGCTCCGTGCTCCATTTTAATTTTATCGAATTACAGATTAACGAAGTTCAAATTGAAAAGGGTTCGGCCTAGCCTAGTTTTATATCTTGCGTATTCAACTATAATCAATATCATTAACAAGAAACCAATTTAAAGAAATCCAAAATATCAAGTAGGTGCACCTAGGTGTATTAAAACAACAATGAAATAGCCGTTAATTCTTCGATTTCATTTTAAATCTTTACAATCTTTTCAATGTGAATTTTGGCATACATATATATTTTCCTCAATGTTTTCCGATGTTGGTCGGCTGCGTCGCTAACTACAAATGTGTCCCGTTTTTGAAAAAAAAAAATCCTCACGCATGACATTGGAGTACCCGCAGCAGTTTTTTCAGATTTTGTTTTCGATTTTTATGGGTTTGTTGGGAAAGTTGAGCCAAAAAGAGCCAAGAATTGACTGCGTTAATAGAACAAAATTCAGTTTTTTACGGGGAAGGTCAATTATCGATTATCGATTGGCCTCTAAATTAAGGATCTGTGTCGATTGAAATATTTCATCGGTGAAAATTTTACTTTTTTGCCATTTAAGGTGATATTTTTAACCTAAAAATATATTCTGATTTTTTTTTTAATTTTTTTGATGCAAGTTATATAAAATCCAAGCACCACATTTTTTTCCTGATGCTTCAAGGAAAATTTTCATATAAAAACATTTTTCATATGATGTTATACTAGAAATACTGTTGAAACCGAATATATCTAGACCAACATTTGAAAAGGGCGTAACAGCCAAAATTTATTCCTTCTGATTCTTTGTCTACATATAAAGCTATATATGTGGACAAAGAATCAGAAGGAATAAATTTTGGCTGTTACGCCCTTTTCAAATGTTGGTCTAGATATATTTCATTTTTCGATAGCAAATTCTTGTGTGACTGCATATCTTAAACGTGTCTATTAAAAAACCAGCAACCCTGCACCGTCCACTTATTACCATGGAAACAGAATTTAACGCTGGACAGGTCAAGAAAGATGCTCGATTATATTTCAATTGTGTTCATAATCATCTTCTGGACACGCCACCTCCAGTGCTACAATTGCTGGTGGGATAGGTCAACCGAATTTTCGACCCTGTAGCAAAAAAAACATCAAGACAAATCAGAAGTCTGGATATCAGAAGTCAACGCAACCCGTCACGCTCAACTTGGTTTCACTGGTCGTCATTGCCGAAGTCTTTTAGCTAAACGGGATGTTTTGAAAGGAAAATAATACAATGGTTACTATAAAGTATTGGAGTCTACCACAGGTTGTTGATCCATTTTATAGTGTAACATTGTTGAACTTCTAATCAGACGCCATACAAGATCTTTGTGACAGTTGGATAGCCGCCGGGCTATCAATCACCCAAAAATTTCTTATTTTGAAATTCCATGTTCTTGAATTTTTGAAGCATCACAGGCCTTTCAAAGTATTCGGAGCAAACGACGGAAGCCATCTTGTAATTTTCTGTTGATTTGAAATGCTAAAAAGTGATATTATGTTCTTATATTTAATAATACTTCTTCTTATTGGCATTACATCAATCACTGTGACATATTCCGCCTCGCAGTTTAGTGTTCATTTAGTACTTCCACAGTTTTTAACTGCGAGGTTTCTAGGCCAAGTTTCCATTTTCGCATTCGTATATCATGAGGCTACGATGATACTTTATGCCCAGGGAAGTCGAGAGGATTTCCTAGACCAGACCGGGAATCGAAACCAGCCACATTTCAGCATGGTCTTGCTTTGTAGCAGTGCATCTTGCCGCACGGCTAGAGAAGGCTCCAGATCTATTCATAATAAACCTTAAAAACATTTAAGACTGGCAGTAATTTTAGTGTAACTTCTACTATTTTCATCATATGAAAAATGTTTTTATATGAAAATTTTTATCAAAGCATCAGGTAAAAAATATGTTGCTTGGATTTTATATTACTTGCTTCAAAAAATTAAAAAAAAAACAAAAGGTTTTTATGTTAAAAATATTACCTTAAATAGTAAAAAAAAGTCAAATTTTCACCGATGAAATATTTCAATCGACACAGATTCTTAAACTAGAGGTCAAAAACTATGATCTAACGGCTTAACATCCGAGGTGCATTCACTTTGCATAATAGTTGCCTTTAAACATAGCGTACCACGCAAACCAACACAATCAACAGCTAACAGAAGCCTTTAGCTACGTATCACCTTAAGGTGATTATACAATGAATGTCAAATTCACCACATGTTTTTTATTTCTATTTCAAAAAGTTCAAACTTGTGAAATCATTTTCGTACATTGCTGAAATTTAAGCCGATTGTTCAGCATAAATAAGCAAATGATTCTAGCATTGTACCACCACCTTAAGGTAGAGATGGGCGAACGCTCTCGAGCCGTTCATTTGAACCGGTTCGTAAGAAAAAGCGTTCAAACCACGGCTCTCTATATTTGAACCGCGGCTCACAAATAAACCGTGGCTCAAATAAACACCGTGTCACTTGATCAGCCGCTTTATTTTGACATTTACTGTTTGTTTGTTCAGGAGCCAGCATATATTCTCCCACTCCTTACTTTCATACTCCTTAGCGTTTTCTGGCCTTGAAATGAACGAGCGCAGTCGGTATTTCTGGATTCTAGATTTTAAAAACAGAGATTTGGAGATGACAGCAAATAACTGCAAGCATATTATACGGTGCAGGGTTGCTGGTTTTTTAATAGACACGTTTAAGATATGCAGTCACACAAGAATTTGCTATCGAAAAATGAAATATATATTCGGTTTCAACAGTATTTCTAGTATAACTTCTGCTACTTTCATCATACGAAAAATGTTTTTATATGAAAATTTTCCTTGAAGCATCAGGAAAAAAATGTGGTGCTTGGATTTTATATAACTTGCATCGAAAAAATTAAAAAAATCAGAATATATTTTTAGGTTAAAAATATCACCTTAAATGGTAAAAAAGTCAAATTTTCACCGATGAAATATTTCAATCGACACAGATCCTTAAACTAGAGGTCAAAAACTATGATCTAACGGCTTAACATCCGAGGTGCATTCACTTTGCATAATAGTTGCCTTTAAACATAGTGTAATATTTTTCTTTCCTTTCTCAAAGAAAATATTAAACACTCCATTACACCATTCCCCTACAGGCCAAAATGTAAATTGTAATTAACTTGGTTGCACTTCAAATGCCTCTCACAATGTTGATTTTTCCAAAATGAATTTTCTGAATTTTAATTTCTATTTTTCTTACAATTTGTTGTTTTTTTATCTGAAATGCATATTGCGTTCCCCCTTCACCCTAAAGGAAAAGAAGGTTGTTGAATACATGTTTTATCGTTGGATTAATCTAGTTTTATGAACTTCTACTCTTTTTCCATTTTGAATAATTATCGCATTAGAATCGTTTAATTTTTCTATCTGATAAGGGCCACTATAAACTGGTTGTAGCTTGTGTCTATTTTCAATTTGTAAGTATACTGTGTCACCTATTTGTAAATCTGTGGGCTTTACTTTCTGATTGAGGCTGTTTGTTCTTTTAACTTTCCTGTTCATAATTGTTTGGATAACATTGGCATGAGTGATTTGTAATCTAAATTTAAGTTCATGTAGGTAAGAATCAAGATTATATTGTGGATCTATTTTCTGGTTTTACAAAATTCAAAAGCATTCAGTTTTTTTCCGAAAATTAGTTCAAAAGGGCAAAATTGTGGTCCGTATTGGGTGTTGTATTATATGCAAAACAATAAAAAGATAGTTATTCTTCCCAATCAATTGTGCGTTCATTTGCGAACATCCTCAAATATTCATTCAAACATTTGTGGTTGCGCTCTAAAGCTCCAATTGTTTGGGGGTGATAAGCTGTCGAACATGTATGGTTTAATTGTAATAAATTACAAACTTCATCGAATACTCCCTTTTATTCAGTTCCTTGATCTGTTTTAATACATTTCATCGGACCATATACAAGAATGCATTTCTCAACAACTGCTTTAGCGATTGAAACAGCTGATTTGTCTGGAACGGGAATTGCAATGACATACTTGGAAAGATCGTATTGCAGTGTTACAGCATAGCGGTTTCCTTTTTCAGTCAGTGGGAAAGGTCCGATAGTGTCAATGGACACTACGTCGAATGTTTTGTTTGGAGTAGTTGTCACAATAACTGGTGTCTTTACTGGTATTGCGTGTTTGTTTATTTTGCAAAGCTCGCAAGATGAAACGTAATCAGAAACTATTTGTTTCATGTTTGGCCAGGAAAAGAGCGACTTTAATTTTTTATACAATCTATTTACACCTGGATGACCTCCTACGGGAGAGTCGTGGTGTTTTTTCAATATTTCGTTAATTTCTCGTTCTGTTGTAATTTCAACAGGCACAGTATAATTCTGGACTCAGGGTTTTTTACACCTCGAATGAGAGCTTCAATTCCACATTTTGTTGCCATTTTATTTGCTATAACTTGGGGTATGTTATCCTTAACATAAGTTGATTTCAACTGAGAGCATAATTTGTCAACTTTATCGCAATAATCGTTCAAATCATCAGTTCTTTTGATAGTTTTTAATTTCGCAATTAAACTATCTGCCGAAATTTTTGATGCGCAATGCAAATTGATTGCATCTAGCATCTGTGTTAGATTTTGGTTTGCCGATATAGCTTGTCTTGCTTTACTTGTAAGGCGTGTTCGCACAAATTGAACAACTGTTTGCTCAGCAGCATCCTTTTGCGCTTGTGTACCTGCTTCAAATGTTGTATTGACAGTCTGTTGAAAAAGTCGAACCGCATCAATAAAAGATTCCAAATTTTCTGGATTTCTATCGTATATGGGAACCAAGGTTGTACCTAATTTGACGTCAACCACAAGTGCCATTTTTGCTCGTTGATTAGACTTTAGAATTGCTTTAGAATTGTTGTTTAGTTTGCTTTGAATTATCGACGTAATATTGAAATTGGCTTCTCTACTAGCCTTGATCAAGAAATTCAAAGTTCCTACCGGGATTTTATCTTCATGTGAAATGAGTTGTTCTTCAATATCAGAAAATAAATGATTTGCATAATCTAATTTTGCCACCAATGTTTCCTTCCTATAATTAGTGTTAATTGACTTTTTTAAATTATTCGCAATTTTAACTAATGAACCTACATCCTCCTCTATCTGACTAAACATTTGTATTATTTAAAATTGTTTTGAAGAATTTTTGTTAAAAAAAATTAGTTTAGCACTTATCCTTTCGAATTTTGTTGTCTCCATCCAGGTTGTTCGTCGTCATCCTCGTTGGGGTAGCTCCATGTTGCCGTTTTACCCTATGTTGGGGCAGCTCCATGTTGCCGGTTTGCCCTTTGCACTAACGAATGGTGCCACTTTTTCACATATAATTAAGTATCAGAGATCTTCTTGAGTTAACACAGCATATCTCCAATGTTTTAGTACAATGTTCAAAGGAAATTAAACTCACTAATTGTTCAAATGTAGTTTAAAACTGATTGTATTATTCACTTACGATTGCTGAATTGAATGTTCTTGTATTACACTATATCGAGCGCAGCGACGGATTTCGCTTTCTGCATCACCTTTTTCTGTTCGTGTTTTGCAATTATTTTGTAAATTTGTATGGTTAGCATAATTGCTACCATGATCACAATTAACCACAGTTTAAATTCGTGAGCCTGGTGAAGCTCCGTGTGAGTCTCTTGATTATTTATTATGGTTAGATCACCATCACCTTGCTCATTTACACTGGGCTCGATTTTTCATTTCCCATTTTTATTCTTCGATTAAAATTTGTTCCTCACAGTTTTTCTAAGACACAATCACTTTCTAGCGAATTGCATAAAACGCCATTTGATTTAATTCCTTTGTTTCATCGATGAATGCACAGACAATTTCAATTATCCACTTTACTCCGCACACGACACCGAAAAGCACCAAGATAGTTAGACCGAACTTGGTTATTTTTTCCATCACTATTTGATCACAAGTTCGTTCACAAAGTCACTGGTCAGCCATGTAATATTTTTCTTTCCTTTCTCAAAGAAAATATTAAACACTCCCTTTGACGGTTCTGTAAAGAATGTTTATTTGTTCCAAATATATTTTACAAGTAACCTAACTGGAGACACTTGAAGCACCGATACATAAAATGCTATGTACAACGATCACCAATCAGCGATCGTTGTCCATGCGAAAGCGGGAGAGACAGAGTCCCTCAAAACTGCATAGCTGTACAGTTGGTAACAGCATGCTTCAATAAATTTGTAATGCGACACTTCTGTTTGTCGCCTAGAATGTAAGCCATTGAACTGAAGGTTCAATGTGGCTTTGAAATTAACCTTCTCAGCATGATTCCACTGGTGTGGTCTGCTCGAAGTGTATGATAGATGAGAATTTGAATAACGTGTGGGATGCACATGTTACAATAGCGTGCGTGGGAGTGCTATCAGATTCGTAAAATCGACATTTGAATCTTTGTTTACAAAAGCACATAAGTCGTTTTGAATATTTTGTATTGAATTATAAGTACGAACTTGTTATTATATTTGTTTAGAGTTCTTGCTGTGAGTTCTTCTTCTTCTTCTTATTGGCATTACATCCCCCACTGGGCCTCGCAGCTTTTCGTAGTTCATTCAGCACTTCTACAGTTATTAACTCTAGACCAACATTTGAAAATGGCGTAACAGCCAAAATTTACTCCTTCTGATTCCTCGTCTACATATATAGCTCTAATTGAGGACGAAGAATCAGGAGGAATAAATTTTGGCTGTTACGCCCTTTTCAAATGTTGGTCTAGAACTTAGCTTAGCTAATTAGCACTCGGCCGATTTCAACCAAATTTGGTACACGCATTCTATATCCTCAGGGTAAGTCAACAAAGGGGTGGGATGATGATTTGGGAAAGGGGAAGGGGTGGTTTTTGGGTTGTTTTTGGAAAACGAACAATTCTGTGTAACTTTCAACTCCCAGGCCGGTTTCTACCAAATTTTGTACACATATTCACTACGAGTAGGCGATCATATGGGAGGGGATTTCGGAAAGGGGGAGGGGTCTAGGGGGAGGGTTTTTTTCCAGAAAACGGACAATTCAAAGTAAATTATGAACCCCTGTACCGATTTCAACCAAATTTGGTACACACATTTAATATCATAAGGAAAAGATAACAAAGGGAGTGGGATGGTCATTGGGAAAAAGGGGAGGGTATAGGGGGAGGTGTTGTCTTTGGAAAACGAGTAACTCAGTGTAACTCCCAACCCCCAGGACCGATTTCAATCAAATTTTGTACACATATTCACTATGAGAAGCCGATCGCATGGAAGGGTAATTTGGACAAGGGAGGAGGGGTTTGGAGGGAGGGGTATTGTTCATAAAACGGGCAATTTAGTTTAACTTCTGATTTCGACCGATTTCAACCAAATTTGGTACACACATTGTCTATCCCAAGGAGAAGATAACAAAGGGGGTGAAATGGTCATTAAGAAAAGAGGGAGGGTAAGGGGAAAGGGATTGTCTTTAGAAAATGAGCAATTCAGTGTAACTCATAATCCCCAGAACCAATTCCAACCAGATTAAATGATTAACTCATACAACTCTATGATTAAAGATTATGAATAATGATTTATTAATTTTTGACAATGATTAACGATTATGAATAATGACGAAAAGAACCATTGGAGTATTATTAACGATTACCGATCGTGATTAAATGTTGACACACTATGTGTATGATTAATGATTAACGATCGATATGATTAATGACTAATGATTATGAATGATCAAATTGAATGATTTGCATAGTGATCAATAATCGAGTAACCTTTATTCCAAATTTTAAAAAGTTTAAAAATTATATGATTATGATTAATGATTAATGAATAAAAGCAAGGTATGCAATGATCCAATGTTCCAGCATAACTTCTGTACCCCTTGCACGATTTCAACCAAATTTGGAACAAACATTATTTTTTTTAAGAAGGCGAAGATGATAGAGATGATATTTAGAAAACGGGAAGTTTGTGGAGGGACTGGCATTGTTCAGCTCTCAATCACCTCAGTGTAACTTCTGATCTCCACTTAGCCGATTCCAAATTCGGAACACACATTCTTCATATTTAGGAGACGACGATAGTGGGTTAAGGATGGAAAAGGGGTGGGTGTGGCGGTGTTGTATTGTTTAGTTATCGATCAACTCAACACTTCATCGAAATCATGGTTTGCCCAGTGAAAAACAATGATTAATGTGTTTCCTTCTGGATGGTGAATGTGATCCCTTCATTAAAAACAGACGTTTTCCCGGAATAAGGCATCGGTGGATGTTTTTCCTTTACAAATAGACGTTTGCCCGGAATAAGGCGATTTTGGGTTTAATCCCTTTTTCAAAAACCAGTCAATGTTTTCAAATGAAATCTGCCTTCTTTTAATCAAATGATGAAGTATCAATAAGAAAACACAATTATCCTTTTGACCAATTGGTTTATTCATTTTCCGATTGTGAAAAAACTGCAAATCAAACTGGCAACTCCGAGCAAGGCCGGGTACATACAGCTAGTAATAAAATAAATAATGAAAATAATGTTTATAATTTTTCAAATTTTGCTGAAAAGTAAATGCAAAGTCAGTCAAAGGTTATATTATTCAGCAGAAAATTTAGTCAAGATTAGGATACCTTACTCACAATAAGTAATTGTATAATGATTTATTCATTTCTAGAAAATGGTTAAACTGATCCATGATACCTCGGCGAACAAAGTTCCCCCAGATTACGGTACTTTTGTTTGGAAAAATTGTGTGAACACAGTAATACAGCATGAGCATGATATATGAATATTAAATTAATTTAATAATAACTGAATTCATAATTACATTGATTGGATGCTTGTTTTCAACGCTACCTGATTTGATGTTTCATGTTTGTTGCGTGCGTTTGACTCCACTCCTCTCTATATCGATCATCTGTTGTGAATCATCTCAATATTCTCACGTGTTTCAACTTTCGTAGTTGAAAAACACGTTTTTGGTATCATATTACAGACGAATATAGATTTGACTTGGAATTATTCACATGAAGTGACGTTAAAAATGTATCTAATGAAAAAAGTTAAAGTTCATTGTATCCATTGTAAACAGATCCATTGTATCTTTTGATTATTTTATAAGAAAATGTTTATACAATTGCACAGTGGCAAAAATCGTGTTTTAGCATTTTTATTTATAGTACCTTTATTATGTATTTTAACATAGTGGCGTCTTCGAGAAATTTTATCAGTAAATCGACGCGCTTCTTTGGAGGCATTCAGCCTTATGATTAATCCCCCTAAAAGTGAGATGAAAAATTTATGTTTTCCACTTTACAACATGGAAGCTTGAAGTCTTCGAGAGAGTTGTAGCAAAAGTTCTCCTGAAAAAACAAGTTCGTAATTTCATTAATTTTGGAGATTTTTTGAATTTTATGCCAACAAGTTTTCTTCATGTGCGATGTATAAGCATAGAAACACATGGAGACGCATGGTGCATTGGTTCATCAACTCCTTGTGATGGGTGATTGGTTTCTACCTTACTGTTTTCTACGCTTACAACTCTGCATTACAAAAAACATTTTTAAGGGGTTGTCTGCATAAAACGTAAAAAATCTCCAAAAGTAACGGAATTACGAGTTTGGTGTCTTTGACAAAGTTTTTCAGGAGAACTTTTGCTACAACTTTTATGACGAATTAAACCTTATATGTTGTGTAGTAGAAAAATGAATACCTCCATAGAAGCGCATTAACTTACTGATAAAATGTCTCGAAGACACCATTACGCTAAATTGAATTATAAATTATTATTATTTATTCAGACTAAGGCCGAAGTGGCCTGTGCGGTATATAAGAGTCTTCTCCATTCGGCTCGGTCCATGGCTACACGTCGCCTACCACGCAGTCTACGGAGGGTCCGCAAGTCATCTTTCACCTGATCGATCCACCTTGCCCGCGGCCTCCTTCACGTACCGTCCGCCATCTTCACCCCACCATAGATGGTACGCAGCACTTTCCTTTCGAAAACTCCAAGTGGGCGTTGGTCCTCCACGAGCATCGTCCAGGTCTCGTGTCCGTAGAGGACTACCAGTCTAATGAGCGTTTTGTAGATTGTCAGTTTGGTACGGCGGCGAACTCTATTCGATCGGAGCGTCTTGCGGAGTCCAAAGTACGTACGATTTCCAGCCACTATGGGAACGTCCACAAATTCCGTAACGCTTGGAGGGGGGGGGGGGGTTGGGTGAAGGGTGACGATCCATACAAAATTTTCAGAAGCTTCATACCAAAAGTGTAACATAGGGGGAAGGGGGGGTTGAAAAATTCAAAAATTTTGCGTTGCGTAATAAATGGATCTTCCCTATGCGTCCGAATTTCTCTGCTGGTGTCATTTTCGGCAGTCACCAGTGAGCCCAAGTACACAAATTCTTCTACCACCTCGATTTCGTCACCACCGATGCAAACTCGCGGTGGCTCACATTGTCATCTCTTGAACCTCTTCCTATCATGTACTTTGTCTTCGACGAGTTGATGACTAGTCCGATCCGCTTCACTTCCCTCTTCAGTCTGATGTAAGCTTCCTCCATCTTCTCAAAGTTACGTGCCATAATATCTATGTCGTCGGCGAAGCCAAATAGCTGGACGGACTTATTGAAAATTGTACCACTCGTGTTAATCCCTGCTCTTCGTATTACCCCTTTCAAAGCGATGTTGAATAGCAGACACGAAAGACCATCACCTTGCCGTAACCCTCTGCGGGTTTCGAAGGGACTCGAGAATGCCCCTGAAACTCGAACTACGCACATCACCCGATCCATCGTCGCTTTGATCAACCGTGTCAGTTTATCCGGAAAACCGTGTTGGTGCATTAGCTGCCATAGCTGGTCCCGATCGATTGTATCATATACGGCTTTGAAGTCGATGAATAGATGATGTGTGGGCACGTTGTATTCGCGGCATTTCTGCAGTACTTGGCGAATGACGAACACCTGATCCGTGGTGGAGCGTTCGCCCATAAAACCCGCCTGGAACTGCCCCACGAACTCCCTTGCAGTTGGTGCTAGTCGACGGCATAAAATTTGGGAGAGTACCTTGTAGGCAGCGTTCAGCAATGTGATTGCGCGATAGTTGCTACAATCTAGCTTATCGCCCTTTTTGTAGATGGGACACACGACACCTTCCATCCACTCCTGCGGCAAAACTTCCTCCTCCCACATCATGGTAATGATCCAGTGCAGCGCTCTAGCCAGTGCCTCACCACGGTGTTTTAATAGCTCTCCTGGTAGTTGGTCAACCCCAGGGGCTTTGTTGTTCTTCAGCTGGCCAATCTCCTCCTGGATTTCCTGGAGATCCGGAGCCGGTAGAATTATGTCCTGCGCGCGTTCTCCCAGGTCCATCACCATACCGCCATCTTCGTCTGCCACATCGCCATTCAGGTGTTCTTCATAGTGCTGCCGCCACCTTTGGATCACCTCACGCTCGTTCGTAAGAAGGTTCCCGTTTATGTCCTTACACATATCGGGCTGTGGCACGTGGCCCTTACGTGAACGGTTTAACTTCTCATAGAACTTTCGTGTGTTAATAGCGCGGTATAGTTGCTCCGTCTCTTCACGGTCTCGATCTTCCTGCTGGCGCTTTTTCCTCCGGAAAGTCGAGTTTTGTCTGTTCCGCGCCTGTTTATATCGTGCCTCGTTCGCCCTCGTGCGGTGTTGCAGCAATCTCGCCCATGCTGCATTCTTCTCTTCCACTAACTGCTCACATTCGCCGTCATACCAGTCGTTTCTCTGATCCGGGGGCACCGTGCCAAGTGCAGCGGTTGCGGTGCTACCAATGGCGGATCGAATATCTCTCCATCCATCTTCAAGAGACGCTGCCCCTAGCTGCTCTTCCGTTGGAAGTGCCACTTCCAGCTGCTGCGCGTATTCTTGGGCTAGTCTACCGTCTTGAAGCCGCCCAATGTTAAGCCGCGGCGTCCGACTTCGACGCGTGTTGTGCAGGCATACTGCAACGAGTGATTGTATTCAATATTCGCACTGCGGTAGGTGCGAACGTTCGTGATGTCGGAGAAGAATTTACCGTCGACTAGAACGTGGTCGATTTGGTTTTCCGTTTCTTGGTTAGGTGATCTCCATGTGGCCTTGTGGATATTTTTGCGGGGAAAGAAGGTGCTTCGGACTACCATTCCGCGGGAGGCTGCGAAGTTTATGCATCGTTGGCCGTTGTCATTCGATACGGTGTGCAGACTATCCGGTCCGATGACCGGTCTATACATTTCCTCCCTTCCTACCTGTGCGTTCATGTCACCGATGACGATTTTAACGTCCCGCAGTGGGCATCCATCGTATGTCTGCTCCAGCTGTGCATAGAACGCTTCTTTCTCGTCGTCGGGTCTCCCTTCGTGTGGGCAGTGCACGGTGATGATGCTATAGTTGTAGAAACGGTCTTTAATCCTCAGCTTGCACATCCTTGCGTTGATTGGCTGCCACCCAATCACGCGTTGGCGCATCTTACCCAGCACTATGAAGCCGGTTCCCAGCTCGTTGGTGGTCCCACAGCTTTGGTAGAAGGTAGCCGCTCGATGCCCGCTTTTCCACACTTTCTGTCCTGTCCAGCAAATCTCCTGCAGCGTCACGACGTCGAAGTTGCGGGGATGTAATTCATCGTAGATCATCCTGTCGCAACCTGCGAAACCTAGCGACTTGCAATTCCATGTTCCAAGCTTCCAATCGTGATCCTGTATTCGTCGCCTAGGTCTTTGCCGATTATATCGAGTCGCATTATCTCTTATATTGTTCGTAATTATTGGTTTTCCAGGCGGCTTATTGAGCCTGCGCAAACCTCCTGTCTCGTCGGAGGGCCATCGTGTCAGGGCTGTTTAGCGTCCCACCTAACACCAGGGCTTGGGCTTGTGCGCTTTGAGCGGCACACGGTCGCTTTGGTGGGACCTACTTGCGGATACATGCAGCTTTTTATAGAGGTTTAACAGGGCCCACTGTCAAACCCCACCACATCCTAGGCCCCACAACTCGCAGATGGCCTGGTGAGGGATCGTCAAGCCCTTGGACATAGTCCCTGCTGCCCACATTGAAATTGAATAATAAAGGTACTATTAAATATACGTGCTCAAAACACGATTTTAGCCACTGTGGATTGGTTCGAATTCTGATAGAACTAAATAAAAAGGGAATATGTTGTTCGTTTAATTCATACACTAATTGAATCATTTATTTGAAGAAGGAAATGGTGTATCGAAACATGAAAGTTTGCTGCTTGAATCGCTATCCGTTCATCAAATTTACGAAAATCGTTTCAGAAAACTCTTTTATTTGGCAAATGAAAGCACTCTCCCTGCTAAAGTCAACGTAAAATCCCAAGTAACATTTCGAGTTTTATGATTTACTAGAAGAGTATTTGAATCCTACAACAATAAAATCCTTGTCAAGACATTTGCTTCTTCTTAGCTTACACAGAAACCTATTACAGAGTAGTATCTGCCTAGTTGGCTCACTCTTGCAATGGGTTTGAAGGGTAAACACAAAACGGACTTCAAGATCGAAATATGAAAAAAATATGAACACGAATTCGGCACCAAAAACTTTAAGAAAGTCATTTGCAAACTACTATAAAAGAAAATTAGCACCATTTAAAACATTTTCTAAGCCACTTAATCTCGATGCCAGCTAAATTATCTGGAAATAGCTTTATTCAAACAGTCACAATTATTATTAAAATATGTTCAGTGTCAACCAAATAAATTAAAAATTGTATCTGAAACCTTAAAATACCTTAATCAAATATTCTGATGAAACGTCATTATAAAATAAAGCAGCGCTGATGTACGGTGCCTCAATTTCCGGTGCCAAATGAGATGTATTGTGTTACATGTTACGAAACCCCGATATAACTGATGCGCTTTTAGTAAACCTAGAAAATAAAGTACTACACTAGTGATTGCTTGTGACGACACTGTTTCTAACCGATAAATAAAAATTCATATTTCCGGACCACCGTCACCAAAAAAGTGAACAGTTTGAAGAGACTGCACCGAGTTTTTAATCCATTAGCCTCTTTCCAATTTGTCAATTCACGATTTTGCAAAAGCATATTTTGATTTCCAGATGATTTTTTCAGATAAAAATGTGTAAGTAATGAAGCATGCATATTGTATTGTGTGTAAGCAAGCAGCATGGGGATATTCCAAGGCTATATCTTTTCTAAGATTGATGTTTTCGATTTTTGCTACTTGTGGGAAGTGCATCCAACTATTTTTTTTTATTGAATCAGAAATGCAAAGTTCGTATTTTAAAAGACTTTTTATGCAGCAATCACAAATTCTAATTGGTCTCATGCGTAGAAAATTGTTTTGAAAGTAACTTCCATAGTTACTTTAAGGAGTATTTCATCATGACAAATAAAATAAACATCGAAGAGCTTTAATGTTATTTTCCGGAATTCCTGATGGGTTTGATCAAGGCATGCAGTGCTTTAATAAATTTCTTTTTAAAATGATATGGTATCCAGAATTAATAACCTGCTTCAAAAGTTTTTGACAACAGCTAGAAGATGGATCATAATTCATGCGTGTTAAATGCTTTTAATAGACTGACAAGCATGACTGATGTTGCAATAAAGCCTCTATAAATTACATCTAATGCCAAAGAGCTGTTTACGATACGAAGTGATTTTTCACACAGGTTTATTGCATTTATCAGTTGAGAAGTGCTTGATTTTGGCGTTATGTAAATAAAATAAACTTGATATGCATACTTTTTCGAAGAAGCAGTAGATATCTCTCTGCAAAATGATGTATTATCGCTGAATTATTGATAATTTGCGGGATGAGCCTATGTTACATCTAGGGCCAATATTACCTCCCGTTACCCTATACAATTGGTCATATGAATAAATTGGCTTGTTGAATACGATCACTTGATTATTCTATTGAGCAGACGGGTTTATTTCATCAGGTCGAATTTCCCTATCATCCGCACAACCCTTTATTGCCGAACTTGTGGTTTATTTTGATGATTGATCATATAGTTCTGTCTTGATATAGCTTTGAAACGGTGAGCTTTGATTACTAAAGAAATGCCAAAATATACACATGATCTTTCCTGTTCCCCTTGCTTTGATTTGATTCAACGTGTTACAACAATATTCCGTAATTTATTACAATAGCAGCTTAACGTGTATCATTCAAGTTCAGAGTTAATTACACACCATCAACTACCGCCTTCAGTTAGTACTATAGCCCAGAAACATTCAATGACAATTTATTTGAATAATTAATCGATTACAAAGGTTAATGTCATACGGCCTACAAGCTATACTTTATCGGGTCATTTTATAGTCGTTAAACTTATTTTTCCTTACCCAGAAATTACTCGATTTATCGACAAATCCTGTGATCTGGTACCTGCAACCCAGATGCATGTTTTTCCAGTCGACTATAGATGTAAATTCCTGAAAACACCACTTACTGAGCCATCAAACCTAATGATCACATGTTTCCTAGCATGCGGCAATGCAACTGAAGGTATGTGAAATTACGACGACAACCGTCTTAATTGACACATTTCTGTTACACGCTCTGCGACTACCATTCATATGCGAATGTTGTCTGTTGTGGAGAATTGTTTTACGACAATCATTTCCTCAACGATTTACGTAGGTACTAAGATTGAAACAGTTTACTGTCTGTACTTTGCTGAGCAGCTGTACGACCACACCGGTTGGTGTTTGGTCCATGAAGGAAGAAACGCGCGAAGTCACTTCACATGCTTCCATATTGATTACCGTCAATCACCATGCGTTCTAAACCGAACGTTTTTCGAACGATCCAACCTTCACATGCAGGCAGTAAGTAATGCCTTCGGAACTAGCAACTGTCGATCAGAGTCATATCCGCATCGCTGTTAGCATACGTAGAACATAGCATGAGAATGGAAATATGAAGCGAAGTCAGAATGACTGTTTAATGTGCACATCTATGTTATTTAATTGCACAACACAATACACTGTCTTAGTGCTGTTCGCAATCAAACTTGGCAATTTGATTTCAAATCATTCCATTTGTTGAACGTATATGAAGTGTTTGACCAATCCTATTTCAGTGGCGAAGTATGGCTGTAGCCTGGCTTGCCGGGATAATGCTAATCCGTATAGAAAAGTTTTTTTTTATAAAACTAAAACTAAAAAATAAACAAACTACAGAATTGCAAAACTTTACTAGAAATATTATAAATATTATAAGTTCTGGTCTATCCGAGAGTCAGAAGGATTTTTTTCTGCAGGCATTCTTCTAAGTCGGGCTTTGTGTATTGTATTACAAAGAATTTAGTTAAACATACCTGATGTGCATGCTATTCACTATGGTTTGCAGTTCAGAGCACCCTTCTCTTCAGAAAAAAATCAAGAAATGTGTTCAAAGATGCTGGAAGTAAATAGTCTAGCATCCATAGATCAAATAGAATGCAATGCACAGGCCGAGCAGAACGATTTCACAGAAATCTAAAATGAACTATTCAGATTGGAACCAAGAAGCAGCACGGAACAAATCGCTTCGACTTGGACAAATGCATTTTATTTCAACATAATGTTACGACTGAAAAGCCTGTCAAGCTCATTCGTTGTAATAATAGCAGAACTTGTTCCGTAAAGTGATCGTATTTTTCCTATTCTTAGTCTACTGTTGTCCATTCGCAATGTATGACTACCGATCTGCTAGCACAGTCATCTGAGTGTTCTGACCTGGTGGTGTGCTGCTCTGTAGCATTTTGCTGTAGAACTAATCGAATCCATTCATTCCAATACTGCTGTGTGGGAGTCATAAACTTACTTGCCAGGTTGTCCGAATGTTGTGAAATTTGCCGCTCAATTAAGGGTACATTTTCTATGTTACCTTGAAGGTGCTCAACAATGTTATTTAAATATAATTGCCATTTCTTCAGTCAAGCCACAATATTATGTTTACATGTACGACTAGCAAAATAATTTATCTTTGGTATTTGAACACGAGGAGTATTTTTTGGGCAGCAGCCCTATTTCCTTCCCAAACATTACGTTTAATACCCTTTCCAACCGCATTACTGGAATCATAGTTGGTAGGTACGTTATATAATACTAACCATGCAGTTTGTTCGTGATATGCTGAAAAGTAGAAAAGCAAATGAAAAATAAAAGATATAGAAACTGGAGGATGGACGGGGACTGCTCTATAAAAGATCTGGCAGCAGCAACATGCACACTCATTTCACGCATTCCTGTGAATTCCACGGAAATTATAACAGTTAACCTGTTCGATAATTGTTTTCCAGATTTTCTGTGATTTTTTTACATGTTGAACTGTCAAAAATCCGCAAAATTAGTCACCGAAGAATTCTGCTGCTAAGAAATCTGTTAAATATGAAGCATACGATTTATTTTAAGTTATAGCAACATCGAACTGCAAAACATGTTCTCATTCATTTAACCAGCGTCAGCTTGTCAAGGAACACTATTCGTTTGGTAGCCATTTCAGATTTTCTCTCTAGATTGATTTGCATGTTTTTTTTAGTCGTGAAAACAAAACCCTCGCCAAATCTCCAATCACCGTCATTCGTTGATTTCATACATACTGTAGCTGATCGTGTTCAAGGATTGTGTGCTAAACAAATGGAAAAAGAGACTATCATCACATGCTGCGGTCAATGCCAATGCTGAGCCATACCGCACGCAAAGCATCAAAATAGGTTTTGTTGCGCCGATATACGTGAAATTGATTTTCTAGTAAAAGCGGTATTATGATTGAAATCCGTTGTTTTTTTAGTTTTTTAAGTCTTTTAGTATTCCATATATGTTTTATTACAAGTTGTCCATGTTCCTGGCATTATATTATCTAAAATTGAGTGTTAGTTCTGAGCTTTTGATTGTATTAATATTAAGCTAAGTAGTTAATATAGTCTATCTAGGGAGTGTCCCATTTTTTTTGCTAGCCGGAAAAACTGGTTGTGCGTTGCGTTGCGTTGCGTTGCGTTGTAACGGAGTATTTCGTAGATTGCATACTGATAGTTGTCATGTATATTCTTTACCTTTCTTACCCCAATTGCTTATGGATTTCCATTTGGGATTCAATGGAAATCCAATTGGGGGTCCAAAATGATAAAACATGAAAGCTATCATTGCCGGCCACGCCCATCTTCTCCGTTACTAGGAAAGGGAAGGAAATGATGATATGACATCTACTTAACGAGAGGCCAGCGACTCACCGACGCCCTCATAGATGTCAAGGAATTGGATGGTGGGTAGGGTATGTGGTTTAGGAGTATCATTATAAGCAAATGATAGAAAATTTTTGGAAATACGTTGGGAGTGACTTTGCTAAGAAATTTATGTCACTCCATTATCCTTGCCGATGATTTTCCTCGGATGGGGCGAAGGTATTAGCCTTGCCCTGGCTAATAGCCTAGGTTTAAGCGCCTTTGCTCGCTCTCTGAAACGAAAAAAGAGCAAAAAGAAATTAAATTCCCCTTCCCCCCTGATATGATTTTTACCGTCGAAACACAATATATTGAAAACATTTAGTCTTTATCATAGAATATTATGAAAGTACTGGTGTAGTAACTTTGGAAATTACTCTGGAGTAGTAACACTTGCATCAACTATTACTTATAGGGTTCTGAACGTTTGAGACCCACAAGCGCTCCATTTAAGACTTTTTGGAAGAAACAACCTTACTATGTCCACGAACGAAGTACATATACGTATACTCGCAAAAGTAACTACACCAAATTCCAACACGATTCGGCAGTTAGGTATGGTGATTGGTTACTGGCGATGACTACAACGGCGAGCGAGGAGTGCGACAGACTTGAACGGATTGCCATTTTTCAGCAATGCATGTGATAATCAGGATCCCCAACCAAGAATTAAAGAAATGGTGTTCTTCAAAAATATATCATATCAAACTAATTTTGATGAATATTATTGATTAGTCTTTGAATAGCATTGTTATTTACAGTCTCATTGAAGTTTCCTCTGCATAAGTAAATAATTGTCTAAAAAAAAAAAAATGTAATAAAATTTGTTATGTATTTTACCAATTTACGCACTCTATATTTTTATTTATCGATAGAATTCACTTATTCTATCCCTAAAGTAAGTTCAAAAGGTAAGAAACCGTAGATTTTGAAGACCGATTTATCTAATCCAAATATAAATATTTTCAGCACTCTGGAACTTACGAAGTTTAGCTCAACTTGCAAATTGCGATAGAAATCAAATGACTTCATAGCCAATCACAACTGAATGGGGAGAAATTTCAATATGGTTTTACTTACCTGTATTCAGCCAACATCTTACCAAATTACAGGCTGTTCCCCGGTAATAGGACATAATGCGGTGGAGAATCCTTAGAATTGTAAACATCTTTTTGATTCCCCAATCTCTGAAACAGCCGAACGGTTTGGAATTCCTGATCCGGGAAACATCCATTTTTCTTACGCGTTCTTGAAACTGCCACTTCTCTTCCACATTACCATCATTTACTTCCGAAAAAGAATTAAAATTTTTCCATTTTCACGGTTAAAATCTAGCCGGAAAAACTGGTTGTGAAAACCAAAATTCTTATTAACGTTAAAATTACCCTTATCCAGTCATTGACAGGAAAACCAATCACGTGCTTGTACTAGGGTGACCATATGACATTTTTCAAAAGGAGGACAATTGTAGTGTAGGAGGTATGGCAAATGCTGGGTAATGCGTACCTGAAGGAATGAAACAGACCCCATTTCGCGGTCTTTAGCCTCTTTTCCAGCAACTCCTATCCCAACCTCCTCGTGGCGCTGGCCGGGGTACGAGCATTAGAGTGATTCAAATTTTGACTTTTTTGCTCCCCTATGCTTAAACGATGGCATTTGCCATTTACATAATCGTCTTAAATTTTTAGCTAATTTGAATGTAATTTGACTGAGCACAAGCAACTTGAAGCTTGTATGAAAATTACTAAGAAAACAGTAACTTTTGTGAAAAATCGTTCCTCATCATTGCCCATTAAGCTCTAAAAATGTATGAATACGTTAGCAACACAGGTAATTTAACAATGGAAAATATCGTCGTTGTTGCTAAACGATCTGCATTGGTACCGTTTGAGCTGTGTGAAGGTAGTAGCGAGATGGTTGAGTGCAGTGAGTGCGGTATGGGGGTCCTGCCCAGCGATTTGCCTATGAGTTGTTCGGGTTGTGGTTGCGCTAAAGTGTACCACTACAAGTGCACTTCCATGACCAAACCATTGGCAAAGCTGGTCACGGAGAATGTAAATGTTGTGTTCAAGTGTGATCAATGTTTATCAAGCCAGTGTTGTGGCGAGCAGAATATTCTGTTCTCGAACACACAAAGTTGGAAGAAGAGATGAAGAAGATTTCTTCACTCTCTGATTCGATCGGTGGTATTCGAGACAATATTGCTGCTCAGATAAACATCGCGTTGAAAGACGGGATGGAGCAATTGGGGAAAAAGGTACAAAATGCCTTAGACAATGCAGTCTCTGGTTTTCGGGATTTAATTGGAAATGAGTTGGAAAATATGAAAGGTTCATTTTTACAATTTGATGCGCGCAGTAAAGTAGATGCAATGAATGTAATGCAAGGTTCATCTCGTTCGACTTCGGAGTCGGCACTTAATCCCAGAGGTAAAAAGCGGAAGGTTCAGGAAGCAGACGACGCGTCTGATGATGTTTTTAATGAAAAGGTTAGTTTCGCGGATATTGTTAAGAAGAAGTGCACTGGGATGAAAAGTAATAGTAGTAATAAAACTAAGACAAAAAGTACGACCGCTAATGATGTGAAGGTTGTTCGTAAGGCTCGTCCGGTTATAGTGATAAAACCGAAAGAGTCCAACCAGAGTAGCGATGATACTCGGAAATTTTTGACCACCAAATTAGATCCAAAAACACACAAAATCAGTAACTTTAGAAACGGGAAAAACGGCTCTATTATTGCTGAGTGTGCAACAGGATATAGTATTAATGTTGTGAAAGAAGGCATTCAAAGCGAGTTGGGTGAAAATTACAATGCTGTTGTTCCCTCATCGGTGCCAAGGTTAAAAGTGATGGGCATGAGCGAGAAACTTTCCTCCGATGACTTCATTCAGATTTTAAAAGATCAGAATGAAGACATCGCTATCAATGATGTAAAAAGTAATACGGGTGTTTGAAAATCCTCGTTTCAAATACAACAAGTACAACGTTGTGATTGAAGTCGATAAAGACAGTCATAGCTGTTTGTTGACCGCGAAGAAAGTAAATATAAGGTTTGATCGGTGCCTTGTTGTTCCTGAGATTAGTATTCTTAGGTGTTTCCAATGTGGAGAATTTGGGCACATGAGCACAGATTGCAAAACGCTATCGCGTGCTCTAAGTGCAGTGGACCTCACAAGACATCTGAATGCACGTCATCTGTATTGAAATGTGTTAATTGTAATAAAATGAATCAAGAACGTAAAACGAATTTGGACGTTAAACACGGAGCATTCAGTACTGAATGCAAAGTGTATAAAAGATTAGTTGATCGCAAAAGAGCAGCTTGCATTTCAATGAATAGCAACCAAGTTCTAGTATGAATGTAAATAAATTCGATATTTTGTATTTGAACATTACAGGTCTCTCTACAAACTACGTTGCATTACGTCAGCTTGTAGAAGATAAACGTCCATTTCTAGTCTTTTTTATCTGAAACGCATATCGTTGACAGTGATTCTTTCGAACAGTACAGTATCCCGGGTTACAGTGTAGCTGCTTGTTTATCACATTCAAGACACACTGGCGGTGTTGCTATTTATGTCAAAGAATCGGTTCAATTCAAGCTTCAATTGAACGAAGTTTGTGATGGTAACTGGTTCTTAGGCATTGCAGTTGAACGTGGCATGAAGATGGGTAACTATGGAGTTTTATATCACTCTCCCAGTTCAAATGACCAGCGATTTGTTGAAATTTTGGAGAACTGGTTGGAGATGTTCATAGATCCTAGTAAATTAAATATACTCGCTGGCGATTTTAATATCAATTGGTGTGACATCCATAATTCGAATCATTTGAAACGGTTAACAGACTTTTTGATTTGAAACAAAAGGTCTTCGATTACACACGTATTTCTCAGCACAGTAGAACTTTAATTGATCATGTATATTCTAATTTCGATTCCGTTAGTACGGTAACGATTTGTGATTTGAAAATAACCGATCATGAAACTCTAGTAATTAACGTAGATGATAATAGTGATAATAATAGTGATCTTATCAAATTAAAGTGCTGGAGAAAATATTCAAAACAAGCTATCTCGGTCTTGTCGCAAGAAACGTGGATTTTCAATCAAACGTCGGTTCGTTAGATCAAAATCAGCTGTTCTTACTGACGTTTTGAAAACCTGTACCAATAATCTAATAGAACATAAATATGTATCTCTGAAAAACTCGAACAGCTGGTACAATCTGGATCTTTTACGATTCAAACGTAAAAGGGACAAATTGTACAGAAAATTTTGTAGAAGTAATAATGCTATTCATTGGAAAAGGTATCAGGTCGCGCGTAATAAATATTCGCATATGTTGAAAAAACGAGATGCGAATATATTCAGAGGAAAATTGATCAGCATCAAAACAACAGCAAAGAGTTATGGAAAATTTTGAAATCCTTGTTAAAACCTAATAGTAGCAAACCGCGATCCATAACCTTCGATGGCACATTAGAACAGTCAGAACAAGTTATTGCAGATAAATTCAATCAATATTTCGTCAACAGTGTCTCACTGATTAACCAGTCAATTGAGTTAGTTGATGAGCCTGACGAAATAAAACAGCCGATTAATTTTAATTGTAGATTTGATGGATTTCACCCAATAACATTAGAAGAACTTGGAACGGCTGGAGTCGATAATGTTAATGCCAAGGTAATACAAGACTGCTTTGATGTCATCGGACACAACTTGCTGGACCTTATAAATGAATCTTTACGAACTGGGCACGTGCCACAAGTTTGGAAGGAATCTCTAGTGATTCCGATTCAAAAAGTTGCTGGGACGATTAAAGCCGAAGAGTTTCGTCCTATCAATATGTTGCACACATTAGAGAAAATTTTGGAACTTGTAGTAAAAGGCCAGCTGCTTGAGTATTTGAATAGAAATAACTTGCTGATACCGGAACAATCGGGATATCGAGAAGGTCATTCTTGTGAAACCGCATTGAACTTGGTATTAGCTAAATGGAAGGAAAATGTAGAGCGTAAAGATACGATTGTTGCTGTGTTCTTGGATCTAAAACGCGCTTTTGAGACAATTTCTCGGCCCTTATTGTTGAGCACAATCAAGCGCTTTGGAATTTCGGGATCTGCATACAATTGGTTTGAAAGCTATTTGTCTGACAGATCTCAAAGGACTGCTTTTAATGATTCTGTTTCTAGTCCCGTGGAGAACACGCTAGGAGTGCCACAGGGAAGTGTATTAGGGCCTATTTTATTCATTATGTATATAAATGACATGCGACGAGTCTTACGATTTTGTGATATAAATCTTTTGCTGATGACACCGTGATATTCATTGCAGCTAAAAATTTAGCAGATGCCGTTTCACGCTTGAACGAGGATTTACACTCTCTAAGTAGATGGTTGAAATACAAGCAATTGAAATTGAATATTAATAAAACAAAATACATGGTAATTTCGCGAACCCGAGTAAATGAGGATGTCTCTGTTAAAATTGATGATGAGACAATTGATCGCGTCCGCGATATTAAATATCTTGGCGTGATTATTGATGACAAGCTAAAATTTGACATACATATTGACAATGTTATCAAGAAAATAGCCAAGAAATATGGAATGCTCTGTCGATTAAAACACGATTTGACTATTGGTAGCAAAATACTCTTGTATAAATCAATCATCTCTCCTCATCTGGATTTTTGCCCTTCCATCCTTTTCTTGGCTAACGAAACACAAATATCGAGATTGCAGCGCTTACAAAATAAAATAATGCGTTTGATTTTAAAATGTGATAGATTCACTTCCTCAACTTTCCTGTTGGACGCCTTACAATGGCTGTCAGTGAAGCAAAGAATAGTGTACTTGACTATGGTGTTCATTTTTAAAGTAATAAACGGTTTACTGCCTCGATATTTGTGTGATCGAATTGAAAGAGGAAGTGATATTCATAGTTATAATACTAGACACGCGGATAATGTGAGAACACCCTATTTTCTGTATGGCGCTTCACAAAACTCTTTGTTTTTAAAGGTATAAATGTTTTCAATTCGATGCCTTCACACATCAAACGTGCAGTCACGCTAACACAGTTTAAGAGACAATGTATTTCACACGTCAAAGCTGCCTTTTGAACAGCTACCCGGCAATTTTTTACCCGTTAACACATGTATCTTGACGAAGTTTTTAACAACGGATGATTTTTATGGACCATTTTTTATCATTTATTGAGGCATTAATAAGCTATGACGTTCGCCTCGATGATGATGATGGATTTTAATTTATTGACGTAGTTTATTTTTGAACCTTTCTTTGTGTAGTCTACAAAAGTTTGAGCATCGCGCGCGGATTGCAGATATGAATGATTTTGAATTTATTTAAAAACTTGCATATTTCGAACTGTTGAATCATGCTCTTGAATTAGTAGTAAGCCTTCTGGTAGATTATTTTGTACTCGCGGTTGTTCCGAAACTTTTGTTATCGACGGAGCGGTTACACAAGTTTTGATGTTTGGTTGTCGAACCTAATGATCCATGTTCAGATACATGTGAGTTTTAGATTGCGATATTGGTTTGTGAAAAGAACGCGATGTTTGGCGGAGCTTTTGAAATCTGTGCGAGAGGTTTCACAAGTTTAGCTTTTGATGAGCTCCATGTATCACTACTGTTGATTACAAAAATTCTAGGTGTAGTTCTTTAGTTCATTTTACCAATTTATTTTTGCTGTACAGTATGGAATTTTATTTTGGAATTTATATCTGTATATACAATCGGATCGTTTGTTTGCAAAACCGATTACATTGATCTTATTTAATTATCTTAAAGATAACTCGTCCAGCTCAAACCTTTGTAGGGGTATGTGGCGGGACCATCATCATCATCATCATCATCATCATCAACGATCTGATGCTGGCAACAAAAGTTATTAGGGAAATACTGAATTGTGGGAATTTCAATTTAACACGTAAAAGAATAACATCAATATCAATAATGATCACTTATGTTTTCTTCATAGCTTTGCTCACAAAAGTCAGATTGCTTCGCAACAACAACTGACTTTCAGCTTAGTATCTATTCTATGATGGCGATGCGTTTAATATATTCAAATAGATTCTCGGCTGCTCCACGAAACGATCCTTTACATAAGTGGCAATTCTCATAGTAATTTTCATACAACCTTCAAATGGCTAAGCATATGCGGTATTTCGAAAAATTCCGTTTCAGGTGGTTCGAAACGAAATTCCGCGGAATTTCGCGGAATTTGAGCATGGCGAAATCTGATTTCTTGATTTCGTTTCGTTTCGTAAAATTACAAAAATTTCGCTAGAAAAAACCAGCTTCTAACGAAATTTAACGGAATTCCGCGGAATTTCGAAAAAAATTAAACTTAAGTCATATTTAATATTATCAAAAATTTTGGCTGCGCCGCTCAACAAAATCGTAAAGTTGTTTTCGAAACTCTAGATTATACAAATTTTTCTATTAACGCTTACTACATAACCCCATTCTTAGTCGACAAATACGTATGTAGTTTTCTTCTATAAAACGTCTTCAGTGTTTCCATGATTCAAATTTAAATTTTGTGATATTTTTTTACTATTTGCACAATATGAATGCGGAATCGATCGTGTTGCTGCTGGTGATGGGATGGCAGCTAGTTCGGGAGAACACGAAGTGAAAAAAAATCTACCTCGCGTAGCAGAAATTTGTTTAACCAGTGTGCAATCGATCGTGTTGATGCTGATCACGCCAGCTAGTGTGGGAGAACGCGAAGTGATAAAACTAATGTCTGCATCGAAGAGCACAAAATTATTTAGTGCGTAATCGATCGTGTTATAGAAGCACGAAGCACATTGATCTTGCGTCGGATTGATTTGAAACACAGTTTTCGTCTTTTTGTTTTCAAAATAACTTCGTATACAATAAATATTTTGTCGCTTAACAAGGGGTTTCACATGAATTACCTTTTCAACTAACCAACGATTCCTTTCCCATAGTGCTCACGGAGCTTCATTATTTGTCATGAATTGGATACTCCAATAAGAATAACTTTTTTGTATCCCAAGAATATTATTTAATTGGTGAGCTGTGCACATTTGCTTTTTCTCGGCCAACTACGATGCAACTACGATGTGTATAGTTAATCAAGCTAATAAGCTTTTCTTTGACTATTTGCACAATATGTAAGGAACATTGCAGATTTGTGGACATTTCTAGATCTTCGCACGGAATTTGCAATAAAAAAATCCAGAACGGGTTAAAAGATCATTAAAATTGCTGAAAGGAAGTTCTTTACTTATGATTGCTTTCAGCTCATACTGACCATAACAGCTGTTCTATATGCCAAGGACACACAGACAATAGCTCAGTTTGTGGAGCTGATTATATATAAGACTATGGGTCTGTGAAATTAAATCTGAAAGATATGTATTTGTATGTATTTGTGCATTTTAGAAAGTTGCACTGGATTCTTCTAGTGAGCAAATGTATGCTATATATGTAGACGAAGAATAAGAAGGAATAAATTTTGGCTGATCTGCTCTTTTCAAATGTTGGTCTAGTAATATCAATTCTCTTTCCGCGTATACGCCTGGCAGATGAGCATTGGGTAGAGGGGACTTTAGCCCCACCTAGGATTTAATTAGCCCCCCTATAATGTTTCGAATTTTTGCATAAGTATAGTACATAGAGTTTTATACAGTTTTTTTTAATTTCGAAAAATTGTTATATCTTGCAATAATAATGCTAAACACGAAGGATTTTACGTTCCTTTGATTCTCAACCCCAGGAAGTTGGAGTAGGAACAATGAATGCATGCTGATTCAATGCTGGTTGAATAAATAATAGTAACAATCTATCAGAACAAACACAACTTCTGAAATTTTGAGAGGAAGAAGAAAATTCAAGTAAAATACTTAACGGCTTATATGGTCTTAATATTGAGACAATATAAAATTTTTAAAAGACGCAGAATGTTTAGGTTACTGATTTTTTTTTAACAAATCCTAAGTTTTTAATGGATTTTATCAGCAAGTGAGCAAGTGAATCCTTTAAGATTTTCCAGGGTGTTTTCCAGTTTCCAGTTTCCATTTTTTCCAGGGTGTTAGTCTATCAATGGAATACTTTCGGAAATATAATAGCCAAATTCGCGAAGTCGAGGCATATTCTGCTCTTCCCTCATATGGGAAAACCGATTGCTATCTGTTATAGTTTGAGTGAAACATGGCCGCCCTCCCCTCCTCTCTGTTGCTCTACTGTAAGGGGTATACCACGGTAGGCATAAGTACGTTAGGCATAAAATGACCCAAAGAACAACCCATGACATAAAGAAGATAGAATTGTGCCAAACGTCCATAATGCCTAACGTGCATTATGCATAACGTTCGTTATGCCTAACGTCCTTATTACTAACGTCGCGGATCCACTGTAAGAACCAATAAAGAACTGTTATTAGAAGTGTGAAGAATTTTGCTTCAACTTCGCAAATACAACCTATTGTATGACTCTATATAACTGAGAACAGCGACATTTTAAATTATTTCAAAATGAACAGTAAACAATTATCACAACATAGCGAGAACAGCTTCTACGTCTGTTCTCGGTGACTAACTCTATTTCTGCAGATTTGTCTAAGAAAGTGTTCTAGGAATTTTGCCATTATTTTCTGAAAATTTAGAATTGTCAGTAAACACGCTGGGCTTGAGTAGCTGACCATTAAATGAAAGAAAACAGAGTTCTTTCGGGAGGATTTCCAAAACAAAACAGATTGTTTTCTTTGTTATTTTCGAGAATCCTATATTTTGTATGTCATGAGAGCTGTCGATGAACATCATTTGTAATATTAAAGTCGTATATAGATGTGCTGAAAGAGCATCTTGATAAGCCAACAAAGCGAAAATAGTAGCTTTTCTGTGTTTTGACTGTAAAATAGGAAAATTAAAATGCAGATGAGGATACATAATTGAGTATCCCACTAAATACAAAAAAATCTATGCATTCATTTTCTAGTTTTGACTATAAAACCAAGCTGACAAGACAATATGAAGTACGCTTCAGCATAATTGCATAATTCTTAAGTGAACTAAGGTTTTAAACGAAATTTGAATCCGTATATGAAAAATCCCACAAATTCTTTATTTTCATATACTTACTGATATAAAATTGATCAGATTCGGGAGCACACGCTCCGAAGATTCTCTTCTTCTTTTTCTATGGCTCTACATTCCAACTGGAACTTGGCTTGTTTTCAAGCACTTCGAAGATTTGTTGAACGGTGAAATGAATTGTATCATCTATGCATCGACTTCAAAGCCGCATATGATACAATCGATCGATACCAGCTATGGCAGCTAATGCACGAACACGGATTTCCGGATAAACTGACACGGTTGATCAAAGCGACGATGGATCGGGTGATGTGCGTAGTTCGAGTTTCAGGGGCATTCTCGAGTCCCTTCGAAACCCGCAGAGGGTTACGGCAAGGTGATGGTCTTTCGTGTCTGCTACTCAACATCGCTTTGGAAGGGGTAATACGAAGAGCAGGGATTAACACGAGTGGTACAATTTTCAATAAGTCCGTCCAGCTATTTGGCTTCGCCGACGACATAGATATTATGGCACGTAACTTTGAGAAGATGGAGGAAGCCTACATCAGACTGAAGAGGGAAGCCAAGCGGATCGAACTAGTCATCAACACGTCGAAGACGAAGTACATGATAGGAAGAGGTTCAAGAGAAAACAATGTGAGCCACCCAAAGCGAGTTTGCATCGGTGGTGACGAAATCGAGGTGGTAGAAGAATTTGTGTACTTGGGCTCACTGGTGACTGCCGAAAATGATACCAGCAGAGAAATTCGGAGACGCATAGTGGCTGGAAATCGTACATACTTTGGACTCCGCAAGACGCTCCGATCGAATAGAGTTTGCCGCCGTACCAAACTGGCAATCTACAAAACGCTCATTAGACCGGTAGCCCTGTACGGACATGAGACCTGGACGATGCTCGTGGAGGACCAACGCGCACTTGGAGTTTTCGAAAGGAAAGAGCTGCGTACCATCTATGGTGGGGTGCAGTTGGCGGACGGTACATGGAGGAGGCGAATGAACCACGAGTTGCATCAGCTCTTGGAAGAACCATCCATCTCTCAAACCGCGAAAATCGAACGACTGCGGTGGGCCGGGCACGTAGCCAGAATGTCGGACAGTAACCCGTTGAAAATGTTTCTCGACAACAATCCGACGGGTACATGAAGGCGAGGTGCGCAGCGGGCAAGGTGGATCGATCAGGTGGAAGATGACTTGCGGACCCTCCGTAGACTGCGTGGTTGGCGACGTGTAGCCATGGACCGAGCCGAATGGAGAAGACCCTTATTTACCGCACAGGCCACTTCGGACTTAGTCTGAATAAATAAAAAAGAAATGATCTGTGAGACTTGAGAAGTTTGGCAAACAAATTCAAGAATATATAAATTGTTCTCAAGCGGCAATTTTTTTGTAGATTTGACAAAAATATTTGAAAAAAAAAAAATGTATTGAGTAGATATCATAGAGAGAGAATCAAGTCCCCCCAATTTTGAAGATTGCATGCGCTATCTAATTCTATAGCAAAAATCGTTTATGAATACGCACAGCAAGTTGGAAAATCTGCGTATTTTGGAAGAAAAAACTTTAAAAGTTCAAAGAGCATGTTCCGTGCACGGCCCACCGCACTCGTCCGATTTTCGCGGTGTGAACGATGGATGGTTCTCCCAACAGCTGATGCAACTCGTGGTTCATTCGCCTCCTCCACGTACCGTCCGCCATCTGCACCCCACCATAGATGGTACGCAGCACTTTCCTTACGAAAACTCCAAGTGCGCGTTGGTCCTCCACGAGCATCGTCCAGGTCTCGTGTCCGTAGAGGACTACCGGTCTAATGAGCGTTTTGTAGATAGTCAGTTTGGTACGGCGGCGAACTCTATTCGATCGGAGCGTCTTGCGGAGTCCAAAGTACGTACGATTTCCAGCCACTATGCGTCTCCGAATTTCTCTGCTGGTGTCATTTTCGGCAGTCACCAGTGAGCCCAAGTACACAAATTCTTCTACCACCTCGATTTCGTCACCACCGAAGCAAACTCGCTTTGGGTGGCTCACATTGTCGTCTCTTGAACCTCTTCGTATCAAGTACTTTGTCTTCGACGTGTTAATGACTAGTCCGATCCGCTTGGCTTCCCTCTTCAGTCGGATGTAGGCTTCCTCCATCTTCTCAAAGTTACGTGCCATAATATCTATGTCGTCGGCGAAGCCAAATAGCTTGACGGACTAATTGAAAATTGTACCACTCGTGTTAATCCCTGCTCTTCGTATTACCCCTTCCAAAGCGATGTTGAATAGCAGACACGAAAGACCATCACCTTGCCATAACCCTCTGCGGGTTTCTAAGGGACTCGAGAATGCCCTGAAACTCGAACTATGCACATCACCCGATCCATCGTCGCTTTGATCAACCGTGTCAGTTTATCCGGAAAACCGTGTTCGTGCATTAGCTGCCATAGCTGGTCCCGATCGATTGTATCATATGCGGCTTTGAAGTCGATGAATAGATGATGTGTGGGCACGTTGTATTAGCGGCATTTCTGCAGTACTTGGCGAATGGCGAACACCTGGTCCGTGGTGGAGCGTTCGCCCATAAAACCCGCCTGGTACTGCCCCACGAACTCCCTTGCAGTTGGTGCAAGTCGACGGCATAAAATTTGGGAGAGTACCTTGTAGGCGGCGTTCAGCAATGTGATTGCGCGATAGTTGCTACAATCTAGCTTATCGCCCTTTTTGTAGATGGGACACACGACACCTTCCATCCACTCCTGCGGCAAAACTTCCTCCTCCCAAATCTTGGTAATGACCCAGTGCAGCGCTCTAGCCAGTGCCTCACCACCGTGTTTAAATAGCTCTCCTGGTAGTTGGTCAACACAAGGGGCTTTGTTGTTCTTCAGCCGGCCGATCTCCTCCTGGATTTCCTGGAGATCCGGAGCCGGTAAAATTATGTCCTGCGCGTGTTCTCTCAGGTCCATCACCATACCGCCATCTTCGTCTGCCGAATCGCCATTCAGGTGTTCTTCGTAGTGCTGCCGCCACCTTTGGATCACCTCACGCTCGTTCGTAAGAAGGTTCCCGTTTATGTCCTTGCACATATCAGGCTGTGGCATGTGGCCCTTACGTGAACGGTTTAACTTCTCATAGAACTTTCGTGTGTTATTAGCACGGTACAGTTGCTCCGTCTCTTCACGGTCTCGATCTTCCTGCTGGCGCTTTTTCCTCCGGAAAGTCGAGTTTTGTCTGTTCCGCGCCTGTTTATATCGTGCCTCGTTTGCCCTCGTGCGGTGTTGCAGCAATCTCGCCCATGCTGCATTCTTCTCTTCCACTAACTGCTCACATTCGCCGTCATACCAGTCGTTTCTCTGATCCGGGGGCACCGTGCCAAGTGCAGCGGTTGCGGTGCTACCAATGGCGGATCGAATATCTCTCCAGCCATCTTCAAGAGACGCTGCGCCTAGCTGCTCTTCCGTTGGAAGTGCCACTTCCAGCTGCTGCGCGTATTCTTGGGCTAGTCTACTGTCTTGTAGCCGCCCAAAATTAAGCCGCGGCGTCCGACTTCGACACGTGTTGTACACCGTCGAGAGTTTTGAGCGCAGGCATACTGCAACGAGGTATTGGTCGGATACAATATTCGCACTGCGGTAAGTGCGGACGTTCGTGATGTCGGAGAAGAATTTACCGTCGATAATAACGTGGTTGATACGGTTTTCCGTTTTTTGGTTAGGTGGTCTCCATGTGGCCTTGTGGATATTTTTGCGGGGAAAGAAGGTGCTTCGGACTACCATTCCGCGGGAGGCTGCGAAGTTTATGCATCGTTGGCCGTTGTCATTCGATACGGTGTGCAGACTATCCGGTCCAATGACCGGTCTATACATTTCCTCCCTTCCTACCTGTGCGTTCATGTCACCGATGACGATTTTGACGTCCCGCAGTGGGCATCCATCGTATGTCTGCTCCAGCTGTGCATAGAACGCTTCTTTCTCGTTGATGATGCTATAGTTGAAGAAACGGCCTTTAATCCTCAGCTTGCACATTCTTGCGTTGATTGGCTGCCACCCAATCACGCGTTGGCGCATCTTACCCAGCACTATGAAGCCGGTTTCCTGCTCGTTGGTGGTGCCACAGCTTTGGTAGACGGTAGCCGCTCGATGCCCGCTTTTCCACACTTTCTGTCCTGTCCAGCAAATCTCCTGCAGCGTCACGACGTCGAAGTTGCGGGGATGTAATTCATCGTAGATCATCCTGTCGCAACCTGCGAAACCTAGCGACTTGCAATTCCATGTTCCAAGCTTCCAATCGTGATCCTGTATTCGTCGCCTAGGTCTTTACCGATTATATCGAGTCGCATTATCTCTTATATTGTTCGTAATGATTGGTTTTCCAGGCGGCTTATTGGGCCTGCGCAAACCTCCTGTCTCATCGGAGGGCCGTCGTGCCAGGGCTGTTTAGCGTCCCACCTAACACCAGGACTTGGGTTTGTGCGCTTTGAGCGGCACACGGTCGCTTTGGTGAGGCCTACTTGCGGATGCATGCAGCTTTTTATAGAGGTTTAACAGGGCCCACTGTCAAACCCCACTACATCCGTGGCAAGCCCCACAACTCGCAGATGGCCTGGGGAGGGATCGTCAAGCCCTTGGACATAGTCCCTGCTGCCTCTCACAGATCAAGTCTCCTCATATTGTGACAACAACTCAAAATCCTATTATCCTGAAATTGTGGTGGAATGTTGGTATTTTTATCAGTGAAGATCATTTAGCATATTTACGGCTTGTGCTGTGAGAAAATGATGGCATTTTGTCAATATTAGGAGAAGTTGTTCAAATTTTGCGTGGTCACTAAAAAAAACATTATTAGGATGCACAAAACACAGTAAATAATAGGTTAAGTAAATAAGGTTGTCAATCAAAAAAATATACTCAAATATAGTAGAGGATCTATAATAAAATACGCTATAACAATACTACACAGTTAAAAATTCTGAAAATTAAACGCCATGGAAATATTTAACTGCTTATTTTCGTGTTCTATAGTCTCTAGTTTTAAATTCAACTTTTTCTTGCATACAATATTGAATACAATCTTCATAGTAACGGTGATCTGTAATTTTAAAAAGTGATGGAAAAATGGGTCGAATCGAACGGAGTCTTTTCGTTACATCATATATGCTGTAACATTTTTTATTGTGTACTATAATTCTCGGGTCTGAGGGTGGCTGGGTTCGATTCCCGGTGCCGGTCTAGGCAATTTTCGGATTGGAAATTATCTCTACTTCCCTGGGCATAAAAGTATCATCGTGTTAGCCTCATGATATACGAATGCAAAAATGGTAACTTGGCTTAGAAACCTCGCAGTTAATAACTGTGGAAGTGCTTAATGAACACTAAGCTGCGAGGCGGCTCTGTCCCAGTGTGGGGATGTAATGCCAATAAGAAGAAGAAGTACTATAGTTCTCGGTAAAACAGCGGAGAATTAAGTCGCCCTAGGGGTTAAGTCTCCTAAGGAATCAACTCTTCCCGCCTTCCCCCACTGTATAAAGTTTGAGCTTTAAAACAAAATCGGAATCGGCAGGTCTTCTGCTTGCATGACTGTATACCAATTTATAAATTGAGACGTAAAACACCTTCAATTAACTATTGGAGAATGGCGAGTTAAACAGCTGGCGAAGTTTCAGAGCGATCATTTTTTTAAGATCCGTAATATTATCTCCATCATAATCAAAGCATCATCCAATGGATACATAAAATTTAATTAAAAAAAAATCTTTCAATAGTTTCAAAATAGTTGAAAATAGTGACTTTTTGCGAGAAAAAGTGACTTTAGTGACTTGAGGTCGAAAAAAGAGACTTTTCAGTGACTTGCTCGAAAAAAGTGACCAAGTCACTAAAAAGTGACCCGCTACCAGGCCTGCAACAGGGTTCTGACAAACGTAGAACGAGATGAAACGAAAAGTTCTGTGATCGGTTTTCCAACTTATATTTTGCCTTCTAAAAGATAACTGTTCTCAGCGTCACAGCCCCAAAAGATTATAATGCCATACTTTGCCGGTTTTGTTGGCATGTATTGTCGATAATTGCACCGACCTCAAGTCGCCACCAATTGCTAATCAATATGGTGAGATACCGAGTTGGTCTAAACACCTCCTGCAGGTTAACTTGGAGCATACCCAACACATTTCGAAGTGGCGCTGAATTGTCTTCCGCAAGACACTCTTTTCGAGTGTGAAAATCATCAAATCGTAAAAATCGGAGTATTTGCTGAAAACGTTCAAGTGACATTGCTGCTCTAAATATTTGTCGACTATTGGTCTATTTTCCACAAATCGGAGAGTTCCTCATCTCAAGATTTACAAGTTCCTGCAAAAAGCAACAAACCAAGAAAGGCATAGGTTTCTTCGACTGTTAAATCTTTCCATTTGCTGTATTAGTATTATTAGATTGTCGGGATTAGTATTGTAAAAATGATGTGCTTTCTTATTTATTTCACGGACGATAATCAGCTCAATCTTGTCATCCAATATCAGCTTGCAAGCATCTTCTGGATTGACCATATCCCGTTATACCTTACCAGGTATTCCGTGTTTTTCGAGAAATATTGGATCTTTTGGAAGTGCTGGTGAAGGATTGTGACCGTTTTCTTCGAGGTAAATACTTTGTGCGACAACGCCATCGCCTTCGCTGCCAGAGCTCTCGCTATCCGTTCTTCTGTCTTCATCTGACAACAAACCTTCTTCTATATCCATATCGGAAAACTCGTAATCAATATTATCTTCTTCTGAATAATCCATTTTCTCATCAAATTAACCAATGAATGTGATGAAAGAGAAATCAATTGTTTACAGAGCACTCACTTCATTGGCAATAACCTGTTGAAAACACGTTTGAAGGAGATGAATAGAAACTACACATCACGCTACTTCCGTAGATTATAGATTACACCTGAGACGAGACCTGCAAAGAGGAAAAAATGTAACTTCAGCTGCTGCCAGTCAACTGCTGTCACGAACTGTCAGGTGCAACCAGCAGCTTTTTGAGTGAAAGTATTGGTATCCCAAATAAAATATTCCACATCATTTTTGTTTTACCAAGACTTTTTTACTTTAACGAGTATTCCAAACCTTCCGTTTAGCTTGTTAATAATCAGTAATAAAGCTGTGTTTTGTTCCCGGTATAAAAATCCTTATGAAAATGAATTAACTATTTCGTAAATTGGATACACTTTTATTGTGCTCAGAAGGGTCCACCTGGGGCTTAGGTGAAACAGTCAAGTAAACAGTTGAAACTCGATGGTCAACTGTGATGAAAAGAAGAACAAGTGTCAAAACAAGAGAAAAGAAGCAGCGTCTTTGCAGGTCTCGTCTCAGGATTACACTAGAATGGGATTTTACACGGTTTAACACAAGCGGATTTTTTTCTACTTGGATTTTTAGTACGGATGTCGTAATTTATGCAACAGGAATCACCCGCCTAAAACTGTTTCTAGTGTTCTTGCTTTGTTTACAAACGCACTTCAGCAGTAAAACCAGGGATGCCAGGTGATATTTTCAAATGTCTTCACAGTCGAGTAAAAACAACCGTGTGGCAAGAGCGTAGCGAACATCCTTGACAATGCATGCCAGCATACATTTTGAAAAGTGCTGCACACAGAGCCTAAAATATTCATCTTCATGAAGCAACTTCGGTCCGAATTTTGACAAACATCGCATGAATATTCAAAACATAGAATGACATAGTCAGACGACTACTCCACGAACTCATTCATTCGACTGTCACTGAATGTGTTTACTATGTGCAGAAAAAAACATAATTATCATTGTTTATGTTGATGTTTACCGCTGAAAGTGCCTCGCAGATGAAAATCGGATTCAGTCCTGTGTGATAAATCACTTTACTCATTTGAAACGTGTTCAGATTTCAGATAATTTATCAATTTGTAGAATGTGCATAAATATTCAATGACAAATATTCAACTGAATATTGACTGTCCAGAGCCGACTATGAATGTGTCGTAAGTGAACTGACAAATGAAGAATTATGGACTTCACTAAAAATTTTCGATTATTTTACACTCTGGCTGCACATAAATCGCGTGTTTACAAGCAACTACAGTCGGGATTCGCTGGTTGGGATTTTAATACTTGGGCCACTTCTTAGTTGGGCCTCCGCTGGTTGGGTCATGGCCAGTGGTGGAAATTTGTGAACCTTACTCACAAAACAAGAAGTAGGCAATGCAAAAGACACGCGGACATTTTTTTTGCCTTTTTCTTGCCTACTTACTACTCACAGAAAAACCAGAAAAACGAACCGTGAAAAATGTTCGTGAAGCTTCGCGAGTCATTCAGGTTATTAGCTAAAAGTCATAAAACAACATCCGAACTTATTTCTCACTGATGTTCGAGCAAGAACACAATTGTTTATTGTTGTTGTGCTTATGTCAAGTCAAATCTATCCATTGTAATGTCGTTTTCGGTTTTAAACCTGGGTCAGGTCCGACCTCGACTCTGAATAACCGAACGAAAAATGAATCGGGATCGAGTCAGTATGATGGTGTTAGTGAGAACTCAAGCCCTATCATCTGTTTTGTTTTCATTTCGCACTTTTATCAGCTGGCAGAAATATAAATATTTTATCAGATTTTATACATATTTTATCTTTTTAATATTGTTATTAGTGTTATTATGTTTCTTATTATATAAGATAAATGGGGAAGTCAGATTTTTCTTTTGGTCATTGTTTATTTTAAAAATGACAATTAATCCATCATTAATTTTATGTGATTATAAGCTTGTGATGAATGGCGATGGCAATGTGGATTGCCGTGAAGGAATTTTGGCGCTCTGGAACATTTCCGGTAATTATGCCAATCCGTGTTTTCCGATAAACTTTTATAGTGGTTCTATGTGGCGTTCTGGGTAACAGTGATCGTGTTACATTTGAATTATCAATTATGCCATTCAAATGGAAAAGAACAAGAAAATTTGGAAACGCTTTCTAAAAAATCCAATGGAAAATTTATTGAGATTTGGGTCCTTTTATTTTAAAACAAAGAATTAAACCGCACAAGAGTTGACTAGCATTTTCGTATTTTCCTCCCTAGAGGGGACCCTTTGGGATAAACCGCAATTTCGCCAAAACTGCGAAAACCAAATATACAAGAAAGGCAAATAATTTTTCTCTACATAATTTTCCACTACATGACAGGAGATTCAACATAATAAATATCAACGGGGTAAAATATGTCTTTGTTGATTTTTTAACGAATTACAACTAAAAATCCTTCTTCCACTCTGAAATTATGCTCAATTTGTATAAAACTGTTGCTAAATTTACATTTCATTTTATTTTCTGGCCAAGTATCATCTGAAGTGTTACTAGGTAGCAAATAAGAGGGTATAGGCAAGGTGAATAATTAATAATACTATTGTAAATAATCAGAAAAACGTATCATTTGTTGATGGCAATATAGTAATCACTGCCTTATAAAGGGTTAATATCAGGGTTAATACATTATGTTTATATTCTTCAAATTCGTAACCTTAAACAAATTATTCACAGAACTGCAATAACGAAAAAATAATGGTATGAACATTTTGGTATAAATAATACTCCGATACTCCGGCACGCTATTTTCCCATTGAGAGAGTAATTATAAAGCATATCATCGAATACACACTTATTCTCGACTCTCTTGTTCGGTAAATTTTTTTACGGATTTACACCGTAAAGCATAAAAATTACCGAGAAAATCAGCAATTTCATTGGAAATTACTGACTTCCTGTAATTGTTTTCAAAAACTCAGTACTAATATATATATATATTGTAATTTTTAGTACTGAGTTTTCGGTAATGCTTGATGTTTACCGGCATTGCGCCATAAGTCAGTAAAAATAATTACTGAGTTTTCAGCATACACCATATTTACCAAGATATTTACTGAGTTTTCTTCAGACAAGAATGACAACTTATGTCAAATCACTTTCCTCGGATTTTCAAGTTTATCACGACGACATCATGGCTTATATTTTATCCTACGCTTCTGGATCAAACAAATTCATTCAATTCGGGCTTTTTTGCTCTTCATTGCTTGCTAACGAAGCCGGAAAAGTTATGTGTCTGCGGAACCTGACAAAAAAGCATACTGGAAAATTGGCTCGGAGATCTGTTTGAGTGGAGTTTTTCGTTATTCCAGGACTCCAGATTGGGGCCCAGAACTTAGAATTAACTTGTCCATAACATGAATGGCTCAGTGACAAAACTGATAAGTGCTGGGAACAACTTTTTTGTAAACATGATAGAAACCGAGATAGAAACAGCATTTCTTAACAAAATGTTCGTAAAAATCGAGCAATTTCGAATTGATTTTTTTGTAAACTATTGAAAACAAATTGGAATGCAACTGTTCAGTGTCATGCATAAAAAAAAACATTAATATCGACTTTTGAAAAAAGTATTTCTTTCATTTTGGATCATAATTTTCAAAATATTTTTTACTGGAAAACTCAGCAAATAAAAAGTAAACAAAAAATTTACCGAACAATTCAGTAATAACAAGTACTGATTCGATCGGTACTTTTTGACAATTCAGGAGCATTTTGTATTACCGAGATTTCAGTAACTGAACTAATTACTGACTTTAGTCAGCTGTTCAAAAAGTCAGTAAAATTTTACCGAGTTCGGTAATTGAAAGTTACTGTGTACACAACGTAATAGTGAATAAATAGCAGCTACAGCTACCTTCTCGTCACTGCATTTATCAATCACATTTTCAACAACATTTTTAACCCTCATTTTGTTTATAACGGAGCTACCGTCTGAAGTAATCAGCAAAAAATATGTCGGCATCTGAATCCATTTCACCATCAAACAAACTTGAAGACAACACACAATTAAAATAATCTATTTTTACGTGGAATACAGCAACAAAATTGATAAATTTAACAAATGAAACAAAAACGATTAAAAGTCAAATACCCATCCGCACCCTTCCATGTTTTCATTTTCCTTTAGCGTAAACATAAACACCTGTTTGACAGTTTGTGTTCGAATGTATTGGTGAACCTAGGTTCGATCGCGATAAATCGGCAGAGCGAACCTCATTCTTTTTGGGTCGGATCTGGTGCGGATCGCGATCCAACCTGAACGAATAACCGAACGCTTTGACAGCTGTTAGAGCGGATCCGGTGCAGAACTAGGTTCGACCCAGCAATAACCGAAAACGACATAAGTATTAGGTTCTGCAGCATGACGTCACGAATGAATTCGATCCTCGTCAAATGAACTTTTTTGACAGTTCAGTAGTACTTTGCACTGACTCCGACGAGGACTCCGACAAGGTTCGAGTTCGTGATTGGTTGGCTGCCCCCGAGTCTAACGCGAAGTACTACTAATCTGTCATCAGTTCGAGGTTAGATACAGACGCTGCAGAACCTAATTCGAAGTAATCACAAAAATTCGTGACCGTGTTTTTACGCCCGAACAAAATACATCCCAGCTTTTTGTTTTTGTTCTGCCCGTACTCGCGAACAAAGCAAGCGCCAGAAAAATGCAGGCAGTAGGTTCGCGCGAGTATGGCATTTTTGGAAGGCCCAATAACACTCTTTTCTCACTCGTGAAGCGAGTATTTCCACCACTGGTCATGGCCCAACTAAAATGCAACCGTACGTCAAAACTCAATGTAAACACGGAAAACGGGATTGGGTGTCACTGGACATCATTTGTGATGTTCAAGTCGAAATACACGTGTTCAAATGGCTGTCAGTTGGCCCAACTAAAAAACCGAATTCGTTAGTTGGGTCGAGGTCGTGGCCCAACCAGCGAATCGCGACTGTATAATTTAATCAAAATAATGTTTGCTACATACTTCTACTTGCTCAAAAATAATACCAATATTATGAGCATGTAGAGATAATCCAAAAAAGCTCTCTGATATTTCTCGGTTTGCATATCCGGACCTTTTCAACTGTGCATCTCACCATAGTATATATTTACAAAGTAAATAATTTTTGTTTGACCAAGAGCGGTAGAACAAGCATTAAGGCTGTGAACCATTCCAGCGATTCGTTTAGCTTTTAGTTAAAAGTTAAAACAGACGTCTCATTCAACACATGTTCCATCGTTCACCTTTTTAACGGTGGATTTAATTTTTTGTAGGTGATCAATCGGCCACTGATGGCGCTTCCATCGATTTCGCTTGTGTTTGACGTTTATGCACTACCGCCATCTGGTTCCTGCTTGTCCAAACACAGTGAATTTAGAATGAATGAATTATTGGCAGTGGCTGATTTTCTACTCGCCGCTACCACATCCAGGCGCTATAGTATATGCGTAAAATAGCCAGCAGGAGTTATCCGCCAGAAATTTGTATGGCGAAAGACATCTAATGCGGGTTTTCTCAAAATTAGGAACTTTTCATTAAAAACTATTTGGTACCGGTTATGTAGAAAGGTGTCCGCTACTACGCCTACCAAATATTTTTTCGATGAAGGTGCTTAATTTTGAGAAATCGAACCTTAGATGCCTTTCGCCATACTGATTTCAGAAAGTTAACTCCTAGTGTGCCGCTGTAAGCACGCTCAAAGCAGGCGATTCATTATTGGCAGTGGCTGATTTTCTACTCGCCGCAGCCACATCCAGGCGCTATAGTATATGTACAAAATAGCCAGCAAGAGTTAACCGCCAGAAATTTGTATGGCGAAAGACATCTAACGCTGGTTTTCTCAAAATTAGGAACTTTTCATGAAAAACTATTTGGTATCGGTTATGGGGGATGGTGTCCGCTACTACGCCTACCAAATATTTTTTCGATTAAAGTGCTTAATTTTGAGAAATCGAACCTTAGATGCCTTTCGCCATACTGATTTCAGAAAGTTAACTCCTAGTGTGCCGCTGTAAGCACGCTCAAAGCAGTCGATTCATTGGGCAATAATGATTCCGTCTTTCTTATGCTAGTATGGCGTGCCGGGAGGGTGAGTAAAATGTTTTCAAATGTCTACAATATTGAAATTATGATTATAACTTTCAAAATCCAAAAGGCTTGTAAATTCAATCATCTCCTTGTTTAATGTATGTGGATACGTATTTTTTAAATTTTTACGAGAAAGTGTAACGACTTTCTCCTGGTTTTTCTACTGAGTCTTATTAAAAAAATAATTAAAATTCCAATGAATTTTAAACTGAATTGTCACGTGGAATTCTTAGGAGACTCTTTAAAAGAATTTACCGTGGAATTTCTGAAGGAACTTCCACAGGATTTACTTAAGGAACTCCCGGAGGAATTTCTGGAGAAACTTTTGGATAGATTCCAGATGGAACTTTCGAAGGAATTCCCGTAGGAATTTTAGGTGGAACTCCTGAAGGAATTTCAGGAAGAATTCTTGGAGGAACTTCAGAATTAATTCCGGAGGGATTTCTGCAGGAATTGCTGAAGGATTTTCATGAGCAATTACTAAAGTGATTTCCGGAGGAGTTCTTAAAAAACATCCGGGGACATTATTAAAGAATCTTTTGGCAACTTTCTGTGAGAATCTTCAAGAAGAATTTCTGAAGAAACTTCCGAAGGGATTCTTGTCGGAATTTACGGACAAATACCTGGAGGAACTTTTGGAGGGATCCCTGGAGCTTCAGGAGGATTTCCAGGAAGAACTGCTGGAGGAATTCGTGATGGAACTACCGTGGGGATTTTTGGAGGAACTTCCCCCCATTCTGAGGCGACAACGTACGTATTAAGTTTCTTTTTCTATGAAACGTTTTCAGTAATTTGTTAGAACTATCTAACAGGAAACGAAAAGTATATTTAACTCTTCTATCCTATTTGTGTAAATGTAATCAGACATGAATCAGATCAGTATAACTTTGTCAAAGAAGCAAAGCCGTGGCGTGGATTCCAAGGGCCCTTGTGAAGTCTTTTTTTAACGCCTCTTTCTTATTAAAAACCGATTTCTTCACCTCCGCTTAGGTCTCAAACTATGTTTAGGCATATGGTTAAGTATCGTTTAAGAGTTGAGATGCCTTAAGGGTTAAATTGACTGTAAGCACGTGACCGGCATCATTGTTGGTCATGAATTGGAAACTCCGAAGCAAATACATACAATGAGAATACATTTTTTATCCAAATTAGATTATACAATTAGTAAGCTGTACATTCTTGCTGTTTCTCGGCCAATCAATCATGAGAATCATAATCATAAGAATTACGATGTGTACAGATAATCAAGCTAAGCTCTTCTTTGACTATTTGCACAATATGTACGTGACATTGGAGAGTCTTGGGCATTTCTATATCTTTGGAGAGTAAATCCTATATTTCGTTTCGTTTCGAATCAACATAAACATTTTAAGTTTCGTTTCGTTTCGTTTCGTTAGGAAAAAAAAGCGTGTTATCACATACCCTTACATGGAGGAACTTAGGGAGGGATTCATGGAGGAGCTTACGGAGGGATTCAAGGAGGAAATTACGGAGGATCTCCTAGAAGATCTTCCGAAGGAATTCCTGAAAGAATTTTTTGAGAAATATCCGAAGATTTCCTGGAGGAACTTCAGGAGAAATTTCACAAAGAATTCCAGACGGATTTTCTGGAGAAATTCTTAGAGGGATTCCCTGATAAAATCCTGGAAAAGTGTCCAAAGATATTTCTACAAAAATCAGCAAATTACGTGGTCTTAGTCTTTTTAGCACTCTTTTTAAGCACTCCGGATCCAAAGTCAGAATCGGATAATTGTACGAGACGAGACAGCCTTGGGCTGAAAGTCTCGCTAATAAAGGCAAAAAAGAACCGGTTAGCTGATTGCTTTCTTTCGTTTGAAAAAAAAACACTTTATCAAAATGATTAAGATTTTTTCCAATTTCAATATGGCATCAGCTAGCTATATTGTTTAACAGTTGCGTGAGGTAGAAACACCCATGAAAATCGTTATAGCTAAGGCATAAAAACAGTCTATGTTTAGCTAGGGCATATTGCCCCTCCTTCCCCTTTATCTAACTACGCGCGTTTAAAACGTTTACCCTGCTCTGAGTTGTATTGGGAACAAAACAACATCCTGAACAAAATTTCATTTGGCTCAGCTGTGCAGATCGCGATATGAACACACAAGACTATTCTCATTTTTTTCGTTTACCCGCTCTCTATTCGCTTTTGATTCTATTGACTCTCTGTACTGTGTCGAAAATTCTCCTTATTTTGCATGGAAAATTCTTTTGAATTTTCATTGAAAATTGTTTTTAAAATCCACGGTAAATTCCGGTTCTAGCCCAACGGTTGAAGAGATTAAATCAATCAAAGTGGAACTCAGTCTGTTTTTGCCGTTTGAAATAAATACATCGAAAACGCCGGAGCAGCCAGCGAAAATTTAAATGAATGCTGCCATCGGGAAGTTTTGAAGCAGCACACAACTCATTGTGTGATTTCATCAACAGAGTACAATTGGCCCAATGATGTATGTAAATAATAATTAATACTAATGACATGAACGCACATAGTCAAGAAAATATAACATAGAAGGTGAGATTAGCTTTCTAGTCCCGAGAAAACTATTCAATTGGTGAGCTGTGCATTATTTGTTGTTTCTCGGCCAATCACGACTAGCAACTACGATGAGTACAGTCAATCAAGCTAAGTTAAGCTAAGCTGGACACTCTGAAACAATTTGTCAAATACATTTTGATTGTAAGTACTGAAGATTTCCAGCTAGAGCAATATTTCATATATACTAGAATATTGCGAGCACACTGACGCCACCTATTTGTAAAATTTCTTATTACATTCTTCATCAAAAGACCGTCTATTCCCACCTGATGAACTTTGCAAAGAGATCATCTTTATAAACTCCAAGTTCTTGCGATAGCAATATTTACAGTATAGAATACTCCTTAAATTTGTTTTCCACATTTGATCATCTGATAAAGAGACAAAATCTGATATTGAGCCAGAACGTTTGAAGTCACATAGAATAAGAGTCGAAATAGTGCAAACGTATAAATTAAATTGTCGTCACGATCGCTGCGAAATGGAGAGAGAAAAATCCTACTAACATGCAATATAGACCATTGACAAACACTTAGCACCCCCGCTGGAAGGATGATTGGTCACGATCGTAGCAGTTTTATTGCGACGATCCGCGTGCATCGTCAAAGCGTAGACTGCTTGATTGACTGCAGAACTAAAGTTTAGCCACTTAGTAGAAGGAACGCTATTTATTTTGGATCTGAATTAAACAAAGATGTAGTGCAGGAGATGCATCGACCATCAGATGTTGTGAAAATCTGCAAAGTAATTTCACTGAAACTAGTCGTTCGTGTGGTTATGGGAGATTTTGTCGTCCGAGTGACGGTTTGGATGGAACGTCGGACGGGACTGAAATCGAATCGTGAAGTTTGTATCTGACTTGTCACTCAGCTGCCGTAATAGAGATGTAATTTGTATTCGGTTTATTCGGCACACTGTCGTTTTTATTGCAAGGTTTAGTCGTGGAAAATGGGAACAACAAGAAAGGAAGTTGCGCGATTTATGTCCAAAGATAATTCATTGCCATTCTGTAGGCAATATGAAACAATTCACGATCTTGTCGATCAGACTTCTTCGGGTAAACTTCGGGTAAACGATGACTTAAATAAATGTATTTTTCTTCTTTGTTAGCATTTATTTATTAATTTATTATTTATTTATCAAGTCAATGGAAGTCTCATTGAATTGAAAAATTCATTTTGTTCTCTCCCAAGTGGGCATAATATCTCCACATCTTTTTGATGTATCAATCAACAGATTACAGTTATATTATCCAAATGATACAAATCAGCTTAAATCTACATTCTACAGCTACTACTGATAATTATTGAGATGGTAGAAAACGTTTTTACGAAGAGTGTTACGGTATGAATGAAAATCGAAATCAAACTAGAGCAATTATTTAATACACTGCAAATGCTTTTCTTTTTCTTTTTGCCTTTCTCGTACAACAAAGTTGTACCGAAAGGTTTCGGAGACCCATGATATTATACCCATCGACTCAGTTCGTCGAGCTGAACAAATATCTGTCTGTCCGTGTGTGTGCGTATGTGTGTATGTATGTGAGTGTGCACACGAAAACCGAAAAACATTAGCCACTTTTTCATATAGTAATTCTTAACCGATTTTCTAGCAACAAGTTGCTTTCGACGAGGGACAAACCCTAGTTGATCAATATTGAATATAATCACTATCGATCATTGCGTTCAAAAGTTATGAAGAAAATGGTGTGTTGAACGTTGATTCGCCATATGGCGTTTGCAAGAGCCGTAATGTAGGTAATTGTTTATGATGTGTATTACACTAAGGCAAAGCCAAGGGATTGAATCAACGTGTTGTTCGTGTGCTCACGTTTTCGCGCAATGCGTGACCACATGCTTGCCACATGTGGACTGGACACTACCCCGGACAACCTAGTTCGGAGGATGTGTAAAGCTGAAGTTGGCTGGAACGCCATTTTATCGGCTATCGCCCAAATCGTCTCGGAGCTACACAGAAGGTGGCGCGTGGACTCAAGGATGGCTAGTTCATGCGCAAATAAGAGGTGGTCCAAGGGATCGGAGTCGGCTTCATGGGTCATACCGGTGGTCATGCTCTGTGGTCGATAAGAAAGGTCAAACATAGCACTATAGGAAGTTGGATTTAACTTTTTCCATCAATTTACATATATTGCATTCATTAATATACATCGCAGGCAAAAAAATATATTTTTTTTTAAATTCGCGGTTTTCTTCTCAATGAGGGGCCCCTATTTGGGGGCCCTCCTTAGCCGTGCGGTAAGACGCGCGGCTACAAAGCAAGACCATGCTGAGGGTGGCTGGGTTCGATTCCCGGTCCCGGTCTAGGCAATTTTCGGATTGGAAATTGTCTAGACTTCCCTGGGCATAAAAGTATCATCATGATAGCCTCATGATATACGAATGCAAAAATGACTTGGCTTAGAAACCTCGCAGTTAATAACTGTGGAAGTGCTTAGTGAACACTAAGCTGCGGGGCGGCTCTGTCCCAGTGTGGGGATGTAATGCCAATAAGAAGAAGAAGAAGAGGGGCCCCTAAGAACATAAATGATAATTAGTCAACAACTTCGGAAGACAATGTCTGAAAGGTCCAAACAAGGTCCAAATGACAAACAAAAAGACTGAATTCCCCGTCGAATGAAATTTGTTGCGAGTAAATCGGTCAACGCTTAGTTGCAAAAAGTGCATATACAATGGTTAGATGCGCCTAAAAAAACAAATAAATAATGAAACTTATTATTACATTAAATTATGACTGAATAATTCGAAGAAAATGCATAAGAACAGCATAAAGATAAGTGTGTTGATATGTTTGTTGATAAACTCAGTGGTATTGAACGATTTGTCAATAAAAAGAGGGTGCCCATAACCGAACCAATAAAGGTGCTCACAACTGAAATTAGCAGCGTTTTAGAAAAGTGATAAAATGGTGATAAATTTTCGAGCTGAAATTTTGATGGCAATCGTTATTGAACCACAAAATAGACTAAATTTACCGTATGGATACGCATTAGCACTCACTTTTTCATTTCAATCACACTATTTTATGACCCTTTGAAAAAGGTCAAACAAAATTTTCGACTAAAATGAAAACTCCCCCTAAAAAATTAGAAATTTCCCATAAACAATTAGGAAATTACCAATAAAGAAATCAGGGTAAGAGCAATAGATAAATATAAAATTGCCACATATAAAACAAAATTTCCATAAACAATTAGGAATTCCCACAAAACAAAAATAAATAAGCACCTTTAAAAGCAAAAATTGCAATTATAGAAGAAGAATTTTCCATAAAAAAAATCAAAATGTTCCACGAAAAAATACAAAATTTACATAAATAATTCAATATTAGAAATAAATTTTGTGGAAAATTTTGTAATTGTTTATTGCTAATATTGATTTATTTATGGAAATTTTGTATATCTTTCGTGGAACATTTTGATTTCTTTATGGAAAATTCTTCTTTTATAATTGATATTTTTGCTTTTAAAAGTGCTTATTTATAAAACTGAGTGCGTGTTGGCTCTTGTTTCGGACGGCAGAACGATCGCGATAGTTTGCCGAAATTTTGTGTTTTGCATTGCGCGGCCGGTAATAAAGTTAATTAGTTCAGTGCGTGTTGGCTCTTGTTTCGAACGGCAGAACGATCGCGCGATTTGCCGAAATTTTGTGTTTTGTTTTGTTTTTCCTTAGGACGGTTCGTAAGTAAATTGATGAATATATTTTATTATTTTTACAGCATATACTCTATGACAAACGCTCTATATTGTCGAATAGAGCTCCCTATTATTCACCTTTCCCACTAACACAAATTTTCCTTCCCGAGACATCTATGAAGGTAGTATGGGTTCCCTGCATCTTCACTAGTAGATGTTGAACTAACATTCCTTCCCTTCCTTCCGTGATTGTAAGGACGTGGCCAGGTATACAACTGCTAATGTATAGGAAAAGGTACTAATCTCAAGTACCAATTTGCGACAATATACAGTAGATTGCTCAGTTCAAGCTCTGTCTGGTGGGGGGGCGGGTGTCGCGGGAGAGGGTTCTCTTCATCGACTTCCTCTCATTTGAATGGAGGTGACGGGCAGGGAATTTCTTTGCGGTTTATCACCTCAGAATGCAAGTTCGCATTGTTTTCTTTCATTCTGAGGTGATAAACCACAGAGAGATCTGCTTCTTGTCACTTTTGTTTAGGGGAGGGGAGGTCGACGGGGAGAGTCCTCTCTTGCGACATTCGCCCTTATTCCAGATGGAGCTTGAATTGAGCATTGTATAGCCACCCACGATTTGTACAATCACATATGCTATGCTATGCTATGCTATGTTAAAAGTGCTTATTTATAAAACTCTTAATTGTTTATGGAAATTTGGTTTTATTTGTGGAAATTTTATATTTATTTATTGCTCATACCCTGATTTCTTTATTTGCAATTTCCTAATTGTTCATGGAAAATTTCTAATTTTTTATGGATATTTTATTTTGCTGCCAAAATTTTCATTTTGATTTTTATGTAGAAAAAAAATGTGTTCATAGTTCAAAGTAGAGGTGTCTATCTAGTTCGCTATTCTGCACAAAACATCGTGTTTCGATAGCAAATGAATGACAGATGTCAGAATAACAGTATCTTCTTTCTGTCATAAGATACGTGGGAGTGCCCACAACCTAACCACCTCCCTTACCTTTGACAGATACGTCGACTTAGTCGAATCAAGTACGAGAGGTTGAGGTCGAAATACGTATCTGTCAATGGTACATTAAAGTAGTGGAATTTAATGGAGTCGTACAAACTAGGCTTATGACAAATAATTTGTTCTTAAGACAAAGTTTTGATTTTCTGTTTATAAGTGGATATAGACACTTAATATATTTGTTACATTTAGATTGAATGTTTTTTATGTGATTTTTAAAAGCTAATTTTTGTTCTAGCAGAAGTCCTAAATATTTAGCTTCACAAGACCAATTAATTGGAACCCCATTCATCGTCATAATATGTCTGCTAGGAGGTTTCAAATAAGAGCTCTCGGCTTGTGTGGGAAAATTATAAGCTGAGTTTTGGAAGCATTCGGGGAATTTTTCCATTTTTGCAAGTAAGTGGAGAAAATATCCAAACTTTTTTGCAATCTACTATCAATGACACAAAGGACTCGCCCTTTGACTGAATGGCCCGTGTCATCTGCAAACAAAGATTTTTGACACCCTGGTGGTAAAACAGGTAAGTCAGAAGTAAAAATGTTATACAATATGGGCCCCAGTATGCTGCCTTGCAGGGTTGTTAATCGATAAATTATTATCGTTAATTTAACGCCATCTTCGATAACGATAACGAATGTACGATGATGCTTCGTTGACGATAAAGTGAGCGTTGATTTATCGTTATCGTTATCGAGTCTTCGTTGATTTATCGATAATTATCGAGTTAACTGTAATATGCCCTGCAGGTAAAAAATATAATATTTACAATTTGGTTTTGCAATATGCTTTTCTAGCATTGCCCTGAAATATTAGGTAACTCATTTAAATCTTGCAATTAAGTTGGGGTTCAAATTGATCAAACACATTCTTATGATCATTCATTCAATTTCACAGATAGTGAAATTTTCCATAATAAAGAATCGCATTTCTTGTGTTTGAATCACAAAACATCTATTTTGGAGATCCAGAGAGCCTACATGTATAACATAATTATGGTTATTTTATTACTCAGAGAGTAACCGAGTCGTGCTCAATTCATCACGGAGGGTATTTTCACTTGGTACCTATGCTACATGAAATGAAATACTACATGAAATACTACAAATCGCTGTATTATTCTTTAGCAGTTGAAACCCAATTCTAAATCCCGAAGTATTCCGATTCCAGCTACATCTTCTTGATTATCAGATGAAGATTGTTTAAGAAAAAATCATCATGCGTTCTCAATAGATATGTCTCCATCTCAAAGCAAGTCTGTCTGGGTAGCACAAATATCCGCGTTGTATTTGTAGCCAGTGCCATATATTCCAAACACTTATGGTAGTCCATCAAGCCAATGACAGAACACTTGGTTTTTCTTCGTTCCGTGCCGTTCCCGCTTCAATCAAAATCATCTCTGGTCAACCTGCTACAATGAGGGTCATCATTGAGAAATTTTGGAAAAGATCAGTTTACATAATTCTCGGCTTCTGTCAAAATTATACATAACTTTTTTTCTCGTAATCTAGTAACCACATTGTTGCAAAATTATCGAGTTAACTTACGTTAAATTAACGTTGAATTATCGAACTCCGATAATTACTGAGTTGATGCATCTTTATCGTAGCAACCGATAACGTTGAACACAATTAACTTTATCGGCGATAACGATAAATTAACGATTAACAACCCTGCTGCCTTGGGGAACACCAGCTCTTGCATGTAATCTATCAGATTTCGAATTCTGATGGTTTATCTGCAGTGAGCGATCGATCAATAATTTTGGATCCGTTTAATAATGTACAGTGGAAAATAAAAATTCATCAATTGCGTTATACTTTATTAAACTAAAAGGTGGGGGTGGGTGCTACTAAATGTTACATGTAACGCTAAAGAAAATGTATTTATTAAGAATTTTGAATGATTGATTGAGGCAATTGCTGACATGTCTTGATCAAAACGATGAATCTTAATCCACCTATCCTCTTCACTATCCTTCTACGCATATTTGTCGTTGCAGGTTACGACTGTGTTTTATCTCAAAGCAGTCTATTTTTATGCAAATTATTCGAAAATTCATAAATGTACTGAAGTTTTTTCAAAAAAATATTGAGATCACCATCATGTCTATTTGCCCCACTGCTTAATTCCGGCGTTTTTTTTTGTCTCACGATGAATATCCACCGTTTCTGCAGATTATTTTATTTCATGAAACGACGCTCATAGTAATATTAATTTCTAATTCGATCTTCTAAACCAAGCAAAAATTAATAGTGGCAGCCTATATGGAGTTTTCAAAGAAATTGCATTTTAGTCTACCTACTTCAACCACGTAAACGGTTCAATTAAAAAATGAGAAATGGTGAGAGATATGTCGATTGTATTAGTCATTAACGAAATCAAGGAAATTAGTAAAACTGATTTGCATAAAAAAACACCAGAAGAATACCGTATTTCTCTGCAAAACTGTCCCGCTGAACTATTTGAATGGTCATGATTATAAATTCTATTTCTGAATGAAAAATTAGATTTTCAAATAAAAAAGAGTTCTCATATCAATTCTGGACCACACAATAAAGGTTTTTCTCAAGGTCTTCTCATTCAATTTGACCATTCATAATCATTAATCATTAATCATATCGATCGTTAATCATTAATCATACACATAGTGTGTCAACATTTAATCACAATCGATAATCGTTAATCATACTCCAACGTTTTTTTTTTTCATTATTCATAATCGTTAATTATTGTCAAAAATGAATTTAATCGATAATCATTATCAGTCATCATTGTCAAAAATGGATAAATCATTTATCATAATCTTTAATCATAGAGTTGAATGATTCAATCATTAAATCTGGTTGAGATTGGTCCTGGGGTTGGGAGTTCCACTGAATAGCTCGTTTTCTGAAGACAACCCCCTCCTCCTTACCATCTTTTTTTTTTCTTCCTAAACAATGGAGGGGGTTGACCAGGAAGTGCGGGGTTAGGGATCACCGAGGGAGGCAGGACTACATCCCCGACCCGCTAAACCGTTTCCATTGCCGCCAAGCCCATAGTCCCTTCGGTACAACCAGAAAGTAATGCTTCAAAGGGGGGCCAGTGAACAACGCACCCTCGAGGTTAGCTGCGTGTCCTTGCAGCACCGAACATCGTAACTCGCTTTTTTAGAAGAACACCATGGTATCGTGCCAGCGTGTTGCCGGCTTTCCATGTGGCCTTACCACGCCCTATGTCCTCGGAAGGTGGGAAGGGTCCACTTCGCGCCTGCTTCCCTCTGCACGACTGGTATCAAGAATGATGATGCCGCGTGCACCCCAAATTGACCTTTCTGCGATAGGGCCTATTCGCCAGCACACAGAGGGACTTGCCGACGCGAGGCCTACGCCTGCCCCAGCCTTGACGAGGACCCCTTTCCGTCCTCGGGCTCGGAACCCGCCCGGTTGACCAACGCCGCGAAAGCGACGATACCATGTTGTTCTTCGCGCGGCCACTTGTTCGATAAAAGGATCGAGTTCGACCACAGAGCATGACCACCGGTATGACCCATGAAGCCGACTCCGATCCCTTGGACCACCTCTTATTTGCGCCTGAACTAGCCATCCTTGAGTCCACGCGCCACCTTCTGTGTAGCTCCGAGACGATTTGGGCGATAGCCGATAAAATGGCGTTCCAGCCAACTTCATCTTTACACATCCTCCGAACTAGGTTGTCCGGGGTAGTGTCCAGACCACATGTGGCAAGCATGTGGTCACGCATTGCGCGAAAACGTGAGCACACGAACAACACGTGTTCCGCGGTTTCCTCTAAACCTGCGCACACCAAACACTCGGGCGAGGCCGAGCAAGCCAGCTGCGTTACCTGCACTTTGATTTTGCAGCACGCTTAAACGCCGGGCACATCGAACCCCCCATGGGGTGCTTGCTGAACAATTAGGAGGGTTCGTGCAGCATTGTGCCTTATGTCCCTTCAATCCGCAGCGTCGGCAGAGATTGCTTCTGTCAGGGCCTTTGCAGTCCCATTGCTTGTGCCCCGGTTCCAGGCACTTGAAGCAAACTTCGGGTTGCTCGTATATGCGCACAGGGCATACCGACCATCCCACCTTGACGCTCCCTAACTTGACTACCTTGGAGGCGTCCGCTGCAGATAGCCGAACCAATGCTACCTGCGTCCCTGCCGGACCTTTCCGTAGCCGAACGGCTGCGGTGGGCGTCGCCGCAGTGCCGTGACGAGCTCTTCGACTTCAGTGATCTCGTCCAGGTCTTTAACCCTTAGATTCACCTCCGTCGTGAGTGCCCTCACCTTGACCGTCTCGCCTAGGACCTCCTTCGCCAACTTCTTGTAGGCGGCGCCCTTTTGCGAGACGCCCCGCTTCAGCTCGAGTATCATCTCGCCCATCCGGGTACGTCTTATTCGACGTACGTCGGGGCCGAGTTCACCGAGCTTGACGTCAATCCTCATCGCCTTCAAAACATCCGAGTACTTAGCCTCGTCCGCCGTGATGACTAGGGCATCGCCCCTGGAGCGATTGGCGCCTACCCTAGACTTCTTGCTACCCTCATTCGCCTGGGCCTTCTTTTCGGCCCTTGACGTCTTCGGTTTCCTCTTGTTCTTGACCAGGGTCCAGGAGGCGTCATCCCCCTATATTTCCCTGGTCTGGTGCGGCTGAGAACTTTCAGCCTGCCGTAACCCCTTGCCACCGTCTTGCCTGAGTGGACGGACCTTTCCAGGTCCTTCCTCCCCCGGTTTTGGAGGTACCTGACCGGGGTTCAGCTTCCCAGCCCCACTACCCTTGTTCGGGGTAGTAACCCTCCGCGTTTTGGAGCGGCCCCCAGAGAGCTCACTCCCCCGTTTTTGTGTCTCCCCCGTTTTTGTGTCTGCTCCGTTGGAGCAGTCACCCCCGACGTACCCGCAAATACTTGAGCCTCAGTCTGGGTAGACTTTGGCACCACCGTCTTCGCTGGCACGCCTTCGGTCGATTCGACCTTGCCCGAGTCCGCGAATCCTTGGGCCTCAGTCTGGGTAGACCTCGACTCCACCGATTTCACGGGTTTACACTTGGCCGTCCCGACCGCCCTCTCCAGCTTGGCGTCCAGCATCGACTTTCGAAGTTTCTGCAAGCTCCTCTTGAGGTCCTTGCTGATATTATGCTTCGATGACGCAAAGTCGATGATGGCGTCCAGCTGTTCCGTCGCCACCTCGAATGCCGAAAGCCCATCGCGTTTGCGGTTCATCGCCTCCACAAGCCATGGGCCGTCAATAACCCCTACCGGCGTTTTTCTAGCCGAGAGGAAGGTTGAGTGACCACGCTGGCGCTGCGCACTGAGCTGCCGACTATTGCCTCTGGCCTCCTAGGCGGAGTCCTGAACAACCCACCTCTTGCGAAGGGGTTGTCGCCTACACTACTACCACTAATTGAAGAATTGACTTGGTTTTCCATTTTGGTCCCACGAGTTGCTCGGGAAAAGAGGTTCACCACGCCAGAGCCCAGCATGACGTGGTAAGGTACAATTACTGTGGAGGGTGCCCAGGTACCCCACAGGCTCCGTTAAAGGCCTAGCTTATTATTTCACCCCCTGGCCATGCATCCCCTCGGCACGGGTCGCTTGACGCCTTGGGATTAGGGGTTAGGGACGATGGTCCCGGTCTAACTCGCAGTGGCCATGGGGAGGGGTCGTCAAGCCCTTGGACAAAGTCCCTGCTGCCCCCTTACGCTCTCTCTTTTCCCAATGACCATTTCACCCCCTTTGTTATCTTCTCCTTGGGATAGAGAATGTGTGTACCAAAATGGGTTGAAATCGGTACAGAGGTTCAGAAGTTACACTAAATTGCCCGTTTTCTGAACAATACCCTTCCCTCCAGACCCCTCTCCCTTGTCCAAATTACCCTCCCATACGATCGGCTCCTCATAGTGAATATGTGTACAAAATTTGATTGAAATCGGCCCATACATACATAGATTGGTTTTTATATATATGGTTAAATTAATTAAATTAAATTAAATTAAATTAAATTAAATTAAATTAAATTAAATTAAATTAAATTAAATTAAATTAATTAATTAATGGAATTCTCTCACCAAGTTTCAATTCGCATGTCCTGGATGAGGGAGGATCTTTCTTCAACACCAGCTAGTTTTTGATTAATGCTGTTAATGAGATATCAATAGTTCGTCAAGAAATGTCCTGGTTTAAATCGGGGAATATTCATCCTTCTGGCTCACAGATTGAAAAATAGACTTCTTGATTTGGCTCAACGTGTTTGCCCAGTTCGGCGCAGTTCGTGAAAAACCTGACTACCAAGGAGTATGCAGATCAGTACCCGGCGGCCGCAGTAGATGTGTCACTTGGTATACGATGAACCCACAAAATGAACATCTAGGGGCAAAATGTAATGTACGTTTTCCCATAACAATCTTCAAAAAAAAGAAATTTCGAACGCGATGTGGAAAGCGGGGACACAATTATTTAAACTGAAAAAAGGGTGAACCCAAACTTTTGGCCGATGCGCACCATGCACTTGATTAAACATTTTCATTTTTAAAAATAAAACAAGATTTTTTCGCTGAAATTTCATCAATGCATATCAAAGATGATTAAAATTGGGTTCCGTTCCACTTTTTATTTTAATTTTGAGAAAAATCATCATATTTTTACCACATAAATTTAAGAAAAATGTGTATCCTAATGTAATATTTAAGCATATAAAAAAATGAAAATTGGTTGTACAAAATACCTACGATGCAAGATCTACTCATATTCTTTGTATTGAGATAACAATACCCGAAATCGGATGTAAGACGGCGAAAATACGGCCAAAACTTTTGCCTATATTTTTCTAGAGTGAACCCAAACTTTTAGCCGGGAGTGTACATCACCTCAATGCGTCGTGCTGAGTCCACTGATATATGTATAACTTATTATGAGCTTTCGGGTCATCAATAAACTGTTTATTTTTGCAATGATCCTATAGCCTTTACGTACATTTAGTTTATGGGAAAGGTAAAAAGTATCCCTTACGACAAACAGGCGAAAACGTGGAGTTTTATTATAGCTTGTCAGTGAGGGATGATCCTCCTATTTTGTTTTGATTGCATTCGGTCCAAGTAGTTATAATGGGATCGTAGCAGTCTTTGCCAGCGAATAGACGTGTTTTTCAAATCAGCAGTTTTTTTTCACTGTCAGAAACGTTAAAAACGAGCAATGGGTAATGTTTTCAACATAACCGCGAGTAGACGTAGGACTTGTATAAACGTAACGTATTTAGGCTCTGTCTTATTTCCCGAATTAAATTTAAATTGACTTAAAACTGACAGTTCAAAAATTTAAAAATCACCCGGCTGCGTGCTACCCAGCAATTTCAATAAGACATCGATCAAGAATGATTCGATATCTGTCAAAAGTAGTCCTGCTCATCCAGCAGGGTTATTCGATAATTATTGAACTGTCACTTTTAAGTTTAATTTGAGTTTAATTATCCAATTGAGACAGACCTTAAGCCCCAAACGCAATACAACGGAACGGCGACGGAAACGGTAAATTTTACAGTTAGCCCATATATTTTCTGTCAAATTTGCCGTTTCCGTCGCCGTTCCGTTGTATTGCATTTGGGGCTTTACATTTAACTTCTAACTTTTGGATCTATAGAGTTTGATTATAGGTATTGATATTGGAAACGACAACTTCCATGCTGTGTAAAATTATTAGCAATTTGTTTATTCAAATCTTCTGGAAATAAAACTAATAATTAAATACATAATTAGAATTGCTTTGTTTCGAACTATTAAGCCCTTATTTACTCCAGCAAATGTAGGGCATCTATAGATTTATTATTGATGATAGTAATTGAAGTTTAAAAAATTTATTTATAAATCTTCCAGACTTGGGCAAAATGTGCTATTTTAGGGGAACTGTCCCGTTTTCCAAACAAAGAAATACAGCGCCAATTTCGTTGCTTCTTTTTGCTTACATGCGTGCTTACAACTGAAAAAAAAAAATAACAAAAAAAAACAAGTCAAGGAGCAGTAACCCTACTAAAATAGAGGAGGTATTGCTAATACGTCAACGAAAAATTACAAACTCCGAGTCTACGTCAAGTTTAATAATACAATTTCTCAGAACATGAAAAAAAAAACAAAAAAAAACTTTATTTAAATATTCTTCTGGAAATTCTTTTTTACGGACATTTACATGTAACACAGCAAAATTTTCTAATCTAAAATGGATATTAGCACTATTGCTGATTGTGCATCTTTAATTGCTAATGCCTTTTGCAAATAAATGAAAGTAATTATTTTAATAGAATTTTTATTTTCATCAGCGTACTTTTTTTTTCTAGGGAATCAGAACTGTTATAGTATAACCATGTTTCAATGTACGTGTGGTTCTGTAATCATATGAATTATGAAACCCATCACCTGGATGAGCAGACCAAATCTCTCTAATTTTATTCTTCCTCATCCACCGCTGCCCTCACTGCCACAGCCATCATCGGCCTGTAGCCGTGAACCCCGAGCGATGCGATGGGCGATTGAATCCATCGCAACCGACACCACTGCATCCGACCATCATCAAGCACAGAATGACAAAAAAATGCGCCCACTTCTTTTATGCATATTCGCAGACCCACCCACCGGCAGTTCTACCGCTGGTGACTGTATGCTGTCGCTCGCACACGACAGGCACTGCTTCTTTTATACACAACGAAAATCTTCCGGTAGACCCGAACATACCGTGACATACCGCATTCTGATGTCCGTGTTAGGAATGCACGGGATTGGTTACATATGAAATTTTGACTGGCTTTGACAAGAATTGAAATTCTCAGTAGCTAATCGTTAATAATCTTAAGTTTCAATAAAATAGGCAAAATGGTGGAGAGTGTCCAAGTCGATTGATATATAATTCTTAAAAATCCATCGAAAGATAAAGGCGCTAGAAACGTTCAAAATCTTCCCTTCCAGCGTAACGCTCTCGATTTCCAAAAATCTAAATGACACCCAGTATAGTAAAGAAAGACGTAAGTCCTACGTCAAAAAATAAGTTTTTCGAAATGCCAATATACGGTGAACCTTGGGAAAGGAATTCACATCCCATGTGTAACCCTCAGCATAAAAGGATAAAACAGCAGCTACACCCGCGGCAATATCAAGAATAAAACCAGCTCTAGAAATTCATCTACCTGCAGTGTACCCTTCAACGGAGACTGCATCGAAAAAAGCAGAATGAATCCGGAAGCAGTTCCAAGTCCGCCCAAACTAGTTCACCGACTCGAAGCGGAAACGAATGTATGCGTTAACTGTTGGATCTAACCACACAGGCCAATATGATTCCTGAAGTTGGACAGCAGGTGTCACTCCGGCCGCATGCAGTAATTGGTGGATGCAGACAGGATTGGTTCAACCGTGCAGACTCTGGATTCTTCCCGAGTCTGTTAAGTATCACTTTTTTTTTTAATTTATTTATTTATATTATCTATTTATTTCATTATCTGGGCATGTTTGTTTTTATTGCCTTTTTACTGAAAAGTTTTTATTTTCATTATTTGGTAGAAGAGACTATCGTGGTAACGACATTTGATTCGCTTTACTGAACTAAATTATTTTGGATTAATTTAGTGATTTCCATTTACTCTGAAGACGCCAATTAGCTTTCCGATACTATTTATTAGTATTCAAAACTTTATGAGCTATTAAATACAAATGTTCTAACATTGCAACTTTAGTTGTATCTTTTGAGATAGCATCTTCTACTAAACTAATTGAATGAAATGAAACTGCTCAGAGACAAAAGTTATTCTGTTCAAAAATGATTCAAAAATGTACAGCTATTATGTTTACATACGATGGGAATTAGAAACCTGATTATATTCTGTATATTTTATATATTCCAAAATAATATTAATATCAGGGGAAAAATTCCGGTTGACAAACGCAACCATTTCAATGGGTAAAGTTTGCAGCGGCCTACATTTATGTAATAACCGGGAATGATGAACATTTTTCGTTTGATCGGCAAATTTACGCAACACTAACATTTCACTGAAATTTAGTGTCATATCACAAAGTACATTAAACGTACTAAATTACAAAGTATATAGCTTACCCCTGGACTCACCCCTTTTCAATGTTTTGCTTCGATTTATCGCACTTGAAAAATAACAAATTAAGAAAAAACAGCAGAAAAATTCCTGATTTTTTGTTTTCTCTTTGAAAGAAATCATATGCGTGTGTACGCTTCGATATTCACTCTGATTATGGGTGCTGGCCAGCTGCAAGTTTGACATTGCTCAAATTTGCCGTATCTGTCAAGCGTCAAAGGTTATTCAGGGTGGCCAACAACCAAGGACATTCCCCTACATATATTTCATATCATTTATATATTTTTCGTATTTTTGGGAAATTGTTTAGTAAATTGCTCAGTGCTCAATTTATTATCAACACTAGGATTCATTCCTTCAGAAAATCGTTGTAACTAAATTTTAAAATGGCTATATCTCAGTGGTTTTTGGACCGATTTTCTCAGTTTTTTTTTACCAATCTCTTAGCCATCTCTTCTAGTTTCTGGACATTAGGACATTAGGATCTATAAGATTTGTTACATTCTACCTTCTTCATATAACCTTCTTCATGCGAAATTGATAAAACTTACTAACTTACTTACTTACATTTTTTCAATTGTATTCATTACATGTACATTCATTATACTCATTATTTCATATATGAATTCTATTTCTTTGATTGCATTGAGAAATAAAGGCATAAAAAAATGTCTACCATTTCCATCCCTAAATTCTGGTTATAATTGCGATAGTGCTTGAAGGATCTTAAAAAAGTGCGCATCGGTTTGGTACGCGTTTATCGGTTACCATGTTACCGAACTTACATTGTGCGAGATTTAATTGCGGGACAATCCAGGTGATAAATAAAAGTTCATAGAAGGGTGATCCTCAATATTCAGAAGCCACCGGATCTTCATTGTTTTAGTATTTTCTTCGTCGCGATACCATGAAGGTAAAAGAGTTTTTAAATTAGTGTTCATTTAAAAGTAGAACGGTCTTGAGGCCATGAAATTTTGCTCTGCTTTGTGCGGTAAGTTTTTCAAATGATTAAGTGCGCGATCGGACGTGTTTGTTTAAAACATAACGGTCTCGAGATCACGGAATTTTTGTTCTACTTAGTGCGGTCAGTAATTTAACTAATAAGCGCGCGATAGTCAAACTACACAGTATACACAGCATGCCGTTTACCAAAACGAACCACGCTACATGCCCTACCCCATATATCCAACATCCCAGTGATTTCTCGTGGAAGTTGTAATTTATTATGCTGATGAATCAGATGGGTGATAGAGAAACTTTATGCAAGTGCTCGTAAATAGCTTCGTAATCAAATGTTAAAATGCTTTGAAGAAACAGTTTCATTCAAAAGCTTCGATCTTCCTTCAACAAGAAAAAAGGTGATACTGCCAATTTGGCAACTGGTTACCATAAATAAATATTTCTTGAATGTTTCTAAGTAATAAACTTCAGTCAGGTCAGTGGCCATTTTTCCCATACATTAATTATCTCTTTAAAAAAATCAAACGTTGAGACTGTGCTCACGCCCAGTGCCAATTGCGAAATGTGGCCAAGAGAAGCATTCATTGTTCCATCTCATGAACAAGAACCGTCACTTCGCACCGGATAGAGAGGACGGCTGCAGAAATTATGCAACGCCAATCCCACAGAAGTGGATCCACCAAACGCCAATAAAGTGACGCCCCCTAATTGGAATAGGATTTAAGAAGTTGTTATTTTCGCTCCGCTGCAAATAGCAGCGAAGCATAAAACCATTATTTGCCTTCCACACAAGAAGCTATAACCGCCAATTTCGTTCAAACACCACATGTGCTCTGGATCGTGGCAGCCGGTCATCGCCGAAGCGAACCAAACAGGTATGTAGAACTATTATTGCTGAAATGGGTAATTGTAGAGTTCGCGGCTTTGGCTTTGAGAGGGACCCGCGAACGTGCATCCTGATCAGACGCATGGAGTCATTCGTTAATGAATTGTGCAATTTTTCGACTGTGCAATTATCCGGCACTGAAGATTGATGAATTAATTGCAAAATCAGCAAACCGCTTTCGAGTAGAATAATTTATTCATTATATAATGTGTTAGCTTAATTGGCACCCAATTCATAGGTTATTAAAAAATCACCTTATTTAAATTAATGGTGTGAATATGCAATAACGTTTTAATACTAACTAATTAATCGTAATAACTATGGCTGGGTTCGATTCCCAGTCCGTTCTAGTAAATATTCTAATAAATACTTCCGTGAGCATCATTTTTTTGGGTATTAAGTTGGAGCTACCTGATAGCTTAGTTTGGCAAGGCTGAACTCCTTCCTACGTTCCCCCTACTAGTTGATTAATAACATATATTGTGCATGTTTTCCAGTCTTTGTATTTCAAGAAGCCTGTATCATATTTTATTCATGCCAATTAATCTTTGGTTACAACTGTAGACCGAAAGGCGTTAACTCCAGGGACTTCTTGGATGACCAAGAATATATGTTCGCATTTTCACCTTTGTGTGTACCATGTTTGAAACAGACTGGTGGATCCTATGTTACGCGTGTAGGCAGAAAGACCTTAACTGCAGGTTTTTCTTGGATGGCCAAGCACGTATTCAGAAAACGCATTCTAACCTTTGGATTACTAAGAGCACGGGTCATATTATGGTACATGCTACAATATCTTGGCCATGCTGACTGATCTTTTGTTACGCGTGTAGACCTAAGGGTCTTAACTACAGGCATTTCTCAATTAGTCGAGAGTATATACTTGGAAACTAAGGTAGTTCAAATTTCAAAAATGTTCGACAATTCCAACTCCCATATGTCTATCAATTTCTTCTTGACGATTTAGGAGTCCTGGCAAAATTTCAGCCATTTTGGAGGTGGTTTAGGTGTAGCACAAAGGCAATGTATGTTTACATGGGATTCATCTGGGTAAATAAAACTGTTAAATCAACTCAAAACTAATGAGTTAACCGCAGGTTTCGTTTATATGGAACCCGAAAACGGAGGATGGGGTTGTATATTTGAAAAGCAGAACTTGATCAAATTTAATTTTTTTTTTTCATATAAAGTCTCATACAAACACAAATTGCCTTTGCGGCATCCCTTTACCACCTCCAAATTTTGCCTGAAATTGTGCCAGGACTCCTAATCATCGAAAAGAAACTTATCGACATATGAGAGTTGGAGTTTTCAAACATTTTTGAAATGCTAACTTTCATACCGTAACGCACCAAAATACTGGAACAGCATACTCAAGTACAACTCCTCATTACCGCCGCCTCTTGGAAGGATTATTGATTATTCTGAGCACCTCTTTGTAGTCCTAGACATCATGAACAACAAAATTCAAGTTGTGTGTAGGTACAATGGATCACATGCTAATGCAATATTTCACACATACGAGAATATTGCAATCACACTAGCCCCGCATATTTGTAAAATTTATTCCTTCGTTTTAAGACAGTTCAATCCCATTCCCATCTACAATGTAGAATATTCCATATATCGGAATATCTTACGTAGTCTATCATACATAGTACCACCTGGCGACAAAATTCTATACTAATCCATCATGTCAAAGCACACGCTTTCCTTGAACATTTTTCTTGTGCAATTTAAAATGGTCAGGATTTTGTAATATATAATAAAGCATAAAGGTCGTTTGGCATAATGTCGTTTGGCATAACGACCGTTTGGCATTGGTAAAGCTAAAGGAGTAAGAGAGCCTTAATTCAATAGAACGCATTTCCACGGTATCAGGCAGACAGAGGAGATGGTGCCTTCTTTAAATGGACGCGTTTGCTCGGTATAAGACATGCAGAGGTAATAATGCCTTTCTAAGAGAAACGCGTCTTCCCGATATAAGGCGAACAGAGATGATGCCTTTTTTAAATCAACGCAACTTCCCGAAGACAAACAAGATCTCCTTCTCTTTCTCTCTCACACACACACCCTTACTCTCTCATTTCCTCTGCATCACTAATTATGGGGGCAGCAGGGACTTTGTCCAAGGGCTTGACGACCCCTCTCCATGGCCACTGCGAGTTAGACCGGGACCATCGTCCCTAACCCCTAATCCCAAGGCGTCAAGCGACCCGTGCCGAGGGGATGCATGGCCAGGGGGGTGAAATAATAAGCTAGGCCTTTAACGGAGCCTGTGGGGTACCTGGGCACCCTCCACAGTAATTGTCCCTTACCGCGTCATGCTGGGCTCTGGCGTGGTGGACCTCTTTTCCCGAGCCTTTCCCGGAAAACCAAATCAATTCTTCAATTAGTGGTAGTAGTGTACCCTAGCAGCACACATGTTTCACATAGGTTAGTGCAACTCATATATGACCAGATTCAGTCACAATGAAGTTGCTGTAACCAGTTACGTCTGATTTGTGCTGCTCGGGTAGGCGACAACCCCTTCGCAAGAGGTGGGTTGTTCAGGTCTCCGCCTAGGAGGCCAGAGGCAATAGTCGGCAGCTCAGTGCGCAGCGCCAGCGTGGGTCACTCAACCTTCCTCTCGGCTAGAAAAACGCCGGTAGGGGTTATTGACGGCCCATGGCTTGTGGAGGCGATGAACCGCAAACGCGATGGGCTTTCGGCCTTCGAGGTGGCGCCGGAACAGCTGGACGCCATCATCGACTTTGCGTCATTGAAGCATAATATCAGCAAGGACCTCAAGAGGAGCTTGCAGAAACTTCGAAAGTCGATGCTGGACGCCAAGCTGGAGAGGACGGTCGGGACGGCCAAGTGTAAACCCGTGAAATCGGTGGAGTCGAGGTCTACGAGTCGGTCGAATCGACCGAAGGCGTGCCAGCGAAGACGGTGGTGCCAAAGTCTACCCAGACTGAGGCTCGAGTATTTGCGGGTACGTCGGGGGTGACTGCTCCAACGGAGCAGACACAAAAATGGGGGAGACAGTCTCCAGGGGATGAGCTCCCTGGGGGCCGCTCCAAAACGCGGAGGGTTACTACCCCGAACAAGGGTAGTGGGGCTGGGAAGCTGAACCCCGGTCAGGTACCTCCAAAACCGGGGGAGAAAGGACCTGGAAAGGTCCGTCCACTCAGGAAAGACGGTGGTAAGGGGTTACGGCAGGCTGAAAGTTCTCAGCCGCACCAGACCAGGGAAATAGAGGGGGTTGACGCCTCCTGGACCCTGGTCAAGAACAAGAGGAAACCAAAGACATCAAGGGCCGAAAAGAAGGCCCAGGCGAATGAGGGTAGCAAGAAGTCTAGGGTAGACGCCAATCGCTCCAGGGGCGATGCTCTAGTCATCACGGCGGACGAGGCTAAGTACTCGGATGTTTTGAAGGCGATGAGGAGTGACGTCAAGCTCGGTGAACTCGGCGCCGACGTACGTCGAATAAGACGTACCCGGATGGGCGAGATGATACTCGAGCTGAAGCGGGGCGTCTCGCAAAAGGGCGCCGCCTACAAGTTTGCGGAGGAGGTCCTTGGCGAGACGGTCAAGGTGAGGGCACTCACGACGGAGGTGAATCTAAGGGTTAAAGACCTGGACGAGATCACTGAAGTCGAAGAGCTCGTCACGGCACTGCGGCGACAGTGTGAAGTGGAGACGCCCACCGCAGCCGTTCGGTTACGGAAAGGTCCGGCAGGGACGCAGGTAGCATTGGTTCGGCTATCTGCAGCGGACGCCTCCAAGGTAGTCAAGTTAGGGAGCGTCAAGGTGGGATGGTCGGTATGCCCTGTGCGCATATACGAGCAACCCGAAGTTTGCTTCAAGTGCCTGGAACCGGGGCACAAGCAATGGGACTGCAAATGCCCTGACAGAAGCAATCTCTGCCGACGCTGCGGATTGAAGGGACATAAAGCACAGCTGCACGAACCCTCCCAATTGTTTGATTTGTTCCAGCAAAGCTGTGAACAGCAAGCACCCCATGGGGGGTTCGATGTGCCCGGCGTTTAAGCGTGTTGCAAAATCAAAGTGCAGGTAACGCAGCTGGCTTGCTCGGCCTCGCCCGAGTGTTTGGTGTGCGCAGGTTTAGAGGAAACGGCGGAACACGTGTTGTTCGTGTGCTCACGTTTTCGCGCAATGCATGACCACATGCTTGCCACATGTGGTCTGGACACTACCCCGGACAACCTAGTTCGGAGGATGTGTAAAGATGAAGTTGACTGGAACACCGTTTTATCGGCTATCGCCCAAATCGTCTCGGAGCTACACAGAAAGTGGCGCGTGGACTCAAGGATGGTTAGTTCAGGCGCAAATAAGAGGTGGTCCAAGGGATCGGAGTTGGCTTCATGGGTCATACCGGTGGTCATGCTCTGTGGTCGAACTCGACCCTTTTATCGAACAAGTGGCCGCGCGAAGAACAACATGGTATCGTCGCTTTCGCGGCGTCGGTCAACCGGGCGGGTTCCGAGCCCGAGGACGGAAAGGGGTCCTCGTCAAGGCTGGGGCAGGCGTAGGCCTCGCGTCGGCAAGTCCCTCTGTGTGCTGGCGAATAGGCCCTATCGCAGAAAGGTCAATTTGGGGTGCACGTGGTATCATCATTCTTGATACCAGTCGTGCAGAGGGAAGCAGGCGCGAAGTCGACCCTTCCCACCTTCCGAGGACATAGGGCGTGGTAAGGCCACCTGGGAAGCCGGCAACGCGCTGGCACGATACCATGGTGCTCTTCTAAAAAAGCGAGTTACGATGTTCGGTGCTGCAAGGACACGCAGCTAACCTCGAGGGTGCGTTGTGCACTGCCCCCCCTTTGAAGCATTACTTTCTGGTTGTACCGAAGGGGCTATGGGCTTGGCGGCAATGGAAACGGTTTAGCGGGTCGGGGATGTAGTCCTGCCTTCCTCGGTGATCCCTAACCCCGCACTTCCTGGTCAACCCAGGATGTCTGTTGAGCAGATTCCCCCTCCATTGTTTAGGAAGAAAAAAAACTAATTATTACCCACTCACTCACTCTTACTCACTCATTCACTCTCACTCACTTATTCATTTTCACTCATTCATTTACTCACAACCACTCACTCTCTTTTTTCTCACTCACTCTTACTCGCTCACTCACTCACTTTTAGTCACTCACTCACTCTTACATACTCACTTAATCACTTACTCACTCACTCGCTCTTACTCATTCAGACTTGCTAACTCACAGGGCAGCATGGACTTTGTCCAAGGGCTTGACGACCCCTCCCCATGGCCACTGCGAGTTAGTCCGGGCCATCGTCCCTAACCCCTAATCCCAAGGCGTCAAGCGACCCGTGCCTCTAATAATAAGCTAGGCCTGAAATAATAAGCTAGGCCTTTAACGGAGCCTGTGGGGTACCTGGGCACCCTCCACAGTAATTGTCCCTTACCGCGTCATGCTGGGCTCTGGCGTGGTGGACCTCTTTTCCCGAGCAACTCGTGGGACCAAAATGGAAAACCAAGGCAATTCTTCAACTAGTGGTAGTAGTGTAGGCGACAACCCCTTCGCAAGAGGTGGGTTGTTCAGGTCTCCGCCTAGGAGGCCAGAGGCAATAGTCGGCAGCTCAGTGCGCAGCGCCCTCATCTCGGCTAAAAAACGCCGGTAGAGGTTATTGACGGCCCATGGCTTGTGGAGGCGATGAACCGCAAACGCAATGGGCTTTCGGCCTTCGAGGTGGCGACGGAACAGCTGGACGCCATCATCGACTTTGCGTCATCGAAGCATAATATCAGTAAGGACCTCAAGAGGAGCTTGCAGAAACTTCGAAAGTCGATGTTGGGCGCCAAGCTGGAAAAGGCGGTCGGGACGGCCAAGTGCGAACCCGTGAAATCCATGGAGTCAAGGTCTACCCAGACTGAGGCCCAAGAATTCGCGGATTTGGCAAGGTCGAATCGACCGAGGACGTGCCAGCGAAGACGGTGGTGCCAAAGTCTGCCCAGACCGAGGCTCAAGTATTCGCGGGCACGTCAGGGGTAACTGCTCCAACGGAGCAGACACAAAAACGGGGAGACAGTCTCCAGGGGATGAGCTACCTGGGGCCGCCCCAAAACGCGGAGGGTTACTACCCCGAACAAGGGTAGTGGGGCTGGGAAGCCGAATCTCCGGCCAGGTACCTCCAAAACCGGGGGAGGAAGGACCTGGAAAGGTCCGTCCACCCAGGAAAGACGGTGGTAAGGGGTTACGGCAGGCTGAGAGCTCTCAGCCGCCCCAGACCAGGGAAATAGAGGGGGATGACGCCTCCTGGACCCTGGTCAAGAATAAGAGGAAACCGAAGACATCAAGGGCCGAAATGAAGGCCCAGGCGAATGAGGGTAGCAGAAAGTCTAGGGTAGGCGCCAATCGCTCCAGGGGCGATGCCCTAGTCATCAAAACGGACGAGGCTAAGTACTCGGACGTCTTGAAGGCGATGAGGAGTGACGTCAAGCTCGGTGAACTCGGCGCCGACGTACGTCGAATAAGACGTACCCGGACGGGCGAGATGATCCTCGAGCTAAAGCGGGGCGTCTCGCAAAAGGGCGCCGCCTACAAGAAGTTGGCGGAGGAAGTCCTAGGCGAGACGGTCAAGGTGAGGGCACTCACGATGGAGGTGAATCTAAGGGTTAAAGACCTGGACGAGATCACCGAAGTCGAAGAGCTCGTCACGGCACTGCGGCGACAGTGTGAAATGGAGGCGTCCACCGCAGCCGTTCGGCTACGGAAAGGTCCAGCAGGGACACAGGTAGCATTGGTTCGGCTACCTGTAGCTGACGCCTCCAAGGTAGTCAAGTTAGGGAGCGTCAAGGTGGGGTGGTCGGTATGCCCTGTGGGCATATACGAGCAACCCGAAGTTTGCTTCAAGTGCCTGGAACCGGGGCACAAGCAATGGGACTGCAAAGGCCCTGACAGAAGCAAGCTCTGTCGACGCTGCGGATTGGAGGGACATAAGGCACAATGCTGCACGAACCCTCCCAACTGTTTGATCTGTTCCAGCAAAGCCATGAGGGGTTCGAAGTGCCCGGCGTTTAAGCGTGCTGCAAAATAACAGTGCAGGTAACGCAGCTAAACCTGAACCACTGTGATGCAGCCCAGCAACTGCTGTGTCAGACAGTTGCTGAATGGGGGACAGATATCGCCATCATAGCAGATCCTTACCGGGTACCCGCCAGGAACGGTAATTGGGTCACCGATGGGTCTCAAATGGCAGCGATATGGACAACGGGGAAATACCCAGTTCAAGAGTTGGTGTCTTCGACACACGAGGGCTTCGTCATTGCCAAAATCAACGGGGTCTTCTTCTGCAGCTGCTATGCGCCTCCTCGATGGTCGATCGAGCAGTTCGGTCGAATGCTAGATTGTTTGACGGCTAACTTGATGGGGCGTAGGCCGGTGGTGAAAGCGGGGGACTTCAACGCTTGGGCCGTGGAATGGGGAAGCCGATCCACGAATCAACGGGGGCAGATCCTGCTGGAATCACTGGCCATGTTGGATGTGGACTTGGCTAATATCGGTATCAAAAGTACCTACAGCTGGAACGGCGCCGAGTCGATTATCGACGTTACGTTCTGGAGCCCTGGTCAAACGAGTAGTTCGAACTGGAGGGTAGATGATGGCTACACTCACAGCGACCACCTGGCGGTTCGCTACAGTATCGACTATACGACCAGCATTCAGCGGACGGAAGAAGGGGCGAGGCCTAGTCCTCGTATGTGGAATACATCATACTTCGACGACGAGGTGTTTAAGGAAGCGCTCCGCCGCGAGCACAATACTCTCGGTCTGAGTGGCGAGCAGCTGGTAACAGTACTCTCGCGTGCATGCGATGCCACCATGCCTAGGAAAGTCCACCCTAGGAATGGGAGACCACCGGCTTACTGGTGGACTCAAGCAATTGCGAACCTGCGCCGCGCCTGCCTACGGGCAAGGAGGCGGATGCAGCGAGCACGCACGGAAGAGGAGCGTGTTGAACGACGGGTGGCGTTCGTGGCTGCTAGAGCCGCCACTGCAGAGCGGTCTCCAGAGATGCTGGAGAGGATCATCGCGGGGCTCTTCCCACGTCACGACCCAAGCCCCTGGCCTCCCTTCGTGGAGCTGCCAGGAGCCAGGGTGGCCGACGAGGGAAGAGTGACTGTGGCGGAACTTGCGGGGATTGCACAGTCCCTTAGTGTAGGTAAGGCGCCAGGACCGGATGGTATTCCGAACCTGGCCATTAAAGCGGCCATTGCCGAGGCTCCCGAGATGTTCAGTGTTGCAGGTTTGTTCCGCGAGTCATGTAATAATCATGGAGAAGGACTTTTCTTTTAGTTCAGTATCCTTAGTAGGGACTGAAGAGACACAGTTAGTTGCTGGTCGATAATTGAATTCATGTATTCTCGATCACGTCTTAAATAGCTTACACAATCTACATGCTGTATTTGGTAGAAAAGAGACAACTGGAGTGACACTTGTAAAAAGTGCTCATCTTACAATTTTGGTGGCCGGTGGTCTTACCCGTTGGTGTTGGGCTAGACCCTACGTTAGAACGAAAGAGGTAAGAAAGAGAATTCTATAACGGGCGCCGCATATGGTTGCAATTTCATAGCTTGCATTTTGGAGTGCATTGATCGAAATGAGTAATTTGAGTATATGATTTATTGACTTGAAGCATGTTACGTATCAGTGGTTCTCAAGTACCATGACATCAGATCTGTCATGCAGAGATGCCTGGACGAGGGAGTCTTCCCTGAAGCATGGAAAAGGCAGAGCTTGGTCCTATTGCCAAAAGCGGGAAAACCACCGGGGGATTCGTCGGCATATAGACCAATATGCCTGCTTGACACGGCGGGGAAGGTGCTCGAGAAGATCATCCTCAACAGGTTGTTGATACGCACGGAGGGTGCGGATGGTCTATCGAGTAACCAGTTTGGCTTCCGAAAGGGTAAGTCGACCGTAGACGCTATCTTGTCGGTTACCAAATCCACGGAGATAGCTATCCAGCGTAAGAGGAGGGGAGTTCGCTATTGTGCAGTAGTGACTCTCGACGTGAGGAATGCTTTCAATAGTGCCAGTTGGGCAGCTATTGCAGATGCGCTCCTGCGTCTTGGAATTCCCGAGTACCTGTACAAGATTCTCGGAAGCTACTTCCAGAATCGAGTACTGGTATACGACACGGGTATACGAGGCGGGTCGGAAGTGCGTTGACATAACCTCAGGGGTTCCGCAAGGTTCCATACTGGGTCCGGTGTTATGGAACGTCATGTACGACGGTGTCTTGAGGTTGAAGTTCCCGGTGGGCGTGGCAATCGTCGGCTTTGCTGACGATATTACGCTGGAGGTCTACGGCGGATCGATCGAAGAGGTGGAATTGACTGCAGCCCACTCGATCGCAATTGTGGAGGAGTGGATGAGTTCCAGGAAGTTAGAACTAGCTCACCACAAGACTGAGGTGGTTGTTGTTAACAACCGAAAGTCGGATCAACAAGTGATGATAAGGGCAGGCAACTGCACGGTCACCTCTGAACGCTCCATCAAACTCTTGGGGGTAATGATCGACGATAAGCTCACCTTTGGTAGCCACGTCAATTACGCCTGCAAGCGTGCCTCCACAGCTATAGCGGAATTGTCCCGGATGATGTCCAATAGCTCTGCGGTTTATGCCAGCAAGCGCAAGCTTCTGGCTAGCGTTGCTCTGTCCATACTGAGGTATGGGGGGCCAGCTTGGGGCACGGCCCTGCGTATTAACTGCTACAGAACGAAGTTAGAAAGTACGTATAGGCTCATGTGCCTAAGAGTTGCGAGCGCGTACCGTACCGTGTCGCACGATGCACTCTGCGTCATCACCGGTATGATGCCTATTGACATCGTTATCGGTGAAGACATAGAGTGCTTTGAAATGCGCGGCACGCATCCGGCATCCGCAGGACTGTCAGGTTGGCCTCAATGGTCAAATGGCAGCGTGCGTGGGACAGTTCCACTAAGGGTAGATGGACACATAGGTTGATACCGGAGATATGTACGTGGGTCAAGAGGCGCCATGGGGAAATCACTTTCCACCTGACCCAGGTCCTTACAGGCCATGGTTGCTTCAGACAGTACCTACACCGGTTCGGACACTCGGCCTCGCCCGAGTGTCCGGTGTGCGTTGGTTTAGAGGAAACGGCGGAACACGTGTTGTTCGTGCGCCCGCGTTTTCGCACAATGCGTGACCACATGCTTGCCTCATGTGGTCTGGACACTACCCCGGACAACCTAGTTCGGAGGATGTGTAAAGATGAAGTTGGCTGGAACGCCGTTTTATCGGCTATCGTCCAAATCGTCTCGGAGCTACACAGAAGGTGGCGCGTGGACTCGAGGGATGGCTAGTTCAGGCGCAAATAAGAGGTGGTCCAAGGGTTCGGAGTCGGCTTCATGGGTCATACCGGTGCCCTGTGGTCGAACTCGATCCTTTTATCGAACAAGTGGCCGCGTGAAAAACAACATGGTATCGTCGCTTTCGCGGCGTCGGTCAACCAGGCGGGTTCCGAGCCCGAGGACGGAAAGGGGTCCTCGTCAAGGCTGGGGCAGGCGTAGGCACCGCGTCGGCAAGTCCCTCTGTGTGCTGGCGAATAGGCCCTATCGCAGAAAGGTCAATTTGGGGTGCACGCGGCATCATCATTCTTGATACCAGCCGTGCAGAGGGAAGCAGGCGCGAAGTCGACCCTGCCCACCTTCCGAGGACATAGGGCGTGGTAAGGCCACCTGGAAAGCCGGCAATGCGCTGGCACGATACCATGGTGTTCTTCTAAAAAAGCGAGTCACGATGTTCGATGCTGCAAGGACACGCAGCTAACCTCGAGGGTGCGTTATGCACTGGCCCCCCTTTGAAGCATTACTTTCTGGTTGTACCGAAGGGACGATGGGCTTGGCGGCAATGGAAACGGTTTAGCTGGTCGGGGATGCAGTCCTGCCTCCCTCATTGGAGGTGGCCCCTAACCCAGAACTTCCTGGTCAACCCAGGATGTCTGGTGAGCATATTCCTTCTCCATTGTTTAGGAAGAAAAAAAAAAGACTTGCTAACTCTCTCATTCATACCATTCACTCACTTTTACTGGCTCACTCACTCTTACTTGCTCATCCTATCTTACTCATTCACTTACTCTTACTCACTCAATTTTACTAATGCTCAATCTTTATCACTTACTCACTCGCTCCCTTTTACTCAATCACTCACTTTTATTCACTCACTCAGTCTTGCTTACTCACTCACTCTTACTCACTCACTCATTCGCTCACTCACTCACTGTTACTCGTCGTAGAGTCGTGTTTTATATCTGCTTTTTCCTCTTATTATCTTTTTTGTCCGGCAGAAGTCAAGTGAGAATATGATTCCATCTTTCAATTCGGGTATTTGCCCGCTTTAAGGCACGGAAAGGTATGATTCCTTTCTCCAATGGATGTATTTGTCTAGCAGAAAGCAAAAGAAGATGTGGTTGTTTCATTCGTTTCTGGCATTTGCTAGATTTAAGGCAAGGGGAGATATGATCCCTTCTTTGAGAGATGGATTTGCCCGGCAGAAGGCTAGCGAGGATATGACTCATTCTTTCCATACAGGCATTTCTCTGATTTAAGGCAAAGGGAATATATGATCCCTTCTTTCAAGGAATGTATTTTCTTGGCAGGTGGCAAGAGAGAATATGACTCCTTCTTTCTTTGTTTAAGGCAAGGGAGATATGATCTCCTCTTGAGGGATGCATTTTAAATTTATACCATTTTCGGCTAGGATGCCAAATATGTCCTCAATATAATCGCTAGAAATAGAGATTTTGGTTCTCAAACATGGCAATTTGTTTGACCAGCGAAAGTCTTAGAATTATTTCCGGGGTGTATGTACCATTGAATAATAGCACTTTTACCCCTACAAAATAGAATATGTTACCATAAATATTATAAACTACAAATTCCACCACTAAAAGTTTCACCTCTCAAAAATGATAATTGTTCCCTAACATAAAATTAGACGATACTATAGAAAAAGTAGCTGCGTCATTAGTAATATAATTTGCATCCATAACTTGTTTGGATTTGTACCATAGAATCATTCCCTCATGCGATCAAGACCTTATAAGAGTAACTAATGAATTTGTACCAAACTAATGACGAACTAATGAATTTGTATCAATAAGTAGGGACACGACAGGTATTTTCGTTCATCGTAGGGCTGAAACTAACGGAAGCAATATCCATTTGCTAGAACTCTACTATAGCAGAATGTTTCTCCTGAGTTTATGTTTGGGTACGGATGAGTTTAGCAAAAAAGTGTCTTTTCTATTGGTTTTTGAGACTATGACGAAAAGACGAAAATGCCTGCCCTTGGCCCTAATAAAATATGTATCATTAAAAAGGCAAACCGTGCTCATGAAATACAGGATTTGTACCCATAGAAAATTAAATGTGCACCCTTAGTTAACTAAAATTGTAACTATAGAAAATAAAGTGCGTCCCATGGTGAACTTAACTCGCATCCATAGATGACTTAAGCTTTGTTGCTCACTAGATCACTGTTGGCCTGGGTTCGTATAGTGATCATACTGAACATTTCCAATTTATCTTTCCACAGTCTGTCAGTTATAAACCGGACATGGAAGCTCAACTAGATATTTTCCAAATAGTTAACATATAAATTTGAATTAATGGTTTTCTTGGAACCGACATTCATTACCTAATAGCATTCTACGTTGACAGCGGGTGACACTGTTGCTCTTTCAAGTATAAAGGTGTAATGAGATCATGCTGGTGGGGTTAGTTTCAAAATATATTATTTTCTAGTACTATTGTTTTTCTTATTTTGATGAGGTTGAGAAAAAATTAATTTTGTCGAGCTAATTATATCCTATCAGTTACAGTAATGTCTAATGGTAAAGTTTTAGTAAACCAAACAATGTTCACGAAATGTCTGTCTATTATTCCACAAGAGTTGTTAACATTACCGTACATGATATATTTATTTACCGTACAGGATATATTTATCTTCCGGGTTGCCGAAAGAGTCTTATGCACCTAAATCTATCACAACTATGCATGTACAGCAAATAACAAGAGAGCCTATTATTAATCAATTACTTAATTTCATGCTGCCTACAAAACTAATCGCTTCATGCCTCATGAGGGCAATTTTTTCCATTAGGCAATCCATAAAGATTTTTTTTCTGATCTGCTGAGGCAATCTTCATACGGGTATTGCTTAGAACACGGCGTTTCTGTTCGGTCTCCAGCATCACCAAATGATGAATGTGAGAAGTGAGAAGCAGAAAGCTAAACGAATAAAATTGGTAGAAAAAAACCGACGCAATGTACTGTGACTAATTGGACGATGCGATGCTACCTCGAACCAATGATCGCTTTGGTTCACAGAAAATAGTTTCTGCGAACACGAAACTGGTGTTCTGGTCAAACTGAGACCAAAGCAATGAAGTCATTGGCATGCGAAATTCGTAGATCTTGTGGATTGGGTAATTGTAATTAGGTTTGATGTATGGTATTTTAAGAATTTTAATTGTTCTGGCATAACGAAAACGTTTGAATTCTCACGGGTAGGTATTTTGTTTAACAATAATTTTCTTATCTTGGTAAACGTGTTCTTTGTGTGTATGCATCCCTCATTGCCGCCTTGCAGCTTAGTGTTCATTAAGCACTTCCAAACTCGAAGTTTCTAAGCCAAATTTACTATTTTTGCATACGTATTCGTATACTAGTTGACTAACAAGATGATACTTTAAATTTATTTTACTGTTATTGATTAGTTGTGACAATTTTCAACCCGATTTGTAATGCCGACTGAAAATCTAACCCAGCCCACTCTCAGAATGGGCTTGATTTATAGCAGCGCGTCTAATTGCTAGGCTAAGGAGGACCCTTGGGATCGTGATCGAATTGAGATAAGCGACACACATAGAGCCATCATCCCAATTCGCCGCAAGTTAAAGATTCAGCGTTTTGCATGAATTTCTTGAATTCCAATCATGATTTGAAGCAGTAATCTAATCATACTGTGCTATTGCTTTCTCGAGTACTTAGGTGTAACGATAAAAATTTCAACAATCTGACTTTACGTCTAACTACAGTTATTCGACTCATGGATGATATACAGAAAAGATATTTTTGTTACCAGATAAAGATTGTCGCTGTCGTCGCTGTCCGGAACATCTTTTGCTGGCGAGGATAGGGGAGCTAAATGTCAAAGAAGGAAAATCCATACGATTTGACAGCTTGGTACCCAACATGTTTCGGACAGCAGAACAAAGGGAACCGAAGCGACAATCTTTATCTAGTTACTAAAATATCTTTTATATACAGTTATAATTGAGATACAATCCTATACACAATTTTCATAAAAAAATACGATAAACGACAAACTTAGTATGGCATCAAATCTCATCAAGTTTACATAGGGGAAAAGATGGTTTTGGCAGGTTTTGTTCTATTATTGTCAGGGGGTTTTTGTCGACCAAATTTTATGAAATTTGGCCACAATATTCTTTGATATGCAAAGAATATTTTAGCCAAATTTGAGTATAATCCATCATAAAAAAAACCCCTGACAATAATAGAACAAAACCTGCCAAAGCCGTTATTCCCCCTATTTACATTTTTCGAAATGAATTTAACAATCGTCCTAGGGAGTGAGTGCTAGTAATGGACCCCGTGCGTATAATGGACCCCCTGAACAAAATCCCAAATTAAACTCTGGAATCGACTATGTTCTACAAACTTCCGTCGGATGGAACTTCTTCAAGTAACAGGACAGCAGTTCCATTGTTATGGACTGCGAAGCAGGAATTAAGTTAAATTAACTATTTTGTAAATGCATATATGCTAAAGGGTCCATTACTAGCACACAAAGGGGGGTCCATAATAGGAATCAGGAACATGTGGGAATGGAACATGTAAATCAAATGGGGGGACCATTATACGTATATAAACAAACCCGACGCTGCATATTATTGATCAGGGGATGGCCATAATAGGCATGCTAGCTACATCATTTTAAAATGCTTTCATTATTGGTAAAAATGAATGTTTTGACTAGTTTTATGTACGAAACACGATGCTTGTACCTGTTGCCTGTCACCTGTTGCAGCAGAACTAAAATTTGTCAAGAGGATCGCTCTAGCGGAGCGACTGAAGTCAATTTTAGTCGTTAAGGGGTCCACTACTAGCACTCACTCCCTACGAGGAAACGCGTCGTTCGATTATAAAGTGTTTTTTTTTTCATTCTCGGCACCCACTAACCATATTTTCCTATTCTCATTGAATGAGGCGCCAGCATTTTTGCACTATACAGCAGCAGCAGTCAGTAACAATCGTGGTCTTTGTGATATAAACCGTGGTCTATGAGGGGCGGTTAAAGATTCTCGTGTATAGGACCGGCTTCAATTACAGTGCATTATTTCGTTTATGGACTGCGGATGTCGGTTAGCAGTGCGGATTATTTATTATGGGTCAACATTTAGCATAGCATATCAACAAAAGTGCGATCAATATGCAAGCGGCTCCACACAAGAAGATAATTCATTACTAGAAATACATGAATTCAGAAATAGTAGTTTGTGCAACAAGTTGCAAAAAGGTGATTTTTTCAGAACGAGTTGTACGTTTATCCAACGAGGCTAGCCGAGATACCATTTACCCTAAAATTTAATGTACCTAAATAATTAGAAAAATAAAAGATTGAAAAAAAAGAAAAGAAAATTGAATTTAAAAATCCCATTTTACCACATTTATCCCCTTGGTATCGATCTGTCAAAAGTGTATCCCATCCTATATGTACATAATCATCATGGCGCGCGGTACCAACTGTGCACAGACAAAACCATCCCGGGAAATGTTCTCCTATACTTGGATTTTGCTGTGTCATCGAAGGCCTTAGAAGCCTAAGCAGGATGAGTCCAAGGGCTCTTTTTGGTAACAAAATCCCGACAGTTTAAACCTTCCGTTGCTCTCTTAAAGTATTTCTCTAAATTCTTTAGGAACAAAATTCCTAGCAGTTTCGCGAGTGAACCGGTATTCGAAACGACCGAGGTAGTGCCACGGAAGAAGATTTGTTCGACCACCCATTGTCGGAGTTGCCAATAGAGATCGAACGGCCTGTGACCGTGTGACCGTTCATTATCGGGTCACAATGGATTATTTGGTGGGAAGGCCAGTTAGTGGTTTAGCCCGAAAAAAAAATTGTTATAAATGTTTTGTGTTGTCATAAATGTCTGAATATTAAATAAATGTCTGTCTCCACTTTTTGTAGTGTTTGAGTGATATTTATTTTGTGTTCAGTAGCTTTTGGTTGATGTCTCCAGATTTGTTATTTATTTTGTTCGTTGCTTTTACTCCAACTTTAGTTTATTTATTTATTTATTCACTTATTTATTTATTTATTTATTTATTTATTTATAGTTTATTTATTTATTTATTTATTTTATTTATAAATTTTGCATATTTAATTATTTATTTACTTATTTATTCATTCATAGCTTATTTATTCATTTTCTTATTTATTTATTTTCTATAATTGATTAATAATTGAGTGGAAACAAGTGTTAGGGACTTTTTAATTGTTAAGGCTTAGCATGCAGCCAATGTCGGAGTAAATGTGTAAAGTAGTATGAGACATCAACCAACCCATGAGAGTGTAGGTATAAGATTGTTGTTGCTGTAATACCATCGTTCGTCCATCATCGGATCTGCATCGTCGTCCACAGACTGTTTGTCGTCGTTATGATAATTCAAAAGTGATGAGTCACCTACCGTGAGAAAAAGCTATAAAGAGGATTCCCCAATAGAGTGGGGATTGATTGATTATACCGCCCGGAGGAGTGAAGTGTGTGTCAGACCGCCGTTAGAACGATATAACTAACCGCGAAAGTTCCAAGTTGGTGTTTAAAAGAGTTTTTAAAGTGGACGTTTTGCTAAAACTATGTTAAAACTTACCAACCAAAATTTCGTTAAAACGTGTTAAACCACAGATACAATATACTTAAAATTAACACGTTAAAATTATTAGTACGGGTTACTGTGAAAACACCACAAACAAGAAGAACAAGACAATAGTGCACTGTCGGAATCTAAAGTTAATTTCTAACGCCTATATTATCGCAGTAATCAGAATAGTACTCGGGATTTTGAAATCAAGCGAGTAAGTGGTGTAAGAGAAAACTGCAGAATGAAGTTTTGAGTGGTTGAGCAGACATTGAGCTGAAGAATATATCGTTGTCTGGCTCGTTGGTGGTGCAACTCGCTTGATTAATCCACTCTACATAGTGCGCGTGCGTTTCGGTACCACTCCCCGGGCACGGAACAATGGCCTTCGTTACAGTGGGCTTTATGACACACGGACATTAGTGATTCCCTTGTCAAGTGTGGGAACAGTGAAGGACTTTGTGAAGAAGTCAGAAACAGAAGAAGAAAAGAACGACGACGAAGAAGAAGAAGAAGATGAAATGTTGCTGAAGTTCCGGTGTTTCCTGCATGTCGACCACCTCTACAAACGGCCGCAACGGTGAGCTCCCAACGAAAGTCCAAACAAGCCAATAAACAATAATTCAAAAGTTAGAAACGTTTCTTTTAAAATAAATTTTGTATGGCCTCTAAACCCTAACTGTTTGTCTATCATTAAATTTTGTCTGTAAAGAAAATCTTGTTTCCGCCATTTTGTTTTGTATCTTCCGCCTTGCCACCAATTAGTAGAAGAAATATCCGGGAGAATCGAGTTGGAAATCGACCCTGAAGAGAAACCGTGTTGAGGACCACTGCTCCTATGGTGATACCATTACAGGGGTTCTTAACCGGTTTCCTAAAGTTTCACTTAGTATCAATTGGCGCTCAACGTTAAAATTTATAAGTTAAAAAAAGTGTTTTCTTTCAAGGCCTGAAATAAAACCCTTTTTTAATCGGTCTCCGGAGAATTTCAATTAGTTAAATTAATTTCAATAATCGCGTGGTCGTCAGGTGGAATAAGTGGACACAAATTTGTTCTCAAAGATTGAAAAATTGAGGATTGTTGCGAGTGATGATAACCAAATACGTAAATGCTGCATGTTTCAAGTGTTGAGTTGAGTTGCAAATTAAAAATTCAAGCCACTTTATTGTTGAGTACTTTATCTGGAACTTCGTCAATTTCAAGTGTTACAAGTTGTCAACTAGCAATAAATTCTTATTTTTTCTATTTTCAATGTAAATAGTGTGTTAAATTTTATTATTTTCGTATTTATCAAAAGGAAACAAAAGTGTTAGTCTACTTTATTTGTGTTTCCTGTGATATATTTATTCAGATGCTTTTATTTAATTATTTATTATAGTGTAAACATATTTCTGCATATTTATTTTTGTTGTTTATAGATTCATTTATTTATTAGATACGTTTATTTACAACTTGTTTATTTATTTATTACAGATTTATTTATTTACACTTATTATTTATTGCAAAATTTATTTTTTCATATTTAATAAAGAAAGCAAAAATGGCTTTTGCTTGTCCTACTTTTGACCAAGCTAGCGAACTACTAATTGGATGGTATCATACCATGCGAGTAGACTTTCTTGAAGTTGATGAACTCGATTGGGAGCTTGAATCTCGATCAATTGCAATAGACGACAATCTGAGTTTGACTCAGAAAAGAAAATGGCTACGAGACAGTCTCAAGAAAGAGAAGGAAACGTCAGGTACAGGTACAGTAGGTGTTGTAAAAGATGAGGTGAAACAGGAAATCAAGACATGCATGAAGAAATTCACCGAACTGAAAACAAAATGGGGAATGATTAGCAGTGAAAATGATAGGGAGTTGTATCTTGCTCGTTTACTCCACGTGGGAGCTCGTATAGTAGTGATTTTGAGCTCAGCTAAAGACTCACCAAATCTCCACAGCAATCTACAAAATGTGCTGGTAGAGTTGGTGAGTATTCTTCAACCAGAGTGCACTAAATCACTTCACAATAAGTCAACGATAATAACTGAGAATTTAGAAGGGAATGAGGAATGTGTTAATACAACGCAGGTGGGTGAAAAAGATCCAGACGAAACACAGAACACATCGACTCGTCGTATGACTGTTTTAAGTCAAGACGATCTAGACTGGATTCACTCCCTGCAGGCCAGAATCGCAGATCTTGAATTTGAGCTACAGCGCAGGAACGGAAGGGATGTGGGAACTCAAACTTCGCTTGAGAGTGATATGCCTTTAGAACATTCCAGAGGAAATAACCCAAATCCCATCCACCATCTTAGTTCATTCTCCTGGCCTCATTCACACCCCCAAATTCCTTTTCCATCAGTTAGTCATTGCGGTCAAAATCATAGGACAGCATCGCTAGTAACTAGCTCTGCCAATACGTTTAACCATGCTCCTATGAACACAACATTCCCGATTTCCAATAATCAAGATCCCAACAGACCAGCAATTAGTTCCCTTCACCCCCAGTTCGCACAAACATCACAAGCTGTTCCTAGCCAAACACGATTTCCTAATCCCTATCCTGTGCATCAATATTCAGTGCCATACCAAACTCGCCATACTCTGCCAGTTTCCAAGTGGAACATAGCGAAGTACAGCGGGGATGACCAAGGTCTGAAATTGAATGAGTTCCTGGAGCATGTTCAGGCATTATCGCAAGCGGAGTGTATTTCGGAAAGAGAGTTGTTCGAGTCTGCGGTACACTTGTTCACTGGATCAGCGTTGAAATGGTACATGTCCCAGCGTTCCACTGGTCGGCTCATGAACTGGGAACATCTCGTTTTCGAACTACGTAGAACGTACATGCATCCTGATCTTGACGCTCTGATTAAGATGAAAGTCTATCAGAGACGTCAACAGAAATACGAGTCGTTCCACGAATTCTATTTCGAGATGGAGAAGCTATTTCGCACGATGAGTGGTCAAATTTCGGACGTGGAAAAGATGCAAATTCTTCAACAAAATATGAGGATGGATTACAAGCGACAGATGACCTTCCTCCCTATCGCTGACTTGGAGACCCTAGTAGCGGCTGGTCAGAAACTCGACGCTTTGAACTTTTCCGCTTACAACAAAGTCTTCGGCACGGAGAAAACCGTTCAAGCGGTAAGCAACAAAGAAACAGGAGGGAAAAAGAAACAAAAGAGCGTGTCCGGCCAGCCTGAATCTCATGGATCCAGTCAGACAGCGAGCGTCGGGTCTTCGGTACCGTTTAACCCAAACAGGAACAATCGCGGTCCATCTAATCCTCCATATATCTCTACCACCAAGCCCCAACGTCCAAACAATCAGCACTCTGAGTCTTCAAATGCTCAAATGCGGAATATCGCTTCTAGCTCCCCCGTAGCAGGATCGTCCAGGGCGCAGCAACGCCCATCACTTACCCTGGAAGAGGTAGTGAATAACCATTCTCCTCCACCGGACAACACATGCTACAATTGCGGTAGATTCGGCCATCACACGGTTATGTGTAGACAACCCCGTGGAACTTTCTGTGGTACGTGTGGTCTTCGAGGTTTCCCTACGGACTTCTGCCCTTTTTGTCTAAAAAACGGACCGGCCGCGAACCAAAATCGTCGTCCGCAGGGTCCACAAGCGTAAATATTTCTCATTCCAACCATCAGCGTACTCCACCGCCTTTCTGGGAGTCAGCTTCACCCCATCTGTACGCAGATACCTCCGATATATGTCAAATTACGTACCCATACGAGAACGATAGCCGTCCGTATGTGTCAGTCCGAATTTATGGTTTCCACATTCACGCACTGCTTGATAGCGGTAGTAATTTCACAATAATAAGTGAGAAAGTCTACACTAAATTGAATATCAAGCGTCTCCACAAACCCCCACGTAGTGTTTCGCTTCGATCCGCCAGCGGAGACCAACTGCAGATCCTCGGTCAAGCGCACCTTCCATTTTTCGTCCAGGGAAGGATCCGGATTGTTCCTACTCTCGTGGTCGCCAATCTGTCCGTCGACTGCATATGTGGAATGGACTTTTGGAAAAAGTTCCATATCCAACCCACCATGCTTTCGAACGAACAAGATGCAATCGTTGCCACCCTTGAACAGTGTTCAAATGATCCCGCTCTATCTGAAGAGGAGAGGCGGTTAATCGAAGAAGTAAAGAAGAAATTTCTTCCTGCTCGAGAAGGCAGTCTAACTCTCACTCCACTAGCTCAACACACAATAGTCCTGAAGGAGGAATGGAAAAATCAGCCCCGGTTCGGCAGTTTCCGTATTGCATGTCGCCAAAACCCAAGAGCTGGTGGCGGTCGAACTGCAAAGGCTGCTAGACATTGGGATCCTCGAGAGGAGCAATTCGGATTGGTCCCTCAATTGCGTTCCAGTAATCAAACCAAACAAGGTAAGGCTTTGCTTAGACGCGCGCAGAATCAATGAGCGAACTGTGCGTGATGCATACCCTTTGCCCCACCCTGGCCGTATTCTTGGCCAACTCCTAAAGCGAAATTCCTTTCGACGATCGATCTTTCCGAGGCCTTTCTACAAGCCCCTCTCGATCCACAACCGAGAAAATATACGGCGTTCAGTGTGCAGGGCAAAGGGTTGTTCCAGTATACCAGAATGCCATTTGGTCTCATAAATAGTCCCGCCACTCTGGCTCGACTAATGGATAGCGTTCTTGGCCATGGTATACTGGAACCTTACGTTTTGTGTACCTCGACGATATCGTCGTGGTCACAGAAACGTTTGAGCATCACGTACAGCTCCTCACTGAAATTGCACGTCGTCTAAGCCAAGCCAACCTTAGCATTAATCTGGAGAAGTCACGCTTCGTAGTCTCTGAGGTCCCATTCCTAGGATATCTGTTGAGCACTAACGGTCTGCGAACCAATCCAGACAAGATACGCCCCATTGTCGAATATGAGCGGCCAACAACAATTACAAAGCTCCGGAGATTCCTAGGAATGGTGAACTACTACCGGAGATTCATCGTGGACTTCAGCGGAGTGACTGCTCCATTGAGTGATTTACTGAAAACCAAGTCAAAGGTGATTCACTGGAACGAGGCCGCCGAAGAAGCCTTCTGTCAGATCAAGGAACTCCTGATTTCCTCTCCAATTTTGAGAGCCCGGATTTCACGAAGGAATTCGTAATTCAAACCGACGCAAGTGACGTCGCTGTGGCAGGAATTCTCACGCAGCTACATGAGGGCGGCGAGCGAGTCATCTCGTACTTCTCGCACAAACTCACGACGCCGCAGAAGAATTACCACGCCGCAGAAAAGAAGCGCTTGCTGCAATCATGGCAATCGATGCCTTTCGCGGCTACATCGAGGGGTATCATTTCACGCTGGTCACTGATTC